>NW_027363005.1:145000-822500 GCF_046119375.1 Phyllobates terribilis | reverse complement strand
AAGACAGCTGTCTTACATAGTCACCTGTATAAAAGACTCTTGTCCACAGACTCCATTAATCAGTCAGACTCTAACCTCTACCACATGGGCAAGACCAAAGAGCTTTCTAAGGATGTCGGGGACCAGATCATAGACCTGCGCAAAGCTGGAATGGGCTACAAAACCATAAGTAAGACGCTGGGTGAGGAGGAGACAACTGTTGGTGCAATTGTAAGAAAATGAAAGAAATACAAAATGACTGTCAATAGACATTGATCTGGGGCACCATGCAAAATCTCACCTCGAGGGGATATCCTTGATCATGAGGAAGGTGAGAGATCAGCCTAAAACTACACGGGGGAAACTTGCTAATGATCTCCAGGCAGCTGGGACCACAGTCACCAAGCAAACCATTGGTAACACATTCCGCTTTAAAGGTTAAAAATCCTGCAGTGCCCGCGAGGTCCCCCTGCTCAAGAAGGCACATGTGCAGGCCCATCTGAAGTTTGGCAATGAATACCTGGATGATTCTGTGAGTTATTGGGAGAAGGTGCTGTGGTCAGATGAGACAAAAATTGAGCTCTTTAGCATTAACTTAATTGGCCGTGTTTGGAGGAAGAAGAAGGAAGTACAACCCTAAGAACATTGTTCCAACCGTGAAGCATGGTGGGGGAAACATACTTTGGGGGTGCTTTTCTGCAAAGGGGACATGACGACTGCACCGTATTGAAGGGAAGATGGATGGCGTCATGTATCGCGAGATTTTGGCCAACAACCTCCTTCCCTCAGTAAGAGCATTGAAGATGGGTCGTGGCTAGGTCTTTCCAGCAAGGCAATGACCCAAAACATACAGCCAAAGCAACAAAGGAGTGGATCATAAAGAACTACAGTAAGGTCATGGAGTGGCCTAGCCAGTCTCCAGACCTTAATCCCATAGAAAACTTATGGAGGGAGTTAAAGCTCCGATTTGCCAAGCGACAGCCTTAAAATCTTAATGATTTAGAGATGATCTGCAAAGAGGAGTGGAGCAAAATTCCTCCCGACATGTGCACAACCCTCATCATCAGCTACAAACAACGTCTGACTGCTGTGCTGCCAACATGTGTTTTACCACCAAGTATTAAGTGTTGTTTTCCAGAGGGATCAAATACTTATTTCTCACTGCAAAATGCAGAAAAATCATCTAATTTATACAATGTGATTTTCTTCATTTTTTTTTTGGGATATTCTATCTCTCAATGTTAAAATTAACCTACCCTTAAAATTATAGACTGTTCATGTCTTTGTCAGTGGGCAAACTAAGAAAGACAGCAGGGGATCAAATAATTATTTCCCCCACTGTGTATATAATTATATATACAGTTATATGAAAAAGTTTGGGCACCCCTATTAATCTTAAGCTTAATGCTTTCTTAAAATTGGTGTTTTTGCAACAGCTATTTCAGTTTGATCTATGTAATAACTGTTGGACACAGTAATGTTTCTGCCTTGAAATGAGGTTTATTGTACAGAAAATGTGCAATCCGCATTATACAGGAAGAGGAGGTGAGCTGTGATATCACCTATTGTGAATGGTGGATCCTGTGTTATCTACTGTATATAGAGGTGTTATCAGTCATTGTACAGGAGGAGGTGAGCTGTGATCTCACCTATTGTGAATGGTGGATCCTGTGTTATCTACTGTATATAGAGGTGTTATCATTCATTGTACAGGAGGAGGAGGTGAGCTGTGATATCACCTATTGTGAATGGTGGATCCTGTGTTATCTACTGTATATAGAGGTGTTATCAGTCATTGTACAGGAGGAGGTGAGCTGTGATCTCACCTATTGTGAATGGTGGATCCTGTGTTATCTACTGTATATAGAGGTGTTATCATTCATTGTACAGGAGGAGGAGGTGAGCTGTGATATCACCTATTGTGAATGGTGGATCCCGTGTTACCTACTGTATATAGAGGTGTTATCAGTCATTGTACAGGAGGAGAAGGAGGTGAGCTGTGATCTCACCTATTGTGAATAGAGGATCCTGTGTTATCTACTGTATATAGAGGTGTCATCAGTCATTGTACAGGAGGAGGAGGAGGTGAGCTGTGATCTCACCTATTGTGAATGGTGGATCCCCTGTGTCATCTACTGTATATAGAGGTGTTATCATTCATTGTACAGGAGGAGGAGGAGGTGAGCTGTGATCTCACCTATTGTGAATGGTGGATCCTGTGTTATCTACTGTATATAGAGGTGTTATCAGTCATTGTACAGCATGAGGAGGTGAGCTGTGATATCACCTATTGTGAATGGTGGATCCTGTGTTATCTACTGTATATAGAGGTGTTATCAGTCATTATACAGGAGGAGGAGGTGAGCTGTGATATCACCTATTGTGAATGGTTGGTCCCCTGTGTCATCTACTGTACATAGGGGTGTTTTCAGTCATTGTACAGGAGGAGGAGAAGGAGGTGAGCTGTGATCTCACCTATTGTGAATAGAGGATCCTGTGTTATCTACTGTATATAGAGGTGTTACCAGTCATTGAACAGGAGGAGGAGGAGGTGAGCTGTAATACCACCTATTGTGAATGGTGGATCCTGTGTTATCTACTGTATATAGAGGTGTTATCATTCATTGTACAGGAAGAGGTGAGCTGTGATCTCACCTATTGTGAATGGTGGACCCTGTGTTATCTACTGTATATAGAGGTGTTACCAGTCATTGAACAGGAGGAGGAGGAGGTGAGCTGTAATACCACCTATTGTGAATGGTGGATCCTGTGTTATCTACTGTATATAGAGGTGTTATCAGTCATTGTACAGGAGGAGGAGTAGGTGAGCTGTGATATCACCTATTGTGAATGGTGGATCCTGTGTTACCTACTGTATATAAAGGTTATCAGTCATTGTACAGGAGGAGGAGGAGGTGAGCTGTGATCTCACCTATTGTGAATGGTGGATCCTGTGTTACCTACTGTATATAGAGGTGTTATCAGTCATTGTACAGGAGGAGGAGGTGAGCTGTGATCTCACCTATTGTTAATGGTGGATCCTGTGTAATCTACTGTATATATAGTTATCATTCATTGTACAGGCGGCGTAGATGAGCTGTGATCTCACCTATTGTGAATGGTGGATCCTGTGTTATCTACTGTATATAGAGGTGTTATCAGTCATTGTACAGGAGGAGGAGGAGGAGGAGAGCTGTGACATCACCTATTGTGAATGGTGGGTCCCCTGTGTCATCTCCTATATATAGAGGTGTTATCAGTCATTGTACAGCATGAGGAGGTGAGCTGTGATATCACCTATTGTGAATGGTGGGTCCTGTGTTATCTACTATATATAGAGGTGTTATCAGTCATTGTACAGGAGGAGGAGGAGGAGGAGAGCTGTGACATCACCTATTGTGAATGGTGGGTCCCCTGTGTCATCTGCTATATATAGAGGTGTTATCAGTCATTGTACAGCATGAGGAGGTGAGCTGTGATATCACCTATTGTGAATGGTGGATCCTGTGTTATCTACTGTATATAGAGGTGTTATCAGTCATTGTACAGGAGGAGGAGGTGAGCTGTGATATTTCCTTTTGTGAATGGTGGATCCTGTGTTATCTACTGTATATAGAGGTGTTATCATTCATTGTACAGGAAGAGGTGAGCTGTGATCTCGCCTATTGTGAATGGTGGATCCTGTGTTACCTACTGTATATAGAGGTGTTATCAGTTATTATACAGGGGGAGAAGGTGAGCTGTAATACCACCTATTGTGAATGGTGGGTTCCCTTTGTTATGTACTGTATATAGAGGTGTTATCCGTCATTGTATAGGAGGAGGAGGTGAGCTGTAATACCACCTATTGTGAATGGTGGAACCTGTGTTATCTACTGTATATAGAGGTGTCATCAGTCCTTGTACAGGAGGAGGAGGTGAGCTGTGATATCACCTATTGTGAATGGAGGATCCTGTGTTATCTACTGTATAAAAAGGTGTTATCAGTCATTGTACAGGAGGAGGAGGTGAGCTGTGATATCACCTATTGTGAATGGTGGATCCTGTGTTACCTACTGTATATAGAGGTGTTATCAGTCATTATACAGGGGGATGAGGTGAGCTGTGATACCACCTATTGTGAATGATGGGTCCCCTTTGTTATCTACTGTATAAAGAGGTGTTATCAGTCATTGTACAGGAGGAGGAGGAGGTGAGCTGTGATCTCACCTATTGTGAATGGAGGATCCTGTGTAATCTACTGTATATAGAGGTTTCATCAGTCATTGTACAGGAGGAGGAGGAGGTGAGCTGTGACATCACCTATTGTGAATGGAGGGTCCCCTGTGTCATCTACTGTATATAGAGGTGTTATCAGTCATTGTAGAGCATGAGGAGGTGTGCTGTGATATCACCTTTTGTGGATTGTGGATCCTGTGTTATCTACTGTATATAGAGGTGTTATCAGTAATTGTACAGTTGGAGAGGTGAGCTGTGACATCACCTATTGTGAATGGTGTGTTCCCTGTGTCATCTACTGTATATAGAGGTGATATCAGTCATTGTACAGGAGTTGGAGGAGGTGAGCTGTGATATCACCTATTGTGAAAGGTGGATCCTGTGTTATCTACTGTATAAAGAGGTGATATCAGTCATTGTAAAGGAGGAGGAGGTGAGCTGTGATCTCACCTATTGTGAATAGTGGATCCTGTGTTATCTACTGTACATAGAGGTGTTATCAGTCATTGTACAGGAGGAGGAGGAGGTGAGCTGTGATATCACCTATTGTGAATGGTGGATCCTGTGTTATCTACTGTATATAGAGGTGTTATCAGTCATTGTGCAGGAGGAGGAGGAGGTGAGCTGTAATACCACCTATTGTGATTGTTGGGTCCCCTGTGTTATCTACTGTATGTAGAGGTGTTATCAGTCATTGTACAGGAGGAGGAGGGGGTGAGCTGTGATCTTACCGATTGTGAATGGTGGATCCTGTGTAATCTAATGTATATAGAGGTGTTATCATTCATTGTACAGGAGGAGGAGGTGAACTGTGACATCACCTATTGTGAATGGTGGATCCTGTGTTATCTACTGTATATAGAGGTGTTATCATTCATTGTACAGGGGGAGGAGGTGAGCTGTGATATCACCTATTGTGAATGGTGGATCCTGTGTAATCTACTGTATATAGAGGTGTTATCAGTCCTTGTAGAGGAGGAGGAGGAGGTGAGCTGTGATGTCACCTATTGTAAATGGTGGATCCTGTGTAATCTACTGTATATAGAGGTGTTATCGTTCATTGTACAGGCGGCGTAGGTGAGCTGTGATATCACCTATTGTGAAAGGTGGATCCTGTGTTATCTACTGTATATAGAGGTGTTATCAGTCATTGTACAGGAGGAGGAGGTGAGCTGTGATGTCACCTATTGTGAATGGTGGATCCTGTGTTATCTACTATATATAGAGGTGTTATCAGTCATTGTACAGGAGGAGGAGGAGATGAGCTGTGATCTCACTTATTGTGAATGGTGGATCCTGTGTAATCTACTGTATATAGAGTTGTTATCATTCATTGTACAGGAGGGGGAGGTGAGCTGTGATCTCACTTATTGTGAATGGTGGATCCTGTGTAATCTACTGTATATAGAGGTGTTATCGTTCATTGTACAGGAGCCGGAGGTGAGTTGTGATATCACCTATTGTGAATGGTGGATCC
Organism: Phyllobates terribilis; assembly: GCF_046119375.1. NCBI lineage: Eukaryota > Metazoa > Chordata > Amphibia > Anura > Dendrobatidae > Phyllobates > Phyllobates terribilis. The sequence continues at coordinate 816,826 of NW_027363005.1, read as the reverse complement.
TGTGTAATCTACTGTATATAGAGGTGTTATCGTTCATTGTACAGGAGGAGGAGGTGATCTGTGATATCGCCTATTGTGAATGGTGGGTCTCCTGTGTTACCTACTGTATATAGAGGTGTTATCAGTCATTGTACAGGAGGAGGAGGAGGTGAGCTGTGACATCACCTATTGTGAATTGTGGGTCCTCTGTGTCATCTACTATATATAGACATGTTATCAGTCATTGTACAGGAGGAGGAGATGAGCTGTGATCTCACTTATTGTGAATGGTGGATCCTGTGTAATCTACTGTATATAGAGGTGTTAATAGTCATTGTACAGGAGGAGGAGGAGGTGAGCTGTGATATCACCTATTGTGAATGGTGGATCCTGTGTTATCTACTGTATATAGAGGTGTTATCAGTCATTGTACAGGGGAGGAGGTGAGCTGTAATACCACCTATTGTGAATGGTGGGTCCCTTGTGTTATCTACTGTATATAGAGGTGTTATCATTCATTGTACAGGAAGAGGTGAGCTGTGATCTCGCCTATTGTGAATGGTGTATCCTGTTTTATCTACTGTATATAGAGGTGTTATCAGTCATTGTACAGAGGAGGAGGTGAGCTGTGATCTCACCTATTGTGAATGGTGGATTCTGTGTAATCTACTGTATATAGAGGTGTTATCATTCATTGTACAGAAGGAGGAGGTGATCTGTGACATCACCTATTGTGAATGGAGGATCCTGTGTTACCTGCGGTACATAGATTTGTTATCAATCATTATACAGGAAGAGGAGGTGAGCTGTGATATCACCTATTGTGAATGGTGGGTCCTCTGTGTTATCTACTGTATATAGAGGTGTTATTAGTCATTGTACAGGAGGAGGAAGGGGTGAGCTGTGATCTCACCTATTGTGAATGTTGGATCCTGTGTTATCAGTCATTGTACAGGAGGAGGAGGAGGTGAGCTGTGATATCGCCTATTGTGAATGGTGGATCCTGTGTTAACTACTGTATATAGAGGTGTTATCAGTCATTGTACAGGAGGAGGAGTAGGTGAGCTGTGATATCACCTATTGTGAATTGTGGATCCTGTGTTACCTACTGTATATAGATGTGTTATCAGTCATTATACAGGGGGAGAAGGTGAGCTGTAATACCACCTATTGTGAATGGTGGGTCCCCTTTGTTATGTACTGTATATAGAGGTGTTATCTGTCATTGTATAGGAGGAGGAGGTTAGCTGTGATATCACTTATTGTGAATGGTGGATCCTGTGTTACCTACTGTATATAGAGGTGTTATCAGTCATTATACAGGAGGAGGAGGTGAGCTGTGATATCACCTATTGTGAATGTTTGGTCCCCTGTGTTAACTACTGTATATAGATGTGTTATCAGTCATTGTACAGGAGGAGGTGAGCTGTGATGACACTTATTGTGAATGGTGGATCCTGTGTTATCTACTGTATATAGAGGTGTTATCAGTCATTGTACAGGAGGAGAAGGTGAGCTGTGATATCACCTATTGTGAATGGTGGATCCTGTGCTATCTACTGTATATAGATGTGTTATCAGTCATTGTATAGGAGGAGGAGGGGGTGAGCTGTGATCTCACCTATTGTGAATGGTGGATCCTGTGTTATCTACTGTATATAGAGGTGTTATCAGTCATTTTACAGGATGTGGAGGTGAGCTGTGATATCACCTATTGTGAATTGTGGGTCCCCTGTGTTATCTACTGTATATAGAGGTGTTATCAGTCATTGTACAGGAGGAGGTGAGGTGTTATCAGTCATTGTACAGTAGGAGGTGAGCTGTGATATCACCTATTGTGAATGGTGGGTCCCCTGTGTTATCTACTGTATATAGAGGTGTTATCAGTCATTGTACAGGAGGAGGAGGTGAGCTGTGATCTCACCTATTGTGAGTGGTGGATCCTGTGTTATCTACTGTATATAGAGGTGTTATCAGTCATTGTACAGGAGGAGGAGGGGGTGAGCTGTGATCTCACCTATTGTGAATGGTGGATACTGTGTTACCTACTGTATATAGAGGTGTTATCAGTCATTATACAGGAAGAGGAGTTGAGCTGTGATATCTATTGTGAATGGTGGATCCTGTGTTACCTACTGTATATAGAGGTGTTATCAGTCATTATAAAGGAGGAGGAGGAGGAGGTGAGTTGTGATCTCACCTATTGTAAATGGTGGATCCTGTGTTATCTACTGTATATAGAGGTGTTATCAGTCATTGTACAGGAGGAGGAGGGGGTGAGCTGTGATCTCACCTATTGTAAATGGTGGATCCTGTGTTATCTACTGTATATAGAGGTGTTATCATTCATTGTACAGGAGGAGGAGGTGGTGAGCTGTGATATCACCTATTGTAAATGGTGGATCCTGTGTTATCTACTGTATATAGAGGTGTTATCAGTCATTATACAGGAGGAGGAGGTGTGCTGTGATATCACCTATTGTGAATGGTGGATCCTGTGTAATCTACTATATATAGAGGTGTTATCAGTCATTGTACAGGAGGAGGAGGTGAGCTGTAATATCACCTATCGCCACGGAAGACTATCGCTGGGGGTTGTAGTCTTCAGTGGCGGTGACCCGGTCCGTGCCCAGGGCTTTCAAACCAGTGGCAGTCTTAGTGTAATAATAAGTGTCCGACTACGCTACCCGTGGATTGCGGTCAGTGGAGACCGCCGCTGTGCCGCAGACTGCTGATGTTGTATGCGCAGCCAAGTATGGGATAACTCCCCACGGGAGAAGCATTGCCTCAGGGCAGCTAGTGTGCATGATGGGAGTGATGGTGTGAGCGTCCCAGTACTAATGGTGCTGGTGCGGCGATGAAACACAGAGACGTGTGGTTGCAGTTTCCAATGCTTTACTCACAGTTCTTTACTGGTCCTAGTCACGTCTGTACCGGCGGTGACTGCCCAAGCCGTGCTGCGTCCACCAGGCAAGGGGCTCGACCAACTCCCAGGCAATTCCAGAGCGTGGCACAGGGCTCCCTTCTCTTTCTTGCTCTGGCCGTCCCCACCAGTGACCCACCTTTGTCCAGCTTCCTCGGGCCTTCTCTTGGCGAAACCTCTCTCCGGTTTCCCTGACCCTATGTGGTATGCTTTCCTGGTGGATGTAGTGAGGGGTCGCACCAAGATGTGGTCACAACCTTCGGTCTTTGGCTGAGGAATTTGTTGCCTCCACCAATTTGGGTTCCGGTACCCTGCTCTGCCAACCCTTCACCCGCACTCTCCTGGGCCTATGGGGTCCCTTCTTCTCTGGTGTCTCTGAGCCTCTCTTAATGTGCTGTTCCTTGTTTCCTTTCTGTTCCAGTTCCTTGCTGTTTCTGTTCCTCTCCTCTGGCTCTGGCCTCCACTCCAGGCCGGCCTCGTGGAGCTGGGCCCAGACTGAGCCACAGCTCCCTGTCAGCCCTCTCTGGCTGAACTCTCCTTCTCTCTTCTCCTCCTGACTGGACTGAACTGACTACTCTAAGATGGTGCCCACCTTATATACCTCCCTCTATGTGTGAGCCCAGGTGACTAGCAACCAATGGGCTCCTACCTATGCCCAGAGAGCCACCCCTATCTGCTCCTACACCACTGGGTTTTCCTCCCCCTCCCCACTCCAGCCAGGGACATGGTCAGTTGTGCCTACATATATATATAAATGGGAGCCCCGTAGAGCTGTCCCTCGGAAATGGGGTGTGTGTGGTGTATGCAGCTTACTGAGTCCTGGTCCACACTCCATCCTTACCCGGGAGTGGAATATCACACCTCTGGGTCGAGGTGCAATACCCCTGTAGCAGCCGAGCCCTCAGGGTGCTACACATGTATGACCGGCCGCTCTGTTAACTCCTCCTGGCGGAGGCAGGGTGCATGTATGACCGGACGCTCTGTTAACTCCTCCTGGCGGAGGCAGGGTGCATGTATGACCGGCCGCTCTGTTAACTCCTCCTGGCGGAGGCAGGGTGCATGTATGACCGGCCGCTCTGTTAACTCCTCCTGGCGGTGGTCTTCTGGCTACAGGAATACTGAGGCCGCCAGTGGTGGTATCCGCTGCATAGGTTATGATTGATCTCATCTCTTCCAATCATCATGTAATTCACCAGATTTTTAATATACCGTATATACTCGAGTATAAGCCGAGTTTTTCAGCACATTTTTTGTTCTGATAAAGCCCCTCTCGGCTTATACTCTGGTATATACTCGAGTATATAGAAATTCTGGTGGTGGATAGTGCTGGGGGAGGTTGCGACGGTGGAGGAGCGGGGCACACGCAGTAGCCGCTGCTGCAGCTACCACGTGTGCCCGCGCTAAAGAGAAATTAATATTCCCTCCCATGGGCGTGGAGAAGAATGAATATTCATTCTCTTTAGTAGCGGACACAGAGAAGCGTTGAGCCGCAGTTCCTGCTGACAGTGCCCGCTACTAAAGAGAGTGCATATTCACTCTTCTCCACGCCCATAGTCCCGGGGTGGAGAGGAGTGAATGTGCCAGCAGCTCAGCGTCTGAGAGCGCATGGCAGTGACGTCATGCGCTGCTCAGATGCTGACATGAGCTGCTGCAGCAGAAAAGGACGCAGAGCAGAGGTGAGGAAGGAAGGTGAGTATAAGGGTATGTGCACATGGGCGTTATTGGCAGCGCTTTGAACGCAGCATACTTTATGCTGCGTCCAAAGCGCTGCACGCTGGTAAATCCGCATGTGTTCATTGAGCCATGCGGATTCACCGCATCCTATACATTGCACTGATAGAATTTCTCTTGCGGAGACTAGTGTCTCCGCAAGAGAAATTGACATACTGAGGTCTGGGAAGACGCGCCGCATGTCCGTGTCTGCGGGTGAGCCGCAGGTGTATGGAGACGCATAGTGGGCATGGGATCTGTATAAATCCCATCCACTATTCTATAACATCTGGCATCTGCGGATTGCACGCAGCGCAAGTGCGCAGCGTACAATCCGCAGCAATTACTGATCGTGTGCACGTACCTTCAGTGTTTGATTATTTTTTTGTGTGTGCAGTAATGCGGCCATGCATACCAGGATTGGGGAATGAGGGGGTCCATACATACCAGGATTGGGTATGGGAAGGCCATACATACCAGGATTGGGTATGAGGAGGCCATGCATACCAGGATTGGGGATGGGGGGCATACAATCCCGGATTGGGGGATGAGGGGGCCCACACATACCAGGATTGGGGATAGGGGTGCCATGCATACCAGGATTGGGGATGAGGAGGCCATGCATACCAGGATTGGGGATGAGGGGACCATACATACCAGGATTAGACATGAGGGTGCCATGCATACGAGGATTGGGGATGGGGGGGCATGCATACCAGGATTGGGGGATGAGGGGTACCGTACATACCAGGATTGGGGGATGAGGGGTGCCATACATACCTGGATTGGGGGATGAGGGCTGCCATGCATACCTGGATTGGGGATGAGGGCTGCCATGCATACCTGGATTGGGGATGAGGGCTGCCATGCATACCAGGATTGGGGATGAGGGGGGCATGTATACCAGGATTAGGGATGAGGGGGCCATGTACAACAGAATTGGGGATGAGGGTGCCATGCGTACCAGGATTGGGGATGAGGGGGCCATGCGTACCAGGATTGGGGATGAGGGGGCCATGCGTACCAGGATTGGGGATGAGGGGGCCATGCGTACCAGGATTGGGGATGAGGGAAACATGCACAACAGAATTAGGGATGAGGGGTCCATGCATACCAGGATTGGGGATGAGGGGGCCATGCGTACCAGGATGGGGAAATTTACCAGTAGCTGCTGCATTTCCCAAATTAGGGTTTATACTCAAGTCAATAAGTTTTCCCAGTTTTTTTGTGGTAAAATTAGGTGCCTTGGCTTATACTCGAGCATATACGGTAATTTATATTTCTATTTTTTCAGCGTTTTCAGATCTCTGCTTGCCATCAATGAATGAGAATATTCTTAATTACATCGCGAGGCATAAAATCTGTACAGCATATTGCGTAGACCCCAGTTAGTAAATGATTAGCAGTGAGAGGAATCCGGTCTGTGTAACAAACATGGTCCCATTCACTGAAAGCAAGCCGAGATATTGAAATCACTAATAATTCAGTTACTTTTTTGTTTTCCTCTTTTTCCAGCGCTCAGATTTTGAATGATCAGATGGTTATACTGAATGCATACGGGGGTCCGCAAGAAACGCCATCACTTGAGCCCCCCAAACCTGTCCCAGCGATCTGCGAGAAAGCCCCTTCCGCCGCCGCCAGGGACACCGTCCACTCATTCTCCGCGTACACGAGGATGAAGCCGGACTGGGCTCTGAAGTGAGTGAGACCGCGGTGCGCGGCACTGGGCGCGGGGGGTTCTGTAACCTCATCATACACTTTGTATCCAAGATCTCTGCTTTCTGTCACTGAATAGGAACATTTCACTTTCCATTAAGGTACTGAAAACCTGTGCAGCCCCGACACTTCTCACAGCTGAGGTTTTGCCTCTATATCATGTAACTTTAGGTGACACCAGCCACGGGCGATGGGCTTCCTGCCGCCGTGGTCGGTGTCTTTTGATAAAATCTCTTTTCCCCATACAGATGTCTTGACGACAACAACTGGGATGTGCATCAAGCAAAGAAAGTGTTTCATCACCTGAAGGTAAATGGTTTTATTAAGCAACCTACTTGCTGACTGTCTCCAGTGACCTGAAGCCGACACCTGCACTGTATCTCTGAAGGTCTTTGCATGTGTCCTGTGGAGGTGTTTAGAGGTTCAGTGCTGCCCTCTATTGGCCAGAGCTGATTACAGCTGCAAAGATCAGTTCTTGCTCTATGGAATCACTGTACATACAATATCTGGAGAAAAGTATGTGCCCCCTCCACATTCACCTCCAGGGAGCTCTCACCTCCCATCTTACACCCATAGACATTAATATGGAGTCGCTCCTCCACAGATAGAACGGCTTCTGCTCTTCTGGGAAGGATTTCTATAAGATTTTGGAGGCATTGGTGGGAATTGTTGCCCCTTCATCCAGAAGACATCACACCGCAACGGGACCAGATGTTACACCGGGGGACGATGGGGTCGGAAGTTATGCATGGGGGGCGATGGCACTGAATGTTATGCACAGCGGGGGGAAGGGCCAGACGTTATGCATCGGGGGTCGATGGGACCGGACGTTATGCACAGGAGGAGCAATGGGGCTGGATGTTATACACCAGGAAGGGGGGGGATGGGACCGGACATGATACATCCGGGGAGGGGACGAAATGGGGCAGGACATTATACACCGGGGGGGCAAGATGGTGCCGGACGTTATGCACAGGAGGAGCAATGGGGCTGGATGTTATACACCAGGAAGGGGGGAGATGGGACCGGACATGATACATCCGGGGAGGGGACGAGATGGGGCAGGACATTATACACCGGGGGGGGGCAAGATGGTGCCGGACGTTATGCACCGGGGGGGATGGTGGGGCCAGGTATTATTCTAGCTCACAGCTGGGGGTTCGGGGCGGGAGACCCCTCTATAATATCTATAAGCACTAATACGGTATATAGAGATCAGTCGTCTTGATAAGAGAATCCATTTAATGTTTATCTCCATATAAATGGAGAACCCCTTTAAGAGCGCTCACCCCCTGACTGTATAAAGGGGTAAATGATGCTTCTGTCTGGTCTCCAGGTTTACACGTATGATTTGGTTTTCCTTTATTATCGGTTTCCCTTTACAGAGTCGGGGTGCCATTCCTCCGGAGGCCTTTGAAGTGAAGGCGCTGGCGGCCGCCATGTCTGGATAAGGTGTGCGAGGACGAGTCTCCGCTGATCCGACTTCTGGTTACACGGAGGAGATTCCTGATTTCTTTTGTCCTTCTGTTCATGTCCTCGTGTTTCTTGTCTGTTGTTCGGGGTCTTGTGGTACAAATGGTAAAATGTGGCCTCGTTCCTGTCGTGTAGACGGCACCAAAGGTTTCTGCAGAGAATCTGCAGCGTTCTGTTACTGCTGCTCTGTGAGAAGGAAATTGTGCGATGTGGACGGAGGAAATATTGTTTCTTGTATTATAGGGTTTTATGGCTTCACTTTTGTATAAAACATCCATTAAAGGAAGCGTTCTGTTACTAGATGTTATATTGTGTGACTCCACCGCGCCCACGACTCACGCTCTACACCCGTCCTCACTATTGTGTGACTCCACCGCACCCACGACTCACGATCTACACCCGTCCTCACTATTGTGTGTTACCACCGCACCCACGACTCACGATCTACACCCGTCCTCACTATTGTGTGACTCCACCGCGCCCACGACTCACGATCTACACCCGTCCTCACTATTGTGTGACTCCACCGCGCCCACGACTCACGATCTACACCCGTCCTCACTATTGTGTGACTCCACCGCACCCACGACTCACGATCTACACCCGTCCTCACTATTGTGTGTTACCACCGCGCCTACGACTCACGATCTACACCCGTCCTCACTATTGTGTGACTCCACCGCACCCACGACTCACGATCTACACCCGTCCTCACTACTGTGTGTTACCACCGCGCCCACGACTCACGATCTACACCCGTTCTCACTATTGTGTGTTACCACCGCGCCCACGACTCACGATCTACACCCGTCCTCACTATTGTGTGACTCTACCGCGCCCACGACTCACGATCTACACCCGTCCACACTATTGTGTGAATCCACCGCGCCCACGACTCACGCTCTACACCCGTCCTCACTATTGTGTGAATCCACCGCGCCCACGACTCACGATCTACACCCGTCCTCACTATTGTGTGAATCCACCGCGCTCACGATCTACACCCGTCCTCACTATTGTGTGAATCCACCACGCCCACCACTCACGCTCTACACCCGTCCTCACTACTGTGACACTACCGCGCCCACGACTCACGATCTACACCCGTCCTCACTATTGTGTTACCACAGCACCCACGACTCACAATCTACACCCGTCCTCACTATTGTGTGTTACCACCGCGTCCATGACTCGCGCTCTACACCCGTCCTCACTATTGTGTGTTACCACCACATCCACGACTCACGATCTACACCCGTTCTCACTATTGTGTGTTACCACCGCGCCCACGACTCACGATCTACACCCGTCCTCACTATTGTGTGACTCTACCGCGCCCACGACTCACGCTCTACACCCGTCCTCACTATTGTGTTACCACCGCGTCCACGACTCATGATCTACACCCATCCTCACTATTGTGTACCACCATGTCCACGCCTCACGATCTACACCCGTCCTCACTATTGTGATACCACCGCGTCCACGACTCACGCTCTACACCCGTCCTCACTATTGTATGATACCATCGGGTCCACGACTCACGATCTACACCCGTCCTCACTATTGTGTGTTACCACTGCGTCCACGACTCACGATCTACACCCGTCCTCACTATTGTGTGTTACCACCGCGCCCACGACCTCACGATCTACACCCGTTCTCACTATTGTGTGTTACCACCGTGCCCACGACTCACGATCTACACCCGTCCTCACTATTGTGATACCACCATGTCCACGACTCACGCTCTACACCCGTCCTCACTATTGTGTGATACCACCGCGTCCACGACTCACGCTCTACACCCGTCCTCACTATTGTATGATACCACCGCGTCCACGACTCACGATCTACACCCGTCCTCACTATTGTGTTACCACCGCGCCCACGACTCATGATCTACACCCGTCCTCACTATTGTGTTACCACCGCGCCCACGACTCACGATCTACACCCGTCCTCACTATTGTGATACCACCATGTCCACGACTCGCGCTCTACACCCGTCCTCACTATTGTGTGTTACCACCCCGTCCACGACTCATGATCTACACCCGTCCTCACTATTGTGACACTACCGCGTGCACGACTCACGATCTACACCTGTCCTCACTATTGTGTGTTACCACCGCATCCACGACTCACGATCTACAATCGTCCTCACTATTGTGATACCACCGTGTCCACGACTCACGATCTACACCCGTCCTCACTATTGTGTTACCACCATGTCCACGCCTCACGCTCTACACCCGTCCTCACTATTGTGATACCACCACGTCCACGACTCACGCTCTACACCCGTCCTCACTATTGTGATACCACCGTGTCCACGACTCACGCTCTACACCCGTCCTCACTATTGTGATACCACCGCGTCCACGACTCACGCTCTACACCCGTCCTCACTATTGTGATACCACCGCGTCCACGACTCACGATCTACACTCGTCCTCACTATTGTGATACCATCGCGTCCACGACTCACGATCTACACCCGTCCTCACTATTGTGATACCGCGTCCACGACTCACGCTCTACACTCGTCCTCACTATTGTGATACCACCGCGTCCACGACTCACGGTCTACACTCGTCCTTACTATTGTGGTACCACCGCGTCCACGACTCACGATCTACACTCGTCCTCACTATTGTGATACCACCGTGTCCACGACTCACGATCTACACCCGTCCTCACTATTGTGATACCACCGCGTCTACGACTCACGATCTACACCCGTCCTCACTATTGTGACACTACCGCGTCCACGACTCACGCTCTACACCCGTGCTCACTATTGTGATACCACCGTGTCCACGACTCACTATCTACACGTGCATTTCGTATGGAGGAAATAGTTTCTTGAATTATAGGGTTTTAAGACTTCAGAGCGAATGTTCACTTTTGTATAAAACATCCATTAAAGGTTCTGTTACTAGATGTGATTATATTGTGTGACAACACAGAGTCCACGCCTCACGCTCTACACCCGTCCTAACTATTGTGTTTCCACCATGTCCATGCCTCACGCTCTACACCCGTCCTCACTATTGTGCTACCACCATGTCCATGCCTCACGCTCTACACCCGTCCTCACTATTGTGCTACCACCATGTCCACGCCTCACGCTCTACACCCGTCCTCACTATTGTGCTACCACCATGTCCATGCCTCACGCTCTACACCCGTCCTCACTATTGTGCTACCACCATGTCCATGCCTCACGCTCTACACCCGTCCTCACTATTGTGCTACCACCATGTCCACACCTCACGCTCTACACCCGTCCTCACTATTGTGATTATCATGTCCATGCCTCACGCTCTACACCCTTCCTCACTATTGTGCTACCACCATGTCCACGCCTCACGCCCTACACCCGTCCTCACTATTGTGTTACCACCATGTCCACCCCTCACGCTCTACACCCGTCATCACTATTGTGATACCACCATGTCCACGCCTCACGCTCCACACCCGTCCTCACTATTGTGATACCACAATGTCCCCGCCTCACGCTCTACACCCGTCCTCACTATTGTGATACCACCATGTCCACGCCTTACGCTCTACACCCGTCCTCACTATTGTGATACCACCATGTCCACGCCTCACGCTCTACACCTGTCCTCACTATTGTGTTACCACCATGCCCACGCCTCACGCTCTACAGCCGTCATCACTATTGTGATACCACCATGTCCACGCCTCACGCTCTACACCTGTCCTCACTATTGTGTTACCACCATGTCCACGCCTCACGCTCTACAGCCGTCCTCACTATTGTGATACCACCATGTCCACGCCTCACGCTCTACACCCGTCCTCACTATTGTGATACTACCATGTCCATGCCCCATGCTCTACACCCGTCCTCACTATTGTGATACCACCATGTCCACGCCTCACGCTCTACACCCGTCCTCACTATTGTGATACCACATGTCCACGCCTCACGCTCTACACCCGTCCTCACTATTGTGATACCACCATGTCCACGCCTCACGATCTCACCCGTCCTCACTATTGTGATACCACTATGTTCACGCCTCACGCTCTACACCCGTCCTCACTATTGTGATACCACCATGTCCACGCCTCACGCTCTACACCCGTCCTCACTATTGTGATACCACCATATCCACGCCTCACGATCTCACCCATCCTCACTATTGTGATACCACCATGTCTACGCCTCACGCTCTACACCCGTCCTCACTATTGTGATACCACCATGTCCACGCCTCACGCTCTACACCCGTCCTCACTATTGTGATACCACCATGTCCACGCCTCACGATCTCACCCGTCCTCACTATTGTGATACCACCATGTCCACGCCTCACGATCTCACCCGTCCTCACTATTGTGATACCACCATGTCCACGCCTCACGCTCTACACCCGTCCTCACTATTGTGATACCACCATGTCCACGCCTCACGCTCTACACCCATCCTCACTATTGTGATACCACCATGTCCACGCCTCACGCTCTACACCCGTCCTCACTATTGTGATACCACCATGTCCACGCCTCACGCTCTACATCCGTCCTCACTATTGTGATACCACCATGTCCACGCCTCACGCTCTACACCCGTCCACGCCTCACGCTCTACACCCGTCCTCACTATTGTGATACCACCATGTCCACGCCTCACGCTCTACACCCGTCCTCACTATTGTGATACCACCATGTCCACGCCTCACGATCTCACCCGTCCTCACTATTGTGATACCACCATGTCCACGCCTCACGCTCTACACCCGTCCTCATTATTGTGATACCACCGTGTCCACGCCTCACGCTCTACACCCGTCCTCTCTATTGTGATACCACCATGTCCACGCCTCACGCTCTACACCCGTCCTCACTATTGTGATACCACCATGTCCACGCCTCACGATCTCACCCATCCTCACTATTGTGATACCACCATGTCTACGCCTCACGCTCTACACCCGTCCTCACTATTGTGATACCACCATGTCCACGCCTCACGCTCTACACCCGTCCTCACTATTGTGATACCACCATGTCCACGCCTCACGATCTCACCCGTCCTCACTATTGTGATACCACCATGTCCACGCCTCACGCTCTACACCCGTCCTCACTATTGTGATACCACCATGTCCACGCCTCACGCTCTACACCCATCCTCACTATTGTGATACCACCATGTCCACGCCTCACGCTCTACACCCGTCCTCACTATTGTGATACCACCATGTCCACGCCTCACGCTCTACATCCGTCCTCACTATTGTGATACCACCATGTCCACGCCTCACGCTCTACACCAGTCCTCACTATTGTGATACCACCATGTCCACGCCTGACGCTCTACACCGGTCCTCACTATTCTGTGATAACACAGGCGCTTAGTGCACCTTTGGCGAGGCCAAACATTTAAAACAAGTCTGACAGCACAGAACGACTGTTTAAACCAAGCACCGGCCCTCGGTGCACCGTGATTTGGCCAAACATTGCTCTATGAAGCCAGAGCTATCATCAAAGGTGGGGGGGGGGGCGAGGTGTGCAAATGGAGAGAAAACAAGCTCGTGGGAAGGCGACCTTCAATGTTTGGCTGCACCATGATGCACTAAGCGCCTGCGCTTGGTTTGAACAGTCATTCTGTGCTGACTCCCTTTTAGGTTGACTGCACAAGTCCATCAAGTTCAACCAGTACAATAACACGTTGATCTAGAGCAGTGTTCCCCAAACCCCATCCTCACGGCCCCCACAGGTCACGTTTTCAGGATTTCCATAGTGTTGCACAGGTGAGAGAATTCCTGATGTCTTGATGATACTTCCATCACCTGTGTAACACTAAGGAGATCCTGAAAACATGACCTGTGGGGCCATGAGGACTGGAGTTTGGGAAACACTGATGTAGAGGAAAGAAAACAAAAACCCCGGGAGACAGATGCTAATTGCCCCATATCAGGGGAAAATTCCTTCCTGACTCCACAAACGGCAATCAGGCGAGTTCCCTGGATCACCATCATCACACAATCTAGAAACTATAAGATTATATTCTTCAAGAAAGGTGTCCAGGCCCTCCTTGTATACTGGTAGTGAATCCACCATGACAGCATCATGTGACAGAGAGATCCATAGTCTTAATGCTCTTACAGTAAAGAATCCCCGTCTGTTATTATGATTAGACTAGATGGTGGCCCGATTCTAATGCATCGGGTATTCTAGAATAGGTATGCGGCCGACCGGGCGCAATCAGCAGAGCTGTGTCTCAATTTTGCGGCAAAATCGCTGATTGGTCGAGGCCGGCAACCGTAACCAATCAGCAAAGCGGTGTTAAAATTTGGCGCCTATATCGCAGATTGGTCGCGAGTAATCAGCACAGCGGTGTTTAAATTTGGCACTAATAATGCTGATTATTCGAGACCGGTAACCGCGACCAATCAGCAGAGCGGTGTTTAAATTTGGCGCCAATTTCGCTGCTTGGTCGCGGCCGGCCACCGCGACCAATCAGCGAAGCGGTGTTTAAATTTGGCACCAATATGGCTGATTGGTCACGGCCGGCGGCCTCGACCAATCAGCAGAGCGTTTAAATTTGGTGCCAATTTCGCTGCTTGGTCGCGGCCGGCCACCGCGACCAATCAGCGAAGCGGTGTTTAAATTTGGCACCAATACTGCTGATTGATCTCGGCCGGCGGCCTCGACCAATCAGCAGAGCGGTGGTTGAATTTTGCGCCAAAATCGCTTAGTCGCGGGCGGCGGCCGCGACCAATCAGCAAACCGTGTTAGTGAGGACTGGAGAGCATGTTTAAATTTGGCGCCAAAATCGCTAATTAATCGCGGCTGACAGCCGCGACCAATCAGCAGAGCGTTGTTTAAATTTGGCACAAAATAACGCAGATTGGTCGCGGCCGGTGGTTGCGACCAATCAGCAGAGTGAGGTTTAAATTTGGCCCCAATACTGCTGATTGATCTCGGCCAGCGACCGCGATCAATCAGCAGAGCGGTGTTTAAATTTGGCGCCAAAATCGGTGATTGGACGCAGCTGGAGTCCGCATCCAATCAGCACAGCGGTGTTTAACTTTAGCGCCAAGATCACTGATTGGTCGCGCTCTCTGCACGCGACCAATCAGCGAATCGTATTGGTGAGGAGCGGGGAGCGGAATCGTATTAGTGAGGACCGGGGAGCGCCGCTGCCTGTGCGGCTACTTCCACTGCGAGAACCCGGGACATGAGCGGGCGCTCGCAGCAGAAATATCCCGACCGGCAGCGCCGCTCCCCGGTCCTCCCTTCACACCCTAGCCGCTGATGTCTCCACAGTATCTGCATGGCGTTACAAAGGTCCGGACATTTGTGTTAAAAATCGCTGATTGGTCGCTGGCGCTGCCCGCGACCAATCACCGATTTGGGTGCCAAATTCAAATATCGACCGCGACCAATCAGCACAGCGGTGTTTAAATGTGGAGCCAAGATCGGTGATTGGTCGCGGCCGATATTTAAATTTGGCGCCTAAATCGGTGATTGGTCGCGGGCAGCGCCAGTGATCAATCAGCGATTTTTAACACAAATGTCCGGACCTTTGTAACACCATGCGGATACTGTGGGGACATCAGCGGCTAGGGTGTGAAGGGAGGACCGGGGAGCGGCGCTGCGGGTCGGGATACTTCTGCTCCGAGCGCCCGCTCATGTCCCGGGTTCTCGGAGCGGAAGTAGCCGCACAGGCAGCGCCGCTGACATCCATGCGGCTAGGGCGTGAAGGGAGGACCGGGGAGCGGCGCTGACATCCAATTGGTCGTGGCCGGTATTTAAATGTGCCGCACAAATCGTTGATTGGTCGCGGACTTGGCCCGCGACCAATCACTGATCTTGCGGCCAAAGTGAAACACTACTGTGCTGATTGGTCTCGGACGCTGCCCGCGACCAATCACCGATTTGGGCACCAAATTTAAATATCGGTCGCGACCAATCACAGATCTTTGCTCCACATTTAAACACCGCTGTGCTGATTGGTCGCGGCCGATATTTAAATGTGGCGCCCAAATCGGTGATTGGTCGCGGGCAGCGTCGGCGACCAATCAGCACAGCGGTATTTAACTTTTGCGCTAAGATCAGTGATTGGTCGGGTCCGAAGACCGCGACCAATAATCGAATCGTCTTGGTGAGGACCGGGGAGCAGCGCTGCCTGTGCGGCTACTTATGCTGCGAGAACCCGGGACATAGCGGGCGCTCGCAGCAGAAGTATCCCGACCCGCAGCGCCGCTCCCCGGTCCTCCCTTCCGCATGGAGGTCAGCGGCGCCGGCGGTCCTTCCCCTGCTACCGGCCGGGAGATGAGCGCCTCGCGCCGCTCATCTCCCGGCTGCATCTCCGTCCCGCAGATGGGTCCGGCGGTCGGGTTCCTTCTGCTGTTGCCGGCCGGGAGATGAGCCGCTAACTGCCGCCATCTTTTTTCAGAAATCCCGCGGCGTTGATTGGCCGCTGCCGGACCAATGAGCGACGCGGGATTTCCTTGACTGACTGACTGACTGACTGAATTATATATATAGAAGATGGAGAGGACGCCTCCTTGTCATTGTTGCAGATCAAGGTGTAGAAAGATCATCAGAAAATCTGGGTCCTGTCCCCTCATCCATTTCTCCATTGTAATGAGATTTCCCGTCAGCCGTCTTTTCTCCAAACTGAATAACCCCCAGTCTGATCCCTCGTCCTCTGCAGTCACTCATTCCCTTCATCACCTTGGTTGTTCTGCACCCGCTCTAGTTCATCTATATCTTCCTTATAGACTGGAGCCCAAAATTGTCCCCAGTCCTGTGTGGCCGCAATAGGGACTTGTATAAAGGCAGAAGGACGTTCTCCTCAGGAGCAGCTCGGCCTCTTTTAATGCATCCCATCATTTTATTTGCCGGCCACTGGTCACTAAAGTGGACTTCAACTTCCGCCCATACACGCAAGTCTATAGCGACTATTTTACCCATTGTTTTACCATTTAGTACATAATTGTACGTTTTATTTCCTCAACCCAAGTCATTGATGTTACATTCTAGGTACCTGCAGCCAACACTAGGGGGAGTTCTTTGCATTCTGTTTATATAAGGAACACAAATCTGTATGCATGTGGCACCCTCTAGTGGTGGCTATGAGCAAAGCAGAAAGAAATTTATAATTTACATGGGGAATTTTGATGCTATTAAAAAATAATATAGCACAGAACAACCTAAAAGTTACAAATATTCTGCATGATAGCCATAGGAAGTAATAGGGCATATAGAGAGGCTTTTAAGCAGAACAGACAAGCTGGTGTCATACTAATAAAGGGAGCGTGACCAACCCCCATTAAATGCCATCATTGCCCCCCATCCCCTTATGGGGGGGAGGGTATATAAAAGTAGACAACCCCTTTAAGCATCAGGTCTCTATAACAGATTGTAAAAGCTCCTCGTGGGGTGATTGTATTACACCGTAATGAATCATCTCAGGCACAGTTTTTACATCATAAGAAAATCAAAAAGCCGCTAATTCCATCTTTAATGAGGAGAAAGGTAAATTATCTATATATATATAATCGTCTTATCCCATCTGTCTGTCCAGGAAATCCCGCGTCACTCATTGGTCCGGCAGCGGCCAATCAGCGCCGCGGGATTTCTGAAAAAAGATGGCGGCCGTTAGCGGCTCATCTGGGGGACGGAGCTGAGCGGCGATGCAGCCGGGAGATGAGCTCCGCGAGGCGCTCATCTCCCGGCCGGCAACAGCAGAAGGAACCCGACCGCCGGACCCATCTGCGGGACGGAGATGCAGCCGGGAGATGAGCGGCGCGAGGCGCTCATCTCCCGGCTGGTAGCAGCGGAAGGACCGCCGGCGCCGCTGACCTCCATGCGGAAGGGAGGACCGGGGAGCGGCGCTGCGGGTCGGGATACTTCTGCTGCCAGCGCCCACTATGTCCCGGGTTCTCGCAGCGTAAGTAGCCGCACAGGCAGCGGCGCTCCCCGGTCCTCACCAAGAAGATTCGATGATTGGTCGCGGTCTTCGGACCCGACCAATCACTGATCTTGGCTCCACATTTAAACACCGCTGTGCTGATTGGTCGGCGACGCCGCCCGCGACCACTCACCGGTTTGGGAGCCACATTTAAATATCGGCAGCGACCAATCAGCACAGCGGTGTTTAAATGTGGAGCCAAGATCGGTGATTGGTCGCGGCCGATATTTAAATTTGGCGCCCAAATCCGTGATTGGTCACGGGCAGAGTCCGCGACCAATCAGCACAGTAGTGTTTAACTTTGGCCGCAAGATCAGTGCTTGGTCGCGGGCCAAGTCCGCGACCAATCAACGATTTGTGCGGCACATTTAAATAGCGGCCGCGACCAATTGGACCCGCAGCGCCGCTCCCCGGTCCTCCCTTCACGCCCTAGCCGCATGGATGTCAGCATTTGTGTTAAAAATCGCTGATTGGTCGCTGGCGCTGCCCGCAACCAATCACCGATTTCGGCGCCAAATTTAAATATCGGCCGCGACCAATCACCGATCTTGGCTCCACATTTAAACACCGCTGTACTGATTGGTCGCGGACGCTATTTAAATGTGCCGCCCAAATCGGTGATTGGTCGCGCACAGCGTCGGCGACCAATCAGCACAGTGGTGTTTAACTTTAGCGCCAACATCACTGATTGGTCGCGCTCTCCGCACGCGACCAATCAGCGAATCGTATTGGTGAGGAGCGGGGAGCGGAATCGTATTAGTGAGGACCGGGGAGCGCCGCTGCCTGTGCGGATACTTCCACTCCGAGAAGCCGAGAGCGGTGTTTAAATGTGGAGCCAAGATCGGTGATTGGTCGCGGCCGATATTAAAATTTGGCGCCCAAATCGGTGATTGGTCGCGGGCAGCGCCAGCGACCAATCAGCGATTTTTAACACAAATGTCCGGACCTTTGTAACACCATGCGGATACTGTGGGGACATCAGCGGCTAGGGTGTGAAGAGAGGCCTGGGGAGCGGCGCTGCGGGTCGGGATACTTCTGCTGCGAGCAGTCGCTCATCTCTCGGCTTCTCGGAGTGGAAGTATCCGCACAGGCAGCGGCGCTCCCCGGTCCTCACTAATACGATTCGCTGATTGGTGAAGAGCTGGAAGGCAGCAACGAGACGAGAGGGGGCTCACGGGGAAAGAAAGGGTTAATGTCCGGCCCCGGCAGGCAGCGCTGACAAGGGGCGATGGATGCTATATGCTGGGAAACCTTCCATCCTGGGGACATTCTGCATCTGGGGGTCTTCAGGGGAACTCGTCAAGATCCTGAGGCCCCAAAGGACGAGAGGCTGAAATACAGATTCAGTGCAGGTATAACACACGGACGCCCTGCAAAGGCTACGGGGATTTAGGGTTACTGCAGGGTAATGGGGGGGTTTTCAGGAATGATTGACTAATAAGGGGTTAAGCACATATGTGCTGCTCAGCGAGAGCTCATTGATGGGAATAGCTGATTTTTCAGGGCAAATTCAATATTGGAGCCCATTAGTGACCTGTCCACCTTTCCAAGTTGTACACAATTTTAATTTATTTTATCTTTTTACATAAGACTTTAAAATGCTGATTACTCACAGCCACCACTAGGGGGAGCTCAGTGCATACAACACACCACAGGCGCCCTCTAGTGGTGACCGCAGGCAGCATGAAGCTCATTATATACAGCAGGTGCCCTCCAGTGGTGGCTGCAGCTAGCGCAGAGTTCAGTGCATACAACATACCGTAGGCGCCCTCTAGTGGTGGCTGCTGGCAACGCAGAGCTCTGTCCATACAACAGCGCAGGCAATGCAGAGCTCAGCGCATACACCACAGGCGCCCTCTAGTGGAGGCTGCTGGCAGCGCAGATCTCAGTGCATACACCACAGGCACCCTCTAGTGGAGGCTGCTGACAGCGCAGATCTCAGTGCATACACCACAGGTGCCCTCTAGTGGAGGCTGCTGGCAGCGCAGATCTCAGTGCATACACCACAGGCGCCCTCTAGTGGAGGCTGCTGGCAGCGCAGATCTCAGTGCATACACCACAGGCGCCCTCTAGTGGAGGCTGCTGACAGCGCAGATCTCAGTGCATACAACACATCACAGGCACCCTCTAGTGGTGGCTGCTGGCAGCGCAGAGCTCAGTGCATACACCACAGGCGCCCTCTAGTGGTGGCTGCTGACAGCGCAGAGCACAGTGCATACACCATACCACAGGCGCCCTCTAGTGGTGGCTGCTGGCAGCGCAGAGCACAGTGCATACACCATACCACAGGCGCCCTCTAGTGGTGACTGCTGGCAGCGCAGATCTCTGTGCATACACCACAGGCTCCCTCTAGTGGTGGCTGCTGGCAGCGCAGAGCACAGTGCATACACCATACCACAGGCGCCCTCTAGTGGTGACTGCTTGCAGCGCAGATCTCTGTGCATACACCACAGGCGCCCTCTAGTGGTGACTGCTGGCAGCGCAGATCTCAGTGCATACACCACAGGCGCCCTCTAGTGGTGGCTGCTGGCAGCGCAGATCTCAGTGCATACACCACATGCGTCCTCTAGTGGAGGCTGCTGGCAGTGCAGATCTCAGTGCATACACCACAGGCGCCCTCTAGTGGTGGCTGCTGGCAGCGCAGATCTCAGGGCATTCACCACAGGCATCCTCTAGTGGAGGCTGCTGGCAGCGCAGAGCTCAGTGCATACACCACAGGCATCCTCTAGTGGTTACTGCAGGCAGTGCGGAGCTCAGTACATACAACAGGCGTCCTCTAATGGTGACCGCTGGCTGCATGGAGCTCAGTACATAACGAAAGTGCCCTCCAGTGGTGGCAGCAGCCAGCGCAGAGTTCAGTGCATACAACATACCGCAGGCGCCCTCTAGTGGTGGCTGCTGGCAGCGCAGAGCTCTGTCCATACAACAGTACAGGAAAGGCACAGCTCAGTGCATACAACAGCACAGGTGCCCTCTAGTGGTGGCTGATGGTGGTATGGAGCTCAGTGCATTCAACATACCACAGGTGCCCTCTAGTGGTGGCTGCTGGCAGTGCAGATCTCAGTGCATACACCACAGGTGCCCTCTAGTGGAGACTGCTGGCAGCGCACAGCTCAGTGCATACACCACAGGCGCCCTCTAGTGGAGACTTCTGGCAGAGCAGAGCTCAGTGCATACACCACAGGTGCCCTCTAGTGGAGGCTGCTGGCAGTGCAGATCTCAGTGCATACACCACAGGTGCCCTCTAGTGGAGGCTGCTGGCAGTGCAGATCTCAGTGCATACACCACAGGTGCCCTCTAGTGGAGGCTGCTGGCAGTGCAGATCTCAGTGCATACACCACAGGCGCCCTCTAGTGGAGACTGCTGGCAGCGCAGAGCTCAGTGCATACACCACAGGTGCCCTCTAGTGGAGGCTGCTGCCAGCGCAGAGCTCAGTGCATACACCACTGGTGCCCTCTAGTGGTGGCTGCTGGCAGCACCTTAATTCTTGTATTAGAAGACAGACTTTAGACATAGTAAATAAATTGGTGCAGATTCCTGAACATTCACATCACACTGAACCACATGATCAGAAACTGGCACCTGAGATTTTTCTTGCTTCCAGGCTGAAAGTTGAGTACCAGGGGCCCCTAATGTTACAGCCCACCCGTCCATAGCTCTGATCACTGCTCTGCTGAAGGGGATGGGTGGTCTCATTTCTGCAGGGAGAAGTGCAGCTGCTGGCAGCAAAGTCCAACACCCGACCTGTATAGCGCCTTATAATAGGAGCCGTATACGATACCTGCGCCCCCCAATGCAGAGCGGAGACCATCTGCACGGCCCTGTCCTGTGACCAGCCTGATCCCCACCGTCCACAATCTCTACAGTCTGGATCTAAATGTCTGGCCATTAATCCCTACAGCTCATAGTATCATTTGCAGGGGCAAATTCTATCCCTCCGTTCAGTTTCTGGGAAAGCTGAGTGATGAGCAATATGGCCGCCCTGACTGCTCCCACATAGGTGCACTGAGCGATACACAGAGCCGATCAGCCATCTCCCATGGTAAATGTATGGCGGCCGTATTCTGCCCTCATCCAGCTCATTGGACGCGATATAGAAAAGCGACGCCTTCATAGAAAACAACCGAAATTACATAATGTATTAGTGCAAGTCAGACTAAAGTCAAGGAGCTGTCCGGGCATGCTGGGAGTTGTAGTTTCACAACAACCAGAGACCGTTGCCCTGTGACTTACCCTTATACGGCAACAAGGCGTAGTGCAGCATCATACAGGTAAAATCTATAGGAAATGCTGTTATCACCTCCAGAGCAGCAATCGCAAGTCTGCCAGATTCCTCCTAGCTTCTCAGGCTTCGTGAACCCCCCCCTCCGCCCTGCGGCCCACCCCTGGTGGTCTCACATAGCGCATGCTCTGCTGCGGGGCATTGGGGGAGGTGCAGTGTTTCCACCAGATCACACAGGACAGATTATTCCATATGATTATTATTATTATAAACCATTTCTCATATTTGTTACATATTTTACATGGTACAAGATCAGACAAATCAGACTGATGAGAGAAGAGATAAGAAACTTTCCCCACTACCCTCTCCTGCCCGCTACAGACGGCTGATACCAGAGAGGCAACAGCACATTTCGGATTTGCCCTGACCTATAGTGGAGGAGAAACCGTTGCTGTTTGCGATGGCGCTGAGCTACCTGCGCGTGGTACAGAATAGGGCAGACCGAGGGGAACACATGGGACCTTTACCCTTCCACCAGTCTTGAGGGGGCGCCCACTACCCTGGTACCCAACACAAAGGTGCCCCCTCCTCCATGACGCTTCTCATGCGCGTTCATCTTCTGAACAGATCATGAAATGCCCCCGAGTGGGCGCACATAGAATAGAATTAAAAATCCCAAACAAGTGCGAAAAAAACCACAAAACACAAAAGTGCAGGCGCAGCCAAATTATGTTTAACCCCTTTCATGTCCACCAATCGTAGTGGCAAAGAACGGGTTAAATCACAGCACTCTGAATTAGTGTCGGCCGCCACGAGGAGCGATGAGGAGGCGACACTTATCGAAAAGGATCCAGGTCATGTGAGCGACTTACTGCCCTGGCCCCTCCCCCTGATTGCAGGCCCCGCCCCATGATCACTTGCCCCTCCCCCTGATTGCCGGCTCCTCCCCCTGACCGCAGGCCCCTCCTTTATCTAGTATAATACACTCTGTAGTACACAGATTTTGAACGCCACAGGGAATAAGAGTTGTCAAATTTGAGCAGGTAGAGCCCCCGGCCGGGGTACTGGTGGCTGCCGGCGTCCACCTCTTCGTGACAATCCCGCCTGTAGACCGGCACAATCTCCTCCAGCTGAGGCTTGTTGGCGTTCTTTTCGGCTTTCTCTTCGTTGTTGGGATTCTCTGTAAAGAACAGACACAAGTCAGGAGTGAGTCCAGGATATCAGAGTGGGACAAGTCATGGGCGCGGAGCTAAAACAGAAGCATAAAGGGGTCTTCCGGGAATAATCCGGAAACAAGCAGTCTTACAGAAATCCCGCAGAGAGAGTACAGGGCGACTCATGCTGATCTGATCCGTTTTTGGTGCGGTTTTTCCTCCATCTTCGCTGGGTAAAATTGCAAAGTGCTTGTAAACACCAGCAACTTTACATTTCACTCTTTATTAAAAAGTATCTCTGTTGTCAAATATGGAGGTATTCTTAATTCTATAGTTTACAGCTGGTTGCCTAGGATACCGGCCACCTCTACAAACTATCAGTGGTGACTGGTTTCCTTGGCAAGGAGAGCACGCTCGCAAGCTTTTTACTTTAAAGTGTGAATGAGCCTCTCTGACGCTAGATGCGGCCCGTTTTCCCTCTGCAGAGGCACAGCTCCTCCACTACTGGCATTGGGGAGAGGATAAATTAGGCAGCGACTCAACCATCCCGCCAGTCTGATAGGTCAATCTTAACCTACGGAAAGCAAGAGAGACCACAGTAACGCCCCAGAGAGCACATTGTTGGTTTTTGATCTCCTGCAGAGGTGAACATCCATGACCAGTTGGTGCTTCTCCAGAAGCCTCCGACCTCCTCGGAACAAGGGGGTGGGACGCTGCTTCTCAAGAGGCCCCGACCTCGTCCGGATGAGGGGGTGAGACGCTGCTTCTCGAAAGGCCCCCTACCTCGTCCGGATGAGGGGGTGAGACGCTGCTTCTCGAAAGGCCCCCTACCTCGTCCGGATGAGGTGGTGAGACGCTGCTTCTCAACAGGCCCCCAACCTGCTCAGGACGAGGGGGTGAGACGCTGCTTCAATAGGACCCCCAGAACTCTTCAGGGCGAGGGGGTGAGACCCCCTAACTCCTCAGGACGAAAGGGTGAGATGCTGCTTCTAGAGAGACCCCCCGACCTCCTCAGGACGAAGGGGTGAGATGCTGCTTCTCAAGAGGCCCCAACCTCCTCAAATCAAAGGGGTGAGACGCTGCTTCTCGAGAGGCCCCAACCTCCTCAAGACGAGGGGGTGAGACACTGCTTCTTGAGAGGCCCCAACCTCCTTAAGACGAGGGGGTAAGACACTGCTTCTCGAGAGGCCCCAACCTCCTTAAAACGAGGGGGTAAGATGCTGCTTCTCGAGAGACCCCCGACCTCTTCAGGAAGAGGGGGTGAGACGCAGTGAAGACCTGCTACAGTATTTATTGTACAGGAATGAAGTATGAAAATTGTACAAAGTACCTTCGTCCTCGTCCTCGCTGGACTCGCTGACGTGCACGCTCACAGCCGTGTTTGGGGAGTCTGTCCATTCAAAGTAAACCCCAAAACCAATGTCAAAGTTATCTGTGGCAAACTCCCAGAAAAGATAGGAGCCCTCCTCGTGTGTGGGGACCCGGACTGTGACCACCTCTCCTCTTCCGACGGTGATGACTGAATCCGCGTCCTGCCGGATCTTCTCTTTGAAGTCTTTAATTTGGGGTCTTGTCCACATGGATGGGGCAGCAATGACCGGCATGGACTCTGTAGAGAGAAGGAAGTGGAAAAATAATGAGCAAACATAAACCATTAGCCAATGTCCAGGTATCGTCTGTTTGTCCACCCAACAGACCCCAACCCCACTGGGGTCAATAGGACGCACCTTTAGGCCCGTTCTCCAGCAGGTCTTCCAGCGGGGTCGGCCTCCAGTTCTTTCTCAGCATTGTCTATGTGTGGGTGGGTTTGTCCATTGACCGAGGGGGCTTCTCCGGAGCCGGTGATGCTTCCCATGTTCATCTTGGATGGAGAACTGACAGGGGAGCTGGTTCCAGCCGAAAGTGCCTCCTGCTGTTTCTGTAAGGCCGAGAGGGTAAGGAGAGGGTAACACCACGTCATTTATGAGCATTCTTCATTTCTTGTATGCTGCGAAGCAAAACTGCAGTGTAAAGCATGAGGGGAAGAACAAAGAAGCTTAACTTCTAATGAGGCAGCGTTTCAGACAACCACAGGCTCCAATAGACGCTGCACACAAATCCCACTGTCTTCCACTTATAAACGCTGCATCTAATCAACCAGCTACTCAGCGCACCGCCATCATCAAGAGCAAGACTCAGCCGCGCAATTTTTTTATTTTTTTCTTACTAAAAACAATTAGTTAATTAGTTCAGGTTCCAGGGAGCGTAAAGTGCAGGGTTTATTTTCTACATCAAAACCCGCAATAGCAATCTACTCTGATTATAGTATTTTTACAGGTGTTTTTACCCCATTTATTGTTGAAGATCTGAAGGTTTTATTAATTCTGTACAAGAAGCGAGGGCATTTTTTCATGCATTTTTTCGACTCCACAGGAAAAAATAAACAAACCAAAAAAACACAAATTTCAGCAACGTCTTTAGATGCACAGCGGCCAGGAGTTTTCCGGGAAGCACAAGAAGTTTGCTCTAACTTTTAAACCAGTGTTTCCAAAACTCCAGTCCTCACGGCCCCCACAGGTCATGTTTCAGGATCTCCTTCGTATTACACAGGTGAGAGAATTCCTGATGCCTTGATAGTATTACACAGGTGATGGAAATACTAAGGAAATCCTGAAAACATGACCTATGGGGGCCGTGAGGACTGGAGTTTGGGAAACACCGTTTTAAACACAGGGGATTTTCTGCAAAAAAAAACAAACCCTGCAGCATTTATGCTACGTGGGAACATGGTCCGACAGGTAAATGCAGCTCAGAGCAGCGAGGCTCGGGGGTCTGTGCGCTGCGTCTACCTGTTGCTGAGCGAGCTGCACTTGGTACAGCTGCTGCATGTACTGCTGGTAGTGCTGTTCCTGCAGCTGCCGGATCAGGAGCTGCTGTTGCTCGAAGTTCCCCGGGTACTGCTGCGCTGCGTACTGCTGAAACTGCACCGCTGTCTGCGAGTTCAGGGCGGCCATGATCTGCTGCCTGCAAAAAAAAAAAAAATAGAATTAAGATTTGAAACACAAATGCACGATCCTGCCCTAATGACTGCTGCACCCGCCATTGCCTGTGGCCGGCAGAGCTTTAGTAATTTTCCATTAAAATGAATGTGACAGGGCTCCGTGGACCCCATTGTTGGTGACCCCAGCGCATGTACCCTCCAACCGGTCACCAGCATTGCATACAACAGACTGCTCCTTGCACTATGGCTCATACTACGAGGGTCCTGAATGAGTGACCCACCCAAAAATATCCTTTAAGAAAGATGAGTGACTTCCGATGGGAGTACTTACTTCTGCTGTTCCATTCTAAACCGTTCATCCTCCGCTCGCATCCTCTCTTCCTCCTCTCTCCGCAGCCTCTGTTCCTCTTCTTTCCTCCGCTTCTCCTCCTCTCGCAGCAGCCGCTGCCGCTCCTCCTCTTCCCGCCGTCTCCGCTCCTTCTCTTCTCTCCAGTAAAGTCAGCAGATGACGCTTTACACTGAACTATGTCGGACATGATTTTTGCAGCAGCGTCAACCGTTCTCACTTCCTGGGACTTAAAGCAGAAGTCCGGTCCATGATCCCTCCGGTCTTACATACCGACTGCTCCGTAAATCCATAATCACTGACTCCAGCTATACTGCAATTAGTACTGGAGTAGGAGGTAACCTGAAAGATGCCTCATGTCCTGTCAGTCTCATACTGCTGTTTTGTCCCCCATGCTTTACACTGCAGGTTGGATTCTATGTATCAAACTTAGTCAAAGTTTAAGAACTCCTGCGGCTTTAAGTTAGTGATATGATAGGGATTTGATACCACTTAAGGCAGTTGGAAATTTTACAAAATTGACCCATAAAAAACAAATATTTCTCGCCTGATGACTCCTTCGCTTCTCCCGTGCTCACACTCTGGCGGCCATCACTTTTTTTCCTGCAGCGATGATGTTGTATAATCCATGTGACTGCTGCAGTCGATCACTGGTTTCTACGGTCTCATGCTGTACATGCCAGTGATTGGCTGCAGCAATCTGATAGAGTGACGTGACGTTATCCCTGCAGGAAACAGAAAGCTCCTTTAAACTAACAGACAACCCCTTTAAGTGTGGAAAAACGTGACCCAGATGTCGATCATCATCTATCTTGTGAGATAGCGACTGCCGCTAACCTCTGCTACAGACTGGAGCAGAAAGATTTGCAGGACCCAGGTCCGGCATCCATAGAAAACCGCTGCAAACCATCTCCTATCTATCAGCATCACCAGCGCCTCTTCTGGTAGAGTTGGGTGGGTTCACTGCACAATCTGCAGAGCGGTCCCTTTAAGAACGTCTCCAGTAACTATTAGTGCTGGAGTTGTTTTCAGGTACCTGTCTGCAGGTTGTGCGTCACCTTGCCGCTCAGCCCCACTCACTTTAATAGTACTGAGCTGCAATACCAGGCACAGCCTGTGGACACGTGTGGCGCTGTTTCTGGAGGAAACCAGCAGTTACCGTGCCCCACCGATGCCGGATGTACGGATTGGAGGGATTAGTACCTTTTTCTCTCCTGCTCTTCTTTCTCTATTTTATGGGATGTGACGTATGTGGAGAAGAGGTGGCAGCATCTGTTCAGGAGGGTGATAAACTCCGTCATGGCTTCCTGCTTGCTCAGGTTGCCCAGGGCCGCCCATTCTTTCCTGTGAGAAAGACGACAGTGTGTGAACGACACTCAGAGGGAGCAAAGGCTTCTATGAAGAGGTTAGAAACGCGTCGTCGTTCAGTTTTATGCAAGAAACAGTCTGCAGTTTTCTATTAAACTTTGCATTTCAATTCCTATTTTTTTTTTTTGGACACATCAGATCGATGCATGCCCATGATGGAAAATCTGTTGCCGTTTTGCGTACACAGCTCCCATAAATGCTCATGGTAATGAGGTTCACCCTGCAGTCGCTGACGGCTACTTTAGTGGTGAAAAATATACAATGGCAGGATCAGACTACATATGTAGTGTAGTCTGTAACCATGGAGACACACAGATCTGCATCAGTGCTGTGTATACAAAACGGTAAGAAAACGTTAGGCTATTTACAAAGTGGCTACTTTTTTATAGGAATGTGATACAGTGAAACAAACCACACGACGTTCGTTACCTCCTATCGTTGCCCAGGACATCGAAGAAGCCGACTTCGGGGCACGTGTCGGGGTTGTACGGTCCCAGGAGGACTTGTTTGTACACAGCCACCAGCCTCAGCTTCTCCTCGTAGGTTGGATGGAAAGCCTTCCCGTCCTTCTCTGTAAAAAAATACAGAAGGAAAATGGTTAGGAGACCCATCACATGTACCGAACTGCGTGTGCCGCCATATAATGCTCCACAAAAACTGTAATAAGACAGTGAT
This sequence comes from Phyllobates terribilis, assembly GCF_046119375.1. Lineage (NCBI taxonomy): Eukaryota > Metazoa > Chordata > Amphibia > Anura > Dendrobatidae > Phyllobates > Phyllobates terribilis. The sequence goes on along the minus strand of NW_027363005.1, from coordinate 788,316 downwards.
AGGACCACTAAAGCCACCTGACCCCAGTGTGCAGTAATCAGACCCTGCAATACTGAGTAATATCTGTGCACAACACATAATACAATCCACTTTCCAGTAATTGGACCCAGAACGATAAAATTCAATTCTTACAGGGTGATTCCTTAAATACCTTGTAAAAGTCCCTGAGCTCCCCCGATTCTGCAGCTCTTTTCCGTTTTTCGCTGCGTCGCTCCATTGCAGAGATATTCACATTTGCGTCTTTTGGAGCACTGCATGTGAAATCTCTGCTTGTAGTGCAACGGGCTGTTTCTTCTCTGCTTCCACAGATCAGGAGAAGATCTAGTAGTCGAGCATGTGATCATTGGCAGCGTCTTGGAGGGAGGGCTGAAAGTGCGCACTCCCAAATAAGACTGAAAAAATGCAAAGTTGGACTGCAAAGCAGAGATTTCACATACTGCACTCCGAAAGCAACAAATGTGAGTATCTCTGCAATGGAGCGACGCAGTGCAAAACGGCAAAAAAGCAGCAGGGTTCAGGAGAGCTCAGGGATTTTTACCAGATATGTAACTAAATTTTTTGAGGCCGAGTGACAAAACCAAAAATATTTTTATATGCATCTCCAAAAGTACAGCCTAGTTTCCCTGCAGCCACATTAAATGTTGTGATACTGTACTTTGTGCCAAATGATAAAGGCAGCTCAGCTAAACCTGACTGTATGAATACAGTAGCCACCAAAAGTTTAGCATTTTTTTTTTAAATTGTGATTGCTTCTGTTTGGTTGTTGTGAGGCCATTTTTCTGGTGATTTTAGTTAACTGGAAGCAAATGATTGTCAGCTATCAGGACACAAATTGTGTTGGACATTGTTTTATCCCTTTATGTGTTAGTTTTCAACATTTGCTGGGCCAAATGTTTTGCATATTTTGTTATGGGCAGTCGAATTTTGCCTAAATTTTTTTTTTTTGCATTTTAAGGTTAAAAACATGGCAGAGACAAAGCCAAATTTATCACCAGATGTCAGGAAGCTTATTATTCTGGGAGTGAAGTCAGGGAAAAGCCATAAAGAGGCAGCTATGGAATTCACCTGTTCTCAGAGTCAAGTGTCAGGTATATTAAAGAAAGAAAAAGAAGGTTCTGGAACAGCCGACAAACCTAGAAGTGGACGACCAAGGAGAACTTCCTCCAGAGTTGATCACATTATAAAGAAAAAGTCAGTATCTGATGTCCACAAAATGAACAAAGAATATGGGGTCAAAGTGAGTCGCGAGGACTAAGCAGTAGGGCTGAATGCACGAGTTCCAGTCAAGAAGCCTTTCATCTCTGCAAAGAACCGGAAGGTCCAACTTGTGTTTGCCAAAGAACACAGCCAACGGAAAGAGACAGATTGGTCTAAGGTGTTGGGGTCGGATGAATCCAAGTTCAATCTGTTTGGTAGTGATGGCAGCACTGTATATACTGCAGAGTTGGAAAACGTAATGATGTAAGGTACCAAACGCATACAGTGAAACATGGTGGCGGCAATCTCATGGTTTTGGGCTGCTTTTCTGCATCGGCCATTGGCATAGAATTGATGGAAATATGAATGCTACCATGAACAAGGATACAGTTGTGCTCAAAAGTTTACATACCCCGGCAGAATTTTTCCTTTCTTGGTCTTGTTTCAGAGAATATGAATGATATTCAAAAGCATTTTGGTTACAATTAAGGTCTTGTATGATGACAACTTCATGCACTTTCAATTCCTCACCAGGGAAATTACATCACAACAACCAGACAGAAGTTATCACATTTTAAAAAAAAAAAAAAGCAAAACTTTTGGACTCTATAGTATAATCTATATGTGCGCTGTATCGGCCATAGTATCAGAGATAATGCGGTGTCTGACTATCTGTATGATCTGAATCTAAGTGAAGGAGGCAGGAAACATTTCCGTAAGAACGGTCCAGTCACGCTAAAATTCACAACGGAACTTTAATCATTGCAAAATGGAATTTTCTGAACTTTCTAACACTGTTTGATGTACAATACAAAGTTATATTGTGGCACCGTGATAGCCAGAAAAATCGATGTAAATACTTGTATGCCAAAAATGACAAAAGTATTCTCGGAGTGATACCTTTATTGGCTAACCAGAAATTATATATATATATATGCAAGCTTTCAGAGCACAGAGGCTCCTTCTTCAGGCAAGATTACAAATGAATTCATGAGACAAAAGGCACAGCATTTGAGAGATGTTACAACAAGACATTTGTTCATGAGGTGTAAGTTGTGATGTCTCCTACAGATAAGTTAGGGAGAGCAAATTAGTTGTTTGTTTTTTTTTTGCAAAATGAGAGGCCTTGGGAATGTTTAATTATCTGGAGGTGTGAATTGTGTCCATGTAGTGAGTCATAAAGCCAGGTGTTATATTTAGTTCTGTTGTCAGTGAATTGAACATCCTTATCAATTTGAATTCCCAAATTTTTCTTTCTCTGTTGCCCTTGAAGTGACCTTTTAGTATTAAAACTTTTAGATCTTTCATACAGTGTCCCCGGCCAGAGAAATGTTTTCCCACAGGTGTGTCCTGTTCATTCTTAATTGTGTGTCTGTGTAAATTCATTCTTGTTTGCAGTTTTTGCATCGTTTCTCCAATATAAACTCCTTCCGGACACCTTGTACATTGTATCATGTCACCACACTGGAGGATGTACATGAAAAGACATCCATGATTTTGTAGTCCTGATTTGTGTTAGGTATACAGACTGTATTTGATGGTGATATGTGGATATGTAGCACCCTGAGGATTCGGCTGCTACAGGGGTATTGCACCTCAACCCAGAGGTGTGATATTCCACTCCCGGGTAAGGATGGAGTGTGGAACTGAGCTCAGTTAGCTGCATGCACTACATACATCCCATTTCCGAGGGACAGACCTATGGTACTCCCACTAGGAAAATGTGCAGGTACAACCGTGTCTGTCCCTGGCTGGAGTGGGAGGGGGGTGGAACATCCCAGTAGTGTAGGGGCAGATAGGGGGAGCAGTCTGGGTAGTGCTAGGAGCTCATTGGGTGCTGGTCACCTGAGCTCACACATAGAGGGAGTATATAAGGTGGGAACCATCTTAGATCAGGGTCTTTTGTAGAGGTTTGGTCAGACAGACAACAGCCTGTCTTTTGCAGAGGAAGAGAGCAGAGAAGCAGAGCAGCTCCAAGGCCCAGAGAGAGAGAGGAGAAAGAAGGACCCAGAGGGGGAGAAAGAAGGAACTCTAAGAGCCCAAACTAAATCAAAGGGTGAAGAGTTGGCAACAGGGTACCGGATCCCAAGCTGGTGGAGGCTACAGCACACCTTAACCAGAGACCGGAGGTCGTGGGCAGCATCTGCCACGACCACCCACTAAATCCACCCGGAAGGCAAACCAAGAATAGGGTCAGGGAACCCAGAGACAAGGGTTTACCACCAAGAGACCCGAGGGAGCCGGACTTAGGTGGATCCCTGGTGGGGACGGCCAGAGACGAGGACAGGACAGAAAGGGAGCTCAGAACCACGCTCCAGAACTACTTGGGGGTTGGCCGAGTCCAGGACCTGGTGGACGCAGCACGGCTCGGGTGGTCACTCAAGGCCGGAGTGACCGGAACAACAGCAGTAAGTAAAAACCCTGAACTGCAGAACCCGACTCTGTCTCTCATTACCATCCTCACTGCACCTCCACAACCACCATCCTCTGCACCTGACCCCCTGAGGCTATACCCCTCCCGTTGGGGGTTATAATACCAGAGCTGCACAACCACCACCAGCCTCAGCGGACCCTGCTGCAGCGGCGGCCGTATTGACCGCACATCAACGGGTGGCGTAGTCGACACAAAGAACTTTAATAACATCTGTAGGACTGCCACACACTGAGCTTGACACCCTGGGCACGGACCGGGTCACAGCCACTCGGAGACTACAACCCCCATCTGATCCGGCTCCGGGTATTCCCCTAAAGAATATGGCCCAGGGGGCGCGTCAGATACAAGTTTTGCATTTTTTGTTTTTACATGGGAATGTGCCCGTCACTGATGGTGATCAGAGGACACTTCTGACAAGGAGATTCCTTAAGTTAGGGGGCTGTTTGTAGGAGAGAAGTGGTAGTTCTGGGAATATTTCTTTCAGTTTGTGGTCTCTGTGGAATATGGGTTGGAGATCAGCACCAATTTTCCTTAGGATGTTCATGTGGGAGTTGTATGTGACCACAAGAGAAGCCTGTTGTTGTCCTCCCTTTGTCTGTAATCCAGGAGGCTACTTCTTGGTATCCTTGTAGCTCTGTGAATTTGTTCATCTATTACCAGTGGATGGGATCCTTGTTGTAGGAATGTATTCCTCAGGGATAGTAGCTGCAGTTTTCTGTCCTTGCTGTCTGAACAGATTCGAATGTACCTCAGAGCTTGACTGTAGATGATGGATTTTTTTGTGTGTCTTGGATGAAAGCTGTTCCATCTAAGATATGCTGGACGTCCTGTGTAGTGTTGAGCCACCCCTGTAGTGTTCGAGTTCGGTTCGGTTCGTCGAACACCCGTGTGTTCGCCGAACTGTTCGTCGAACACCTTCGAACACCGTTAAAACCAATGGCAGGCAAACAAAAACACATAGAAACACATAGAAAACACCTTCAAAGGTGTCCAAAAGCTGACAAACTGCTCAGAAGACACAACTAACACATGGAAAAGTGACAAGTACATATAGTCATGCGAAAAGAAAAGAGGTGGAGGAGTAAAAGGAGGGGGAGACACAGATATAGGCATGTCATGCCCTTCTAAAATCCAAAAAGTGAGAAGCCGACACGTTCAGTCCGCTCCTGCCCATGCCACCTCCGCGTCGCCGGGTTTGTGCCAGAGCCGCGGTGAACCCTGACGGCCAGCCCCCCTCTCCCAATACTGGTGCCTGTCCGCTGGTGGGTCGAGCGAGCCCCCCTGTGGTGGAGGCAGCTCTAAGCTTTTTAATTTAAATTGTCTCTCTAATTTGAATGAATACACTTTAAATCCATTTACAAGGATCTATTGGAGGGCAAGTCTCATGTCAGCAGCCGCGTAATTCCAGCTCCAGTAGCGTCCACTAAAGCTGCTGCAGTTAAAAAGCTTTTATAAGGATCGGGCTCGGCTGTCCACCGCAAGGTATCCTACTGCCAGTCCCAGCCCCTATGCCTTGGGGTGCCTCCTGATGCTCTTCACTGAGTATCCCGTGGTCCCGAAGCATTTCCTTTGAAAAAAATAAGTGTCCAAACTACAGGTGGTGTAGCTTGCTTAACAGCCAGGATAATCCGCTGACTAGCAGACACTGCTACTAGGCACAAAGTATTTCCTGGGCTAGATGCAATTAAAAATTTGTAATTAGATACTCTCGTTGGATGCTGAGAAAGCATTCCATAGAGTCTCCTGGCACGCCATATATGATTCTCTTAAAAAGCTTGGGGTAGGGGTCTAGGGGACCCTTTTATAGCCAAAATCACGGCCCTGTATCGCAATACGTCACCTAGGCTGAAGATAAATGGAACTGTAGCACCCTGAGGGCTCGGTTGCTACAGAGGTATTGCACCTCACCCAGAGGTGTGATATCTCACTCTCAGGTAAGGATGTAGTGTGGATCAGGACCCGACACCTGCATGCATTACACCACATTGCCGTGGGGCAGGGCGACCAATATGCCCCTGAGATGGGCACGACAGTCCCTGTCCCTGGCTGGAGTGGGGGGAGGGAACACTGAGGAAGGGGAACCCTGTAGTGCAGGAGCAGGGAGGAAGCAGTTCCTGGGTGCATTGAGAAGGGAGTATAAAAGGTGGGCACCATCTTAGTTCAGTGCAGAGAAGTCTGAGCAGAAGTGGCAGGGAGCAGGGGCTCTGCATGAGCTCTGCTCCGGAGGCGGGCCTAGTAACAGAGGCCCAGGCCTGGAAGAGGGAGAAGGAAGGAAGAGGAGCGGAGAAGGCTCCAGGAACGAGGAACGAAGGGATCCCAGGGGTGCGGACGGGCGAGTCGCCACCGCACGCCCGAATCCACCTGCGTGGAGGGGTCAGGCCAAAGGGGGAGACCGGTCCCCGAAACTAGTGGAGGCAGGAAACGACCCTCAGCTAGAAACAGGAGGCTGTGACATTTTATGTGGCGCAGCCCCTCGCTACACCCGCTAGGAAGGCACCACATAGGGTCAGGGAAACTGGCGCCAAGTTTACCAAGAGGAGGCCCGAGGCAGCCGGACAGAAGGGTTGGTAAGAAAGGCCAGACAAAGGACACACAAAGGGGGTCCTGTGAAGCGCTCCAAAGTTATCTGGGAGTTGTCTGAGCCCCTCACCTGGTGAGCACAGTACGACGTGGGCAGCCGTTACCTGCAGACGTGGTCTGGATAATAAGAACTGTGAGTAAAGGCCCTGGACTGCATCACTGACTTCGTGTCGTTACTGCTGCTGCCCTGCACCATCACCCCCATCCTCCGCATACACTGCCCTGAGGCTATACTCCTCCCGTGGGGAGTTATGCTACGCTCTGCTGCACCCACAACACCAGCCTCAGCGGTCTGCCCTGGAGCGGCGGTTCACTCTGACCGCAATCCACGGGTGGCGTAGTCGGATATTTAAACATCAAAACCACATAAATAGTTCCGCCACTGGTTTGACCGCCCTGAGCCACGGAACCGGGTCGCCGCCACGGAGACTACAACCACCAGCATCCACCAAAAAGGGTCCGGCTCCGGGTGTCCCAAGGCCCAGGGGGCGCGTCAGAACATTTTCATCACCTTTCACAATCACCAATGGGACAAGGCAGGGATGTACTCTGTCCCCTCTCTTATACATCCTAGTGACGGAGCACCTGCTCTCATCAATTCGTCATAACCCCAATATTAGGTGGAAGGCACCGAGTACAAGTGCTCTCTATTTGCTGATGATGTCCTAGTATATATCACTCAATCACATATATCCATCCATGCTGTTATGGCTGAAATAGATCACTTTGTTACATGGTCAAATTTTAAAATCAATGCAGCGAAGTCTGAGGCCCTCGATGTCTCCCTCCCCAAATCCATATAGGATTCCATCCAGTTCAACTTTCCCTTTGCCTGGCCCTCACAGGGTATCAAATACTTAGGAATTCCTATTCATAGAGACCTCTCCCATCTATGTTATCTTAATTTTGGGCCCTTTATTGAACAACTCCATACAGACCACGGTTGGCAAGTTAGAACTGTAAGATTCACTACGTGAACCACTGGTGTTTTGTGGAAAAACACATGTACACTGTGTTCCAAATTATTATGCAAAAAGTGTTTAGGAGTGATAAGGGAAGAATTTGTTTGTTTGTCAGTTAAACTCATTGATGGTGATGTGTGTCAGGGCTCTTTATATCACTGTAAGCAATTGCAGACACCTGTGCTAATTAGTTTGGCAGGTGTGTCCAATGAAAGGCAAGACTACTTAAGAAGGCTGTCCCACATTATTAAGCAGCCTACATTTTTTGCCAAAATGGGAAAGAAAAAGGATGTGTCGGCTGCTGAGAAGCAACAAATTGTGGAGTGTTTAGGTCAAGGCATGACTACAATCAACATTGTGCGATGATCAGGATGAAGTGTCTTGGCAATCAAGAAGTATGTAGCTGATTCACAGTACACACGTGTGCGTGCTGATAAGGGCAAATTGAGGACTCTTTCCTACAGGCAATTACGTCAGGTTGAAAGAGCAGCGGCAAAAAAGCCTTGTCATAGCAGCAGACAAGTTTTTGAAGCTGCTGGTGCCTCCAACGTCCCCCGAACAACAAGATGCAGGGTCCTTCAGAGGTTTGCAGCTGTGCATACGCCATCCTGTCGACCTCCTCTATCCACTTCACACAAGCAGAAACGGCTCCAGTGGGCCAAACATTACATGAAGACTGATTTCAAAACTGTTTTGTTCACGGATGAGTGCCGTGCAGCGCTCGATGGTCCAGATGGATGGAGTGGAGGATGGCTGGTTGATGGACACCCCACGTAAACACGGCTACAGCGCCAACAAGGAGGAGGTGGAGTAATGTTTTGGGCTGGAATCATGGGGAGAGAGATTGTCGGCCCCTTTAGGATCCCTGAAGGCGCTAAAGATGAACTCCATAATGTATGTGGATTTTCTCAAACAGCACTTCCTGCCATGGTTCAAGAAGAAGAACCGTGTATTTCACAGCAAGATCATTTTTTTGCATGATAATGCACCATCTCATGCTGCACATAAAACATCTGCATCTCTGGCTGATATGGGCATAAAAGGGGACAAACTTATGGTGTGACCCCATGCTCCCCTGACCTCTACCCCATTCAGAACCTTTGGAGCATCATTAAAAGGAGTGTCTATGATGGCGGGAGGCAGTTCACATCTAAGCAACAGCTCTGGGAGGGTATTCTGTCCTCATGCAAAACAATTGAAGCAGAAACCATCCAAAACCTGACAAATTCAATGGACGAGAGAGTTCAGAAGCTCCTTTCGAACAAGGGGTCCTATGTGAAAATGTAACATCACCTAGAATAAAGTTTTGAGTTGAAAACTGTTTGATTTCAGTTTCTAACAACCTGCTAATGCTTATAATTTCAAAAATGACCATTTTTTTGGTCTTTATTAAAATGAAAAGGTTGATCGAAAAGTTTGGGGGATCTAAGAGTGTGGCAACCCAGTAGTCATGATTACTTCGAATTCTGACAATATGAGGGTCATGCTGCAGGTAGTGCAGCAAGAAGGCACTTATGTGTCTTGCGCATCTCGGAGCCCCAAAATTATTTTCCGGGCTAGATGCAGCTAAAAATTATTGTTAATTTTAAATCTGGTGAAGCTTTAGTATAGATGGCCTAATAGGATCAGTGCTGCACACTGCTACAAAGCCCAAATTATTTTCCAGCCAAGATACAGATAAACATGATTAGTAATTTTAAATCTGGTGGAGCTTATTATAGATGGCCTAATAGAATCAGTGCTGCACACTGCTACAAAGCCCAAATTATTTTCCAGCCAAGATACAGATAAACATGCTTAGTAATTTGAAAGCTTAAAACGGTTGGTAGGGTGATTTTAACCAATCATCAAGCTTTTACTCTCCCCAGGATGACACAGGGGTAGAAAAGTCGTTTCGGATCCATGATTTGTTCATCTTTATGAACGTGAGTCTGTCTACATTATCAGTGGAGAGCCGCGTGCGCTTATCTGTCAGCACACCACCAGCAGCGCTGAACACACGTTCAGACAGAACGCTGGCTGCGGGGCATGACAAGATCTCCAAGGCGTAAGTGGCTAGCTCCAGCCATTTATCCAGATTGGAAGCCCAAAAAGAGCAAGGGTCCAGTGACACAGTCGTGGCTTCAATGTTACTCCTGTACCATCGTCTCTAGGCGTTGACTATGTGTCAGACTTCTTGTCTCCTGTGGCCTTGCAAAGGATGGGCTAAAAAAGTGGTGAAATGATTCCGCAAAATTGATGTTACCAGCAGATACTGTGGTTCTGTTACGGTTTGAGTGCTGAACACTTGACGGTCCCACGGTTGGCAAGTTGGAACTGTGAGATTCACTACGTGCACCACTGGTATTTTGTGGAAAAGCACATGTAAGACTCTGCAACAGTCTCTGCTGATACTCCTGCATGCGTGCATCTCTTTCTATGGCAGGAATAATTTCTGCAAATTTACTTTTGTACCGGGGATCTAACAGTGTGGCAACCCAGTAGTCAGGATTATTTCTAATTCTCACAATTCGAGGGTCATGTTGCAGGTAGTGCAGCAAGAAGGCACTCATGTGTGTTGCGCATCCAGGAGCACCAAGTCCCTGTTGTGTTGGTGGCGAGGTAACAATCATGCTTCCTTCCTCTGTCCTCTCCCCCCAACCTCGCACAACAGAAATGTGATCAAGGTCTCCCTCATCTGATGAGTCTTCCATCAGTTCGTCCTCCACTTCTTCCTGGGCTCCTGCACCTTCCTCACTAGTTTGGCTGCTACCATGCGCCCTGGTAAAACCATCTCCCCCACCCTCACATGCCTGCCGCCTTGGTGCTGCCGACCGTCTGGACCTTGCAGATGTTAGCCCTTCCGCATACAACTCCTCCTCCTCTACTTCCTCCACCTCCTCTTGTGCCACCACCTGACTCCGAATTCTGTTTAACATGTGCTCCAGCATGTAAATCACCGGAATAGTCATGCTGATAATGGCATCGTCAGCACTAAACATCTTCGTCGCCATTTCAAAACTGTGCAGAAGGGTGCATAGGTCCCTGATCTGAGACCACTCCTCCAGCATGATTTGCCCCACCTCTGGATCTCGTTGGCCCAGGCTATACGTCAGAACGTATTGCACCAGGGCTTGTCGGTGCTGTCACAGTCGCTGCAACATGTGCAGAGTTGAATTCCACCGGGTAGGCACATCGCATTTTAGCCGGTGAAGTGGCAGGCCCAACGACTTCTGTAGAGATGTAAGTCGCTGAGCTGCGGGATGCGAACGGCGGAAGTGAGCACACAGCGACCGTGCCCTCTGCAGAAGGCCATCTAGTCTGGGATAGTGGGCTAAAAATTGCTGGACAACCAGGTTCAACACGTGAGCCATACAAGGCACGTGTGTGACATTGCCCCGGCGAAGGGCCGCACCCAGGTTTGCAGCATTGTTGCACACGGCCTTCCCTGGTTTCAGGTCCAGTAGAGACAACCACTCATGAAATTGGTTCTCCAGAGCTGACCACAACTCCTCAGCTGTGTGACTCAAATTTCCCAGACATTTCAATGTAAAAACCGCCTGATGACGTTGAGCCCTACTGCCAGCATAGTAAGGAGGTGTGCAGGATCCCTTCTGCGCAGTTAGAAAGCTTGTGGCATGACCAGACAGGCTTTGGGTGCAGGTGGAAGACCGAGAGGAGGTTGAGGAGGCAGAAGCAGTGGAGGAACTTTGACATAAAGAGGATTGACGCACAACTCGTGGGGACGGCAAGACTTGGACAGCAGCCCCTTGTCCTGCTGTCACCATAGTTACCCAGTGCCCAGTCAGCGACATGTAACGCCCCTGTCCATGCCTACTCGTCCAAGTGTCTGTGGTGAAATGCACCCTGTCACACACAGAGTTTCTCAAAGAAGCGGTGATGTTGTGTGCGACATGCTGGTGGAGCGCAGGCACACCTTTCTTTGAGAAGTAGTGCCGACTGGGCATCTGGTACTGGGGCACTGCGACGGACATAAGGTCTCGAAAATCCTCTGTGTCCACCAGGCGGAAAGGCAGCATTTCTGTAGCCAAGAGCTTGCAGATGGTGAAATTCAACCTCTTAGCTTTCTCATGGCTACGAGGAAATGGTCTTTTACTTGTCCACATCTGAGGGACCGAGGGCTGGCTATTGTGCTTAGACGGGGTTGATAAGGGTGTCCCCGGCAAACTGCCGGTCTGTGAGGAAGATGCAGACGGACATGTTAGGTTGCCTTGATCCAAAGGTGGTGCTATCGATGTCGGACAGCGCTCAACACCAGCTGGTGTTACCACCTCCAAAGAAAATGATGACCTGCCAATCACGCTGGCTGTTGCGGGTAAAGAGGTGGCAGGTCTGCGCCCCAAAACAGGTGTGACTGCTGTCCCCCCAGTCACAGAGGATGAAGAGGCTGCGGATGCACAAGATATGGCAGACGGTGGTTGGCCCGGCCGGCTAGGCCGCATTGTAGCACACTGAGCTTCCCACTGCAACTTATGCTTCATGTCCATGTGCCGGTTCATGCATGAAGTACTCAAACTATGTATTTTTTGGCCTCTACTTAGCTTTTGCTGACAAATGTTACAGATAACACGAGTTGGGTCATCTTTATCGATCTGAAAAAATGCCCAGGCTATGCAAGGCTTAGCACCCATGCGACCTGAAGAGCCACCACGACTTGTGGTGAGAGGCAGAGTTGTGTTTGAGGATGCAGTTGTTGACGTGCTTCCAGTACTACGTCTCTGTCCAGGAAGGCGCAACCTGACCTCGTCGTCACTAGCATCTTCCTCCACCTCCTCTGCTGACCTCATCTCTTGGCTGACTGTGGGTTGACAGTAAGTGGGATCTCCAACCTCATCATCATCACCCTGTGCGTTATCACACCCGTCGTCCTCAGAGCCAACCTGTTCCTGCCCTGACAAAAAACTAAAGTTGTCGCTCCAATCAGGTATTTGAGTCTTATCATCGTCTTCCTCATTGTCTCCACCAACAGGAGTTACAGTTTGGGAATGAGGGTCTACATTATGGTCAGAACCTTCTGCGTCTGGTCCTGGATCCGACTCATAAAGATTCTGGGCATCAGTGCAGATTATTTCCTCGTCTGGATTCACAGAAGCGCTGGAGTCGACCTCTGATTCCCAGGCTATAGTATGAGTAAACAGCTCTGCAGACTCAACCATCTGTTCTACCTCATACTCAGACGGGCAGCTGGAGATTTGGGAGCTGTGAGGAAGCAAGTGCGATTGGGGTGACACCTTTGAGGACTGGAGTATTTGTGATGTTGAAGTTGATGTGGAGGAGAGCCCACTTAAAGGAGCACTTGATATCCGTTGAAGCACCTGCTGTTTTTGTGCCTCATCTGGAATTTGTAGCGATTGGCGTGGCCGTAAGAAAGGGATCTTATCACATTGTCCGCTAAAAGTAGACATTTTAGTTTGGCTGGAAGATGGTCTTTCTTCTGCAGATGTTACTGTTGCTTTAACACCTACCCCACGGACACAACCTTTTTTCCCCTTCCCAACACGCCTATTCCCCTTTCCACCAGCAGCAGGCCTTTTTCCACTCATTTTGGTGGTTAACTAATTCACAACTCTGGAGTTGTTTGCACAAAAAAACAATGGATGGGAACCGAGCAGAGCTGAGTGGCCAAACTGTGGTATTAGGCCAAAACTATTGGCTGGGTTAGATGCAGAAAAAAATTATATTCAATTTGCAACCTGATGGAGGTCAGTATAGATGGACTAATAGAACAAGTCCCACACACAGCTAGAAGCCCAAATATTTTTTCAGAGGTAGATGCAGAAAATTTTTTTATTCAGTTTGCAACCTGATGGAGGTCTGTATAGATGGATTAATAGAACAAGTCCCACACACAGCTACAAGCCCAATATTTTTTCAGAGGTAGATGCAGAAAAAAAATATATTCAGTTTGCAACCTGATGGAGGTCAGTATAGATGGACTAATAGAGAAAGTCCCACACACTGCTAGAAGGCCAAATATTTTTTCAGAGCTAGATGCAGACAAAAAATTATTTTGAATTTGCAACCTGATGGAGGTCTGTATAGATGGACTAATAGAGAAAGTCCCACACACTGCTAGAAGGCCAAATATTTTTTCAGAGCTAGATGCAGATAAAAATTATATTCAATTTGCAACCTGATGGAGGTCAGTATAGATGGACTAATAGAACAAGTTCCACACACAGCTAGAAGCCCAAATATTTTTTCAGAGGTACTGTAGATGCAGATAAAAATTATTTTTAATTTGCAACCTGATGGAGGTCAGTATAGATGGACTAATAGAGAAAGTCCCACACACTGCTAGAAGGCCAAATATTTTTTCAGAGCTAGATGCAGAAAAAAATTATATTCAGTTTGCAACCTGATGGAGGTCAGTATAGATGGACTAATAGAGAAAGTCCCACACACTGCTAGAAGGCCACATATTTTTTCAGAGGTAGATGCAGAAAAAAATATATTCAGTTTGCAACCTGATGGAGGTCAGTATAGATGGAGTAATAGAACAAGTCCCACACACAGCTAGAAGCCCAAATATTTTTTCAGAGGTAGATGCAGATAAAAATTATTTTTAATTTGCAACCTGATGGAGGTCAGTATAGATGGACTAATAGAGAAAGTCCCACACACTGCTAGAAGGCCAAATATTTTTTCAGAGCTAGATGCAGATAAAAATTATATTCAATTTGCAACCTGATGGAGGTCAGTATAGATGGACTAATAGAACAAGTCCCACACACAGCTAGAAGCCCAAATATTTTTTCAGAGGTACTGTAGATGCAGATAAAAACTATTTTTAATTTGCAACCTGATGGAGGTCAGTATAGATGGACTAATAGAGAAAGTCCCACACACTGCTAGAAGGCCAAATATTTTTTCAGAGCTAGATGCAGAAAAAAATTATATTCAGTTTGCAACCTGATGGAGGTCAGTATAGATGGACTAATAGAGAAAGTCCCACACACTGCTAGAAGGCCACATATTTTTTCAGAGGTAGATGCAGAAAAAAATATATTCAGTTTGCAACCTGATGGAGGTCTGTATAGATGGAGTAATAGAACAAGTCCCACACACAGCTAGAAGCCCAATATTTTTTCAGAGGTAGATGCAGAAAAAAATATATTCAGTTTGCAACCTGATGGAGGTCAGTATAGATGGACTAATAGAGAAAGTCCCACACACTGCTAGAAGGCCAAATATTTTTTCAGAGCTAGATGCAGATAAAAATGATATTCAATTTGCAACCTGATGGAGGTCAGTATAGATGGACTAATAGAGAAAGTCCCACACACTGCTAGAAGGCCAAATATTTTTTCAGAGCTAGATGCAGATAAAAATTATATTCAATTTGCAACCTGATGGAGGTCAGTATAGATGGACTAATACAACAAGTCCCACACACAGCTAGAAGCCCAATATTTTTTCAGAGCTAGATGCAGAAAAAAATTATATTTAATTTGCAACCTGATGGAGGTCAGTATAGATGGACTAATAGAATGATGCTATGGCGAAAAGATTTTACTTCACTAGGTGCAGTAAAAAAATTGGTATTCTATACACAGGTGGTATATCTTGCAACACAGATAGGCTACTCCACTGACTAACACACTCTGCAATAGGCCAAAAAGGATTAGCTTTGCTAGATTCAGCCAAATGCTGTGAAAAAAACTTGCACAGCACTGGCACAGACCTGCCTGGCAAAAACTGATAGGAACTGATGTAACCTAGTCCTGAAAAGGACTGCAATTACAATTAGTCTTTACTCCCACAATCTATCTATTTAAGAGCACAGACCTGCCTGATAAAAGTCGTAGGAAATGCTGTAACCTAGTCCTTAAAAGGACTGCAATCACAACTATTCCCTACTCCCAAGCTATCTGTAGATTTGTGCGAAAATTGGCTTGAAATTAACAAGGTATAGCACACACAGCAACAGCGGTGCCGTCTAACACGCAGCTGCAGCAGTGAGAAAATGGTGGCGACGGGGAAAATGGCTTGGTCTTATAGGGCAAGGACATGTGACATACACTGCCAATGACACATGCCCTTGCTTGTGTGAAAAAAAGCACTTCGCTCCGTGTGTGCGCTGCTGATAGGCTGACAGATTGCACCTCCCCACTGTAAATGCGGGAAAGAGAAAAAAAAAATGGAGATCTTCATTGTTCCTGCAGAGATCCATCCCCTGCCCCTCCCCCCGCCCTGCTGTACACTCAAACTGCGTATTAACATTAATTTTCATCATTACTGAGAAAAAATCCAGTTATGATTTTGGTGCACGAACAGTTATCAAACATAACCTCGAACAGCCGAATTTTTCTCAAATTGTTCGTGTTCGCCGAACGGCTCGAACACCGCCCAAAACAGCTCGAATTTGAGATTGGCGAACAGTTCGAGTAGAACAACGCTCATCTCTAGTCCTGTGGGCTTATGGTAAATTGATGTCTGTATGGTGTTGTCTTTGATGTATATGGTCATGTCCAGAAAATGTATTTGGGATTTTGAGAAGTTGAGGGTGAGCTTGATGGTTGGGTGGAACCTGTTGAAGTTATCGTGGAAGGTCAGCAGATCATCTTTTGAGCCTGTCCAGATTATTAGCAGATCATCAATGTAGCGGAAGTATGCTAGAGGTTTAATAGAGCAAGATGACAAAAACTCCTCCTGTAGTTTAGCCATAAATAGGTTAGCATATTGTGGGGACATTTTGCTTCCCATGTCGCTACCCATACATTGTTGGTATAAATTGTTCCCAAAGGAGAAATAATTGTGATGGAGCACAAACCTGATGAATTGCAGAGTTGGTTCTGTAGCCAGATTGTTTTTTTGTAGGAAATGTTTGCTTGCTACAATCCCATCCTCATGAGGAATGTTGGAGTAGAGAGACTCTACATCCATGGTGGCTAGTATTGTGTCCTCCGGAAGTGGGCCGAGAGCTGACAGTTTGCAGAGGCTATCCGTGGTGTCCTGGATATAGCTGGGTGTGCGTCTCACCAGGGGTTTCAGAATGTTCTCCACCCAGCCTGAGATATTTTCCGTTAATGTCCCAATGCCAGAAATGATTGGCCTGTCAGGATTACCTCCTTTATGTATTTTAGGAAACATGTAGAAGGTACCTGTTTGCGGATTGTCTGGTATTAGTTCCAGTAGTGAGGATGAAGTAGAATCAAACCCATTGATGATATGTGTTAGTTCCTCTGTGTATTTTTTGGTGGGATCTTCCTGAAGTGGAGTGTAGTATTTTATATCCAAGAGTTGTCTGTGTGCTTCTTGGATGTAATCTGACATGTTCATAATGACTACAGCTCCTCCTTTGTCTGCTGGTTTGATGATGATATTGTTATTTGCTTTTAAAGACTGTATGGCTTTTCTTTCCTCCATAATGATATTGTGCGGCACTTTGTGGCATCTGTCCAAAATGTCAGATTTAACTTTTTTACGGAAACAGTCTACGTAGTGATCTAGAGTTTGGTTGTGCCCAGGTTGGGGGGTCCAGTTTGTCCTCTTTTTCTTTTTTGATGTGTTGTTCAGATTATCTTGTGGTGTGATATCTGCATGGTTGTGAAAGAATTCTTTAAGCCGTAATCTGCGGAAGAATTCCTCAATATCACTACAAAATTGAGCCGTATCAAGTTGTTTTGTAGGACAGAATGTTAGTCCCTTTGATAAAACATTCATTTCTCCTGCGTTTGGCTCATACTGTGAGAGGTTCACAACAGAGGACGATGTATTAAAATGATTTTGTAAATTGGGCTTACCTTCAACTACATTGAGACCTGCTTTCTTCCTCAGTCTGTCAAGTTTCTTTTTCTTATTGATAATAAGGTGATGTTGCAATTTTTTGTAAAAATCCTGTAATGTCTCCTTGATTAGACATGAATCTGGTCCTTGTATTCGGCCCTGTAGAGAAGTTATCTCTTTATGGATGGTCCTCTTCTTCTTCTTGTTGTAGAAAAATCCAATGCGGTGATTCCGCAGTCTCTCAGATGATCTGTAGCAAAGTTTCTGTGAAAAATGAGTATTGTAGGTAAACTGAGTCGGATTCCTTATTATGAGGCCTTTGGGGATTAAGTTTTCTTTTTTGCATCTGGATAGAAAGAAAATGTCGCTGTTCATTTGTGCCAGTTTCTTCAGGAGGTTTTTCAGATCCATCTGTGATCGATACATTGGGGTATCTTCCATTATCATGATGTACAATACAAAGTTATATTGTGGCACCGTGCTAGCCAGAAAAATCGATGTAAATACTTGTATGCCAAAAATGACAAAAGTATTCTTGGGGTGATACCTTTATAGGCTAACCAGAAAATATATATATATGCAAGCTTTCAGAGCACAGAGGCTCCTTCTTCAGGCAGGATTACCATCTGTTTTTTTTTTCACTTTTTCATTTTTACGAATCAATTTGTGAAGCACCTGGGGGTTCCAAGTGCTTACTATGCATCTAGATAGGTGCCTTGGGGGTCTAGTTTCCAAAATGGGGTCACTTGTGGGGGAGCTCCAATGTTTGGGCACACAGGGGCTCTCCAAACGCAACATGGTGTCCGCTAACAATTTGAGCCGATTTTCCATTCAATTCGTTAGCGGACACCATGTCGCGTTTGGAGAGCCCGTGATGTGCCTAAACAGTGGAGCTCCCCCACAAGTGTCCCCATTTTGGAAACTATACCCCTCAAGGATTTTATTAAGGTGTATAGTGAACATTTTGAACCCAGAGGTACGGCACAGAATTTGTTTACATTAGGTCATCATATTGAATAAGTTGTCATTATTCTTGAGCGCAAGTGCTCGCTACTTGAGTTTGCATCGGGTACTCAGGTATGCACCATGTACAGCGTGTGCTCAAGTGACATGCTCGAGTCCCTGCTCCGCATGTTTCACGGTTATTAGACACCCAAAAAAAAACATGCGGGGATCGCTCGTGCATGGCAGGCAATCCCCGTAAAGTTTTTTTGGCCGCGAAGCATATGGGGCAGAGACTCGAGCATGTCACTCAAATACCCATGATACTCAATGCATACCAGAGCACCCGATGCAAACTCAAGTAGCGAGCACTTGCGCTCAACACTAGTCGCCATATCGTCATCTTTTTTTCTTACTTTTGAAAAAAATCCCAACCCCAGCCCTAACCCTAGCACAACCCTAACCATAGCACAACCCTAGCCCCAGCACAACCCTAGCCCCAAACCCAGCCCAAGAGTTTATTTTTGACGCCGTTCCTTGTGCGGTATAAGTGATTAGACGACTTTATTCTTCGGGTCGGTGTGATTACAGCAATGCCAGAATCATATGGGGTTTTTATGACTGACAGCTGTCACACACTAAAAGACGCATTTTTTGTAAAATCTAGTTTTTGCATCGCCATATTTTGAGAGCTATAATTTTTCCAGATTTTGGCAGACAGTCATGTGACGGCTCGTTTTTTGTGGGATGACTTGACGTTGTTATTGGTGCCATTTTCAGGCACGTGACATTTTTTGATCGCTTTCTATTCCAATTTTTGGGAGGCAGAATAAACAAAAACCAACAATTCAGGAATTGTTTTTTTTTTTTTTTTTATTCTGTTCCGCGTGTGGTAAAATTGATAAGGTAGCTTTATTCTTCGGGTCAGTACGTTTACAGCGGTACCACATTTGTATCATTTTTCTATGTTTTGGCGCTTATACACAATAAAAATATTTTTTAGCATCGCTTTATTCTGAGAGCTATAACTTTTTTATTTTTCGGCTGATGGAGCTGTATGGCGGCTTGTTTTTTGCGGGACGAGATGACGTTTTCAGCGGTACCATTTTTATTTATATGTGTCTTTTTGATCGCGTGTTATTCCACTTTTTGTTTGGCGGTATGGTGATAAAGCATTGTTTTTTTGCTTCGTTTTTTTTTTTTTTCTACCGTGTTCACTGAAGGGGTTAACTAGTGGGACAGTTTTATAGGTCAGGTTGTTCCGGACGCGGCGATACCAAATAAGTGTACTTTTATTGTTTTTTTTTTTTGTTTTTTTATAATAATATTTATTGATGGGTACATTATATTTTTATTTTTGGTGGATTATTTTTTTTATTTTTTTTTTTATATTTTTGCAATTTTTTTTTTTTTTTTTCCACTTTCAGACAGTTTATACACTTTATTACTTTGTCCCACTCTGGGACTTTCACTTTTTTTTCTCTGATCGCCTGCATGGCACAGGAATGCAGCACCATCCCTATGCCATGCAGGCTATCAGCGGTGCACAGTGTGAAGATTGTTTGGAGATGCACTGCGCATGTCCAAACAATCTTCCTGCTGTCTGGTGACCCGGATGTTGTCATGACGACATCGGGTCGTCATGGCAACACCCGGGAAGCCTTTGCAGACTGCGCTGGAAGCCGGAAGAGAAGGTGAGTATCGGCGATCACCTCCCCTTGCCCCCGCAATGCCGCGATCGACTTCGATCGCAGCATCGCAGGGGTTAATGTGCTGGAGGCGGTGCAGGACCGCTCCCTGCACATAGTACCGGGTGTCAGCTGTGACAATCAGCTGACACCCGGCGGCGATCGCGATGACGTACTAATACGGGTCTGGCTCTTAAGTCCCAGGGCACAGACGCGTATTAGTACGTCAGATGTTATTAAGGGGTTAATGTACGTCACAGCTTCTCTCACCAGCAGCAATGAGTCCTCTATCGTCCGACCCTTCACACCACACGTCTGGTTGGCGATGATCAGCTCACCCGCCACCTCACTCAGCCGATAATACAAGATCTTGGCCAGGATTTTATAGTCAGTGTTTAGCAAAGACAGTGGACGCCAGTTCCTTACATCTTTTAGATTTCCCTTCTTTGCTAAGAGAACCAGAACAGATCTATACTGGGACTGTAGAAGCTTCCCTGCAGAGAGGCAATCATTATAGACCTGCACCAGGTCCGGAGCCAACAAGTCCCTGAACTCTTTGTAAAACCCGCTGGTCAGGCCGTCTAGTCCTGGGCTCTTGTTGGCCTTTAAGGAGTCAATGCTCCTCTTCACCTCATCCTCAGTTATGGGATCGGCCATACTATCTGCCTGCACCAGGTCTAACGTTGGTAGGGACACCCCCTTCAGATAAGCTTTAATGTCATCCTTATTAATATGAGCCCCTTTATACAGATCTCTATAATAATCCCCAATGATCCTGTGGACTTTCTCTGGCTCAGACTGCTCCACCCCATTCTCATCTAACAAGCCAGTGATCAGCTTCTTACTAACCCTGTTCTTACAGGCAATAAAGGGATCTGGGTTATGGATGCCCCAACTATCAAACTGTCCCTCCGCCTTGAGAGACTTGAGGCGATCGTACTGCAGCTCCCTCATCCGCTGCTTTATATGGCTGACGCTCCGTCCGTCCACCTCCTCACCACCATTCATCCTGCTGTATAGCCGGCTGAGGTGCAGTCTCAGGGCTGTGTATCTCATATAATCCATATTACTACGTCTCCTGGCTGCTCGTATAATAAACTGCTTGATGTCACTCTTCATGATCTCCCACCACTCAGCTGTGTCATCACACATACACTGGGTGGTCCTACGTTTATTATAGAATGTGGTGAAGGCCTCTCTGAACCGAGGATCTTGGACCACAGAGCTGTTCACCTTCCAGTACCCCTTTCCACAGACCACAGCTTGGGCCAGATCCAGCGTCACACTCACCATACAATGGTCCGAATACTCCAGGGGGCTGATCCTGTACTGAGAGCATCTCACCTCCCTCTTTATATACACCCGGTCTATCCTACTGGCATTACCACCCTTATGGTAAGTGTACGTCTTACTGGTATGATGAGACCCATAGGGGTCTACTAGGTGGGCCTGCTGGACTATATTATTAAGGAACGTCTCATCATATCTTAGTTGCTTATGACTGCTGGATCTGTCCACATTACAGGACACATTATTAAAGTCCCCACACAATATAAATACTTTAGATGTAAAGCAATATGGTTTCATGTGGTCAAATAGTTCCCTCCGCTCTTTCCTGGTCTGCGGAGCATAAATGTTTATCGCTCTATAATGGATGGAGTCCAATGTAAAGTCCAGCATCAGACAGCGGCCCGGACAGATCTC
The DNA here is from genome assembly GCF_046119375.1 of Phyllobates terribilis. Lineage (NCBI taxonomy): Eukaryota > Metazoa > Chordata > Amphibia > Anura > Dendrobatidae > Phyllobates > Phyllobates terribilis. The sequence continues at coordinate 767,080 of NW_027363005.1, read as the reverse complement.
CAGGACTCTGTCCACCTGGACATTCATGGTATTAAAGAGGACCCCCACACCGTCATTTCTCTCCAGACCGAAGGACCAGTATGACGGCCCAAGTCTCCAGTCTCTCTTGGCTGCATACACATGAGCATTGCTCTTCAAATACGTCTCCTGCAAGAAGAAGACATCAGATCTCTCGTCAGACAAACGCTGGTAAATCGTCTGCCGCCGGCTCACAGTCCTCACACTGTTCACATTAATGGAGTTTATTCTCAGCCGCATCCTGATCACTTAGACTTTTTGGTCTTCTTCCTCCTTCCACTGCTGTCACCTGTAGTGCCCCATCTCTTTGTGGACACGGGAGGGTCAGGATCCCCCTCATCAGAGACGTTTTCGAGGACGCATGAAGGACTTTGCTCCATTTTTGACTCTTCATCTTGGTCTTCTCCCAGCACATTGTAACGTCCAGGACTTATCGCCAGCACTGGAGGCTCAGAGGTTTTCTGTACTGTTGTGACTTTTCTGGTGGGATCCACAGATGCATTTTTTCTTTTTACGGTCACAAAGCCTTCCTCATCCACACTGGACAGTGCAGGCGGACTAACTGCTTCCACAGATGTACTGGGCTGATGTTTGGATGGTTTGGTGGCAGGCTTTTCACCTTAGGCCTCTCTTTAACAACTGGCATTTTAGGCCCTACTTTAGTGGCTGATCGAAGCTTAGGTCTTATTATATTGGCTGATGGCGGTTTAGGTCTTTCTTTAGTGGCTGGTGGGCCTTTAGGTGGTTCTTCAGTGGCTGGTGGTCCTAGTAGTGCAGCATCCGTTAGTACCTCAGACTCTGGAGCAGGTTCACTGATACTGTGACTTCTGTCCTCATCCATACCAGCTTCTGGGACATCAGAACCTCTGGTGACATCTTCCTGTACAACTTCTGAGGAGGTCTGGCCATTATATTTATTGTGTTCTGCATGCCGGCAATCCCGGAACGTATGCCCTGGTTCTGAGCACAGATTACAGATGACGGGTCCTGTGCAGTTGTCCTTTGTATGACCTGACTGTCCACATAATGAGCATGTGATACGAGAGCAGTTTATGGCGAGATGCCGGCCCCCACATCTATGGCACAGACGTGGCTGACCAGGGTAGTAGCAGATCCCCCTCTCTGAGCCCAGGTAGGAGTGCGGCAGATGTCTGGTCACACCGCTCTCTTGTATCAGCTGGATTTTCAGTGTATATCCTCCATTCCATATCTGCTCCTCATCATAGATCTTGTCAGGATGACTTCTCACTATGCACTGCCGGTTCAGCCAGTGCTGCAGATCCGCCACCGCCACCACCTCAGACTGGAACAGGACAGTGGCCGTTATCTCCTGCGGCTTAGACAGCTGGATACAATGGAGGTGATCCCAGATCTCATCTTCTCTGGTGTCATTATAGATGTTCCAGAACAAATCCAGATCACACTGGAGCTTAAAGCTGATGTCATAGATCCTGCTGGATGGGATATGGATCAGAGCGTAGACCTCAGACGCATTGAACTTCATGAAGTCTTTTAGGAGAACTTTCCCAATGTAAATTCTGGATGGGATGTTCTCCTCTGGTCCTGTGTATTTTATCCTGACTGCGTTTCTCCTCTGAGGCGGGGGGTTCACTGGTCTGGTGACATTAGAGAACAGTCTCCTGAACTGATGGTCAGCAGATGGGTCAGTGCCGGAGCTTTCACCAGCCGCAGATGCGTCAGTGCCGGAGCTTTCACCAGCCGCAGATGCGTCAGTGCCGGAGCTTTCACCAGCCGCAGGTGGATCAGTGCTGGAAATCTCCACCGCTGCTGGAGGATTAGTGCTGGAGCTCTCCCTAGCTCCATGATTACTGACACCTGACTGTGCTGCAACAACACCCAGATCTACTACTGATGGTTGCACAGTATTGTCTCTATTCACTGACATGGAGGGTTGAGAGTCCATTACCACTGCAGTGTGGTCTCCATCCGCTGACATACATGACATAGAGTCCATCACCACTGATTGCTGCACAGTATTGTCTCTATTCACTGACATGGAGGGCTCAGAGTCCATTACCACTGCAGTGTGGTCTCCATCCGCTGACATACATGACATAGAGTCCATTACCACTGATTGCTGCACAGTATTATCTCCATTCACTGACATGGATGGTTCAGAGTCCATTATAATATTTGTATTATCTGTTGCAGACAGACATTCACTAGCACCAGTGAGCGGGGTCTCACTCACAGCGCTGAGGGGGGTCTCACTCACAGTATCAGTACAGGGTGCACTTTCTTTCTCACTCTCAGCAGCTGAGCTCACTTCATTGCTGCATAGAGAGGTCACTGCAGTTAACCCCTCGTTTGCTGGCACACTTTCCTCTGCAGCACTTTCTGGTGTCTCGGACCCCTCACATTGTGCCCCTGATATCAGCGCTGCACTTCTCACTGGGCTTCCTTGCTCCACAATGCTGTACACAGTTTTATATTTAATGTCCTTATTCCCAATAAAGCGTTTTCTGCTCACAGTCTGGGCTCTGGATTCTTTTTTTCTCTCTTTAGCCCAAGTCTCCTTTCTGGGCACAGAGATTAAACCTTTCTCCAGTTTTTCTTTCCTGATCAGCAGCTCTCGGCTGCAATCATCCAGACACTCGCACTTCATCAGTTTTACCTTAGGATAAGTCTCTTTCTTAATTTCTTCTTTTAGTTTGCTGATATGCAATTCCAGCTTAAATATACTTTGCCTTGTAACTTTAGCATTTAATCCTCCAACATAACAAGCAGGTTTAGAAGACTCACCAGCCACCATCTCCAGCTTTCCATTACCATCAGGTGCATGCTGCAGGCCGGACTCCAGACCAGGGGCTTTCCCTGGATCATCAGCCCAGCTCCCCTCCCCTCCACCTGGGTCAGAAGCCATGCCTCCGCCCTGCTGAGAGCTCTCAAGCACACGTCTATCCTCTCCTATGGACAAGAATACAAATACTATAATACTGCTCCTATGTACAAGAATACAAATACTATAATACTGCTTCTATGTACAAGAATATAACTACTATAATACTGCTTCTATGTACAAGAATATAACTACTATAATACTGCTCCTATGTACAAGAATATAACTACTATAATACTGCTCCCATGTACAAGAATACAACTACTATAATACAGCCCCCTATGTACAAGAATACAACTACTATAATACAGCATCCTATGTACAAGAATGTAACTAGTATAATACTGCTCCCTATGTACAAGAATACAACTACTATAATACTGCACCTATATACAAGAATACAACTACTATAATACAGCTCCTATGTACAAGAATATAACTACTATAATACAACTCCCTATATACAAGAATATAACTGCTGTGATACTGCCCCTGTATAAGAATATAACTGCTATGATACTGCCCCTGTATAAGAATATAACTGCTATGATACTGCCCCTGTATAAGAATATAACTGCTATGATACTGCCCCTGTATAAGAATATAACTGCTATAATACTGTCCCTGTATAAGAATATAACTGCTATGATACTGCCCCTGTATAAGAATATAACTGCTATGATACTGCCCCTATATACAAGAATACAACTACTATAATACAGCTCCTATGTACAAGAATATAACTACTATAATACTGCTCCTATGTACAAGAATATAAGTACTATAATACTGCCCCCTATGTACAGGAATATAACTACTATAATACAGCATCCTATGTACAAGAATGTAACTACTATAATACTGCTCCCTATGTACAAGAATACAACTACTATAATACTGCACCTATATACAAGAATACAACTACTATAATACAGCTCCTATGTACAAGAATATAACTACTATAATACAACTCCCTATATACAAGAATATAACTGCTATGATACTGCCCCTGTATAAGAATATAACTGCTATGATACTGCCCCTGTATAAGAATATAACTGCTATGATACTGACCCTGTATAAGAATATAACTACCATAATACTGCTCCCTATGTACAAGAATATAATAACTATAATACAGCTCCTATGTACAACAATACAAATACTATAATACAGCTCCTATGTACAAGAATATAACTACTATAATACTCTCCTATGTACAAGAATACAAATACTATAATACAGCCCCCTATGGACAAGAATACAACTACTATAATACAGCTCCTATGTACAAGAATATAACTACGATAATACTGCTCCCTATGTACAAGAATATAACTACTATAATACTGCTCCCATGTACATGAATACAGTTAGGTCCATATATATTTGGACAGAGACAACATTTTTCTAATTTTGGTTCTAGACATTACCACAATGAATTTTAAACAAAACAATTCAGATGCAGTTGAAGTTCAGACTTTCAGCTTTCATTTGAGGGTATCCACACTAAAATTGGATGAAGGGTTTAGGAGTTTCAGCTCCTTAACATGTGACACCCTGTTTTTAAAGGGACCAAAAGTAATTGGACAATTGACTCCAAGGCTATTTCATGGACAGGTGAGGGCAATCCCTTCGTTATGTCATTCTCAATTAAGCAGATAAAAGGCCTGGAGTTGATTTGAGGTGTGGTGCTTGCGTTTGGAAGGTTTTGCTGTGAAGTAAACATGCGATCAAAGGCGCTCTCCGTGCAGGTGAAACAAGCCATCATTAACCTGCAAAAACAGAAAAAAACCATCCGAGAAATTGCTACAATATTATGAGTGGCAAAATCTACAGTTTGGTACATTCTGAGAAAGAAAGAAAGCACTGGTGAACTCATCAATGCAAAAAGACCTGGGCGCCCTCGGAAGACAACAGTGGTGTATGATCGCAGAATAATCTCCATGGTGAAGAGAAACCCCTTCACAACAGCCAACCAAGTGAACAACACTCTCCAGGAGGTAGGTGTATCAATATCCAAATCTACCATAAAGAGAAGACTGCATGAAAGTAAATACAGTGGGTTCACTGCACGGTGCAAGCCACTCATAAGCATCAAGAATAAAAAGGCTAGACTGGACTTTGCTAAAAAACATCTAAAAAAGCCAGCACAGTTCTGGAAGAACATTCTTTGGACAGATGAAACCAAGATCAACCTCTACCAGAATGATGGAAAGCGAAAAGTATGGTGAAGGCGTGGTACAGCTCATGATCCAAAGCATACCACATCATCTGGAAAACACGGCGGAGGCAGTGTGATGGCTTGGGCATGCATGGCTGCCAGTGGCACTGGGTCACTAGTGTTTATTGATGATGTGACACAGGACAGAAGGAACCGAATGAATTCTGATGTATTCAGAGCCATACTGTCTGCTCAGATCCAGCTGAATACAGCCAAACTGATTGGTCGTCGTTTCATACTACAGATGGACAATAACCCAAAACATAAAGCCAAAGCAACCCAGGAGTTTATTAAAGAAAAGAAGTGGAATATTCTTGAATGGCCAAGTCAGTCACCTGATCTCAACCCAACTGAGCATGCATTTCACTTGTTAAAGACTAAACTTCAGACAGAAAGGCCCACAAACAAACAGCAACTGAAAACCTCCGCAGTGAAGGCCTGGCAGAGCATCAAAAAGGAGGAAACTCAGAGTCTGGTGATGTCCATGAGTTCAAGACTTCAGGCAGTCATTGCCAACAAAGGGTTTTCAACCAACTACTAGAAATGAACATTTTATTTACAATTATTTAATCTGTCCAATTACTTTTGGTCCCTTTAAAAACAGGGTGTCACATGTTAAGGAGCTGAAACTCCTAATCCCTTCATCCAATTTTAATGTGGATACCCTCAAATGAAAGCTGAAAGTCTGAACTTCAACTGCATCTGAATTGTTTTGTTTAAAATTCATTGTGGTAATGTCTAGAACCAAAATTAGAAAAAATGTTGCCTCTGTCCAAATATATATGGACCTAACTGTATAACTACTATAATACCGCCCCCTATGTACAAGAATATAACTATTATAATACAGCTCCTATGTACAAGAATACAACTACTATAATACTGCTCTTTTTGTACAAGAATATAACTACTATAATACTGCTCCCATGTACAAGAATATAACTACTATAATACAGCCCCTATGTACAAGAATATAACTACTATAATACTGCCTCCTATGTACAAGAATATAACTACTATAATACTGCCTCCTATGTACAAGAATATAATTACTATAATACTGCTCCTATGTACAAGAATATAACTACTATAATACTGCTCCCATGTACAGTACAGACCAAAAGTTTGGACACACCTTCTCATTTAAAGATTTTTCTGTATTTTCATGACTGTGAAAATTGTACATTCACACTGAAGGCATCAAAACTATGAATTAACACATGTGGAATCATATACTTAACAAAGAAGTGTGAAACAACTGAAAATATGTCTTATATTCTAGGTTCTTCAAAGTAGCCACCTTTTGCTTTGATGACTGCTTTGCACACTCTTGGCATTCTTTTGATGAGCTTCAAGAGGTAGTCACCGGAAATGGTCTTCCAACAATCTTGAAGGAGTTCCCAGAGATGCTTAGCACTTGTTGGCCCTTTTGCCTTCACTCTGCGGTCCAGCTCACCCCAAACCATCTCGATTGGGTTCAGGTCTGGTGACTGTGGAGGCCAGGTCATCTGGCGTAGCCCCCCATCACTTTCCACCTTGGTCAGATAGCCCTTACACAGCCTGGAGGTGTGTTTGGGGTCATTGTCCTGTTGAAAAATAAATGATGGTCCAACTAAACGCAAACCGGATGGAATAGCATGCCGCTGCAAGATGCTGAAGTAGCCATGCCGGTTCAGTATGCCTTCAATTTTGAATAAATCCCCAACAGTGTCACCAGCAAAGCACCCCCACACCATCACACCTCCTCCTCCATGCTTCACGGTGGGAACCAGGCATGTAGAGTCCATCCGTTCACCTTTTCTGCGTCACACAAAGACACGGTGGTTGCAACCAAAGATCTCAAATTTGGACTCATCAGACCAAAGCACAGATTTCCACTGGTCTAATGTCCATTCCTTGTGTTCTTGAGCCCAAACAAGTCTCTTCTGCTTGTTGCCTGTCCTTAGCAGTGGTTTCCCAGCAGCTATTTTACCATGAAGGCCTGCTGCACAAAGTCTCCTCTTAACAGTTGTTGTAGAGATGTGTCTGCTGCTAGAACTCTGTGTGGCATTGACCTGGTCTCTAATCTGAGCTGCTGTTAACCTGCGATTTCTGACGCTGGTGACTCGGATAAACTTATCGTCAGAAGCAGAGGTGACTCTTGGTCTTCCTTTCCTGGGGCGGTCCTCATGTGAGCCAGTTTCTTTGTAGCGCTTGATGGTTTTTGCAACTGCACTTGGGGACACTTTCAAAGTTTGCCCAATTTTTCGCACTGACTGACCTTCATTTCTTAAAGTAATGATGGCCACTCGTTTTTCTTTTCTTAGCTTCTTTTTTCTTGCCATAATACAAATTCTAACAGTCTATTCAGTAGGACTATCAGCTGTGTATCCACCAGACTTCTGCACAACACAACTGATGGTCCCAACCCCATTTATAAGGCAAGAAATCCCACTTATTAAGCCAGAGAGGGCACACCTGTGAAGTGAAAACCATTTCCGGTGACTACCTCTTGAAGCTCATCAAGAGAATGCCAAGAGTGTGCAAAGCAGTCATCAAAGCAAAAGGTGGCTACTTTGAAGAACCTAGAATATAAGACATATTTTCAGTTGTTTCACACTTTTTTGTTAAGTATATAATTCCACATGTGTTAATTCATAGTTTTGATGCCTTCAGTGTGAAAGCACAATTTTCATAGTCATGAAAGTACAGAAAAATCTTTAAATGAGGTGTGTCCAAACTTTTGGTCTGTAATGTACATGAATATAACTACTATAATACAGCCCCCTATGTACAAGAATATAATTACTATAATATTGCCCTCTATGTACAAGAATATAACTACTATAATACAGCTCCTATGTACAAGAATATAATTACTATAATGCTGCTCCCATGTACAAGAATATAACTGATATAATACTGCCCCTATGTACAAGAATATAACTGCTATAATACCGCCCCTGTATAAGAATATAACTGCTATGATACTGCCCCTGTATAAGAATATAACTGCTATGATACTGCCCCTGTATAAGAATATAACTGCTATGATACTGCCCCTGTATAAGAATATAACTGCTATAATACTGCCCCTGTATAATAACTGCCATGATACTGCCCCTGTATAAGAATATAACTGCTATGATACTGCCCCTGTATAAGAATATAACTGCTATAATACTGCCCCTGTATAAGAATATAACTGCTATGATACTGCCCCTGTATAAGAATATAACTGCTATGATACTGCCCCTGTATAAGAATATAACTGCTATGATACTGCCCCTGTATAAGAATATAACTGCTATATTACTGCCCCTGTATAAGAATATAACTGCTATAATACTGCCCCTGTATAAGAATATAACTGCTATGATACTGCCCCTATATAAGAATATAACTGCTATGATACTGCCCCTGTATAAGAATATAACTGCTATGATACTGCCCCTGTATAAGAATATAACTGCTATATTACTGCCCCTGTATAAGAATATAACTGCTATAATACTGCCCCTGTATAAGAATATAACTGCTATGATACTGCCCCTGTATAAGAATATAACTGCTATGATACTGCCCCTGTATAAGAATATAACTGCTATGATACTGCCCCTGTATAAGAATATAACTGCTATAATACTGCCCCTGTATAATAATAACTGCCATGATACTGCCCCTGTATAAGAATATAACTGCTATGATACTGCCCCTGTATAAGAATATAACTGCTATTATACTGCCCCTGTATAAGAATATAACTGCTATAATACTGTCCCTGTATAAGAATATAACTGCTATGATACTGCCCCTGTATAAGAATATAACTGCTATGATACTGCCCCTATATACAAGAATACAACTACTATAATACAGCTCCTATGTACAAGAATATAACTACTATAATACTGCTCCTATGTACAAGAATATAAGTACTATAATACTGCCCCCTATGTACAGGAATATAACTACTATAATACAGCATCCTATGTACAAGAATGTAACTACTATAATACTGCTCCCTATGTACAAGAATACAACTACTATAATACTGCACCTATATACAAGAATACAACTACTATAATACAGCTCCTATGTACAAGAATATAACTACTATAATACAACTCCCTATATACAAGAATATAACTGCTATGATACTGCCCCTGTATAAGAATATAACTGCTATGATACTGCCCCTGTATAAGAATATAACTGCTATGATACTGCCCCTGTATAAGAATATAACTGCTATATTACTGCCCCTGTATAAGAATATAACTGCTATAATACTGCCCCTGTATAAGAATATAACTGCTATGATACTGCCCCTATATAAGAATATAACTGCTATGATACTGCCCCTGTATAAGAATATAACTGCTATGATACTGCCCCTGTATAAGAATATAACTGCTATGATACTGCCCTTGTATAAGAATATAACTGCTATATTACTGCCCCTGTATAAGAATATAACTGCTATAATACTGCCCCTGTATAAGAATATAACTGCTATGATACTGCCCCTGTATAAGAATATAACTGCTATGATACTGCCCCTGTATAAGAATATAACTGCTATGATACTGCCCCTGTATAAGAATATAACTGCTATGATACTGCCCCTGTATAAGAATATAACTGCTATAATACTGCCCCTGTATAAGAATATAACTGCTATAATACTGCCCCTGTATAAGAATATAACTGCTATAATACTGCCCCTGTATAAGAATATAACTGCTATAATACTGCCCCTGTATAAGAATATAACTGCTATGATACTGCCCCTGTATAAGAATATAACTGCTATAATACTGCCCCTGTATAAGAATATAACTGCTATGATACTGCCCCTGTATAAGAATATAACTGCTATGATACTGCCCCTGTATAAGAATATAACTGCTATGATACTGCCCCTGTATAAGAATATAACTGCTATATTACTGCCCCTGTATAAGAATATAACTGCTATAATACTGCCCCTGTATAAGAATATAACTGCTATGATACTGCCCCTATATAAGAATATAACTGCTATGATACTGCCCCTGTATAAGAATATAACTGCTATGATACTGCCCCTGTATAAGAATATAACTGCTATATTACTGCCCCTGTATAAGAATATAACTGCTATAATACTGCCCCTGTATAAGAATATAACTGCTATGATACTGCCCCTGTATAAGAATATAACTGCTATGATACTGCCCCTGTATAAGAATATAACTGCTATGATACTGCCCCTGTATAAGAATATAACTGCTATAATACTGCCCCTGTATAAGAATATAACTGCTATAATACTGCCCCTGTATAAGAATATAACTGCTATGATACTGCCCCTGTATAAGAATATAACTGCTATGATACTTCCCCTGTATAAGAATATAACTGCTATGATACTGCCTCTGTATAAGAATATAACTACTAGAATACTGCCCCTGTATAAGAATATAACTACTATAATACTGCCCCTGTATAAGAATATAACTGCTATGATACTGCCCCTGTATAAGAATATAACTGCTATGATACTGCCCCTGTATAAGAATATAACTGCTATGATACTGCCCCTGTATAAGAATATAACTGCTATAATACTGCCCCTGTATAAGAATATAACTGCTATATACTGCCCCTGTATAAGAATATAACTGCTATGATACTGCTCCTGTATAAGAATATAACTACTATAATACTGCCCCTGTATAAGAATATAACTGCTATAATACTGCCCCTGTATAAGAATATAACTGCTATGATACTGCCCCTGTATAAAAATATAACTGCTATATACTGCCCCTGTATAAGAATATAACTGCTATATACTGCCCCTGTATAAGAATATAACTGCTATGATACTGCCCCTGTATAAGAATATAACTGCTATAATACTGCCCCTGTATAAGAATATAACTGCTATGATACTGCCCCTGTATAAGAATATAACTGCTATAATACTGCTCCTGTATAAGAATATAACTGCTATGATACTGCTCCTGTATAAGAATATAACTGCTATGATACTGCCCCCGTATAAGAATATAACTGCTATAATACTGCCCCTGTATAAGAATATATCTGCTATGATTCTGCCCCTGTATAAGAATATATCTGCTATGATACTGGTATGAGTGGCGGTATTGCCATCATTATTTGCGCTGTTTTTCTCCTGCATTAACCCCTCCTCGTCTTAAACCTGTTTTGGGCTTAGATGAGGGCTCAGCTCTGGGCGCTTGTATGCGGTGACTTCTCTGGATGCCACATTTCCGGGCACTTGCTCTACAATGGCCTCCCTTCTGTTCCTGTATGGCCTCCGCTGGGTGCGGCCTCACTCGCTGGGAGGAGGTCAGTTACCGGCCTCTGGGCTTGGACCTGGTGCCCTGTAGGTAGCAGCTGTGACTTGGAGGACCCCTGCTATGACTGACTCCTGACAGTGTTCAGGGCCCATCCTGCCGCTATAGTGACTGGCAGACCCGGCCGTACAGGGTTACTGGGCGTTCGCCTCTGAGTGATGGAATCAGCGCGCAGACGATTATTTTCTCAGCCCGGAGCGGTGAGAGCCGGGGCCCTATAATCCGGCACATTCCAGCCGTTCATCCTAATCCGCCTATAGCGGCCGCTAATGTGCGCCCTCCAGGCAGGAGAGGAGGCGAGTCCCCACACCGGCCTCACATGGAGGCTCGCACCATGGGGATCGAAGCTTCAGCATCCCGCCCGCCGGAATAAACTGCAGGCGCTTTCTTATATACCTTGCGTTTTTATTCTTCACCATTTACTTCGTCAGGGAATAAAAACATTTAAATAATTATTACGGAAAACAGCGCCACCCTGACCCATGGGTTGTATTTGGTATTACAGCTCAGGGTCCTACAATACCGCCTGTGAGCAGATGTGGCGCTGTTTCTGTACCAGAGCAGCCATGTTTTTCCACTCTGAGCAGGGCTGTGTCCAGGAAATCTCTAACCATAGGGATCTGGTTTGAGCGGGCATTTCCCCTTTAAATGTTATGGTCACCTTTGGGGACTTTCTTTTGTATTTAAATGCATTTATTTTTGAGCCAAATATTTTTTGCAAATTGGTTCCATTAAAAATTTTTCACAGTTTGGCTTTTACAGGCTTTTTAAGTGGCTGTGGAATGAGTCAACTGAGGACCTGTCAGTGAGCTCCTCTCACTGACACAAAGTTCTGCTCAGCTTTCATGTAGGCTCAGTAAAATGACAGCTTAAAAAAAAAAGCTGCAAGCTCACTGATGAATTCTCAGTTAACTCATTAAACAGATGTCAGACCCAAAAATTTTAATAAATCCCATTTTTAATAAAATCAAAATATATGCATTTAAGAAAATGTAAAAAATGGCAGGTAAGTGTGAACGATGTCTTGTACGTGGCCAGGTGGATTGTCTGTACTTACCGTACAGGAGCTGGGAGCACTGGCTGTAGCCTCCTCCATCTCCTCGCACTTGTCTGCCGCCCTCTGTCGGTCGCTGTAGGTCATGGCGCACACGGCTCCACATACAACCCTGTACACAGTATGATGGCTCCACATACAGTCCTGTACATAGTATGATGGCTCCACATACAGTCCTGTACATAGTATGATGGCTCCACATACAGTCCTGTACATAGTATGATGACTCCACATACAGTCCTGTACATAGTGTGATGGCTCCACATACAGTCCTGTACATAGTATGATGACTCCACATACAGCCCTGTACATAGTATGATGGCTCCACATACAGCCCTGTACATAGTATGATGGCTCCACATACAGTCCTGTACATAGTATGATGACTCCACATACAGTCCTGTACATAGTATGATGACTCCACATACAGTCCTGTACATAGTATGATGGCTCCACATACAGCCCTGTACATAGTATGATGGCTCCACATACAGCCCTGTACATAGTATGATGACTCCACATACAGTCCTGTACATAGTATGATGGCTCCACATACAGACCTGTACATAGTATGATGGCTTCACATACAGCCCTGTACATAGTATGATGACTCCACATACAGTCCTGTACATAGTATGATGGCTCCACATACAGCGCTGTACATAGTATGATGGCTCTACATACAGTCCTGTACATAGTATGATGGCTCCACATACAGTCCTGTACATAGTATGATGGCTCCACATACAGCCCTGTACATAGTATGATGGCTCCACATACAGCCCTGTACATAGTATGATGACTCCACATACAGCCCTGTACATAGTATGATGACTCCACATACAGTCCTGTACATAGTATGATGGCTCCACATACAGCGCTGTACATAGTATGATGGCTCTACATACAGTCCTGTACATAGTATGATGGCTCCACATACAGTCCTGTACATAGTATGATGGCTCCACATACAGACCTGTACATAGTATGATGGCTTCACATACAGCCCTGTACATAGTATGATGACTCCACATACAGTCCTGTACATAGTATGATGGCTCCACATACAGCGCTGTACATAGTATGATGGCTCTACATACAGTCCTGTACATAGTATGATGGCTCCACATACAGCCCTGTACATAGTATGATGGCTCCACATACAGCCCTGTACATAGTATGATGACTCCACATACAGCCCTGTACATAGTATGATGGCTCCACATACAACCCTGTACATAGTATGATGGCTCCACATACAGCCCTGTACATAGTATGATGGCTCCACATACAACCCTGTACATAGTATGATGGCTCCACATACAGTCCTGTACATAGTATGATGGCTCCACATACAGCCCTGTACATAGTATGATGGCTCCACATACAGTCCTGTACATAGTATGATGACTCCACATACAGCCCTGTACATAGTATGATGGCTCCACATACAGCCCTGTACATAGTATGATGGCTCCACATACAGCCCTGTACATAGTATGATGGCTCCACATACAGCCCTGTACATAGTATGATGGCTCCACATACAGTCCTGTACATAGTATGATGGCTCCACATACAGCCCTGTACATAGTATGATGGCTCAACATACAGCCCTGTACATAGTATGATGGCTCCACATACAGCGCTGTACATAGTATGATGGCTCCACATACAGCCCTGTACATAGTATGATGGCTCCACATACAGCCCTGTACATAGTATGATGGCTCCACATACAGCCCTGTACATAGTATGATGGCTCCACATACAGCCCTGTACATAGTGTGATGGCTCCACATACAGCCCTGTACATAGTATGATGGCTCCACATACAACCCTATACATAGTATGATGGCTCCACATACAGACCTGTACATAGTATGATGGCTCCACATACAGCCCTGTACATAGTGTGATGGCTCCACATACAGCCCTGTACATAGTATGATGGCTCCACATACAGCCCTGTACATAGTATGATGACTCCACATACAGCCCTGTACATAGTATGATGGCTCAACATACAGCCCTGTACATAGTATGATGGCTCCACATACAGCGCTGTACATAGTATGATGGCTCCACATACAGCCCTGTACATAGTATGATGGCTCCACATACAGCCCTGTACATAGTATGATGGCTCCACATACAGCCCTGTACATAGTATGATGGCTCCACATACAGTCTTGCACATAGTATGATGGGTCCACATACAGCCCTGTACATAGTATGATGGCTCCACATACAACCCTATACATAGTATGATGGCTCCACATACGGACCTGTACATAGTATGATGGCTCCACATACAGCCCTGTACATAGTGTGATGGCTCCACATACAGCCCTGTACATAGTATGATGGCTCCACATACAGCCCTGTACATAGTATGATGACTCCACATACAGTCCTGTATATAGTATGATGGCTCCACATACAGTCCTGTACATAGTATGATGGCTCCACATACAGCCCTGTACATAGTATGATGGTTCCACATACAGCCCTGTACATAGTATGATGGCTCCACATACAGTCCTATACATAGTATGATGGCTCCACATACAGTCTTGCACATAGTATGATGGGTCCACATACAGCCCTGTACATAGTATGATGGCTCCACATACAACCCTATACATAGTATGATTGCTCCACATACAGACCTGTACATAGTATGATGGCTCCACATACAGCCCTGTACATAGTATGATGGCTCCACATACAGCCCTGTACATAGTATGATGGCTCCACATACAGCCCTGTACATAGTATGATGACTCCACATACAGTCCTGTATATAGTATGATGGCTCCACATACAGTCCTGTACATAGTATGATGGCTCCACATACAGCCCTGTACATAGTATGATGGCTCCACATACAGCCCTGTACATAGTATGATGGCTCCACATACAGTCCTGTACATAGTATGATGGCTCCACATACAGTCCTGTATATAGTATGATGGCTCCACATACAGCCCTGTACATAGTATGATGACTCCACATACAGCCATGTACATAGTATGATGGCTCCACATACAGCCCTGTACATAGTATGATGGCTCCACATACAGCCCTGTACATAGTATGATGGCTCCACATACAGTCCTATACATAGTATGATGGCTCCACATACAGCCCTGTACATAGTATGATGGCTCCACATACAGCCCTGTACATAGTATGATGGCTCCACATACAGTCCTATACATAGTATGATGGCTCCACATACAGTCCTGTACATAGTATGATGGCTCCACATACAGCCCTGTACATAGTATGATGGCTCCACATACAGTCCTATACATAGTATGATGGCTCCACATACAGTCCTGTACATAGTATGATGGCTCCACATACAGTCCTGTACATAGTATGATGGCTCCACATACAGCCCTGTACATAGTATGATGGCTCCACATACAGTCCTGTATATAGTATGATGGCTCCACATACAGTCCTGTACATAGTATGATGGCTCCACATACAGCCCTGTACATAGTATGATGGCTCCACATACAGCCCTGTACATAGTATGATGGCTCCACATACAGTCCTATACATAGTATGATGGCTCCACATACAGTCCTGTACATAGTATGATGGCTCCACATACAGCCCTGTACATAGTATGATGACTCCACATACAGCCCTGTACATAGTATGATGACTCCACATACAGCCCTGTACATAGTATGATGACTCCACATACAGCCCTGTACATAGTATGATGACTCCACATACAGCCCTGTACATAGTATGATGGCTCCACATACAGTCCTATACATAGTATGATGGCTCCACATACAGCCCTGTACATAGTATGATGGCTCCACATACAGCCCTGTACATAGTATGATGGCTCCACATACAGCCCTGTACATAGTATGATGGCTCCACATACAGCCCTGTACATAGTATGATGGCTCCACATACAGCCCTGTACATAGTATGATGGCTCCACATACAGCCCTGTACATAGTATGATGACTCCACATACAGCCCTGTACATAGTATGATGGCTCCACATACAGCCCTGTACATAGTATGATGACTCCACATACAGCCCTGTACATAGTATGATGACTCCACATACAGCCCTGTACATAGTATGATGGCTCCACATACAGCCCTGTACATAGTATGATGGCTCCACATACAGCCCTGTACATAGTATGATGGCTCCACATACAGCCCTGTACATAGTATGATGGCTCCACATACAGCCCTGTACATAGTATGATGACTCCACATACAGCCCTGTACATAGTATGATGACTCCACATACAGCCCTGTACATAGTATGATGGCTCCACATACAGTCCTGTACATAGTATGATGGCCCCACATACAGCCCTGTACATAGTATGATGGCTCCACATACAGCCCTGTACATAGTATGATGACTCCACATACAGCCCTGTACATAGTATGATGGCTCCACATACAGCCCTGTACATAGTATGATGACTCCACATACAATCCTATACATAGTATGATGGCTCCACATACAGACCTGTACATAGTATGATGGCTCCACATACAATCCTATACATAGTATGATGGCTCCACATACAGACCTGTACATAGTATGATGGCTCCACATACAGCCCTGTACATAGTATGATGGCTCCACATACAGTCTTGCACATAGTATGATGGCTCCACATACAGCGCTGTACATAGTATGATGGCTCTACATACAGTCCTGTACATAGTATGATGGCTCCACATACAGCGCTGTACATAGTATGATGGCTCCACATACAGCCCTGTACATAGTATGATGGCTCAACATACAGCCCTGTACATAGTATGATGGCTCCACATACAGCGCTGTACATAGTATGATGGCTCCACATACAGCCCTGTACATAGTATGATGGCTCCACATACAGCCCTGTACATAGTATGATGGCTCCACATACAGCCCTGTACATAGTATGATGGCTCCACATACAGTCTTGCACATAGTATGATGGGTCCACATACAGCCCTGTACATAGTATGATGGCTCCACATACAACCCTATACATAGTATGATGGCTCCACATACAGACCTGTACATAGTATGATGGCTCCACATACAGCCCTGTACATAGTATGATGGCTCCACATACAGTCCTGTACATAGTATGATGGCTCCACATACAGCCCTGTACATAGTATGATGACTCCACATACAGCCCTGTACATAGTATGATGACTCCACATACAGTCCTGTACATAGTATGATGGCTCCACATACAGCCCTGTACATAGTATGATGGCCCCACATACAGTCCTGTACATAGTATGATGACTCCACATACAGTCCTGTACATCTCCGCATACAGTCCTGTACATAGTATGATGGCTCCACATACAGTCCTGTACATAGTATGATGGCTCCGCATACAGCCCTGTACATAGTATGATGGCTCCACATACAGCCCTGTACATAGTATGATGGCTCCGCATACAGTCCTGTACATAGTATGATGGCTCCACATACAGTCCTGTACATAGTATGATGGCTCCACATACAGCCCTGTACATAGTATGATGGCCCCACATACAGCCCTGCACATAGTATGATGACTCCACATACAGCCCTGCACATAGTATGATGACTCCACATACAGCCCTGCCCATAGTATGATGACTCCACATACAGTCCTGTACATAGTATGATGGCTCCACATACAGTCCTGTACATAGTATGATGGCTCCACATACAGTCCTGTACATAGTATGATGACTCCACATACAGTCCTGTACATAGTATGATGGCTCCACATACAGCGCTGTAGATAGTATGATGGCTCCACATACAGCCCTGTACATAGTATGATGACTCCACATACAGTCCTGTACATAGTATGATGGCTCCACATACAGCGCTGTATATAGTATGATGGCTCCACATACAGCCCTGTACATAGTATGATGACTCCACATACAGTCCTGTACATAGTATGATGACTCCACATACAGTCCTGTACATAGTATGATGGCTCCACATACAGTCCTGTACATAGTATGATGACTCCACATACAGTCCTGTACATAGTATGATGGCTCCACATACAGCGCTGTACATAGTATGATGGCTCCACATACAGCCCTGTACATAGTATGATGACTCCACATACAGTCCTGTACATAGTATGATGACTCCACATACAGTCCTGTACATAGTATGATGGCTCCACATACAGCCCTGTACATAGTATGATGGCTCCACATACAGCCCTGTACATAGTATGATGACTCCACATACAGTCCTGTACATAGTATGATGACTCCACATACAGTCCTGTACATAGTATGATGGCTCCACATACAGTCCTGTACATAGTATGATGGCTCCACATACAGTCCTGTACATAGTATGATGACTCCACATACAGCCCTGTACATAGTATGATGACTCCACATACAGTCCTGTACATAGTATGATGGCTCCACATACAGCGCTGTACATAGTATGATGGCTCCACATACAGCCCTGTACATAGTATGATGACTCCACATACAGCCCTGTACATAGTATGATGGCTCCACATACAGTCCTGTACATAGTATGATGGCTCCACATACAGTCCTGTACATAGTATGATGACTCCACATACAGCCCTGTACATAGTATGATGACTCCACATACAGTCCTGTACATAGTATGATGGCTCCACATACAGTCCTGTACATAGTATGATGGCTCCACATACAGCGCTGTACATAGTATGATGGCTCCACATACAGTCCTGTACATAGTATGATGACTCCACATACAGTCCTGTACATAGTATGATGGCTCCACATACAGTCCTGTACATAGTATGATGGCTCCACATACAGTCCTGTACATAGTATGATGACTCCACATACAGTCCTGTACATAGTATGATGGCTCCACATACAGTCCTGTACATAGTATGATGACTCCACATACAGCCCTGTACATAGTATGATGGCTCCACATACAGTCCTGTACATAGTATGATGGCTCCACATACAGCCCTGTACATAGTATGATGACTCCACATACAGTCCTGTACATAGTATGATGGCTCCACATACAGCCCTGTACATAGTATGATGGCTCCACATACAGCCCTGTACATAGTATGATGACTCCACATACAGTCCTGTACATAGTATGATGGCTCCACATACAACCCTATACATAGTATGATGGCTCCACATACAGACCTGTACATAGTATGATGGCTCCACATACAGCCCTGTACATAGTATGATGGCTCCACATACAGTCCTGTACATAGTATGATGGCTCCACATACAGCCCTGTACATAGTATGATGACTCCACATACAGCCCTGTACATAGTATGTTGACTCCACATACAGTCCTGTACATAGTATGATGGCTCCACATACAGTCCTGTACATAGTATGATGGCTCCACATACAGTCCTGTACATAGTATGATGGCTCCACATACAGCCCTGTACATAGTATGATGGCCCCACATACAGCCCTGCACATAGTATGATGACTCCACATACAGCCCTGTACATCGTATGATGACTCCACATACAGCCCTGTACATAGTATGATGGCTCCACATACAGTCCTGTACATAGTATGATGGCTCCACATACAGTCCTGTACATAGTATGATGGCTCCACATACAGTCCTGTACATAGTATGATGACTCCACATACAGTCCTGTACATAGTATGATGACTCCACATACAGTCCTGTACATAGTATGATGGCTCCACATACAGTCCTGTACATAGTATGATGGCTCCACATACAGTCCTGTACATAGTATGATGGCTCCACATACAGTCCTGTACATAGTATGATGACTCCACATACAGTCCTGTACATAGTATGATGACTCCACATACAGTCCTGTACATAGTATGATGGCTAAACATACAGTCCTGTACATAGTATGATGGCTCCACATACAGTCCTGTACATAGTATGATGACTCCACATACAGTCCTGTACATAGTATGATGGCTAAACATACAGTCCTGTACATAGTATGATGACTCCACATACAGTCCTGTACATAGTATGATGACTCCACATACAGTCCTGTACATAGTATGATGGTTCCACATACAGTCCTGTACATAGTATGATGGCTCCACATACAGCCCTGTACATAGTATGATGGCCCCACATACAGCCCTGCCCATAGTATGATGACTCCACATACAGCCCTGCACATAGTATGATGACTCCACATACAGCCCTGCCCATAGTATGATGACTCCACATACAGTCCTGTACATAGTATGATGGCTCCACATACAGTCCTGTACATAGTATGATGGCTCCACATACAGTCCTGTACATAGTATGAGGACTCCACATACAGTCCTGTACATAGTATGATGGCTCCACATACAGTCCTGTACATAGTATGATGGCTCCACATACAGTCCTGTACATAGTATGATGGCTCCACATACAGTCCTGTACATAGTATGATGGCTCCACATACAGTCCTGTACATAGTATGATGGCTCCACATACAGTCCTGTACATAGTATGATGGCTCCACATACAGCCCTGTACATAGTATGATGGCTCCACATACAGCCCTGTACATAGTACGATGGCTCCACATACAGTCCTGTACATAGTACGATGACTCCACATACAGTCCTGTACATAGTACGATGGCTCCACATACAGCCCTGTACATAGTACGATGGCTCCACATACAGCCCTGTACATAGTATGATGACTCGACATACAGCCCTGTACATAGTATGATGACTCGACATACAGCCCTGTACATAGTATGATGACTCCACATACAGTCCTGTACATAGTATGATGGCTCCACATACAGCCCTGTACATAGTATGATGACTCCACATACAGTCCTGTACATAGTACGATGGCTCCACATACAGCCCTGTACATAGTATGATGACTCGACATACAGCCCTGTACATAGTATGATGACTCCACATACAGTCCTGTACATAGTATGATGGCTCCACATACAGTCCTGTACATAGTATGATGACTCCACATACAGTCCTGTACATAGTATGATGACTCCACATACAGTCCTGTACATAGTATGATGGCTCCACATACAGCCCTGTACATAGTATGATGGCTCCACATACAGCGCTATACATAGTATGATGACTCGACATACAGCCCTGTACATAGTATGATGGCTCCACATACAGTCCTGTACATAGTATGATGGCCCCACATACAGTCCTGTACATAGTATGATGACTCCACATACAGTCCTGTACATAGTATGATGGCTCCACATACAGCCCTGTACATAGTATGATGGCTCCACATACAGCCCTGTACATAGTATGATGGCTCCACATACAGCCCTGTACATAGTATGATGGCTCCACATACAGTCCTGTACATAGTACGATGGCTCCACATACAGCCCTGTACATAGTACGATGGCTCCACATACAGCCCTGTACATAGTACGATGACTCCACATACAGCCCTGTACATAGTACGATGACTCCACATACAGTCCTGTACATAGTACGATGGCTCCACATACAGCCCTGTACATAGTACGATGACTCCACATACAGTCCTGTACATAGTATGATGACTCCACATACAGTCCTGTACATCGTATGATGGCTCCACATACAGTCCTGTACATAGTATGATGGCTCCACATACAGCCCTGTACATAGTACGATGACTCCACATACAGTCCTGTACATAGTATGATGACTCCACATACAGTCCTGTAAATCGTATGATGGCTCCACATACAGTCCTGTACATAGTATGATGACTCCACATACAGTCCTGTACATAGTACGATGGCTCCACATACAGCCCTGTACATAGTATGATGGCTCCACATACAGCCCTGTACATAGTATGATGACTCCACATACAGCCCTGTACATAGTATGATGACTCCACATACAGTCCTGTACATCGTATGATGGCTCCACATACAGTCCTGTACATAGTATGATGGCCCCACATACAGTCCTGTACATAGTATGATGACTCCACATACAGTCCTGTACATAGTATGATGGCTCCACATACAGCCCTGTACATAGTATGATGGCTCCACATACAGTCCTGTACATAGTATGATGGCTCCACATACAGCCATGTACATAGTATGATGGCCCCACATACAGCCCTGCACATAGTATGATGACTCCACATACAGCCCTGCACATAGTATGATGACTCCACATACAGCCCTGCCCATAGTATGATGACTCCACATACAGTCCTGTACATAGTATGATGGCCCCACATACAGTCCTGTACATAGTATGATGGCTCCACATACAGTCCTGTACATAGTATGATGGCCCCACATACAGTCCTGTACATAGTATGATGACTCCACATACAGTCCTGTACATAGTATGATGGCTCCACATACAGCCCTGTACATAGTATGATGGCTCCACATACAGTCCTGTACATAGTATGATGGCTCCACATACAGTCCTGTACATAGTATGATGGCTCCACATACAGTCCTGTACATAGTATGATGGCTCCACATACAGTCCTGTACATAGTATGATGACTCCACATACAGTTCTGTACATAGTATGATGGCTCCACATACAGTCCTGTACATAGTATGATGGCTCCACATACAGTCCTGTACATAGTATGATGGCTCCACATACAGCCCTGTACATAGTATGATGACTCCACATACAGTCCTGTACATAGTATGATGGCTCCACATACAGTCCTGTACATAGTATGATGGCTCCACATACAGTCCTGTACATAGTATGATGGCTCCACATACAGTCCTGTACATAGTATGATGACTCCACATACAGTCCTGTACATAGTATGATGGCTCCACATACAGTCCTGTACATAGTATGATGGCTCCACATACAGTCCTGTACATAGTATGATGGCTCCACATACAGTCCTGTACATAGTATGATGGCTCCACATACAGCCCTGTACATAGTATGATGGCTCCACATACAGCCCTGTACATAGTATGATGGCTCCACATACAGCGCTGTACATAGTATGATGGCTCCACATACAGCCCTGTACATAGTATGATGGCTCCACATACAGCCCTGTACATAGTATGATGGCTCCACATACAGTCTTGCACATAGTATGATGGCTCCACATACAGCCCTGTACATAGTATGATGGCTCCACATACAACCCTATACATAGTATGATGGCTCCACATACAGACCTGTACATAGTATGATGGCTCCACATACAGCCCTGTACATAGTATGATGGCTCCACATACAGTCCTGTACATAGTATGATGACTCCACATACAGCCCTGTACATAGTATGATGGCTCCACATACAGTCCTGTACATAGTATGATGGCTCCACATACAACCCTATACATAGTATGATGGCTCCACATACAGACCTGTACATAGTATGATGACTCCACATACAGTCCTGTACATAGTATGATGGCTCCACATACAGTCCTGTACATAGTATGATGACTCCACATACAGCCCTGTACATAGTATGATGGCTCCACATACAGTCCTGTACATAGTATGATGGCTCCACATACAACCCTATACATAGTATGATGGCTCCACATACAGACCTGTACATAGTATGATGGCTCCACATACAGCCCTGTACATAGTATGATGGCTCCACATACAGTCCTGTACATAGTATGATGGCTCCACATACAGCCCTGTACATAGTATGATGACTCCACATACAGCCCTGTACATAGTATGATGACTCCACATACAGCCCTGTACATAGTATGATGGCTCCACATACAGCCCTGTACATAGTATGATGGCTCCACATACAGCCCTGCACATAGTATGATGGCTCCACATACAGTCCTGTACATAGTATGATGGCTCCACATACAGCCCTGTACATAGTATGATGGCTCCACATACAGCCCTGCACATAGTATGATGACTCCACATACAGCCCTGTACATAGTATGATGGCTCCACATACAGCCCTGTACATAGTATGATGACTCCACATACAGCCCTGTACATAGTATGATGACTCCACATACAGCCCTGTACATAGTATGATGGCTCCACATACAGCCCTGTACATAGTATGATGGCTCCACATACAGCCCTGCACATAGTATGATGGCTCCACATACAGCCCTGTACATAGTATGATGACTCCACATACAGCCCTGTACATAGTATGATGACTCCACATACAGCCCTGTACATAGTATGATGGCTCCACATACAGTCCTGTACATAGTATGATGGCTCCACATACAGCCCTGTACATAGTATGATGACTCCACATACAGCCCTGTACATAGTATGATGACTCCACATACAGCCCTGTACATAGTATGATGGCTCCACATACAGCCCTGTACATAGTATGATGGCTCCACATACAGTCCTGTACATAGTATGATGGCTCCACATACAGCCCTGTACATAGTATGATGACTCCACATACAGCCCTGTACATAGTATGATGGCTCCACATACAGCCCTGTACATAGTGTGATGACTCCACATACAGCCCTGTACATAGTATGATGGCTCCACATACAGCCCTGTACATAGTATGATGACTCCACATACAGCCCTGTACATAGTATGATGGCTCCACATACAGCCCTGTACATAGTATGATGGCTCCACATACAGCCCTGTACATAGTATGATGGCTCCACATACAGCCCTGTACATAGTATGATGCCTCCACATACAGTCCTGTACATAGTATGATGGCTCCACATACAGCCCTGTACATAGTATGATGGCTCCACATACAGTCCTGTACATAGTATGATGGCTCCACATACAGTCCTGTACATAGTATGATGGCTCCACATACAGTCCTGTACATAGTATGATGGCTCCACATACAGCCCTGTACATAGTATGATGGCCCCACATACAGCCCTGCACATAGTATGATGACTCCACATACAGCCCTGTACATAGTATGATGACTCCACATACAGCCCTGTACATAGTATGATGACTCCACATACAGTCCTGTACATAGTATGATGACTCCACATACAGCCCTGTACATAGTATGATGACCCCACATACAGTCCTGTACATAGTATGATGGCTAAACATACAGTCCTGTACATAGTATGATGGCTCCACATACAGTCCTGTACATAGTATGATGGCTCCACATACAGTCCTGTACATAGTATGATGGCTCCACATACAGTCCTGTACATAGTATGATGGCTCCACATACAGTCCTGTACATAGTATGATGGCTCCACATACAGTCCTGTACATAGTATGATGACTCCACATACAGTCCTGTACATAGTATGATGACTCCACATACAGTCCTGTACATAGTATGATGGCTCCACATACAGTCCTGTACATAGTATGATGACTCCACATACAGTCCTGTACATAGTATGATGGCTAAACATACAGTCCTGTACATAGTATGATGGCTCCACATACAGTCCTGTACATAGTATGATGACTCCACATACAGTCCTGTACATAGTATGATGGCTAAACATACAGTCCTGTACATAGTATGATGACTCCACATACAGTCCTGTACATAGTATGATGACTCCACATACAGTCCTGTACATAGTATGATGGTTCCACATACAGTCCTGTACATAGTATGATGGCTCCACATACAGCCCTGTACATAGTATGATGGCCCCACATACAGCCCTGCCCATAGTATGATGGCTCCACATACAGCCCTGCCCATAGTATGATGGCTCCACATACAGCCCTGTACATAGTATGATGGCCCCACATACAGCCCTGCCCATAGTATGATGACTCCACATACAGCCCTGCCCATAGTATGATGGCTCCACATACAGCCCTGTACATAGTAAGATGGCCCCACATACAGCCCTGTACATAGTATGATGGCCCCACATACAGCCCTGTACATAGTATGATGGCCCCACATACAGTCCTGTACATAGTATGATGACTCCACATACAGTCCTGTACATAGTGTGATGGCTCCACATACAGTCCTGTACATAGTATGATGGCCCCACATACAGCCCTGTACATAGTATGATGGCCCCACATACAGCCCTGTACATAGTATGATGGCTCCACATACAGCCCTGTACATAGTATGATGGCCCCACATACAGCCCTGTACATAGTATGATGGCCCCACATACAGTCCTGTACATAGTATGATGGCTCCACATACAGCCCTGTACATAGTATGATGGCCCCACATACAGCCCTGTACATAGTATGATGGCCCCACATACAGCCCTGTACATAGTATGATGGCCCCACATACAGCCCTGTACATAGTATGATGGCCCCACATACAGTCCTGTACATAGTATGATGGCTCCACATACAGCCCTGTACATAGTATGATGGCCCCACATACAGCCCTGTACATAGTATGATGGCCCCACATACAGCCATGTACATAGTATGATGGCTCCACATACAGCCCTGTACATAGTATGATGGCCCCACATACAGCCCTGTACATAGTATGATGGCCCCACATACAGCCCTGTACATAGTATGATGGCCCCACATACAGCCCTGTACATAGTGTGATGGCTCCACATACAGTCCTGTACATAGTATGATGACTTCACATACAGCCCTGTACATAGTATGATGGCCCCACATACAGTCCTGTACATAGTATGATGGCTCCACATACAGCCCTGTACATAGTATGATGGCCCCACATACAGTCCTGTACATAGTATGATGGCTCCACATACAGCCCTGTACATAGTATGATGACTCCACATACAGCCCTGTACATAGTATGATGACTCCACATACAGCCCTGCACATAGTATGATGGCTCCACATACAGTCCTGTACATAGTATGATGGCTACACATACAGCCCTGTACATAGTATGATGGCTCCACATACAGTCCTGTACATAGTATGATGGCTCCACATACAGTCCTGTACAAAGTATGATGACTCCACATACAGTCCTGCACATAGTATGATGGCTCCACATACAGTCCTGTACATAGTATGATGGCTCCACATACAGCCCTGTACATAGTATGATGGCTCCACATACAGCCCTGTACATAGTATGATGACTCCACATACAGCCCTGCACATAGTATGATGGCTCCACATACAGTCCTGTACATAGTATGATGGCTCCACATACAGCCCTGCACATAGTATGATGACTCCACATACAGCCCTGTACATAGTATGATGGCTCCACATACAGCCCTGTACATAGTATGATGACTCCACATACAGCCCTGCACATAGTATGATGGCTCCACATACAGTCCTGTACATAGTATGATGGCTCCACATACAGCCCTGCACATAGTATGATGACTCCACATACAGCCCTGTACATAGTATGATGGCTCCACATACAGCCCTGCACATAGTATGATGACTCCACATACAGTCCTGTACATAGTATGATGGCTCCACATACAGCCCTGCACATAGTATGATGACTCCACATACAGCCCTGTACATAGTATGATGGCTCCACATACAGCCCTGTATATAGTATGATGACTCCACATACAGTCCTGTACATAGTATGATGGCTCCACATACAGTCCTGTACATAGTATGATGGCTCCACATACAGCCCTGCACATAGTATGATGACTCCACATACAGCCCTGTACATAGTATGATGGCTCCACATACAGCCCTGTACATAGTATGATGGCTCCACATACAGCCCTGCACATAGTATGATGGCTCCACATACAGTCCTGCACATAGTATGATGGCTCCACATACAGCCCTGTACATAGTATGATGGCTCCACATACAGCCCTGTACATAGTATGATGGCTCCACATACAGCCCTGTACATAGTATGATGGCTCCACATACAGTCCTGTACATAGTATGATGACTCCACATACAGCCCTGTACATAGTATGATGACTCCACATACAGCCCTGTACATAGTATGATGGCTCCACATACAGCCCTGTACATAGTATGATGACTCCACATACAGCCCTGTACATAGTATGATGGCTCCACATACAGCCCTGTACATAGTATGATGGCTCCACATACAGTCCTGTACATAGTATGATGACTCCACATACAGCCCTGTACATAGTATGATGACTCCACATACAGCCCTGTACATAGTATGATGGCTCCACATACAGTCCTGTACATAGTATGATGGCTCCACATACAGTCCTGTACATAGTATGATGGCTCCACATACAGTCCTGTACATAGTATGATGGCTCCACATACAGCCCTGTACATAGTATGATGGCTCCACATACAGTCCTGTACATAGTATGATGGCTCCACATACAGCCCTGTACATAGTATGATGGCTCCACATACAGCACTGTACATAGTATGATGACTCCACATACAGTCCTGTACATAGTATGATGGCTCCACATACAGCCCTGTACATAGTATGATGGCTCCACATACAGTCCTGTACATAGTATGATGGCTCCACATACAACCCTGTACATAGTATGATGGCTCCACATACAGCCCTGTACATAGTATGATGGCTCCACATACAGTCCTGTACATAGTATGATGGCTCCACATACAGCCCTGTACATAGTATGATGGCTCCACATACAGCCCTGTACATAGTATGATGGCTCCACATACAGTCCTGTACATAGTATGATGGCTCCACATACAGTCCTGTACATAGTATGATGGCTCCACATACAGCCCTGTACATAGTATGATGGCTCCACATACAGTCCTGTACATAGTATGATGGCTCCACATACAGTCCTGTACATAGTATGATGGCTCCACATACAGCCCTGTACATAGTATGATGGCTCCACATACAGCCCTGTACATAGTATGATGGCTCCACATACAGTCCTGTACATAGTATGATGGCTCCACATACAGTCCTGTACATAGTATGATGGCTCCACATACAGTCCTGTACATAGTATGATGGCTCCACATACAACCCTGTACATAGTATGATGGCTCCACATACAGCCCTGTACATAGTATGATGGCTCCACATACAACCCTGTACATAGTATGATGGCTCCACATACAGTCTTGCACATAGTATGATGGCTCCACATACAGCCCTGTACATAGTATGATGGCTCCACATACAACCCTGTACATAGTATGATGGCTCCACATACAGTCCTGTACATAGTATGATGGCTCCACATACAACCCTGTACATAGTATGATGGCTCCACATACAGCCCTGTACATAGTATGATGGCTCCACATACAACCCTGTACATAGTATGATGGCTCCACATACAGTCCTGTACATAGTATGATGGCTCCACATACAGTCCTGTACATAGTATGATGGCTCCACATACAGTCCTGTACATAGTATGATGGCTCCACATACAACCCTGTACATAGTATGATGGCTCCACATACAGCCCTGTACATAGTATGATGGCTCCACATACAACCCTGTACATAGTATGATGGCTCCACATACAGTCTTGCACATAGTATGATGGCTCCACATACAGCCCTGTACATAGTATGATGGCTCCACATACAACCCTGTACATAGTATGATGGCTCCACATACAACCCTGTACATAGTATGATGGCTCCACATACAGTCTTGCACATAGTATGATGGCTCCACATACAGCCCTGTACATAGTATGATGGCTCCACATACAACCCTGTACATAGTATGATGGCTCCACATACAGTCCTGTACATAGTATGATGGCTCCACATACAGCCCTGTACATAGTATGATGGCTCCACATACAGCCCTGTACATAGTATGATGACTCCACATACAGCCCTGTACATAGTATGATGGCTCCACATACAGTCCTGTACATAGTATGATGACTCCACATACAGTCCTGTACATAGTATGATGGCTCCACATACAGTCCTGTACATAGTATGATGGCCCCACATACAGCCCTGTACATAGTATGATGGCTCCACATACAGCCCTGTACATAGTATGATGACTCCACATACAGCCCTGTACATAGTATGATGGCTCCACATACAGCCCTGTACATAGTATGATGGCTCCACATACAACCCTGTACATAGTATGATGGCCCCACATACAGTCCTGTACATAGTATGATGGCCCCACATACAGCCCTGTACATAGTATGATGGCTCCACATACAGCCCTGTACATAGTATGATGGCTCCACATACAACCCTGTACATAGTATGATGGCTCCACATACAGCCCTGTACATAGTATGATGACTCCACATACAACCCTGTACATAGTATGATGACTCCACATACAGTCCTGTACATAGTATGATGACTCCACATACAGTCCTGTACATAGTATGATGGCTCCACATACAGTCCTGTACATAGTATGATGACTCCACATACAGTCCTGTACATAGTATGATGGCTCCACATACAGTCCTGTACATAGTATGATGGCTCCACATACAGTCCTGTACATAGTATGATGGCTCCACATACAGTCCTGTACATAGTATGATGACTCCACATACAGCCCTGTACATAGTATGATGGCTCCACATACAGCCCTGTACATAGTATGATGGCTCCACATACAGTCCTGTACATAGTATGATGACTCCACATACAGCCCTGTACATAGTATGATGACTCCACATACAGCCCTGTACATAGTATGATGGCTCCACATACAGTCCTGTACATAGTATGATGGCTCCACATACAGTCCTGTACATAGTATGATGGCTCCACATACAGCCCTGTACATAGTATGATGGCTCCACATACAGTCCTGTACATAGTATGATGGCTCCACATACAGTCCTGTACATAGTATGATGGCTCCACATACAGCCCTGTACATAGTATGATGGCTCCACATACAGCCCTGTACATAGTATGATGGCTCCACATACAGTCCTGTACATAGTATGATGACTCCACATACAACCCTGTACATAGTATGATGGCTCCACATACAGCCCTGTACATAGTATGATGGCTCCACATACAACCCTGTACATAGTATGATGGCTCCACATACAGCCCTGTACATAGTATGATGGCTCCACATACAGTCCTGTACATAGTATGATGGCTCCACATACAGTCCTGTACATAGTATGATGGCTCCACATACAGCCCTGTACATAGTATGATGGCTCCACATACAGTCCTGTACATAGTATGATGGCTCCACATACAGTCCTGTACATAGTATGATGGCTCCACATACAGCCCTGTACATAGTATGATGGCTCCACATACAGCCCTGTACATAGTATGATGGCTCCACATACAGTCCTGTACATAGTATGATGGCTCCACATACAGTCCTGTACATAGTATGATGGCTCCACATACAGTCCTGTACATAGTATGATGGCTCCACATACAACCCTGTACATAGTATGATGGCTCCACATACAGCCCTGTACATCGTATGATGGCTCCACATACAACCCTGTACATAGTATGATGGCTCCACATACAGTCTTGCACATAGTATGATGGCTCCACATACAGCCCTGTACATAGTATGATGGCTCCACATACAACCCTGTACATAGTATGATGGCTCCACATACAGTCCTGTACATAGTATGATGGCTCCACATACAGCCCTGTACATAGTATGATGGCTCCACATACAGTCCTGTACATAGTATGATGGCTCCACATACAGCCCTGTACATAGTATGATGACTCCACATACAGCCCTGTACATAGTATGATGGCTCCACATACAGTCCTGTACATAGTATGATGACTCCACATACAGTCCTGTACATAGTATGATGGCTCCACATACAGTCCTGTACATAGTATGATGGCCCCACATACAGCCCTGTACATAGTATGATGGCTCCACATACAGCCCTGTACATAGTATGATGACTCCACATACAGCCCTGTACATAGTATGATGGCTCCACATACAGCCCTGTACATAGTATGATGGCTCCACATACAACCCTGTACATAGTATGATGGCCCCACATACAGTCCTGTACATAGTATGATGGCCCCACATACAGCCCTGTACATAGTATGATGGCTCCACATACAGCCCTGTACATAGTATGATGGCTCCACATACAACCCTGTACATAGTATGATGGCTCCACATACAGCCCTGTACATAGTATGATGACTCCACATACAACCCTGTACATAGTATGATGACTCCACATACAGTCCTGTACATAGTATGATGACTCCACATACAGTCCTGTACATAGTATGATGGCTCCACATACAGTCCTGTACATAGTATGATGACTCCACATACAGTCCTGTACATAGTATGATGGCTCCACATACAGTCCTGTACATAGTATGATGGCTCCACATACAGTCCTGTACATAGTATGATGGCTCCACATACAGTCCTGTACATAGTATGATGGCCCCACATACAGCCCTGTACATAGTATGATGGCTCCACATACAGCCCTGTACATAGTATGATGACTCCACATACAGCCCTGTACATAGTATGATGGCTCCACATGCAGCCCTGTACATAGTATGATGACTCCACATACAGTCCTGTACATAGTATGATGGCTCCACATACAGCCCTGTACATAGTATAATGACTCCACATACAGTCCTGTACATAGTATGATGGCTCCACATACAGCCCTGTACATAGTATGATGACTCCACATACAGTCCTGTACATAGTATGATGGCTCCACATACAGCCCTGTACATAGTATGATGACTCCACATACAGTCCTGTACATAGTATGATGGCTCCACATACAGTCCTGTACATAGTATGATGGCTCCACATACAGTCCTGTACATAGTATGATGGCTCCACATACAGTTCTGCATCTAATAAGATGGCTCCACATACAGCCCTGTACATAGTATGATGGCCCCACATACAGTTCTGCATGTAATAAGATGGCTCCACATACAGTCCTGTACATAGTATGATGACTCCACATACAGCCCTGTACATAGTATGATGGCTCCACATACAGTTCTGCATGTAATAAGATGGCCCGCATACAGTTCTGTACATAGTATCATGGCCCCACATACAGTCCTGTACATAGTACGATGGCTCCACATACAGCCCTGTACATATTATGATGGCTCCACATACAGCCCTGTACATAGTATGATGGCTCCACATACAGCCCTGTACATAGTATGATGACTCCACATACAGCCCTGTACATAGTATGATGGCCCCACATACAGTTCTGCATGTAATAAGATGGCTCCACATACAGCCCTGTACATAGTATGATGGCCCCACATACAGTTCTGCATGTAATAAGATGGCTCCACATACAGTCCTGTACATAGTATGATGACTCCACATACAGCCCTGTACATAGTATGATGGCTCCACATACAGTTCTGCATGTAATAAGATCGCCCGCATACAGTTCTGTACATAGTATCATGGCCCCACATACAGTCCTGTACATAGTACGATGGCTCCACATACAGCCCTGTACATATTATGATGGCTCCACATACAGTCCTGTACATAGTATGATGGCTCCACATACAGTTCTGCATGTAATAAGATCGCCCGCATACAGTTCTGTACATAGTATCATGGCCCCACATACAGTCCTGTACATAGTACGATGGCTCCACATACAGCCCTGTACATAGTATGATGGCTCCACATACAGTCCTGTACATAGTATGATGGCTCCACATACAGTCCTGTACATAGTATGATGACTCCACATACAGTTCTGCATGTAATAAGATGGCCCGCATACAGTTCTGTACATAGTATGATGGCCCCACATACAGTCCTGTACATAGTATGATGGCTCCACATACAGTCCTGTACATAGTATGATGGCTCCACATACAGTCCTGTACATAGTATGATGGCTCCACATACAGTCCTGTACATAGTATGATGGCTCCACATACAGCACTGTACATAGTATGATGACTCCACATACAGTTCTGCATGTAATAAGATGGCCCGCATACAGTTCTGTACATAGTATGATGGCCCCACATACAGTCCTGTACATAGTATGATGGCTCCACATACAGCACTGTACATAGTATGATGGCTCCACATACAGTCCTGTACATAGTATGATGGCTCCACATACAGTCCTGTACATAGTATGATGGCTCCACATACAGCACTGTACATAGTATGATGGCTCCACATACAGCCCTGCACATAGTATGATGGCTCCACATACAGCACTGTACATAGTATGATGGCTCCACATACAGTCCTGTACATAGTATGATGGCTCCAAATACAGCCCTGTACATAGTATGATGGCTCCACATACAGCCCTGTACATAGTAAGATGACTCCACATACAGCCCTGTACATAGTATGATGGCTCCACATACAGTCCTGTACATAGTATGATGGCTCCACATACAGCCCTGTACATAGTAAGATGACTCCACATACAGCCCTGTACATAGTAAGATGACTCCACATACAGCCCTGTACATAGTATGATGGCTCCACATACAGTCCTGTACATAGTATGATGGCTCCACATACAGCCCTGTACATAGTATGATGGCTCCACATACAGCCCTGTACATAGTATGATGACTCCACATACAGCCCTGTACATAGTAAGATGACTCCACATACAGCCCTGTACATAGTATGATGGCTCCACATACAGCCCTGTACATAGTATGATGACTCCACATACAGTCCTGTACATAGTATGATGACTCCACATACAGCCCTGTACATAGTATGATGACTCCACATACAGTCCTGTACATAGTATGATGGCTCCACATACAGTCCTGTACATAGTATGATGGCTCCACATACAGTCCTGTACATAGTATGATGGCTCCACATACAGCACTGTACATAGTATGATGACTCCACATACAGCCCTGTACATAGTATGATGACTCCACATACAGCCCTGTACATAGTAAGATGACTCCACATACAGCCCTGTACATAGTATGATGGCTCCACATACAGCCCTGTACATAGTATGATGACTCCACATACAGTCCTGTACATAGTATGATGACTCCACATACAGCCCTGTACATAGTATGATGACTCCACATACAGTCCTGTACATAGTATGATGGCTCCACATACAGTCCTGTACATAGTATGATGGCTCCACATACAGTCCTGTACATAGTATGATGGCTCCACATACAGCACTGTACATAGTATGATGACTCCACATACAGCCCTGTACATAGTATGATGGCTCCACATACAGTCCTGTACATAGTATGATGACTCCACATACAGCCCTGCACATAGTATGATGGCTCCACATACATGCCTGTACATAGTATGATGACTCCACATACAGCCCTGTACATAGTATGATGACTCCACATACAGCCCTGTACATAGTATGATGGCTCCACATACAGCCCTGTACATAGTATGATGACTCCACATACAGCCCTGTACATAGTATGATGGCTCCACATACAGTCCTGTACATAGTATGATGGCCCCACATACAGTCCTGTACATAGTATGATGGCTCCACATACAGCCCTGTACATAGTATGATGGCTCCACATACAGTCCTGTACATAGTATGATGGCCCCACATACAGTCCTGTACATAGTATGATGGCTCCACATACAGTCCTGTACATAGTATGATGGCTCCACATACAGTCCTGTACATAGTATGATGGCCCCACATACAGTCCTGTACATAGTATGATGGCTCCACATACAGCCCTGTACATAGTATGATGGCCCCACATACAGTCCTGTACATAGTATGATGACTCCACATACAGCCCTGTACATAGTATGATGACTCCACATACAGTCCTGTACATAGTATGATGGCTCCACATACAGCCCTGTACATAGTATGATGACTCCACATACAGTCCTGTACATAGTATGATGGCTCCACATACAGTCCTGTACATAGTATGATGGCTCCACATACAGTCCTGTACATAGTATGATGGCTCCACATACAGCCCTGTACATAGTATGATGGATCCACATACAGTCCTGTACATAGTATGATGGCTCCACATACAGCCCTGTACATAGTATGATGGCTCCACATACAGTCCTGTACATAGTATGATGGCTCCACATACAGCCCTGTACATAGTATGATTGCTCCACATACAGCCCTGTACATAGTATGATGGCTCCACATACAGTCCTGTACATAGTATGATGGCTCCACATACAACCCTGTACATAGTATGATAGCTCCACATACAGCCCTGTACATAGTATGATGGCTCCACATACAACCCTGTACATAGTATGATGGCTCCACATACAGTCTTGCACATAGTATGATGGCTCCACATACAGCCCTGTACATAGTATGATGGCTCCACATACAGCCCTGTACATAGTATGATGGCTCCACATACAGCCCTGTACATAGTATGATGGCTCCACATACAGTCCTGTACATAGTATGATGGCTCCACATACAGCCCTGTACATAGTATGATGGCTCCACATACAGCCCTGTACATAGTATGATGGCTCCACATACAACCCTGTACATAGTATGATGGCTCCACATACAGTCTTGCACATAGTATGATGGCTCCACATACAGCCCTGTACATAGTATGATGGCTCCACATACAGCCCTGTACATAGTATGATGGCTCCACATACAGCCCTGTACATAGTATGATGGCTCCACATACAGTCCTGTACATAGTATGATGGCTCCACATACAGTCCTGTACATAGTATGATGGCTCCACATACAGCCCTGTACATAGTATGATGGCTCCACATACAGTCCTGTACATAGTATGATGGCTCCACATACAGCCCTGTACATAGTATGATGGCTCCACATACAGTCCTGTACATAGTATGATGGCTCCACATACAGCCCTGTACATAGTATGATGACTCCACATACAGCCCTGTACATAGTATGATGACTCCACATACAGCCCTGTACATAGTATGATGACTCCACATACAGCCCTGTACATAGTATGATGGCTCCACATACAGCCCTGTACATAGTATGATGACTCCACATACAGCCCTGTACATAGTATGATGACTCCACATACAGCCCTGTACATAGTATGATGACTCCACATACAGCACTGTACATAGTATGATGACTCCACATACAGCCCTGTACATATTATGATGGCTCCACATACAGCCCTGTACATAGTATGATGGCTCCACATACAGTCCTGTACATAGTATGATGGCTCCACATACAGTCCTGTACATAGTATGATGGCTCCACATACAGCCCTGTACATAGTATGATGGCTCCACATACAGTTCTGCATGTAATAAGATGGCCCGCATACAGTTCTGTACATAGTATGATGGCCCCACATACAGTCCTGTACATAGTATGATGGCTCCACATACAGCCCTGTACATATTATGATGGCTCCACATACAGCCCTGTACATAGTATGATGACTCCACATACAGCCCTGTACATATTATGATGGCTCCACATACAGCCCTGTACATAGTATGATGGCTCCACATACAGTTCTGCATGTAATAAGATGGCCCGCATACAGTCCTGTACATAGTATGATGGCCCCACATACAGTCCTGTACATAGTATGATGGCTCCACATACAGTTCTGCATGTAATAAGATGGCCCGCATACAGTTCTGTACATAGTATGATGGCCCCACATACAGTCCTGTACATAGTATGATGGCTCCACATACAGCCCTGTACATATTATGATGGCTCCACATACAGCCCTGTACATAGTATGATGGCTCCACATACAGCCCTGTACATAGTATGATGGCTCCACATACAGTTCTGCATGTAATAAGATGGCCCGCATACAGTTCTGTACATAGTATAATGGCCCCACATACAGCCCTGTACATAGTATGATGGCTCCACATACAGTTCTGCATGTAATAAGATGGCCCGCATACAGTCCTGTACATAGTATGATGGCTCCACATACAGTTCTGCATGTAATAAGATGGCCCGCATACAGTCCTGTACATATTATGATGACTCCACATACAGTCCTGTACATAGTATGATTGCTCCACATACAGCCCTGTACATAGTATGATGACTCCACATACAGCCCTGTACATAGTATGATGGCTCCACATACAGCCCTGTACATAGTATGATGACTCCACATACAGTCCTGTACATAGTATGATTGCTCCACATACAGCCCTGTACATAGTATGATGACTCCACATACAGTCCTGTACATAGTATGATTGCTCCACATACAGTCCTGTACATAGTATGATGACTCCACATACAGTCCTGTACATAGTATGATGACTCCACATACAGTCCTGTACATAGTATGATGGCTCCACATACAGCCCTGTACATAGTATGATGACTCCACATACAGTCCTGTACATAGTATGATGGCTCCACATACAGCCCTGTACATAGTATGATGACTCCACATACAGTTCTGCATGTAATAAGATGGCCCGCATACAGTCCTGTACATATTATGATGACTCCACATACAGTCCTGTACATAGTATGATTGCTCCACATACAGCCCTGTACATAGTATGATGGCTCCACATACAGCCCTGTACATAGTATGGTGGCTCCACATACAGTCCTGTACATAGTATGATGACTCCACATACAGCCCTGTACATAGTATGATGACTCCACATACAGTCCTGTACATATTATGATGACTCCACATACAGTCCTGTACATAGTATGATGACTCCACATACAGTTCTGCATGTAATAAGATGGCCCGCATACAGTCCTGTACATAGTATGATGACTCCACATACAGTCCTGTACATAGTATGATGGCTCCACATACAGCCCTGTACATAGTATGATGGCTCCACATACAGTTCTGCATGTAATAAGATGGCTACACATACAGTCCTGTACATAGTATGATGACTCCACATACAGTCCTGTACATAGTATGATGGCTCCACATACAGCCCTGTACATAGTATGATGGCTCCACATACAGTTCTGCATGTAATAAGATGGCTACACATACAGCCCTGTACATAGTATGATGGCCCCACATACAGTTCTGCATGTAATAAGATGGCTCCACATACAGTCCTGTACATAGTATGATGACTCCACATACAGCCCTGTACATAGTATGATGGCTCCACATACAGTTCTGCATGTAATAAGATGGCTCCACATACAGTCCTGTACATAGTATGATGACTCCACATACAGCCCTGTACATAGTATGATGGCTCCACATACAGTTCTGCATGTAATAAGATGGCTACACATACAGCCCTGTACATAGTATGATGGCTCCACATACAGTTCTGCATGTAATAAGATGGCCCCACATACAGTCCTGTACATAGTATGATGACTCCACATACAGTCCTGTACATAGTATGATGGCTCCACATACAGTCCTGTACATAGTATGATGGCTCCACATACAGCCCTGTACATAGTATGATGGCTCCACATACAGTTCTGCATGTAATAAGATGGCTCCACATACAGTCCTGTACATAGTATGATGACTCCACATACAGCCCTGTACATAGTATGATGGCTCCACATACAGTTCTGCATGTAATAAGATGGCCCCACATACAGTCCTGTACATAGTATGATGACTCCACATACAGTCCTGTACATAGTATGATGGCTCCACATACAGTCCTGTACATAGTATGATGGCTCCACATACAGCCCTGTACATAGTATGATGACTCCACATACAGCCCTGCACATAGTATGATGGCTCCACATACAGCCCTGTACATAGTATGATGGCCCCACATACAGCCCTGTACATAGTATGATGGCTCCACATACAGCCCTGTACATAGTATGATGGCTCCACATACAGCCCTGTACATAGTATGATGACTCCACATACAGCCCTGTACATAGTATGATGGCTCCACATACAGCCCTGTACATATTATGATGGCTCCACATACAGCCCTGTACATAGTATGATGGCTCCACATACAGTCCTGTACATAGTATGATGGCTCCACATACAGCCCTGTACATAGTATGATGGCTCCACATACAGTTCTGCATGTAATAAGATGGCCCGCATACAGTTCTGTACATAGTATGATGGCCCCACATACAGTCCTGTACATAGTATGATGACTCCACATACAGTCCTGTACATAGTATGATGACTCCACATACAGTCCTGTACATAGTATGATGACTCCACATACAGCCCTGTACATAGTATGATGGCTCCACATACAGTCCTGCACATAGTATGATGACTCCACATACAGTCCTGCACATAGTATGATGGCTCCACATACAGTCCTGCACATAGTATGATGGCTCCACATACAGTCCTGCACATAGTATGATGGCTCCACATACAGTCCTGCACATAGTATGATGACTCCACATACAGCCCTGTACATAGTATGATGGCTCCACATACAGTCCTGCACATAGTATGATGACTCCACATACAGTCCTGCACATAGTATGATGACTCCACATACAGTCCTGTACATAGTATGATGACTCCACATACAGCCCTGTACATAGTATGATGGCTCCACATACAGTCCTGTACATAGTATGATGACTCCACATACAGCCCTGTACATAGTATGATGGCTCCACATACAGTCCTGCACATAGTATGATGACTCCACATACAGTCCTGCACATAGTATGATGACTCCACATACAGTCCTGCACATAGTATGATGGCTCCACATACAGTCCTGTACATAGTATGATGACTCCACATACAGCCCTGTACATAGTATGATGGCTGCACATACAATCCTGCACATAGTATGATGGCCCCACATACAGCCCTGTACATAGTATGATGGCCCCACATACAGCCCTGTACATAGTATGATGGCTCCACATACAGCCCTGTACATAGTATGATGGCTCCACATACAGCCCTGTACATAGTATGATGAGTCCACATACAGCCCTGTACATAGTATGATGGCTCCACATACAGCCCTGTACATAGTATGATGGCTCCACATACAGCCCTGTACATAGTATGATGGCTCCACATACAGCCCTGTACATAGTATGATGGCTCCACATACAGCCCTGTACATAGTATGATGGCTCCACATACAGTTCTGCATGTAATAAGATGGCCCGCATACAGCCCTGTACATAGTATGATGGCTCCACATACAGCCCTGTACATAGTATGATGGCTCCACATACAGCCCTGTACATAGTATGATGAGTCCACATACAGCCCTGTACATAGTATGATGTCTCCACATACAGTCCTGTACATAGTGTGATGGCTCCACATACAGTCCTGTACATAGTATGATGGCTGCACATACAATCCTGCACATAGTATGATGGCCCCACATACAGCCCTGTACATAGTATGATGTCCCCACATACAGCCCTGTACATAGTATGATGACTCCACATACAGCCCTGCACATAGTATGATGGCCCCACATACAGCCCTGTACATAGTATGATGTCCCCACATACAGCCCTGTACATAGTATGATGACTCCACATACAGCCCTGTACATAGTATGATGGCTCCACATACAGCCCTGTACATAGTATGATGGCCCCACATACAGCCCTGTACATAGTATGATGTCCCCACATACAGCCCTGTACATAGTATGATGACTCCACATACAGCCCTGTACATAGTATGATGACTCCACATACAGCCCTGTACATAGTATGATGGCTCCACATACAGCCCTGTACATAGTATGATGGCTCCACATACAGCCCTGTACATAGTATGATGTCCCCACATACAGCCCTGTACATAGTATGATGACTCCACATACAGTCCTGTACATAGTATGATGGCTGCACATACAATCCTGCACATAGTATGATGGCCCCACATACAGCCCTGTACATAGTATGATGGCCCCACATACAGCCCTGTACATAGTATGATGGCTCCACATACAGCCCTGTACATAGTATGATGACTCCACATACAGCCCTGTACATAGTATGATGACTCCACATACAGTCCTGTACATAGTATGATGGCCCCACATACAGCCCTGTACATAGTATGATGGCCCCACATACAGCCCTGTACATAGTATGATGGCTGCACATACAGCCCTGTACATAGTATGATGACTCCACATACAGCCCTGTACATAGTATGATGACTCCACATACAGCCCTGTACATAGTATGATGGCCCCACATACAGCCCTGTACATAGTATGATGGCCCCACATACAGCCCTGTACATAGTATGATGGCTCCACATACAGCCCTGTACATAGTATGATGACTCCACATACAGCCCTGTACATAGTATGATGACTCCACATACAGCCCTGTACATAGTATGATGGCTCCACATACAGCCCTGTACATAGTATGATGGCTCCACATACAGCCCTGTACATAGTATGATGACTCCACATACAGCCCTGTACATAGTATGATGACTCCACATACAGCCCTGTACATAGTATGATGACTCCACATACAGCCCTGTACATAGTATGATGACTCCACATACAGCCCTGCACATAGTATGATGGCTCCACATACAGCCCTGTACATAGTATGATGGCCCCACATACAGCCCTGTACATAGTATGATGGCTCCACATACAGTCCTATACATAGTATGATTGCCCCACATACAGCCCTGTACATAGTATGATGGCTCCACATACAGCCCTGTACATAGTATGATGACTCCACATACAGCCCTGTACATAGTATGATGACTCCACATACAGCCCTGTACATAGTATGATGGCCCCACATACAGCCCTGTACATAGTATGATGGCCCCACATACAGCCCTGTACATAGTATGATGACTCCACATACAGCCCTGTACATAGTATGATGACTCCACATACAGCCCTGTACATAGTATGATGGCTCCACATACAGTCCTGTACATAGTATGATGGCCCCACATACAGCCCTGTACATAGTATGATGTCCCCACATACAGCCCTGTACATAGTATGATGACTCCACATACAGTCCTGTACATAGTATGATGACTCCACATACAGCCCTGTACATAGTATGATGGCCCCACATACAGCCCTGTACATAGTATGATGTCCCCACATACAGCCCTG
This sequence comes from Phyllobates terribilis, assembly GCF_046119375.1. Classification (NCBI taxonomy): domain Eukaryota; kingdom Metazoa; phylum Chordata; class Amphibia; order Anura; family Dendrobatidae; genus Phyllobates; species Phyllobates terribilis. The sequence goes on along the minus strand of NW_027363005.1, from coordinate 723,575 downwards.
TACATAGTATGATGACTCCACATACAGTCCTGTACATAGTATGATGGCTCCACATACAGTCCTGTACATAGTATGATGGCTGCACATACAATCCTGCACATAGTATGATGGCCCCACATACAGCCCTGTACATAGTATGATGGCCCCACATACAGCCCTGTACATAGTATGATGTCCCCACATACAGCCCTGTACATAGTATGATGACTCCACATACAGCCCTGTACATAGTATGATGACTCCACATACAGCCCTGTACATAGTATGATGGCTCCACATACAGCCCTGTACATAGTATGATGGGTCCACATACAGCCCTGTACATAGTATGATGGCTCCACATACAGTCCTGTACATAGTATGATGGCTCCACATACAGTCCTGTACATAGTATGATGGCTCCACATACAGCCCTGTACATAGTATGATGGCTCCACATACAGTCCTGTACATAGTATGATGGCTCCACATACAGCCCTGTACATAGTATGATGGCTCTACATACAGCCCTGTACATAGTATGATGGCTCCACATACAGTCCTGTACATAGTATGATGGCTCCACATACAGTCCTGTACATAGTATGACGGCTCCACATACAGTCCTGTACATAGTATGATGGCTCCACATACAGTCCTGTACATAGTATGATGGCTCCACATACAGCCCTGTACATAGTATGATGGCTCCACATACAGCCCTGTACATAGTATGACGGCCCCCATATAGAATCATAGAGTCAGAGTGGTAGAGTTGGAGGGGACCTCCTGGGTCATCTGGTCCAACCCCCTGCTCAAAGCAGGATTCACTAAACCCTCTCAGATAGATGTTTGTCCAGCCTCTGTTTTAAGACGTCCATTGAAGGGGAACTCACCACCTCTCGTGGCCGCCTGTTCCAGTCATTGATCACCCTCACTGTCAAAAAGTTTTTTCTAATATCTAATCTGTGTCTCCTGCCATTCAGTTTCATCCCATTGCTTCCAGTCTTTCCTTGTGCAAATGAGAATAAAGATGATCCTTCTTCAATGTGACAGCCCTTGAGATATTTGTAGACAGCTATTAAGTCTCCTCTCAGTCTTCTTTTTTGCAAGCTAAACATTCCCAAATCCTGTAACCGTTCCTCATAGGACATGGTTTGCAGACCGGTCAGCATTCCGGTCGCTCTTCTTCACGTGATCTAGACTGTATGCTTCTGTTAATACATCCCAAAATTGTATTTGCCTTTTTTGCTGCTGCATCACAGTGTTGACTCATGTTCAGTCTATGATCTATTAGTATACCTAAGTCTTTTTCACATGTACTGTTGCTTAGCTCTATTCCTCCCATTCTGTATATGCTTTTTTCATTTTTATTGCCCAGATGTAGTACTTTGCATTTTTCCCTGTTAAAAACCATTCTGTTAGTTGCTGCCCACTGCTCCAATTTATTTAGGTCTTTTTGAATCCTCTCTCTTTCTTCTCTAGTGTTAGCTATCCCTCCTAGCTTTGTGTCATCAGCAAATTTAATCAGTTTACCCTCAATTCCTTCACCTAAATCATTGATAAAGATGATATAATAGTCACCTTGGTATGATGGCCCCCACATACAATGGCCCCCTTGGTATGATGGCCCCCACATACAATGGCCCCCTTGGTATGATGGCCCCCACATACAATGGCCCCCTTGGTATGATGGCCCCCACATACAATGGCCCCCTTGGTATGATGGCCTCCACATATAATGGCCCCCTTGGTATGATGGCCCCCGCATATAATGGCCCCCTTGGTATGATGGCCCCCACATACAATGGCCCCCTTGGTATGATGGCCCCACAAAGTACTGTTTACCTTTTTTCCTGCAGTTCCGGCGAGGCCGCTGCTGCTTTGTGTGCGGGCGACCTGGGGCCACGGGTGGGAGAGCAGAGTGCATGCTCTCTGCTCACAGAATGCGCTGACACTTTGCAGTGTCAGTGCGTTCCCAGCTCCAGCCACCTGTGTGCGTCACAGCGTTCGCTGTGTGCGCGAGCGCCCTGCCCCCGGTGATGCCGAGCTACCTGGGCAGGCACCCAGAAAATTAAAGGGGCCGGCAGCCGTAAAAACGGGCTGGCGGCCCCCCAAGCAGTGCCACACCGCGGCCCACCGGGAAAGTGCCCAGTAGGGCAGATTAGCAATGCTGCTGTGGCCCCTCACTGGGCTGATTGTCCACACTGCAGGTGAGGTAGGTATAGTAAGAACACTGGCGGCCCAGGCTACATCCATTTGCTCGGGGGCCAGGGGGCAGCGGGGGGCTATATGGCCTGGGCCGTGACATCTCCAACATATATCTTCAGCAGGGACCTTGGGCATTAACTCCCCCAACCCTTTGGCCCTTGGACGCTCTACCCCTTTTTGGGCCTCCGCCCCCTGGTGAGTTCCCCACTATGGAGTGAGCTGCTTTACCAAGGAACCCTCGGCCCCCTGATACCTCTCGACCAGACCAACCAGTTCATCAGCGTTCCGGGGATCACCCTGGGCAACCCAAGTCTGTATTGGCCTGGGCAGGGAATGCATGAACCGCTCCATAACCACTCGCTCTACGCACTGCGCAGTAGTAGAGGACTCTGGCTGCAAGTCATTTTTGGACCGCGTGCGCAGTAGCATCTATCGGTTGACGAGAAATGCTACTGAGCAAACGCTGCTAGCGGTACCATTTCTCTGGAGAAAAAGAAATTTGCCTGCAGCAGTATGGCACCACGGGCCGCGCTTGCACAGTAGCATCTCTCGGCGAACAAGAGATGCTACTGCGCATGTGCGGGCGGCGGGGCCGATTTGCTACACGTAAATTTCTAGATTTCTACCACAATTACAAAGACAGTATTTAAAATAGGAGGCAGGTCACTGAAGGCACAGTGACCTGTCAGAAGGCAGAGATAGGAATACATTAGCAGAGCACCAGTTATAGCCCCTCCTCACAGGTTGCCCCAAAGCACGAGCATCTCATTATCTCAGGAATGAAAATAAAGATTAAAAAAGAACCACAGGACGGATTTCATCAACAAAGGTATCATTTTAATCAGTGTAATGGCGCCCACCTCGCAGTGTATGTGGTTCACTAAGCACAATCCTGCTGACAGGTGCGCTTTAAATTACCAAACCATAGTAATATATAAAGTGACAAGTGCCTCGGTATAGTTATGATTTAGGTAACAAAAAGAAATATACACCGTCATCTCATAGATCTACTTGTCATTATTATAGAGAAATGCCATAATAAGCACCAAAGAAAAGAGGGTCAAGGTGAATAATTGCACTTACATAGATAGAAGGTGGTACACATGAGGTTCTGATGAAGAAAGGGCGAAACGCGCGTTGGGGCGACGGGGACCTTATAAGTTTAAAACTAACTCCTTTTCCTCAACCTAAAAATAAAGAAGTGAATAACATAACAAAAGGGAGGTATATTTGTTATTTCTACACCCATAAAAGTCTGATTGTGCTGTTAGCTAATCGTCTGCAAAAGCTTTCAGCCATTTCAGGGACATTTGACTAATGTTATATGGTTTACTGCTATCATCTTTTACATATAGATATTATGGTCACAGTGTTTGTTGTACTTTGCTAACATCTTTTGGCCATTGTTATAATAATGTTGAAGCTGTAATTCCCACAATGCCTCTCTCTATTTAACTCCTTCTATCTTGTTTCCTCACATCCTTTCTTGTGGTCAGAGCCATATTGGCAACACGTGCATTAGGACTTTAGAGAGGATTCTCGTGTCACCTCTACGCTCCACCTTCCACGTTCTACCTCATCTTCATCCCTTCATCTTCCCTCATCTCATCAAGGTGCTGTGAATTAAAGTTCTTAAAATTCTTCACTATCACTACATCGTCCTTCCCGGATTTACCACATGCAGTCGGTCAAGAATAAGGGTGGAGGTTAGCGAGTAACACTACCTGTCATTGCATGTACAGAGATCCGTGCTCACATCCCCCAGACACATCTCACCCACGTACATCGGTGGCAGAATACTGATTCATTGTAATATAAAATTAATTAACCCATAAATGATATAAAGACCAAAAAATGAAGTGCCAGACATGCAGTTTTTTTAGTTGCTGCAAGTCTAAAAAAAAAAAAATGCAATAAAAAGTTATAAAATCATATGTACTCCAAAATGGTAGCAATAAAACCTACAGCTACCTCCACAGAGAAGTATAATAGTAGTTGGCAACAAAAAACAAATGTTTTTACAAAATTCTGAATTTTAAAAATCAGTTTTGTATATATATAATACATAATCATACTGACCTGCCGTACAAAACTCAAACAGGCGGAATTGCGGTTTATTTTCAACATTTTACACTTGGTCTTATTTTTTCCCACTTTTTTGTACCTTGAACGGTAAAATAAACACTGTTGTGTAAGGTGACTGTCAGACACCTAGTGTCTGGGAGATAAACTTGGAGTAATGCCTTAGTGCATATAGGACTAAAAGGGATTAATCATCCATGACAGGTTGATTATGAGCAGCTAAATGGCTGCTTACCATGTCTCCTCCCCTGGGTGTGATTCACTGGGTAAATTGAGAGCTGTTTGTCTCACACATGCTGGGGGTATGGAGGTTGCAGATCGCCTGGATTGTGTTAATTTGCTAAAGGACTAAGAAGCCAGCTGGGCTAACCAGCACTATTGTATGGACTTATTACTTTATGTTTTACTTGCTGCTGGACAAAGGTGGTATTTAAGTTTTCTGTGATGTGGTTTATGAGGACTGAAATAAACCAGCCGGACTTTAAATAGTAAAGGTTCCTGTTATTCCTCGGATCACCTCCAAGTGAGTAGCATTGTTACATTTGGTTTAGAATGCGGGCAGCGTTCCTAGGGAACACGTGTGATTACTACAGAAGTACTGCATGTCGTGGGTGACGGTGGCTATAGGCCACGGAGCAGCATCAGGCAGCATGGAGGACCTGATTAAACACCTGGTGCAAGCCCATCAGCTGCAACCGCAACAGCTACAGCCGCGACAGCTGGCACAACAGACAAGTAAACTGCTTCAGCAAAAGCTGCAGATTGAATTACAGAGGAGGTTCAAGGCATGGTAGCAGCTCTGACTCCCAAAGTCAGCTGATGATTTTTCTATCCGGAAGGCGGTGAGGAGAGCCCTGCAGGAAATTTTTCTGTGATGCGGTTTATGAGGACTTAAATAAACCAGCCAGACTTTAAATACAAACGGTTCCTGTTTTACCTCCCATCGCTCCCAAGTGAGTATCATTGTTACAGATTTCATCAGCATTCACCTTAAAACTGCACCATGGCAGTCACTCTGTTGCAGATTATCCCAAAGTCATGTGTCATAATGCGTTCCCATTAGTCCAGAGAAGTGGTGGCCTAAGAGTAGCCAGGACCCTGGGCAGTTTAGAAGGTGTGCCCCCCCCCCCCCCTCGATACTCGATGTATCACATCACATGTCAAAGCGCATCGCACAACAGAATACATAACCTAGCGCTATTCATAATAGAGCAGGGGGGAGATTAATTTTCCCAAGGGGCCATATGAGAGACTGTTGTGGAGGATGCACCAAAAGGCTGAAACTAATTCTGCTCAATATTAATATTAACATATTATTTATAATTGTTTTTCTATATTAATTGTATGACTTAATATTGAGCAGAATTAAGTATGCTGACATCCCCTGTATACAGTATGAGCCCCCACATAGCCCCCTCAATCAACAACCAAAGCAGTCAACCCACGGGGCCCTTAAACATGTAAACCATAACAAATAAAAACATTAAAAAATTCTCTGTTTAGTTAGTTTAAAAAACCATATACCTCATAGTAATGTTTCTATGGATATGGACTATTATATATATATATATATATATATATATATATATATATATTGTACGTGGGGGCTCATACTGTATATAGGGGATATCAGCATACTTAATTCTGCTCAATATGAAGTCATACAATTAATATAAAAAAATGATAATTAATATGTTAATATTAATATTGAGCAGAATTAGTTTCAGCCTTTTGATGTGGCCTCCACAACAGTCTCTCGTGAGGCCCGTTGGTAATGTATATGTGTGTGTATGTGTGTGTGTGTGTGTATGTGTGTATATATATATATATATATATATATATATATATATATATATATATATATATATATATATATACACAATGGGGAAAAAAGTATTTAGTCAGCCGTCAATTGTGCAAGTTCTCCCACTTAAAAGGATGAGCGAGGCCTGTAATTGACATCATAGGTCGACCTCAACTATGAGAGACAAAATGAGAAAACAAATCCTGAAAATCACATTGTCCGATTTGGAAAGAATTATTTTTTTTCAAATTTTGGTGGAAAATAAGTATTTGGTCAATTACAAACAAGCAAGATTTCTGGCTCTCCCAGACCTGTAACTTCTTCTTTAAGAGGCTCCTCTGTCCTCCACTCATTTACCTGTAGTACTGCCTCCTCTGTCCTCCGCTCATTACCTGTAGTACTGGCTCCTCTGTCCTCCACTCATTACCTGTAGTACTGGCTCCTCTGTCCTCCACTCATTACCTGTAGTACTGCCTCCTCTGTCCTCCGCTCATTACCTGTAGTACTGGCTCCTCTGTCCTCCACTCATTACCTGTAGTACTGGCTCCTCTGTCCTCCACTCATTTACCTGTAGTACTGCCTCCTCTGTCCTCCGCTAATTACCTGTAGTACTGGCTCCTCTGTCCTCCACTCATTTACCTGTAGTACTGCCTCCTCTGTCCTCCGCTCATTACCTGTAGTACTGGCTCCTCTGTCCTCCACTCATTTACCTGTAGTACTGGCTCCTCTGTCCTCCACTCATTACCTGTAGTACTGGCACCTGTTTGAACTTGTTATCAGTATAAAAGACACCTTTCCGCATCCTCATACAGTCACACTCCAAACTCCACCATGGTGAAGACCAAGGAGCTGTCGAAGGACACCAGAAACAAAATTGTAGCCCTGCACCAGGCTGGGAAGACTGAATCTGCAATAGGCGAGCAGCTTGGTGTGAAGAAATCAACTGTGGGAGCAATAATTAGAAAATGGAAGACATACAAGACCACTGATAATCTCCATCGATCTGGGGCTCCACACAAGATCTCACCCCGTGGGGTCAAAATGATCTCAAGAACGGTGAGCAAAAATTCTAGATCCACACGGGGGACCTAGTGAATGACCTGCAGAGAGCTGGGACCAATGTTACACAGGCTACCATCAGTAACACACTACTCCGCCAGGGATCCTGCAGAGCCAGACGTGTCCCCCTGCTTAAGCCATTACATGTCTGGGTCCCATACCTACTGTGAAGCATGGGGGTGGCAACATCATGCTTTGGGGCTGTTTCTCTGCCAAGGGACCAGGACGACTGATCCGTGTACATGAAAGAATGAATGGGGCCATGTATCGTGAGATTTTGAGTGCAAACCTCCTTCCATCAGCAAAGGCATTGAAGATGAAATGTGGCTGGGTCTTTCAGCATGACCATGATCCCAAGCACACCGCCAGGGCAATGAAGGAGTGGCTTTGTAAGAAGCATTTCAAGGTCCTGGAGTGGCCTAGCCAGTCTCCACATCTAAACCCTATAGAAAACCTTTGGAGGGAGCTGAAAGTCCGTGTTTCCCAGCGACAGCCCCAAAACATCACCGCTCTAGAGGAGATCTGCATGGAGGAATGGGCCAACATACCAGCAACAGTGTGTGCCAACCTTGTGAAGACTTACAGAAAAAGTTTCACCTCTGTCATTGCCAACAAAGGATATATAACAAAGTATTGAGAAGAACTTTTGTAATTGACCAAATACTTATTTTCCACCAAAATTTTAAAAAAAAAGTTCTTTCCAAATCGGACAATGTGATTTTCAGGATTTGTTTTCTCATTTTGTCTCTCATAGCTGAGGTCGACCTATGATGTCAATTACAGGCCTCGCTCATCTTTTTAAGTGGGAGAACTTGCACAATTGGTGGCTGACTAAATACTTTTTTCCCCATTGTACATATATACAGTACAGACCAAAAGTTTGGACACATCTTCTCATTTAAAGATTTTTCTGTATTTTCATGACTATGAAAATTGTACATTCACACTGAAGGCATCAAAACTATGAATTAACACATGTGGAATTATATACTTAACAAAAAAGTGTGAAACAACTGAAAATATGTCTTATATTCTAGGTTCTTCAAAGTAGCCACCTTTTGCTTTGATGACTGCTTTGCACACTCTTGGCATTCTCTTGATGAGCTTCAAGAGGTAGTCACCGGAAATGGTCTTCCAACAATCTTGAAGGAGTTCCCAGAGATGCTTAGCACTTGTTGGCCCTTTTGCCTTCACTCTGCGGTCCAGCTCACCACAAACCATCTCGATTGGGTTCAGGTCTGGTGACTGTGGAGGCCAGGTCATCTGGCGTAGCCCCCATCACTCTCTTTCTTGGTCAAATAGCCCTTACACAGCCTGGAGGTGTGTTTGGGGTCATTGTCCTGTTGAAAAATAAATGATGGTCCAACTAAACGCAAACCGGATGAAATAGCATGCCGCTGCAAGATGCTGTGGTAGCCATGCTGGTTCAGTATGCCTTCAATTTTGAATAAATCCCCAACAGTGTCACCAGCAAAGCACCCCCACACCATCACACCTCCTCCTCCATGCTTCACGGTGGGAACCAGGCATGTAGAGTCCATCCGTTCACCTTTTCTGCGTCGCACAAAGACACGGTGGTTGGAACCAAAGATCTCAAATTTGGACTCATCAGACCAAAGCACAGATTTCCACTGGTCTAATGTCCATTCCTTGTGTTCTTTAGCCCAAACAAGTCTCTTCTGCTTGTTGCCTGTCCTTAGCAGAAGAGAAGGTGTGTCCAAACTTTTGGTCTGTACTGTATATATATATATATATATATATATATATATATATATATATATATGTATGTACAGACAATATAAACAATACAATGTATGACATTTCAACAGTTACAGGAGGAGTGAGGGTCCTGCTCGCAAGCTTACAATCTATATGGAAATAGGGGGACACAATAGGAAGAACATGGTCATCAGTCAGAATTTGTCTAAGGGCATTTACCCTGTGGTATTTGGGGGCATGGAGGATGTGGAGACAGGTGAATAGGCAGGAGCAGATTAAGATTAACATTTAGGAGGGGACAGGGGAGAGTTAGGTTGGTGAGTTGAGGTGATAGGCTTGTCTAAACAGATGTGTTTTTACATACATATACATATATACCCTATATGGCCTAAACAGTTATGTACTTAGCTTAATGGCATCTTCTTCCGACGCGTTTTCCCCTCTTTTGGTCATTCAGTGGTTCATCAGGGAATTCCTTCAATCAGGACAAGAAAAGGAGACCACCATAAGCCGTACTGCAATAAGGATAACAGCTCAGAAGCCCAGGGCAATATGCCCCCACATGGCCCCTACATACAATATGAGCCCACACACAGTTCCCCTATATACAGTTTGAGCCTCTACATACAGTATGAGCCCCCGCACAGCCCCTTAGATACAGTATGAACCCTCACATAACCCCAAATATACAGTATGAGCCCCCTCATAGCCTCCAATATACAGTATGAGCCCCCACATAGCCTTCAATATACAGTATGAGCTTCCACATAGCCTCCTATATACAGTATGAGCCCTCACATAGCCTTCAATATATAGTATGAGCCTGCACATAGCTCCCTATCTATAGTATGAGCCCCACATAGCCTCCATATATACAGTATGAGCCCTGACATAGCCTCCTATATACAGTATAAGCCCCCACAAAGCCTCCTATATACAGAATAAGCACCCACATAGGCTCCTATATACAGTACGAGCCCTCACATAGCCCATATATATAGGCACACATCCCATACACATATTAATAAAAAAAAACAGATGCTAACCTTGCATGGCGCGTGCAGGCTGATGATGTCATTGCGTCGGCACGTCACAGCACAGGCGACAGGGGCTCTCCCGGAGCTGCGCTGCTATTCTGTATTGTCGGCAGCGGAGCTCCGGGAAAGCTCCCTGCCGGGATATGTGCACCACCATATTGAGGGCAATCTGGCCATGGGCTCCCCCGTAGCATCAGACCCCTGGCGGTAGCCCAGATTGCCCTCATAATCCGCCTATGGTCCAGGGCATGCATGGGTTAAATTGCATCAGATTTTGAGGTAAATAAGGATCCACATTAATTTCTTCCCTGGCTGGGATCCAAAAGAAAAAAAAATAATAGAAAATAAATATAAATTCTACATTTAATGAGACACGTGATTTCTATGCAATTTTTATACAATGCAATTAAGAGGATTCAGTTGCTATTGCCTTGCAGGTGTCACCTCCCCCGCACATTAAATTCACCAGCGGCTTTCACATTACTGGAATCGTTACTGAGAACGACTCCAGGGCGCCATGGGAGGTCTGTGTCTTCTCTGCGTCATCTTACTCTTCTGTCTCGGTAAGAAAAAGGATTCCCTATTATTTTAGGATGATCTTGAAACCAAATATGGCTGCCTATTAAAGGGGCTATCTCATAATCAACACATATATCACTTATGCACAGGTTAGGTGATGAATGTACGATCAATGAGGGTCTGATCGCTGGGACCGTCTCCGATCATGAGAACGAGGATCCCAAAGAGCATCGTGTGAATGACGCCTTAGTGAGCATGTGCGACCACAGCTCTATTTACTATAGGATTGGTGGTCGCACATGCTCACAATCTCAAAAAAGAGATAAAACCTTGTATTTTGTGTGTATTATTGCCCTGCTAAAAATCACATCTAATGCCATTTGAATGATCACATTTAACAATTTTGTATAACATTGGGTTTTCTAAAGTAAGAGTGGTAGTAGCGTAAAAAAAAGATAATTTAAGAAAGGATGACATACTTTTTGGCAGTGAGATATAGGATTAGTTTTCTTAAGATGCTTGTTGGCAATGGTGATGCCAGTCTTGTCTTGCTCGAGGCAGAAAGTTATTTTCTCACCGTTCTTCTCTGAAAGTTGTAGGAATATAGAGAGGTACACTTGCACCACATGATATGAGCGCTTTCATGATTATAATAATACCATGTCACCCTCTTAGTAATGACCATGTCAACTTTATAGTGTTAGCCTCATAGTAATGCCATAAAATCAGCTTCATAGTAATACCATGTAATCAGCCTCATAGTGATAAAATATAATCAGCATCTTGGTAATACCATATAATCAGCCTCATAGTAATACCATATAATCAGCCTCATAGTAATGCCATAAAATCAGCCTCATAGTAATGCCATAAAATCAGCCTCATAGTAATACCATGTAATCAGCCTCATAGTAATACCATGTAATCAGCCTCATAGTAATACCATATAATCAGCCTCATAGTAATACCATATAATCAGCCTCATAGTAATACCATATACTCAGCCTCATAGTAATACCATATACTCAGCCTCATTGTAATAACATAAAATCAGCCTCATAGTAATACCATAGAATCAGCCTCATAGTAATACCATGTAATCAGCCTCATAGTAATACCATGTAATCAGCCTCATAGTAATACCATATAATCAGCCTCATAGTAGTAGCATAGAATCAGCCTCATAGTAATACCATATACTCAGCCTCATTGTAATACCATAAAATCAGTCTCATAGTAATACCATTTAATCAGCCTCATAGTAATACCATTTAATCAGCCTCATAGTAGTAGCATAGAATCAGCCTCATAGTAATACTATAGAATCAGCCTCATAGTAATACCATTTAATCAGCCTCATAGTAATACCATTTAATCAGCCTCATAGTAATACCATTTAATCAGCCTCATAGTAATACCATTTAATCAGCCTCATAGTGATACCATCGAATCAGCCTCATAGTAATACCATTTAATCAGCCTCATAGTAATACCATATAATCAGCCTCATAGTAATACCATAGAATCAGCCTCATAGTAATACCATATACTCAGCCTCATAGTAATACCATAGAATCAGCCTCATAGTAATACCATAGAATCAGCCTCAAAGTAATGCCATTTAATCAGCCTCATAGTAATACCATAGAATCAGCCTCATAGTAATACCATAGAATCAGCCTCATAGTAATACCATAGAATCAGCCTCATAGTAATACCATTTAATCAGCCTCATAGTAATACCATTTAATCAGCCTCATAGTAATACCATTTAATCAGCCTCATAGTAATACCATCGAATCAGCCTCATAGTAATACCATCGAATCAGCCTCATAGTAATACCATCGAATCAGCCTCATTGTAAAACCATTTAATCAGCCTCATTGTAATACCATTTAATCAGCCTCATAGTAATACCATCGAATCAGCCTCATAGTAATACCATCGAATCAGCCTCATAGTAATATCATAGAATCAGCCTCATAGTAATGCCATATAATCAGCCTCATAGTAATACCATAGAATCAGCCTCATAGTAATACCATCAAATCAGCCTCATAGTAATACCATAGAATCAGCCTCATAGTAATATCATAGAATCAGCCTCATAGTAATACCATAGAATCAGCCTCATAGTATTACCATAGAATCAGCCTCATAGTAATACCATAGAATCAGCCTCATAGTAATACCATAGAATCAGCCTCATAGTAATACCGTGGAATCAGCCTCATAGTAATCTAATATATATAATTGCCTTATCCCGTCTGTCTGTCTGTCTTTCTGTCCTGGAAATCCCACGTCGCTGATTGGTCAGGCCGCGGTCAATCAGCGACGCGGGATTTCAGAACAAGATGGCGGCCTTTTAGCGGCTCACACTCACACGCTCACCCTCACACACTCACCCTCACACCCTCAGACACTCACCCTTAGACACTCACGCTCTCACGCTCTGACACTCACACTCTGACGCTCTGATGCTCACGCTCTGACGCTCACGCTCGGCTGCTCACGCTCGGCTGCTCACGCTCGGACTCTCACGCTCGGACTCTCACGCTCACGCTCTGACGCTCACTCTCTGACGCTCACGCTCGGACACTCTGACGCTCACGCTCGGACGCTCACGCTGGACGCTGGAATCTGAATTTCTTATTGATACAAATGCTATAATTTTTATTATGTATAACAGATATAAATAATTTATCTCACATAAAAAGACTCTAATTGATCAGAAGAGTAAAGCACCCATAGCGCTTTCCTCCTTGCCTGCATCTGGTACTGATGCTGAGCCTGTATTGTTGCCTACTTAAGGGTTGCAAGGCAACTTCCTTATAAGGTAAGATGCCCCTTTAAGATTAGAACACAAGTTTCCATTATGACATCACAATTAACCATCACTACTTCTACAAGTCTTTACACTCCTGTTGTCACTTTGACATTCCGGTGTCATTGCTGTTGGTGTGATAAGCCATATAGCTAGTCATATACTGACCGCACTTGGATTACTTGAAATGTCTGGAATTCCTCCAGACAGACTTCAGGTGTTAGCACTACTCCAGGGGATTCTTACCACCTATGACCCTGACTTTGTGCTACCACTACCCGATGGCGTCCTCAGCTTCACTAACCGGCTGGTTATGGAGCTTGTGAGAGATTGCCTGACCAAATACCACCAAGGTTGTATAAGCTCAGAATATCTTGAGCATTTACAGCAGAACATCTGGACATTAGTACAGCAGGTAAGTAGCAGACAATCTGCACAAATTATATATAATAATAATGGAAAATAATAATGGAACACAAGTTTAAGTTTAACCTGTGCCAAATACCCAGATAAGAATAGCCTGGAGTCAAAACAGGGCAATCAGGCTACATGACAAAGGAGAGGGTGGGATCTAAAGGGTTAGTTGAATTAGGGGTGGGAAGGTCCTGGATGCGGGGGGAGGAGGGAATAGGATTGGTTAACCCTTTATGGACCACAAAATTTTTCATTTTTCCGCTCTCATTTTTTCCTCACTCTCTTTCAAGAGCCATAACTTTGTTATTTCTCCATTGGCATAGACATGTGAGGGCTTGCTTTTTTGGGATGAGTTGCAGCTTTCAATGTCTCCATCCTATTTACCATACATTGTATTGAAACAAGGGGAAAAAAATTCCAATTGAGATGAAATGGTTCTTTGTGTCACTATATTCAGAGACCCATAACATTGTAATTTTTCTGTTGATAGGACTAAGTAAAGCCTTTTTTTGCGAAGTGAACTCAGTTTTTTATTGATACCAAACACCTATCAGATCAGACTTTAACAAACGTGGCAATACCATATATGTTCATGAATTTTATTGATTATTTTCATTTCTTATTAATTTTCATCTTTATAGGCTGAAGAAAAATCCCAAAGTGGAGAATTGGCCTTTTTTAAACAACTGGCCCAGAATGTCCTGCTTGTACTGGAGTATCCGGCCTACTCACTGGAGCGCCTGGTAAGGATCCATCATCTTCTACATCTCATGTCCTTGTTGTCTGATCTTCTCCAGATTACCAGTCATATAGCAGAAGGTCAGATTTATGATGGTAGAGGCCTTCCCCTCTCCGCTCCAGGCAGACATAGGATATTCTATGGCGGCCTGTCTCTGCGGTTCCATCCTCGGTGGTGATAGTCTGCACTCAGCGGTGCGGAGCTTGTATTTCTACCTCTGTCTCACTCCATCATCACAATCTTCCTCCTTGTAAATGCTGCAGTTCTGATAGAAGTTATTAGAGAACAGTTGTAGATACAAGTCCCTTAAATATTAATGTAAATTTGCTTGATAGAGCGGCCGTGAATTGTCCGTCCAATACTGAACTTGTCAAGTAAATCCAGGTTTAATCCTTCCCGCTTTATATATATGGTAATCTAGTGTTTGAGAAATGTTATATTAATTGTATATCTTATATCCATCAGGAAACATCAAAAGGCGACTCCGCAGAGGGGCAAATCCTAAATGTTGCTGACCCTGATAACAGTCAGCCAGGGCCAAAATCCGATCTGATAGAAGGTAAAACGATCATCTAATATTTTACATTCAAATATTACATTATTGAGAACGGCAAAGAATATGTTGATTTATTCTTCATCCTCTGTATAAATAAATAAGCAAATAAATAGGAGAAACCTGCATGGTCTGGGAGGGTGTGGAGTGAGCCCCTGATGCGCGTTTCATCTAGGCTTCTTCCACACCCCCTGGAAGAAGCCTACGCAATACTTCTTCAATACCCCTTGGAAGAAGCCTATGCGAAACACATGTCGGGGTCTTGCTCCCCACCCTCCCAGACTGTACAGGTTTCTCTTTTTTATTTGTCTTATTTATTTTGAGGACTACAGATTGTTCCTATATCTTCTACATTCTAAACAGACACAAACTTGTATGAATACGATTATGAATAGGTTTTGAAGTGATTTTGATGAGTTGTTCTTGGTTGGAAAGAGAGAGCGTTCTCTGTGTCTAACATTCTCTTATTATTTTTTTATCATGAATTGTTCTGATTAATCAATAAAATTTGTTATGTTTTTTTGATATTTGACTTTTTTGCTTCCTTTTCTTTTGGTTATTAAGTGCTGATATTTAATAAATGACGTTTCTTCATTATTTTAGGAATAACTGTGCCGGCAAATACTGATGGTGGAATATGTGAGACACCAGAGATCATCCAGGAATCTGCCAGTGTAAGTATCAGAGGGACGTCTGTATATCATCAGATGACGGGTGTGAATTATACATCCCATGTTATATCCCATATGACAATGGGATATCACTGTTCGTCATGTAGATCAGACATATTATGTGTGATAATGGCGTTATTCTTCCTGCCCCCTCTGTGTGATGTCCCTTATCCTTCCCTGCAGTATTGATTTATGTGTATGGGGGATTTCCCTTTATAATATAATGGGGTCTGTGGAGGGTCCGGCTGGTATCACGTTCTCTACAGTGTAATCAGTGGGGACATAATATAGAAGAGAGACGTTCCTGCATCTTGAGCTTTTATTCTCCTGCATTTTCTGTCTTAATGTCATTTCTTATTCCTTTTTAGGCCTTGATCGGATCATTGAACCAAGTGAGAAATCCTTGTAAGAGCGACTATAAACCGATCAAACTGATCAGCAGTGGAGCCTTTGGGTGAGCTTTACTTTGGTATAATATTTATTTCCCAGGGCTCCTTATGATGATGCCTCGGTGTCCTGCCCATGTAATATTCCCATAGAGAAATCAGGAGTCCACATCACTGTCCACATCTATCTGTCAGGTCAGTTAGGATGTGACGTGGATGTGGACCCTCCATTGATAATCATTTATGGAGTATTATTTTATGCATTTCTAGACATGGATTTATAGTGATGGCCTCACATCTAGTATTAACCATTAGTACAGGAGATCGTTTGATGAGGTCTATAGATGGACTGTTAATAAGAATTTGTAATAAATCATGGATTTTCTTCGTCTCCAGGGCCGTCCACTTAGTGCGCCATAAAGACACAAACCAGATTTGTGCTATGAAGACAATGGACAAGGAGAACCTGAAAAAGCCAAAGAGACTTGAATTGGCCTTTCTGGAGAGGGACATCTCAGCATTCGCCGATTGTCCCTTTGTGGCCTCCATGTTCTGCTCTTTTCCAACTAAACTTCATCTGTGTATGGTCATGGAGTATGTACCAGGTAGGACACATCCATTGTATCTATATCCAGCCCACGTCTGTTTAATCCTAGCACCTATATATGACCATAATGTGCCCACATGGATGGCTACATGTATTATACAGTATACGCTCTACATTACACAGTATATCTCTATATAGGCCATCTTGTCCCAATATTTCCACTTATTTCATATTCACCCTCATCATGTGTAATTTACATTGTAACAAACCCTCACCTCTCATATTTGCTTTCTTCTATAGGAGGAGACTGTGCCAGTCTTATAAAGCGCAGGGGTCCTTTACCAGTCCCCCTGGCCCGTATGTACATTGCGGAAACGGTTCTTGCTGTAGAATACCTGCACAGTTATGGTGTGGTGCACAGAGACCTGAAGCCTGGCAAGTAAGTGACCCCAGTAGTATAATAAAGGGGAAAAAAATATATAATTTTTATACAGTCTATGGGTAATTACTTGGGTCTGACACCATTTCTTTCTTTCACAGCCTCCTGATATCATCAACAGGACATATTAAGGTCACCGATTTTGGGGTTTCAAAACTCGGCCTCATGAGACCAAGCTCAGATATCTACAAGGCTTCAACTGAGGACATCACCAGCGAGTTCCTTGATGAAGAGGTAGGCTTTACTTACAAGATCTTGCACTTTACAGATTTCATCTCTTTCTCCTTCTCTGACAATTTCTCTATAAAACGTTTGCACTGATCTTATTTGACGCAATTATACTTATTGATCATCATCTCATTCTTCTGTTGGTTTCCAGACTTTTGGCACCCCTAGTTACATGGCCCCAGAAATTATCCAAAGGAAAGGCTATGGAAGGCCCGTTGATTGGTGGTCAGTAGGGATCACCCTACATAAATTTCTTTTTGGACGTACACCATTTAAAGGGGCTTTAAAAAGAGATATTTTACGCAGTGTCCTTGAGGGTAAGTAAAATAATCTGAATGCTTGTGATGTCACTGTTATTTGGTTTCATTGGTTTTCTGGTTTAATTTCTAGCCTTATTAAGGACATTTTTTATGAAAATAAATGAAAATGTTTCATTTCCTGTAATATTTGCTTTTTATATAACAGATAAATTAATTTGGACATATCATAAATACTCTACTCCACCCGATGCTCAGGACATCATCACTCAGCTGCTCAGAAAAGATCCAGCAGATAGACTTGGGACAGGTAATATTATAATAGTATTATGACTTATTACACCTCTGTGACCAGACAAATGGTTGCGTCCATGAGGTTCAGTATTCTACCTACTTATCCATTCCCCATTTTTCATGCTATGACTTTCAGTACATTTCCTTCATGTCTGCTGTTACATCTTCAGTTCAGGTTAACATAAACTGTACCGATATGGAGCAGTTTCTCTAAAAATGACTATCACTTTCTTTCTTGTCTTCCTTTTCCAGGAGGAGCAAATGAGATCAAAATGCATCCATTTCTGCATCACTTAGACTTTGACAATCTTCTAAGTCAGAAGCCCCTGTTCGTTCCTGAGCTAAAGTCAGATGAGGACACCCGCTACTTTATCAGTAAGTAAAATGAGACGTCATCTGCAGAAAACTGCTGTGTGTCTTGTCTTTCATTTTATGTGAAAATAATTCTCATCATTATTAGTGATAGCAGGGTGACTGTCTGACCGGGTCTTATACTAATTATCTCTGATAACACTTGTACTTTGTAGCTCGTTGCAGCAGACACATGAATTCAGATGAGGCAGACACAAGAGAGGACAATGACTGGCCAGAAATAAAAAACTTTGTATCATATTATCAAAGGTTTTCTAAAGTAAGTATGTGGCTACTAATATGTCTAAAACCTATAATTACAAAAATGCTTAAAAATAAATCAATTTATTTTTCTCCGTGTGTTTTAGCTAAATATCACCAATACCGGGATGATGACCAATGTAGAGCCTATGTCACCTCCACAGTGTTCCCAAGAGAACAGTGAAAAACACTCAGACATGTGAGTAGATTATTATTATTATGAGATTTAGTTCTGATATATGTTCAGAACCAAATACAAGACACGAGTAACACAAATCTAAATCCAGCATCCACCACCCCTCTGTGCATCTGGCTTGTGATAACACTGCAATAACAGTTGATGATTGTGACCAGCCATTCATTTCCTGCTCATTTCAGGCCAATATTACTAGTTGAGGGCCTGGGCAGGGTATCCCCTCTAGGTTGTCCTAATTGGCCTCACAAACAGGTGTTCTTCATTTTTTCTATTGTTTTTCCTTTTAATTTACTGGTCTTTCTTCTACCAAACAGGCAGAAAGAGTCTTCCTCTTCCAAAACTAATGGAGACAATCA
Source organism: Phyllobates terribilis (assembly GCF_046119375.1). NCBI lineage: Eukaryota > Metazoa > Chordata > Amphibia > Anura > Dendrobatidae > Phyllobates > Phyllobates terribilis. The sequence goes on along the minus strand of NW_027363005.1, from coordinate 704,648 downwards.
GAGTTTCACTGCTAAAAACAACGAGTCATCCTCGTCCTCATTGTCAGGTATGTACAGGTTTATAGGCCATCCAATTATAGCCTATAATCCAAAATTATAATGTGAATCAGCACATGAAGGCTCCAAAAATTACTTACTTTATTCCCGTTGCTCCCCTGAGTATTCCGTTTTTTGAGTTACGGGTCTTATTTAGTGCTAATTTTTATCGTCTTTTCCAAGAGGGCAGTGCTCACAGGATCCTCTGGGGCGTGTCTTTAGGTTGCTCTGCAATATAAAATTGTGAGCCATGCCCCCTTGGAAAAGACCATAAAAATTAGCACTAAATATAAATGCCCATATCTCTACAACCATAGGGTGGATTTTAGCAAAACAAATATCAGAATACTCGGGGAAGAAGCAGACATAAGATAATAGTGAATCTCAGACACTTTTGATGTAGTGACGGGTCCTCTTTAAAGTTGCATTGAATTATTATCTAACTGATTATATAATAACACAGTGGCTTGCTGCAAGTAATGTCATGATAATAAGGGGACATAGTTCCTTGGAGACACCACATGGCGGCACACAGAAATGCTACAGGTGCATATTAATCAGTTGCATAACTCTATATAGATACAAAGAAAATATTTTAGAAGTTTATAATTAATATTTGTTTCTGACTTTTTGATTAGAATCTCCAGTTCAGAAGAAAAGAAAATATTTTCTAAAACTGAGAAGACAAGAAAAAACAGAGAAAGTAGAAGAGGGGGAAAGTAGGCGAGGTAAGTGTGACAATAATCTCCATGTTGTATGATGTCAGTGAGAAGAAGTCATGTGGAGCAGATGTTATCTATCAGTGGTGGGATTGTCACATGTATGATGACTGGCAAAGATCCCTGCCCTCTGTGTGATGAGATTCCTCTAACGTTCTCCCACAGTGACACCACAGTAGTACCCTCTAATATGGAGTCCCATTACTTACATTAGTTTTACATCTTTTCTCATAGGTTCCATCTTCCGCCGGATGATATCATCCTGCCGGCGTGGATTATCCAGGGCTGCTCGCGCTGTCAGAGGAAGCTGCATTTTTGCCTGCTGTCACCAGGGCACCTTAGACATCTCGAGGACAGAAAACCCCCACATCTAGCTCCCTGAAGAAACTACAGCATGTCCACCATCAATGCTGTACCTGTATGGAAGGATTTGAACCATCTACCCGTGGCCTCCTGACCAGCAAGAAACACCTGCTAAAGTTGAAGGCTTCTCCAAGAACACGTCTTCATCCTTCCATGCAAGATTTAATTAAACTAAATAAATACAAATTTTAAATTGATTAATGTCTTTCAGAATTTAATTGATTATTACTGATATTTTTGGTATATCAATACTATACATCATGTACCATATATCTGAAGGGTAGGATTCCAAAGTGGAGAACAGCAGTTCTATGTCTCCGATTAATCCTCTAAACCTCAGCTAAAAGTGGAGGAGAGGACCAAAGATTCTGTTATTCCTAAGAGTACATACACACATAGCCTTGTAGATGCCAGTAAACCATTGTGAATTGCTGGCAGCTGAGCTTTAGGAAAGCTACCTGTCCGGAGATGTGCACCGCCGACAGTGGTGAAAAAATGCATTATAATGAGGACAATATGGCCAAAGTACCCAGGAGCCTTTGGCCCTGGGCGGTAGCCCAGATTGCCTCATTGTAGTCTGCTAATGATTTCACAAGGAATGAAGCCCAGAGTGAAGAAGAAAGCCCATGAGAGTGATACCCACTTCAGAACAGAGAGAACTTTCCAATGACTACAACGGTTTCTGTATTGGCCACAAGTAAATCGAGTGGTGAAAGAAGATTACCGGAAATCCCATCAGGGTGAGATGACTAAACCCCCTAAACACAGAACATCTATATAGGTGAAGAGGATTTCTTTCCTATTGGAAGTGCTGATGGTGGACTATCTTATGATCAGCCGCTCCGATAATGGTTGTTTGTACTGTCTGGTGATGATGGATCATTTTAAAAAGTTTGCAGTCATGACTCCCACTGGGAATCAAACAGCCGAGTCAGTGGCCTGTGCCATCTGTCATGACTTCATGTGGGTATACGGGTGTCCAGAAAGAATTCACTCTGAGCTAGGAGCCTGTTTTCATGGAAAAGTCATGGATGAATTGCACCAACTGTACAACATTGAGAATTCCAGGACTACACCCTAGCACCCACAGGGAAATGGGGACTGTGAACGTTTCAACATAACTTTATCTACATTCTGAGAATTGTGGAGGACAACAGGAAGATGACAGGATGTCACACACTGTCTAGCGCTGTGTATCTGCGGTCTATTCTAGATGCTGCTGTAACTTAAACTGTGAAATTCCCTCTTGTACTGCATGGGTTAATGCCAATTCTATTGCCATGTCCTGGTGGATGTGAGTTTCTGTGTGAGTCTACTCCCCTTAGCCTTTAAGCAGCCTCTCCTTCCACCAGGTGGTGCAGCTGATAGAGTTTCACTCTATACGTGGAAGCCGTGCTGTGCAGTCCTGTTTTTTTGTGCCGCTGAAGTCCTTTCCTTTGAGATTGCTGTACCTTTGTTCTGAGGAGGGAGATTAGGGGAATTAGTGCAGGGCTTGTGAAGGAGTTAGGGCTTAGGGTGGAGACCCAAACCTTCTCACCATCAGAGATACCTTCGGGGTCAGGGCTATTCAGGGTTCCCAGGGACAGATTAGTTTTCCCTGCTCACCCAGCCCGTATCTGCTATTTCCTCACCAGCATTCCCCTACACCGTGACACAGGAAGATGCAATGGCCTGAATTTGTACCAGAACTGGTCTGGGTGTACAGTAACCAGGTTCATGCCATGACAGGGTACACGCCTTACACGTTGCTGTTTGGACGTAACAGCCGTAAGGTTACTGAGCTAGAGCTTGATCCAGAGGAAGATAGTACGAAGATAAACACCACAACTTTGGTGTGGAAACACCATCATCGGTTAGAGACACTGAGACTTAAGATTGTACAGAAGCCCCAGGGGAAAAGGCATCCTGTAGTAACTCCTGTGCAGGAGGCACCATTACAGCTGGGGAATCGAATTTTGGTTCAAGTGAAGCACCCTTGGGGAAAATTGGACTACACGTGGGAGGCTGTTCCTCATCGAGTGACAAGGAGAGTACACCCCGAAAGGAGAAGGCGTCGCACCAGAGAGAGTGCGGCACCCTTACATGCTACCGCCACATGTGTCTGATGAAGAGAGAATGACCGGGGCTAGCTTAGAGGGTAGGCTAGAGGTCAAAATCACAGGAAGAGTGTCTCAGGGCCTAAGTGTTCCAGAAGAGACAGGTCAGGAGGGACTTCACAGATCTGAATGTACCAATGCTGGTGTTTCACCCAGGAGGTATGCAGAAGATGATTTCATATGGCAGTATGTAATACAGCAGACACAGGAGTGTGTTTGGATATTGGCGACTCTGAGACCACCACCAAGGAGCGTCTAAAGCATAAGTAACCTTTCTCATCCAAGTAATGGTGAGTTTAAAGAGTGGAGGAATGTAAGGAGAGTGAGTGACTCATATAATAGAAATGAGCTGTAAGGTATTTGTGGGCAGATGCTGTCATGTAGTGATCAGAGACTTTAGGTGTAGGAACCTGAAATGGTATTGGAACCAAGGGACAGAAGGCCGGCTGAATGAGAGGAAAGCAGAGCTAGGTGCACAGGGGACATGTGATCTGCAGCAGAAAAATACAAAAGCCACAGGGGTCAGGCCAGGAAGTCAGTCGTCGTCCCGACTTGTAACAAGTCACCTGTGGTAGCTAGGCCTGACGTAGGTGATGAGTATGTCCAGAAACACAAGATCAGTATTGGAAGTGGATTAAGCAAGGGGTGCAGAGTCCTTACAAAGGCTAAGAGATCCTGATTGTCGAGGCTAAAGATAGCAGATAGCGCAGACCCTATTGCAGAAATGGAAATTCGGTCGTGTGAGCGTAGACCCAATTGGAAGGACAGAAATTCGGTTATGTGAGCAGAAGGGAGCATGAGTTGTCTCTCTGGAAATTGGAGGCAAGGACAGAAGGTCTGTGGTAGAAGAAATTGACTGTGGCCCACAGTGTGAGACTTTCATCCTTGCAGGAAAGTGTAGTGTGGGCACCTGTTAGGGTCTGGGGTGGCGACTGCCATTGGAAAATACAGCGGGTTGACGGAGGCCCATACTGATTCGACCCAGACACTATTGGCTGACAGTCCAGTGTATCTTTAACTATTATAGGTTAGTGTGCATTTATACCAATATTCATACAACGATGTATGCTGCATATACTTTATGTGAATATTGATGTTACAGTGGTAATTGTACTCCGTATATGTTCTTGGTGTGAAGCTCAGTAGGAGTATAACCGAGCCACGCAAGGTTTAGTGAGCTTAACAGACAGTGGTTACCTGTATCAGGAAAAATCAAGGATATATAGTCGACAACTAAGCTATTGGTGTCATACTTCTTAGTGCTGTAGCGCTGGGTTTGATATTTTATAGGGCATCGTTCAGATAACCAGGCCCAGAAACAGGGCCAGACGGTGACCACAAGCACGAGACAGAGAGAGAGCGCAGAGATCGCTCTACACTGTCTGTATTGTCACTGATATATAATTGAATAATTTTGTAAATAGTTAATAAACAACTTGTTTTATTGTAGCACTGAGTCCGCGTTCTCTGTGCCACTGCAGCCAAACTTAAAAAGTCTAAAAAATGGAAAACAAATTCCGAGCTGCTCAAATTTTTTTTGACTTAACCCTGCTGTTCTGTTCGGGTCGACTATACACTTATAATGTTCTGGTCATTTTTGACCGGACATATTAAAGTCTTGATTTTTAGCTAATTTAAGTGTTTTCTTTGAATACCTGTTGCATTATTATACTGTATGTGAACATGGTTGTCCATAAACAAATGAAAAATTAAATCAAAAACTTAATTTTTTTTTTTTTTTTGTATCAAAATATGTTACAAGGCCTTATTGCAATATTCATGCATATTGCACATTTGCACATAAAAAAATAATCTTTATATAACTGTAAACTATCACTAATCACATCAAACTGTATGTAAATATATTTAAAAAAAAAAGTTCAGTTTTTTCTATATAAAATGGTAAATAAGGTTCACGGTGCTAAATTTACTGTTTGCATTCGTCACAAGTATAATTTACATGTCTTTTGCAAAAGTACTTTTCACAACTGCAACATATCACATTTTAATCCAAAAGCGTAAAGGGGTCTATTAAATGCAATACTTCAGTCTTAGAGCAATCCAATCAAGATAAATGAAGCACAGATGCCAATAAAATCAATATTTATTTAACCACTTCGCCCCAGAGCCTGGTTTTGCCTTCGTGACCGGGCCAATTTTTTCAATTCTGACCACTGTCACTTTATGAAGTAATTACTCTGGAACGCTTCAACAGATTCCCCTGATTCTGAGATTGTTTTTTCGTGACATATTGTACTTCATGATAGTGGTAAAATTTCTTCGATATCACTTGCGTTTATTTGTGAAAAAATCGGAGATTTGGTGAAAATGTTGAAAATTATCCAATTTTCAAACTTTGAATTTTCATGCCCTTAAATCAGAGAGATATGTCACACAAAATAGTTAATAAATAACATTTCCCACATGTCTACTTTACATCAGCACAATTTTGTAACCAAAATTTTTTTTTGTTAGGAAGCTATAAGGGTTAAAAGTTGACCGGCGATTTCTCATTTTTCCATTAAAATTTACAAAGACATTTTTTTAGGGACCACATCTTATTTGAAGTGACTTTGAGGGGCCTTTATGACAGAAAATACCCAAAAGTGACACCATTCTAAAAACTGCACCCCTCAAGGTGCTCAAAACCACATTCAAGAAGTTTATTAACCCTTCAGGTGTTTCACGGAAATTTTTGGAATGTGGAAGAAAACAATGAACATTTAACTTTTTTTCACAAAAATGTTACTTTAGACCCAATTTTTTTATTTTCACAAGGGTAACAGGAAAAAATGGAATATACAATTTGTAGTGCAATTTCTCATTAGCGCGCTGATACCCCATAGGTGAGGGAAAACCACTGTTTGGGCGCACTGCAGGGTTCGGAAGGGAAGGAGCGCCATTAGACTTTTTGAAAGAAAAATTTGTTTGGATAATTAGAAGACGCCATGTTGCGTTTGGAGAGCTCCTGATGTCCCTAAACAGTGGAAACACCCCACAAGTGACACCATTTTGGAAACTAGACTGCTTAGGGAACTTATCTAGATGTGTGGTGAGCACCTTGCACCCCCAGGTGCTTCACAGAAGTTTATAATATTGAGCTGTAAAAATAAAATGTTCACATTTTTCCCTCAAAAACGTTTTTCATCCCTTAATTTTGCATTATCATAAGGGTAATAGGATAAATTGCACCATGAAATTTGTTGTGCAATTTCTCCTGAACACGCCGATACCCCATATGTGGAGGAAAACCACTGTTGGTGCGCACGGCAGGGTTTGGAAGGGAAGGAGCGCCATTTGACTTTTTCAATGTAAAATTTGCTTGAATAATTAGCGGACGCCATGTTGCGTTTGGAGAGCTCCTGATGCCCCTAAACAGTGGAAATCCCCCACAAGTGACACCATTTTGGAAACTAGACCCCTTAGGGAACTTATCTAGATGTTTGGTGAGCACCTCGCACCCCCAGGTGCTTCACAGAAGTTTATAATATTGAGCTGTAAAAATAAAATGTTCACATTTTTCCCTCAAAAACGTTTTTCATCCCTTAATTTTGCATTATCATAAGGGTAATAGGATAAATTGCACCATGAAATTTGTTGTGCAATTTCTCCTGAGTACGCCGATACCCCATATGTGGAGGAAAACCACTGCTTTGGTGTACGGCAGGGTTCGGAAGAGAAAGGAGCGCTATGTTGGCTGGGATAGGTTGCAGACACCATGTCACATTTGAAGAGTCGCTGACATGCCGAAACAGCAGAAACCCCGACAAGTGACCCCATTTTGTAAACTACACCTCACAAGGAATTCATCTAGGGAAGTAGTGAGTATTTTTTAATTTTTAAATTTATACCATTGGGCAGTGAAGAAAACATAATTGTATTTTTACCACAAAAAAATGTTTTACCCTCAGATTTTACGTTTTCACACAGGGCAATGGGTAAAAATGGTGCCGAAATGCGTCACACAATTTCTTCTAAAAGTGGCAATACCCCATATCTGGCTGTATCGTACCGCTCAGCCATACGGCGAGATCTGGGAGGGACGGAGCGCTATTTGACAATTGGAGAACAAATTATTGTAGAATAGGCATTTGGATTTGGGAGCACCAAATTTTCTGAATTTCTTTTGGGGGGCAAGGGCCATTTCGCTTTTCCAGAGCCTTTCTGCTACCAGTAACTTGGAATATTTTTGACAGATGACGGACCTGAGTGGGGACTAGCTTTTTTTGAGGACTGAGTTGAAGCTTTTATTGGGAACATTTTACATAACATTTATCCGGCGCTCGAGGCTGAGCACTTACATCGGGGTTTCCATCTAAATTTCCAAGTGATGTAATTCAGATGAAACCCCTGTGGGATCCATTCACTGTAATGAGGCAGCAGAGTTACTCTGGACTCCGTCTGGCCTCTGTTTAGCGGTGTCCTTTTTTTCAGAAGTGCACAAAACTGTGGTCAACCGCACTTTTATGCACGCCTAAAAAACTGACACCGTGGGCTCACAGGCCAGATGGCATCCACAGTGGCCTATATCTGCCTCATTACAGGGAATCTTCCGTCATGGGTTCCGTCTCAATCACGTATCTCAGAGATTTACACGGAAACTCTGGTGTAAGTGCTCAGCGCAGAGCGCAGGATAAATGTGAGCAGAGCCTTACTGCGATCTTTGGGAGACATAATAAACAAAATCAGTAGCAGGTGAAGAATTGGTTTTATTTATTTTTTTTACGCCGTTTCTCGTGCGGTATAAGTGATGAGATTACTTTATTCTTCGGGTCGGTGCGATTACAGCGATACCAGATTTATATCGGGTTTTTATGATTGACAGCTGTCACACAATAAGAGACGCTTTTTTTTGCAAAATCTAGTTTTTGCATCGCCATATTTTGAGAGCTATCATTTTTCTATATTTCGGCCTACAGAGTCATGTGACCGCTTGTTTTTTGCGGGACGAGTTGACGTTTTTATTGGTACCATTTTTGGGTACGTGACATTTTTTGATCGCTTTCTATTCTGTTTTTTGTGAGGTAAAATTAACAAAAACCAACAATTCAGGAATTGTTTTTTGAGTTTTTTTTATGCCGTTCTGTGTGTGGTAAAAGTGATAAGGCAGCGTTATTCTTCGGGTCTGTACGTTTACAGAGATACTACACTTACTGTATATTTTTTTATGTTTTGGCGCTTTTACACAATAAAACAATTTTATAGAAAAAATATTTTTTTTGCATCGCTTTATTCTGAGAGCTATAACTTTTTTTATTTTTCAGCTGATGGAGCTGTATGGAGCGTTTTTTTGCGGAACAAGATGACGTTTTCAGCGGTACCATTTTTATTTCCATTTTGCTTTTTGATCGCATTTTTTTCGACTCTTTGGCGATATGATGAAAAAGCATAGTTTTTTGCTCCGTTTTTTATTTATTTTTATTACGGTGTGCACAGGAGTTAATTAGTGTGACAGTTTTATAGATCGGGTTGTTTTGGACGCGGCGATACCAAATATGTGTACTTTTTTTGTTTTTGCATAAATATATGGATTTATTGGTTTAATATTTTATTTATTTATTTTTATTTATTTTGTGATTTTTTTTTTACATTTTTATTTAGTCCCTGTATGGGACATTAATTTTTATTTTTCTAATCACTGATCTCATCCAATGCAATAGATATGTATTGCATTGGTTGAGATCTATGCTGACAGTTTCACACTGTCCTTCTCCTGCTCGACTCAGCTGCAGGCTGAGCCTAGCAGGACACCGTATATGGCAGATCTGGAGGCGGTCATGTGACCTCCAGCTGCCATTTCAACGGCAGGTCCTGGAAGGTATCAGGGGGCCGTCGGAGAGGTAAGTGGACGACCCCCTCTCCTCTCACTATCTTCTATATGCCGCCATCACTATAGATTGCGGCATATAGAAGATAGCAAAGGGTTAACATCATTGGGACCTGATCCAATCAGGTCCCGATGATGTCCCCTGTCAGAGCTATCGCTCTGCACCGCACCCGCAGCGCTTGCAGGACCCTGGGGGTCCTGAGCACTGCGGGACCAACCACCGTTTTTAAACGTCGGCGCTGCACAGAGCCCAGGCAGCGCCGACATTTATATACAGTGGGCGGTCGGGAAGCAGTTAAGTACCGGGCAGGCCGCAATAATGCCAACGCCGATGCCCTGTCCAGGAGGCCTCACCAGTCGGACACTGAAGAGGAAGTGGATGACCTGGAGGAGATTGAGCTACCTGCCTTTCACCGTAATGGAATGGTCCAAGAGCAACGAGCCTCCAGTAGCCATCGCGGTAGGACGTTAAACCCTTTGCCTCACCACAGCTGGAAGGAGACCCAGGACAGTGACCCGGTTGTCAGTCGTATTAAGGAACTGATAACCCAGGAAGGTTCCTCCCCGTCTCTACAAGCCAAGCAACTGTGGAATGAGAGAAGCCGGCTGTTCATCTATAGAGAGAAGCTGTGCCGGAGGTACGTCAACCCGAGGACCCATGAGATGGTATGGCCGATTGTAGTGCCCAGGATGGACATCCAGATGGTGTTGGAGGCCTACCACGATCAGGCGGGGCACTTTGGCTGGAAGAAGCTAGAAGCCCTGCTGAAGTGTCGGTTTTATTGGGTAGGAATGCGCAGTTCCATTGAGAGGTGGTGCCGGGACTGTGGACCCCGTAGCCTCAGGAGAAAAGACTACAGCAGCCAGAAGACACCCCTGCAACCCATCAAGACGACTCGACCCTTGGAGATCGTGGCCCTGGATCATGTCAAGCTGTCACCCAGCAGGTCAGGATATTCCTATGCCCTGACTCTAACATACCTGGCGGCGTTCTTGCATAGGGCACCATCTCCCAATATGCAAGATCGCAAACTTGATCATCAGTCCAGTCTGCTAGCCTGGCTTCTTTCCATGCTGTCTGCTTGCCTCTGTTCTGGCTGCTTAGGGCGGCGGCCCGGTCACTTCCTGTTTCGTGTAGCTGCTGTGGGCACACCCCTAATGCGTCCTCAGCCTATTGCTATCAGTCATTGGATATTTAAACCAGCTCCTCATACAAGCTGGTGCCTGAGCAATGCATTCCGTCAGATGGCTTTTCGCTGCTGATGTGCCAGGTCCTGTCTGAACTATATTCTAGCCTGTTGTCTGTCTGCCTATCCTGGAGGCTGTATTTCCAGGCCAGTGTGAACACGCTGCTAGCCTGTTCTTTCCGCCTTCTAGGGGCCGCATACCTAGACCCGCTCCTGTATCTAGCCTGTTCCTGTCTGAACACGCTCCTAGCCTGTTCTTTCCGCCTTCTAGGGGCTGCATACCTAGACCCGCTCCTGTATCTTGCCTGTTCCTGTCTGAACACGCTCCTAGCCTGTTCGTTCCGCCTTTTAGGGGCCGCATACCTAGACCCGCTCCTGTATCTTGCTGCTGTGTCTGTTCTTGTCTGAATACTCTCCTAGCCTGTTACCTGTTTTTCTCTATGTCCGTACCTTCCCTTTTCCTGCAGAGTCTGAACCCGTACCTAACTCCTACTCGTTGTCCCTGTACTCCCGTTTGTGAGTTTAGAGTCCACTCGCTATTTCATTGCAAGTATCTTGTGTGTATCTGGTTCTGCCTTTCCCTTCCAGTCTGTTCCGTGTGAACAGAGCCCTGTCCCCTCTGCTCTGCCTTTGCTCACCGCTCCGGCGGTTCTTGCCTGCTCTGCCTTGCTCACCGCTCCGGCGGTTCTTGCCTGCTCTGCCTTGCTCACCGCTCCAGGCCGTCTCGCTCTGCTCTGCCTTTGCTTGCCGCTCCAGGCCGTCTCGCTCTGCTCTGCCTTTGCTCACCGCTCCAGGCGGTCTCGCTCTGCTCTGCCTTTGCTCGCCGCTCCAGGCGGTCTCGCTCTGCTCTGCCTTTGCTCGCCGCTCCAGGCGGTCTCGCTCTGCTCTGCTTGTCTACCGCATCTGCGGTTCTGTTCCTGAGTCCCAGTCTGTACTGGAACTTATCCAGTCTGTGCTCCAACCTGCTAGTGCCTCCCTGTCGGCACTCCAGCCGTGCTTGCCAGTACCCCCTGCCTGCATACCAGTCGTGCTTACCAGTGCCCGCCTGTCTGCATACCAGCCGTGCCTGCCTATACCCACCAGTCAGTGTGCCAGCCTAACCTGCCTGTTCCTGTATTCTCCGGTGTGGGTCAACAGCCGTGTCCGGGGTCTGACCTGGAGTAGCACCTGGTCCCTCTGCTCAGTTCCTCCCTGGTGCACTGGCGTCGTTAGCCGTCGTGCGACCTTGGTCGGATCGGGTAGATACTTAGTTACGCCCCTCCAGGCACTCTCCGGTTCTTGGTCCAGTGGGATCACTAAACACACACACGCCAGTCAGTCCGGGCATGTGCATAACACTGACCATGGTGGATCACTACTCCCGGTTCCTGGTGGTCGCCCCCGCAAGGATCTGACGGCAGAAACCGTGGCAAAGACGTTTCAGGCGTACTTCAACAGGCCACATGGATACCCGGAGCAGGTGCTGACAGATCAAGGCTCAGCCTTTGAGGCCGAATTGTTCAAGGAGTTCTGCCATCTGCACGGGTGTAAAAAGATCCGGACTACACAGTACCACCCCCAAACCAACGGTCTCTGTGAAAAGATGAACAACATCATCATCGACCTGCTGAAGACCCTACCACTAGAGGAGAGAAATTAGTGGCCAGACCTACTACCTGACCTGGTAGATCTGTACAACCACATACCTGTGAGTTCCACCAATTGTACTCCAGCATATCTCATGCGAGCAAGACCCGGGAAGTTGCCCATGGACCTGGAGCTTGGTGTAGTAGAACCCGAAGCAGATATGTCCACTGAGGACTGGGACACGACCAGACAAGAGCAGTACAGAAGAGTACAGGCCTGTGTCGAAGACAGTCTCACTCGGGTGAGGGACAAACAGGAAGCCCACTACAATAGAAGTGCGCCCGCAGAACCCGTCACACCAGGAGAAGTGGTGTTAAAAAGAAAAAGGAGAAACCACAAACTTGATGACCAGTGGGAGAGAGAACCCTACACTGTGTTAAACTCAAGGTTTGATAACCGGAAGACCTGTTTAATAACTAAGGACGGAGGAAGAACGACTGCAACAGTATCCAGAGACCATCTGAAGTTGTGTCCAGGTCTGCTAAAGCCCCAGGAGGAAGTGCCTCTCACCGTACCAGAGGAGCCTAAAGAAGCAGTAATACATACTGAATTAGGAGATTTCCCGGCAGATTGGCCCCAACTAGGAGGAGCAGTAATCATACCTGTAATCACCTTCTACCCACAGCAAGAAGAACCTGTAGGTGCCCCAGAAGAGCCTGCTCAAGAAGAATCCCCGGAAGAAGGATCCCAGGTTGGAGCAGAGCAAGAAGGCCAACTAATGGTACACTTGCCAGTCCCGCAGAAAGGTCAAGGCAGTCTTGTAGCCCCTCCACACCTAGTGCTGACAGAATGGAAAGTAGTGCAACTACCAGTACCACAAGCATCCCAGTACCACGTAGGTCGACACGTAGCACCAAAGGTCAGACCCCTGTCAGATAGAGAGAATAGAAAGGAAACTCTGACAGTGTAGATAGTTGTCCCTGGGGTATGTTATTTGTATGTAATTTTCGTGTATTTCATTATTCATATGTGTTTTTGCCTTGCTAATGAACAATTCAAGTGATATGGACACTTAACTTGCATCTAGTTACCAGTAAGGGTATATACATAAAGAAGTTTGTGGAAGAGGACTGTGTGCAGCCCAAAAACTGTTTCCTGTAAATAATTGCGCTCCCTGGAGTGCCCCCTTTAGGTGACCTCAGAATAAAAACCTGTCTGGGTGGCAGAAGTGGAGGTCCAACTCAGAATCGCCATGCCTTGCAGCCACCCAAGGGCCTACGTGGAGGGTTTGCTTTGGACAGGTCCCTCAAGCTACCTTGTACTTTACCTGTGAGATGGACACCCTGTCAGGGGACCTCACCGGAACAGACTTAAATTCTGAGGACGCTCTATATTTGTATATATTTATTATGTTTTTACACCTGTAATGTTCAAGAGATGTGCCTCCCAAAAAGGGAAGAAATGTTATTATTGTTTAACCTGTTTTGCAAAATTGCTTCAGTCCGGGAGTACTGAGTTTTACTAGGGGGGAATGTGGTGCCCTGCTGCGCATGGTGCCACAGAACCCAGAAGGGGGCATGGCTGGATTTCTTCACAAGAGGCCCTCACTACTTTCATACACCTCCACTTTCCACCTCATACCACCAGAAGGAGCCCGGATAGGGATATATAAAGGGAAGGTGGAGCCAGGCAGCTCAGTCTTCAGAACAGATTAGTCTTCAGTCTGCAGTGAGTGAGTGTGCAGAGCAGTCAGACAGAAGGTGTCTGAGAGCGTGCCGACGCTCAGAGAGCGGTGAAGACGCAGTACACCAGCTGCCTTGTAGTGAAGGCCCCGAGCGTGGCCGACGGCGAGGAGATAAAGAGAGAGAAACCAAGTGGGCAGAGGAGCTCAGTAAGCTCACCCCGCTATATTTACCGGACACCGGGTCCGTGCCTACAGGGATCCATTACACCCAGTAGGAACAACCGGAATCCCAGGAGGACTACAAGTCCCTGGCAAACCTGAAGATAGACACGTACAGGACCAGGAACCCCGACGTCCAGGGAAAGTGGTTACCAACCGCAGGTCCTACCTCAGAGCAACAGGTTAAGAAAAAGCAGGACACATAAGCTAGGCCCAGTTGCAGGCTGGCCAGGAGCATACATAGAGACAGGAGGCCTTATACCCGCTCACTGGGGAGAAGTCCAAAAGTGTGCCCTTCACCTGGAGTACCCCGGACCGTACTTAACAGCTGTACCAGTAAAAGGTAACAAAGCAAACCCCCTGTCTCTGTCCGTTACTTCTGCTGCGCTATCGTCCTCTCCCTGCACCACAACGCCCAGCGCAAACTGCATCGTTCTATACTGCCCTGAGGCCCGCTCCATCTTAGCTGCCCTGACACCGGCCTCGGAGTACTGTTGCGGCGCTGGTGACCTTCACCAGACACCACAGGTGGCGTTACGAATTCCCCGAACTTTTATTAGAATTTTATACCCCCTTTTTGTGTACTGACCGCCCTGGGCCAGCCAACGTGATATAACCCCGGCGATCAGCCACCGGCCCCCTGGGGGCGAGTCACCAGCGTGCCTATCCATGCAATAAGACCCCGATGCCAGCGCGGGTATCCCGACTGGCCATTACAGGTTGCAGATGGAAGTGCCATTGGGGGGGGATATGCCAACCAAAGACAGCGGAAATCATGCAAAACGTCAAAAAATAACTTATCAGCATGCTGCCTACTGGAACAGTCCACCTAAAGTGGCCGACCGCTGTATTCCCTTTGTTACTAAAAATCTGGCACAAAATCCTTATCTACTTGCCAGTCTAATCACTAGCCAGTCTAATCACTGGCCAGTCTAATCACTAGCCAGTCTAATCACTAGCCAGTCTAATCAATAGCCAGTCTAATCACTAGCCAGTCTAATCACTGGCCAGTCTAATCACTGGCCAGTCTAATCACTAGCCAGTCTAATCAATAGCCAGTCTAATCACTAGCCAGTCTAATCACTGGCCAGTCTATAATCACTAGCCAGTCTAATCACTAGCCAGTCTAATCACTAGCCAGTCTAATCACTAGCCAGACTAATCACTAGCCAGTCTAATCACTAGCCAGTCTAATCACTGGCCAGTCTAATCACTAGCCAGACTAATCACTAGCCAGTCTAATCACTGGCCAGTCTAATCACTGGCCAGTCTAATCACTAGCCAGTCTAATCACTAGCCTTGCGCCAAACTTCTAACAGAAATCTCCTATCAGAATCGCAAGAAAGGAATCAGCAGGCGATCTCTTAGACCAGTCTGAACTAGGACTAAGTAAAGGAGCTAATACAATATAAAGAGGTGAAACTGTTACCAAAGCCTTGTTATTCCGCTCACAGTAACGTCTGAGCCAGCGTCGCTGACACCTCTGCAGGCCGATTTATGCTTTTAGAAAAGTCACATGAGTATCACTACACATGAGACTTCTGCAACCGGACAGGAGTCCTACCCCGGCTTCTGCCCTCCGCCACGCGTCATCTACAAATATGACAGGCGGGTGGGAGACGCCACATCACTACTTAGATAAATGTCCTGCTTTATCTCCTGTGCATTGGCACAAGGACGGGTATGTGCCTGCGGGCCGTCAGCATCTTCCCTGAGGAGAGCGGGCACCTTCCCGGCCGCCGCACACCGGAGATGCAGGTCCGGTGCAGGAATAACTGTGTTCCTTTGGCAGGATTGCCAGAACTTGTTCCCTCTACTTGTCGGCACCACCTGGACTAACTACACAGCAATAAATCTCCCCTCCTGGCAGTGATGTGGAGCAGGTTGCTCTGTAGCTGCACGCTCCGGCCCCCAGAGCCTGAGTAGTACAGACATACACTACATGGCGGCACAGACCACCAGAGGGAATAACGGACATAATAAAGGTGGACAGGATAGGGGGAAAATAACCACATGGATGCAATTAAAGGGTTATTGCCAAAATAGAAAATCATCTCTTATCCAAAGGTTAGGGGATAACTTACTGATCACTGAGGGTCTGACTGCTGGAACCCCTAGCGAACCCAAGAACAGGCAGCATGCTCAGCCTCCCCTCCATTCACTGTCTATAGGACTGCCCAAAAATAGCCAAGAGCAGCGCTCCACTAGTTCTGGCAGTCCCACAGACGATGAATGGAGTGGTGGTTGAGTATACGCACTGCCGCTCCGTTCATTCTTAATGGGAGTGCTGAAGACCAGCCGAGCACAGAGCTACAGTCGTCCCATAGAGAATGTATGGTGCAGCAATGATCGACCATCACATCAGTCACTAAGGACTCTTCAAATCCCCAGTTTTCAGGATTGGTGAGGCTCCCAGCAGTCAGACCCCATCCATCGGGAAGTTATCCTATGGATAGGAGATATCTTTTAAACTTTGTACACCCCCTTTGAAGGATTATTCAGTCTAATTCTAAAGTCGGGGGATAGTGACAGCCGCCCTCCACTAATCACACCATGTTGGCATATTGTAGTGATATCCCACCGCATTGTGATGGAAAGAAGAATATAACTGTATACAGAATAACATGGAGATGTTTGATAGAATCCAGCAGCCCGGAGGTTATGGGAGCGCCGCCAGCTTCTGTACCTCTGTACTAGATGGTATACAGCAGTGACCGTCCCTACACGGGACCCTGATCATCAGGAATATTGCCTCTTACACCCGAGCCCAGGGAATTCTAATTACTAGTGTACACGGTTATATCAGTTTATTATCACCTCCGGCCATGAAAGAATTGTCACATTATTTATTTTATAGAATTTTGTCTAGCATGGAAGTTATGAAACCTTACAAATCCATGCTCAGTACTCTCTATATACATGTATAAATTAGATACATTGTAAATGAAAACATCATATATTTAGGAGTTTGTGAGCTACATATCCTTATATACTCCCTGCAACCACTTTGATGTTGCACTTTACTGCAATGCTGTGGCAGCCAAAAAAACGTCATTCTGGCATTTTGATTTTTTCCCCATTACAATGTTTACTGATCAGATTAATTAGGAGACTTGGAGCGGCGATCGTCTGATCGCTTGTGCTGTACATACACTGCAATCTATAGCAGAAATCACCATCTTCTATGAACGCCGGCCCATAGGAGGGTCATAATGACATGTATGGGAGGTCATCAGCAGACCCCCAGCTGTCATGACAACCCATCGGCGCCCCACAATCACGTGGCAGGATGTATGACGCGCTTCCAGCCGACGTGCGCTATATCCCGCTGTCAGCGATTGACAGCTGGATTTAACGGGTTAATAGCAGCAGGCGGAGCAACAGTACATCAGCAGCTATTAAAGGCAGATGATGGTTGATTAAATCAGTCATCATGTGCAGGGAAATATGTGGACTCGGTGTGCGAGATCACATCAAAGGCAGGGACACGACCTTTGACGTAAATATACGTCAAAGATGGTGAAGCGGTAGAGCAAAGCACAGGTTGCAGCCTCTTCTCTAATATTCAAAGACTGGCTAAAAATACTCCTGAAAAATACTATGAGGAGGATTTTTACTCTTCTGTAAAAAATGTAGAGCGACCTCTGCAATGCGGTATACATTTCATTACAATGGGTCCCAATAGTGGACGGATGCCTCATCATCCATCCTGACAGTGGCCACTAGGGGGCACGCACCTTCTATGTGTATGCGCCCAACAATGGCCACAAACGTAATGTGCACCTAGCCCAACAGAGTCATCAGAGAATCCAAGAGTCCCACCCTCAGCCGGCATGCCCCATCGTCACTTCAGCAGAAATACTGCAGCAAGAAATATCTGTATTAGTAAAATGAACAGTTGCTCCATGATTCCTCAATGTTTTTGCGTATCTCATCATGTCGGAAGTGTGAGACATAATTCCCAGGTAAGTGTGCACTGTACGGATATAGGATGCAGGATGTGTGCAGCAAGCCATACCTGCAGAGCTTGTAGGAAGCCCAGCTCTTCATCCTTTATGCATCCCATAAACAGGACGGTGAATGTTTCAGGGCCAACGACACGGAATTTTTGTGCAATTTCCTATAAACCCAAGAAGACCATATTAGCTTGTTATTATCCAGCTCGCGACATCACTGCTTGAGTATTGCAAGAGAAATCTAACCAAAATCAAAATCTCAGGGAAAGCGTCACTTTGCCGTTCTCAGAACAGCCGGGTGGCCAGTGAAAAACACAGTGAAGGGGGCGCAGTGCTGCACCAGTGCCCAGGATCAGTGGGGTCACTGTGCCCCCCTAACAGGTCACATACTAACTAGCTGAAAATTTACACCCCAGCACCATCTTCCTATCTCTTAAGCTGACAGTGGATGTGTTGGTAGCAGATAGTACAAAGCTGTCCACCTTTCTCAGATTTAGTAAGTGACCCCCTGGTCCCCACAGAAGAACTGAACTCTGGTGGTGCCTTCTGATGGCTGCTAAGTCCCCGGCCAGACATGGTGCACTGGTGATTCCCCGTGGAATGATTACAATGATGCTGTTCCCTCCCGGTTAATCTACGATAGGGGCATCTTATAAGGACTCCATTGTGGGTGACCAGGACTGTGACCTTGACTTACCTTAAATAGCTCACAGCTCCCCTGCAGTCCTGAGCTCAGCGTGCAGACCTTCAGCGAGCTCCGGTAAGTGATGGGATTAAGCGCAACGTTCTTGTCCATCAATTCTTTCCGCAGCTTCAGTGCGTGCTGCAGACCCGAGTCTTTCCATGGCGACTCCGCGCAGGCGTTGAACAGGGCAGTATATGTGGCATCTGTGGGAACCAGACCTCGCTTTTTCATCTAAATGATGTAACAAGAAATGAGTCTGTACTGTAAAAACTGTATGTAATAATAGCAATAATAATGTAAGTACATAATATACAGGGCATTATCAGATAATGTACAGGTACTTTACTGCATTACGTTATTGGTCCTCCCAATTAACAGAACAAATGGTCCATGGTGCTCACTGGGGCGCTGACGCCCCTTCACAGCAAGATCCATATAAGTGTAAGTGCCTGGTACTGCCGGCCTCGGCCAGATCCCCACAGCTTGTACACTGATGGACAGCGTACACAATGAATGTTATATTGAGGGCATAACAGTCATGTCAGGTGGCTACTGCTATGTGTATATTCTATTCTGGCCCCTGTGTGTCCTGCAATTGTCACCAGTTCTCCCCTCTGCAGGCTCTAGCGCTAAGCTTCAGTTATCTCTCAGCTAGTGGGTAGAGAATGCTGCACTGTCTGCTCACGTACACATCGCACACAGGCGGGAGGGATTCCCGCTTTCCATTCAGCACATGTTCAGAAGCAGTGGCAGTGATATGGTTGTGTAGAAGTGCTCAGCACTGAAGTGAGATAAACTCCTTACTAGAATAAGCTGCAGCACGATCTGCCCGTGTCTCCCTCTGATTGTCCTATCACTGTGCTCCTGCTCCAGCCTAACCTGATTTCATTAATCAATAGTGCAAGTAAAGATAAGACACTTTGTAATATACATTATCAGATAAACCTTCTTCTTTTGTCACTTAAAAGACATTTTTTGGTCTCCTGCACTAATCATTCACTCTCAATATCGGCTAAATCTGTGGGAGAAGGGAAGGGAACCTGTCACGTGAAAAAACGTTATCAACCTGTAGATATGGGGTTACTCTGCAGGTTAATAGCATTCTGAAACTGCCCGGTGCCGGCATTTAGACTCCCTCTGCCAGGAGGAAATGAACTTTATTGTACCTGGTAGTGACTCGCCCAGGGGGATATGGGGGAAACTCGGTACCCAGGCCTTGACCTTCTGTGGGCTGTCACGGCAGTCGGCTCCGGGGCCCATACCCTGAGGTCACTCTTTAAAAGGGGTTTGTTACATGAAGGGATGAATAACAGTTTTGTCTCGTGACGCCACCTGTGGTTCCTCGTAATGGGTACCAGCGCGCTGCAGACCTCCAGGGGTGATGGGATGGCAGCTGAGATGTTTCTGCTCCCCGCAGGCGGAGTGGGCCCCAGGGCAGGCTTGATGGAAGGGACGCAGGTGAGAGGTGGCCCAGCTGGGTCAGGGGAGAATAACAGGCACGCACACAGGGGATTCGCTTCAGTACCTTTACTGCTGTAAACGGCAGGTATGGTCCAGGGTACTTGATAGGAAGGGTGCACTTCTGAAATCTCCCCAGTGAGCAGGTAGTAGGACTCCTGATCGGTTTCTTCCTCTCTCTCTCTCTGAAGCTCCTGACCAGCCTGGAACTAGACCTAGCATCTGTACTGTTTCACTCTCTCACCTGTCTGCTTGGTAGTAAGAACTTTTCTCTGGCTACCACTATCCCTGGACGCTGGGGCCTTCGTGGTTCCTATTTCTGTAGATGATTGTAGCTTCAGGTTGAAGAGGGGTCTGGAATCCTCCTGATATACAAGTTATTCCTACTGGGCATAGAGGACCCTATAGGCACGGACCCGGCGTCCGGCTTGTGTTCTGGGGTGAGCTTATGATGCTCCTCTGCCCCCTTAACTCCTCTCTTCTCTCCTTGCCTCCGGCCACGCTCTAGGCCCTCAGGCTTCAGCACGTGCTTAGGCCTTAGCTTACCCTCAGCACAGCAGCTCAACAGGTGCTGCCTCTTCACTGATCTCAAGTGCGAGCACACTCTCCCTACCTAACTCCACCCTCCAGTATATATATATATCCCTAACAGGGCTCCTTCTGGTGGTATGAGGTGGAAGGGTGGAGGTGTCTGTGTGTAGTAAGGGCCTCTTGTGGAGAAGTCCGTCCATGCACCCTTTTGGGTCCTGTGGTACCTGTGGGTAGCAGGGTGCCACAGTAGTGTTTGGGTATCAGTCATGGGGGCGGCACTGGTTCAGTCACCGCTCTGTGTATAGAGAGTGACGGCTGTAACCGTGCCCCCAGCCCTGATTGACAGCCGGCCCTAATGCTGAGCTGCCATCAGTCACTACAGGGGTCGCAGTTACAGGCGCCACTTTCTATACACAGAGCAGTGCCACCCCGGTGACTGGAAGTCGAACGCTACCGGGAGGAACGCGACAGGTTCATTTCAACAAAAATGTCTGCGATGCTCCTATAAACCTATGGAAGGAGGAGCCGGAGGGATAAAAAGCAAAGCACAGAAAAGGTAAATGCTGAGGCTTATAATGTAGAGAAAAAATGCAGGATACCCATCATATAATGTACACTCCCCATACATTCATGTACACTCAGGAGTGTATAATGAGTGGCAATTATTCCTTAGATAGTTCTCCTTATTCTAAAAAGTCATCTGAAAGTGCTGTTAAATCATAAGGGAATCTGCCACCCGGTTTTAGATGCCCCATCTGAGAGCAGCATGATATAAGGGGTGAGACCCTGATTACAGTGATATCTCACGCTTTTTGTTGCTTACTGCTATTTTGATAAAATCAGTGTTTTATCTGCTGCAGCTCTAGTAGTTCTCTGAATGCTGAGCTTTGTATAACCCCACCCACACCACTGATCGGCAGCTTTCCTCCAGTCAGTGGTGGGGATGGGGTTATACAGAGCACATGAATGCCCCGGACTACCTAGCAGAAGGCTTACTAGTCCTCTAGTGATAATCTCCTGCTGATAAAACTGTGATTTTATAAAAACTACAGCAAGCAGCCCAGTAAATGACACATCGCTGGAATCAGGGTCTCTGCCCATACATTATGCTACTGTCAGATTAGATAGCAAAAACCTGGTGACAGATTCACTTTAAGGGGGTTATCCTATTTCAGACAACCCCTATTCCAACACAGCATTTCTTTTTTTTAAGAAACAAACCGTGCTTCAAGCCACATATCCAAGCCCTTTCCACTTCCTGCCAACGTCAACTCAAAAACATCTCCCGGATCCGCACATTCCTCAACCACGAATCTGCAAAAACACTAGTGCACGCCCTCATCATCTCCCGCCTCGACTACTGCAATCTCCTGCTCTGTGGCCTCCCTTCCAACACTCTTGCACCCCTCCAATCTATCCTAAACTCGGCTACCTGACTAATCCACCTGTCCCCCCGCTGTTCCCCGGCCTCTCCTCTCTGTCAATCCCTGCACTGGCTCCCATGTACCCAGAGACTCCAGTTCAAAACCCTAACCATGGCATACAAAGCCATTCACAACCTGTCTCCCCCATATATCTGTGTTTCAATGTTTTTTATTGAAATTTTTTATAAACCTTCATACATCTCTGACCTAGTCTCCCAGTACTTACCTGCACGCAGCCTCCGATCCTCACAAGATCTCCTTCTCTACTCCCCTCTTATCTCCTCTGCCCACAATTGCATACAAGATTTCTCCTGTGCTTCCCCCCTACTCTGGAACTCTCTACCCCAACATGTCAGACTCTCGCCTACCGTGGAAACCATCAAAAGGAACCTGAAGACCCACATCTTCCGACAAGCCTACAACCTGCAGTAACCACCGCTCCACCACACCGCTGCATGACTAGCTCTACCCTCACCTGCTGTACCCTCACCTATCCCTGGTAGACTGTGAGCCCTCGCGGGGAGACCCTCTCTCCTTCTGTAACAGTTTGCCGTTGCATTTTTGTTCAAGATTATTGTACTTGTTGTTTGTTATGTATATCCCCTTTTTCACATGTTAAGCTCCATGGAATAAATGGCGCTATAATAATAAATAGTAATAATAATAATGCTTTGGTGTAAGTCATTGTCTGCAGCGCTGACGTGACGGTGAAAGCACTGCAGTCAGTCAGTGAGCTCTGAAGGTCGGCCCGAGTTAACGGCACGAGCCGCTGAGCGTAGCTACAGGCTGCAGAGCTGTAGATGTGTTGTCAGCGCTGCAGACAATAACAGACAGCGGGAGCAGCAGGAGAAACTTTGCGCTGGACCTGGGGAGGATGAATAGAGAACAGACGGTTTTTGTAATTTCTTTAAACAAACTGCAGCCAGGAACAGCGGTTTTGTGAAACAAGAAAGTCCCTTTAAAGGTTGTTTCACAGAGTAAATAAGATCATTTTGGTATTAAATCATTAAAAAGCTACAAACATGCCACAGTTAATGTGACCATTATCTGGGCTTTGTTATAAATATTTCAGAATAAGCTGCAACATGCTGTACAGATCTGACTAATGTGTCCAGGGCCTGATGAGCACAGCCACCACGGCATGGACCCCGGCTAATCCCATCCATGTGAACACAGGCAGAAGGACTTTACTGGCCACTCCTTGGAGCTTACCCAATGCTGCTTTATCATGGCTCATTATCAAGGGGTCACAGATCAACCTTATAAAGCCCGCCACACACATTAGATGGCTCTTGGATGAAAGACGGCCCGCGCTTAACAGTTGTCTGGCAGCCATCTCTCCCATACACTCCTGTGTTCTCTATGAGAGTCACCACCAGACATGTCTACTGGCACCTTATCTCCAGAACATAATGATCAGCCAAATTAAATGATCAGTTATGCTGGATCATTAACTCCCCCAAAAAATTGTCCGGGACCCCATACATATTAGACTGTCAGACAGAGCCGTCAATACGTTATATATACGATATATCCAACTCTTCCGCAGCCTCCGATGAGAACAGTGTAGTTACTTTCCTCCGGCTGCAGCCGCTCCTCTTTCAGCATCTGTTCCTGGAAGAGGTCCAGGGCTTCGGCCAGCTGCACACAAGAGGGACATGTCTTCAGAGGAGAGCAATAGAAGTGCTAGAAGCAGAGCAGGATATACAGTTAGGTCCATATATATTTGGACAGAGACAACATTTTTCTAATTTTGGTTCTAGACATTACCACAATGAATTTTAAACAAAACAATTCAGATGCAGTTGAAGTTCAGACTTTCAGCTTTCATTTGAGGGTATCCACCTTAAAATTGGATGAAGGGTTTAGGAGTTTCAGCTCCTTAACATGTGACACCCTGCTTTTAAAGGGACCAAAAGTTATTGGACAATTGACTCCAAGGCTATTTCATGGACCGGTGTGGACAATCCCTTCGATATGTCATTCTCAATTAAGCAGATAAAAGGCCTGGAGTTGATTTGAGGTGTGGTGCTTGCATTTGGAAGGTTTTGCTGTGAAGTAAACATGCGGTCAAAGGAGCTCTCCATGCAGGTGAAACAAGCCATCCTTAACCTGCAAAAACAGAAAAAACCCATCCGAGAAATTGCTACAATATTATGAGTGGCAAAATCTTGAGTTTGGTACATCCTGAGAAAGAAAGAAAGCACTGGTGAACTCATCAATGCAAAAAGACCTGGGCGCCCACGGAAGACAACAGTGGTGGATGATCGCAGAATAATCTCCATGGTGAAGAGAAACCCCTTCACAACAGCCAACCAAGTGAACACCACTCTCCAGGAGGTAGGTGTATCAATATCCAAATCTACCATAAAGAGAAGACTGCATGAAAGTAAATACAGTGGGTTCACTGCACAGTGCAAGCCACTCATAAGCATCAGGAATAAAAAGGCTAGACTGGACTTTGCTAAAAAACATCTAAAAAAGCCAGCACAGTTCTGGAAGAACATTCTTTGGACAGATGAAACCAAGATCAACCTCTACCAGAATGATGGAAAGAGAAAAGTATGGCGAAGGCGTGGTACAGCTCATGATCCAAAGCATACCACATCATCTGTAAAACACGGCGGAGGCAGTGTGATGGCTTGGGCATGCATGGCTGCCAGTGGCACTGGCTCACTAGTGTTTATTGATGATGTGACACAGGACAGAAGCAGCCGAATGAATTCTGATGTATTCAGAGCCATACTGTGTGCTCAGATCCAGCCAAATGCAGCCAAACTGATTGGTCGTCATTTCATACTACAGATGGACAATGACCCAAAACATAAAGCCAAAGCAACCCAGGAGTTTATTAAAGCAAAGAAGTGGAATATTCTTGAATGGCCAAGTCAGTCACCTGATCTCAACCCAATTGAGCATGCATTTCACTTGTTAAAGACTAAACTTCAGACAGAAAGGCCCACAAACAAACAGCAACTGAAAACCCCCGCAGTGAAGGCCTGGCAGAGCATCAAAAAGGAGGAAACTCAGAGTCTGGTGATGTCCATGAGTTCAAGACTTCAGGCAGTCATTGCCAACAAAGGGTTTTCAACCAAGTACTAGAAATGAACATTTTATTTTCAATTATTTAATCTGTCCAATTACTTTTGGTCCCTTTAAAAACAGGGTGTCACATGTTAAGGAGCTGAAACTCCTAAACCCTTCATCCAATTTTAATGTGGATACCCTCAAATGAAAGCTGAAAGTCTGAACTTCAACTGCATCTGAATTGTTTTGTTTAAAATTCATTGTGGTAATGTCTAGAACCAAAATTAGAAAAATGTTGTCTCTCTCCAAATATATATGGACCTAACTGTACAAGCAATCAGGACCCAGCACTTCACACTTATGTCCTTACTCACCTCCTCCCTCTTTACTCTACTAAATAAACAGATGAGACCCCAAGACAACTCTGACACATACAGACAGGTGTATGATTTTTTAGGTGCATTTTCTAATGGTAAAATTTATAGAAAAAGCAAAGAAAGAAAAAAAATAAGTAAATCACGAAACTTAGAACATGCTGTGATTAGCAACAAAAGAAAAAACGTAAAAATGCACAGATGCAACAAAAGTAGCAAAAAGACAAAATAATGCAAAATAATGCAAACATAAAAAAAGAAATAAATAATCCAAACAAAAAAAAACAGTAGCAATTTCTTAAAAACACATGTGAATATTTTTCTTTATTGCTCTTGGACATGACTTCCATAATCGTAGCAGAGCCGGGCTGTGTTGTGAAGACTGCAATAGTTTTACTGTGATTACAGACATTGCTTGAAAAAAGGAGAACAACATGGCACAAGGGCGACTTATGCAAATGCTATAACAGTCATGGCTATGATCCTAAAAAATAATGCTTCTCATCAATGGCTATCTCCTCCGTCCGGACACTTACCAGGCTTCACTGTGTTTCTTAGGTGCTAGTGGTGACTCTACCATCGTACCGTTAAGGTTACGATCAGCAAATACAATCATTTAGGACAATGTAATTGCATAATATTTGACACAATAGGAAATTATATGAGGATATATTATAGAAGGACATATATTGTCTGGTATGTGTAACGGGTCTGGGAGGCGGAACCTCTGAGCTACTATACAAGGGGGCGGTCCTTGTAAGGGAGCGGGTGGCGACCAGGGAAGACGGGCAGGAAGTCTCAGCAGGTGACCGGGACAGTCTCTGAGTGAACGGGCTGGAGGTCACGGCAAGTGACCGAGGCAGTCTCTGGATGAACGGGCTGGTGGTCACGGCAAGTGACCGGGGCAGTCTCTGAATGAACGGGCAGATGGTCACGGCAAGTGACCGGGGCAGTCTCTAGGTAAAGGGTTGGTACGACCTGTGGCGGCTGATGATAGACGTGAGCTCCCAGGTGAGCAGGCAAGAGTCTCTGGATGAACGGGTGGTCACAGCATGTGACGGCGGAGCCTCCGGGAAGACCAACAGACAGGCGGCAGATGAGCGCTCCCAGGTGAGCGGGCAGAAGTCTCTGGACAGGCGGGTGGTCACAGCACAAGACGGCAGAGCCTCCGGGTAGGCTAGCAGACAGGTAGCAGATGAGCGCTCCCAGGTGAGCGGGCAGGAGTCACTGGACAGGCAGGTGGTCACAGCACGTGACGGCGGAGCCTCCAGGTAGGCTAGCAGGCAGGTAGCAGATGTGCGCTCCCAGGTGAGCGGGCAAGCTGGTCCATAGACAGACTGACAGGAGTTGGAAGGCAGACCGTCGGACCTCAGGCAAGCAGGCAGGTGGCTGATGTGCGCTCCCAGGTGAGCGGGCAGGCTGGTCCTTAGACAGACTGACAGGAGTAGTAAGGCAGACCGTCGGACCTCAGATAGCAGGCAGGTAGCAGATAATCAGGCAGGAATAAGTCAGCAGGCTGGCAGGAATCAGGCAGGTATCTGGCAGGTAACTGACAACGGGACCTGAGGGCTGAAGCAGAGTAGTGAACAGTGCAACAACATTGCTCGGGCACCTCCATTTTGGAGGAGGTGCCTTATATATGGTAAAGTCCTCCGGCCATTGGCCGGGGACTCCTTAGGACGGCGCGCGCGGCCCCTTTAAGAGGGAGGGAGAGCGCGCGCGCCCTAAGCACAGTGGCCGGGAAGGAGCGCGCGCTGCCAGCAGAGCGGGAGGAGGACGCCGGGCACGGAGCAGAGAGGTGAGGGGAACAGCGTCCCTGCCTAGCAGAGGGCAGGGACGCCGGCGCTACAGTACCCCCCCCTTTAGGCCCCCCCTTCTTTAGGCCAGACAGAAATTTAGCAAGGATAAGAGGGGCATGGATGTTCTCCCGGGGCTCCCACGTTCTCTCCTCAGGACCAAACCCCTTCCAATCTACTAGAAAAAAGGTCTTTCCTCTTACCCTTTTGGTGGCAAGAATGTTCTCTACCTCAAACTCGTCCTCAGCAGAAACCGGAGCAGGAGGCGTACCTGTAGACTTGGAAAAAGAGTTAAGAACCACAGGTTTGAGGAGAGATACATGGAAGGAGTTAGGGATCCGTAAGTTGGCCGGGAGTTTCAATTTATAGGCCACCGGGTTGATCTGACTGATGACCTCCAGAGGGCCGATGAACCGAGGCCCTAACTTGTAAGAAGGTATCTTGAGTCGGACATATTTAGATGAGAGCCAGACTTTATCTCCAGGACGAAATTGTGGAGGATCCAGGCGTTTTTGGTCAGCGTGTCTTTTCATCCGTTCGGACGACTGAAGGAGTGCGGATCGGGTACTCTCCCAAATGGAGAAAAATTTGCTAACGAGAGATTCCGCAGCCGGGTTGTCCACAGAGGTGGAGACAGGAAAAGGAATCCGAGGATGCTGACCGAAGACTACAAAAAACGGGGATTTGGAGGAGGATTCGCTCTGGTGATTATTATAAGAGAACTCGGCCCATGGTAGGAGATCCACCCAGTCTGAATGATGGGCATTAACGAAGTGCCGGAGGTAACTGGTCAGGTTCTGATTGATCCGCTCCACTTGACCATTGGACTGTGGGTGGTAAGCGGAAGAGAAGTCCAGGGTGACGTCTAGCAGTTTACAAGTGGCTCTCCAGAAACGTGAGGTGAACTGTACCCCACGATCCGACACGATGTGGAGGGGCAGGCCATGAAGACGGAAGATGTGGCGGATAAAGTCTTTAGCCAGCTCGGGTGCAGACGGGAGGCCTGGCAGGGGAATAAAGTGAGCCATCTTGGAAAAGCGGTCAGCGACCACCCAAATGACCGTACAACCGGCAGAGACGGGGAGATCAGTTATGAAGTCCATAGCAATATGCTGCCAGGGGGCAGCAGGCACAGGAAGCGGAAGGAGGCGACCGGCTGGCAGGTGTCTCGGGACTTTGTTGCGGGCGCAGGACACACAGGTAGAAACAAAGTCTATTACGTCCTTGTGCAGGGTAGGCCACCAGTAGTGCCGGGCAATAAGCTGGAGGGTCTTTTTCTGACCGGCGTGGCCAGCTAGTTTAGACGAATGGCCCCAGTGTAGGATCTTCTCCCGATCAGGTACTGAAACAAACGTCTTACCGGGAGGGAGACGATTTAGACTCACGGGAGCCACCTGCATTACTCTGGCGGGATCGATGATATGTTTAGGTTCTTCCTCGAGATCGGACACCAGAAAGGATCGGGACAAGGCGTCTGCTTTGACGTTTTTGTCAGCCGGGCGAAAATGAAGAACAAAATCAAAGCGAGCAAAAAACAAGGACCACCGGGCTTGGCGCGGGTTAAGTCTCTGGGCATGCTGGAGGTAAGCCAAGTTCTTGTGGTCGGTGTAAATTATTACCGGGTGAAGAGCCCCCTCGAGCAGGTAACGCCACTCCTCCAATGCCAGTTTGATGGCCAATAACTCTCGGTCTCCTATGGAATAATTGCGCTCTGAGGAGTAGAAGAGTTTAGAGAAGAAGCCACAAGTTACCATTCTCCCGGAAGATGATTTTTGAGTAAGTACCGCTCCGGCTCCAGAGGAGGAGGCGTCAACTTCCAGGAAGAACTGCTTGTTGCCATCTGGGCGATGCAGCACCGGGGCGGAAGAGAAGGCCTGTTTTAGGGAAAGAAAGGCCTCCTCAGCTTCGGGTGGCCACTCTTTGGGATTAGTACCTTTACGGGTGAGTGCGGAAATTGGGGCAGTCCGGGAAGAGAAGTGTGGTATGAAGAGGCGGTAGTAGTTGGCGAAGCCCAGGAATCGCTGAATGGCCTTCAACCCCTCCGGTCGAGGCCATTTCTCGATGGCAGACAGTTTCTCTGGATCCATTTGTAGGCCGGTCTGAGAAATAATGTAGCCTAAAAATGGAAGCGAGGTCTGCTCAAAGAGGCACTTCTCGTATTTAGCGAAGAGGTGATTCTGCCTGAGCCTGAGCAGGACCTGACGAACGTCCCTCCGGTGAGTCTGGAGATCCGGAGAGAAGACCAAGATGTCGTCCAGGTACACCACTACGCAGGAGTAGAGAAGGTCCCGGAAGATGTCATTGACCAACTCTTGAAAGACGGCAGGAGCGTTACAGAGGCCAAAGGGCATTACCAGATATTCATAGTGGCCGTCCCGGGTGTTGAATGCCGTCTTCCATTCATCCCCCTGACGGATACGAACCAGGTTGTACGCCCCACGGAGGTCCAGTTTGGTGAAGATTCTAGCCCCCCTCAGACGATCAAATAACTCCGGAATGAGCGGAAGGGGGTACTTATTCTTCACCGTGATCTGGTTAAGACCTCTATAGTCTATACAGGGACGGAGAGAGCCGTCCTTCTTTTTGACGAAAAAGAAGCCTGCTCCCGCCGGGGAGGTAGATTTCCGGATGAATCCTCTGGCCAGATTCTCCTCAATATATTCGGACATCGACCGGGTCTCAGCAGCGGATAAAGGATAAATACGCCCACGGGGAGGAGTAGTACCAGGTAACAGGTCGATAGGGCAGTCGTATGGTCTATGAGGGGGTAGTGTCTCTGCCTCCTTTTTATTAAAGACATCAGCATAAGACCAATAAGGAATCGGAAGTCCAGGTAGATTAGCTGGGGTAGGAGAAGGACGGACGGGATGGACGGGAACCAGACAGGTCTTATGGCAGTCCTGTCCCCAGCGAAGGACTTCTCCGGTCTGCCAGTCAAGCACGGGTGCATGTCTCTGGAGCCAAGGTAGGCCTAGCAAGAGGGCGTGAGAGAGTCCAGGCAGAACATGAAAGGAGATACTCTCAGAATGCAGCATTCCCACCTGCAGAGTAATGGATTCGGTGATGAGTTGGATGGGGCATGGTAAGAGACCCCCATCCACGGCAGCAACAGACAAGGGTACAGCCAGAGGTTTGGTGGGGATGCGGTATTTCTCTACCAGGGACTGTGAAATAAGATTCCCGGCTGCTCCAGAGTCAAGTTGGGCTAGTTCGAAATAACGGTTCTCCCCGCAGACGATTGAGACTGACAACAGCAGAGATGGAGAGGATTTATTCTTGTCTAGGTCGACCTCTCTGAGCGAACCTAGACACAGGCGTTTCCCGACCTCTCCGGGCAGGCACGGATCCGGTGCTCCTTACTGCCACAGTAGAAGCAGCTCCCCTCGGCACGGCGTAAGTCCTGACGGGTTTTGAGCATCTTGGTCTGGTCGACCTGCATAGGCTCAGGAGAGTGTACCTGGGTAGAGATGGAGGGAGTGACGGGTTTCTGAAAAGTAGGAGCTAGACGTGGTAACCTCCTCACGGGTGACCTCTTTGGCACGCTCCTGGAACCGTAGGTCAATCCGGGTGGCAAGAGTTATTAGGTCATCGAGAGTGGTAGGAATGTCCCGACCGGCAAGTTCATCTTTAATACGGCCGGACAGACCCTCCCAGAAGACGGATACCAGAGCGTCGTTATCCCAGGCCAGCTCCGAGGCAAGGGTACGGAACCGTATTGCATATTGGCCCACGGTGAGACCTCCCTGACGGAGGCGTAGCAGTGATGATGCGGATGAGGTCCTCCGTCCGGGTTCGTCGAAGACTTTCCGGAAAGCCGTGAGAAAAGCAGGCAAGTTGGACACCAGGGGGTCTCCTCTCTCCCATAGAGGATTTAGCCAGGCCAGGGCCTCCCCGGTGAGATGGGACATGATGAATGCAATTTTGGCCCGGTCGGAGTTAAACTGGTGAGACAATAGTTCAAAGTGCAGGGTGCACTGATTTATGAAGCCCCGAGCCTGGGCGGAGTCGCCTCCGAAGCGAGGAGGTGCAGAAAGCCGGGGTCCAGGGTAAGATACCATGGTATTAGTGGGCAGCGGAGCTGCCGGATTGCGAGACATGGCACAGGCGGAGGTTGCTGGTGGAGCAGTCAGAGTGTCCAGGCGAGTATTGACATTCCGCAGGTGACCCAGGATGGACTCCTGTTGGGACCTTTGACGGGACAGTTCATGACACAGGTCCGAGAGCGAGGGAGCTTGGGTGCCACCGGGTTCCATGGCCCGAGCAAACTGTAACGGGTCTGGGAGGCGGAACCTCTGAGCTACTATACAAGGGGGCGGTCCTTGTAAGGGAGCGGGTGGCGACCAGGGAAGACGGGCAGGAAGTCTCAGCAGGTGACCGGGACAGTCTCTGAGTGAACGGGCTGGAGGTCACGGCAAGTGACCGAGGCAGTCTCTGGATGAACGGGCTGGTGGTCACGGCAAGTGACCGGGGCAGTCTCTGAATGAACGGGCAGATGGTCACGGCAAGTGACCGGGGCAGTCTCTAGGTAAAGGGTTGGTACGACCTGTGGCGGCTGATGATAGACGTGAGCTCCCAGGTGAGCAGGCAAGAGTCTCTGGATGAACGGGTGGTCACAGCATGTGACGGCGGAGCCTCCGGGAAGACCAACAGACAGGCGGCAGATGAGCGCTCCCAGGTGAGCGGGCAGAAGTCTCTGGACAGGCGGGTGGTCACAGCACGTGACGGCAGAGCCTCCGGGTAGGCTAGCAGACAGGTAGCAGATGAGCGCTCCCAGGTGAGCGGGCAGGAGTCACTGGACAGGCAGGTGGTCACAGCACGTGACGGCGGAGCCTCCAGGTAGGCTAGCAGGCAGGTAGCAGATGTGCGCTCAGAGGTGAGCGGGCAAGCTGGTCCATAGACAGACTGACAGGAGTTGGAAGGCAGACCGTCGGACCTCAGGCAAGCAGGCAGGTGGCTGATGTGCGCTCCCAGGTGAGCGGGCAGGCTGGTCCTTAGACAGACTGACAGGAGTAGTAAGGCAGACCGTCGGACCTCAGACTAGCAGGCAGGTAGCAGATAATCAGGCAGGAATAAGTCAGCAGGCTGGCAGGAATCAGGCAGGTAACTGACAACGGGACCTGAGGGCTGAAGCAGAGTAGTGAACAGTGCAACAACATTGCTCGGGCACCTCCATTTTGGAGGAGGTGCCTTATATATGGTGAAGTCCTCCGGCCATTGGCCGGGGACTCCTTAGGACGGCGCGCGCGGCCCCTTTAAGAGGGAGGGAGAGCGCGCGCGCCCTAAGCACAGTGGCCGGGAAGGAGCGCGCGCTGCCAGCAGAGCGGGAGGAGGACGCCGGGAACGGAGCAGAGAGGTGAGGGGAACAGCGTCCCTGCCTAGCAGAGGGCAGGGACGCCGGCGCTACAGTATGCCTCATTGTAAACTAGCATTGTGATGTACGATCCCTCCCCTGCGGATCCCCAGTAGAATAACAATATAGACATTCTTACCTTGCCCTCCTTTATATTGGCCTTACACTGGAGGAAGTACCAGTACGGAGTGTTTCTTCTTCCCCTGTACCTATTATGAGTGGGTTGTGTGCCCCCAGTAATGTCCTCACCCTCTTCATATCTCAAGTCCTGGACCTCTGGAGACGATTTCTTAAACACAGTTCTTGAGGAGTATGTCTTGGACAATGTCCCAAAGTTGTCCTCCTCTGATACCGGTGAATTATGACCACGACCGGCATGGTGGGAGATAGTCCTGAATCGCAGTACTCTCTGCTGGGATCACAGCCGATGCGTTGCTGGAGTCCGGTAAGGAGTCAGACAAATCTGTCTGCACATGGGTTGTACTGTTGTTAACCATCCTGATGCCAGGGAGTAAGATGGCAACTTAGCGAGGATCTGCAGCATGCCCATGGTAGATGGCGAGCAATGGTCTTCAGGCAGCTGAAACAATTCACAAAAATAAAAATACATCAGCTCTAAAGAGCACGGCTGCTCCGTGGTCAGTAATGTCGCCTTACTGCACTGAAGTGGTGCAGACATACACAGTATATAGTGGGTGTACATATCCAGGCACAACCTAGAAGGAGGTAGATACATACAATCTACATACTGTATATATATAATTATATACACAGTGGGGGAAATAATTATTTGATCCCCTGCTGTCTTTCTTAGTTTGCCCACTGACAAAGACAGGAACAGTCTATAATTTTAATGGTAGGTTAATTTTAACATTGATAGAATATCCCAAAAAAAATCAAGAAAATCACATTGTATAAATTAGATACATTTTTTTGCATTTTGCAGTGAGAAATAAGTATTTGATCCCTCTGGAAAACAACACTTAATATTTGGTGGTAAAACACATGTTGGCAGCACAGCAGTCAGACGTTGTTTGTAGCTGATGATGAGGGTTGTGCACATGTCGGGAGGAATTTTGGTCCACTCCTCTTTGCAGATCATCTCTAAATCATTAAGATTTTGAGGCTGTTGCTTGGCAAATCGGAGATTTAACCCCCTCCATAAGTTTTCTATGGGATTAAGGTCTGGAGACTGGCTAGGCCACTCCATGACCTTACTGTAGTTCTTTTTGATCCACTCCTTTGTTGCCTTGGCTGTATGTTTTGGGTCATTGCCTTGCTGGGAAGACCTAGCCACGACCCATCTTCAATGCTTTTACCGAGGGAAGGAGGTTGTTGGCCAAAATCTCGCGATACATGACGCCATCCATCTTCCCTTCAATACGGTGCAGTCGTCATGTCCCCTTTGCAGAAAAGCACCCCCAAGGTATGTTTCCCCCACCATGCTTCACGGTTGGAATGAAGTTCTTAGGGTTGTACTTCCTTCTTCCTCCAAACACGGCCAATTGAGTTAATGCTAAAGAGCTCAATTTTTGTCTCATCTGACCACAGCACCTTCTCCCAATAACTCACAGAATCATCCAGGTATTCATTGCCAAACTTCAGATGGGCCTGCACATGTGCCTTCTTGAGCAGGGGGACCTTGAGGGCACTGCAGGATTTTTAACCTTTAAAGCGTAATGTGTTACCAATGGTTTGCTTGGTGACTGTGGTCCCAGCTGCCTGGAGATCATTAGCAAGTTCCCCCCGTGTAGTTTTAGACTGATCTCTCACCTTCCTCATGATCAAGGATACCCCACGAGGTGAGATTTTGCATGGTGCCCCAGATCAATGTCTATTGACAGTCATTTTGTATTTCTTTCATTTTCTTACAATTGCACCAACAGTTGTCTCCTTCTCACCCAGAGTCTTACTTATGGTTTTGTAGCCCATTCCAGCTTTGTGCAGATCTATGATCTTGTCCCCGACATCCTTAGAAAGCTCTTTGGTCTTGCCCATGTGGTAGAGGTTAGAGTCTGACTGATTAATGGAGTCTGTGGACAAGAGTCTTTTATACAGGTGACTATGTAAGACAGCTGTCTTTACTGCAGGTAATGAGTTGATTAGGAGCGTCTAACTGGTCTGTAGCAGCCAGAACTCATAATGGTTTGTAGGGGATGAAATACTTATTTCTCACTGCAAAATGCAAAAAAAAATTATCTAATTTATACAATGTGATTTTCTTGATTTTTTATTTTTTTTTGGGGGGGGGGGGATATTCTATCTCTCAATGTTAAAATTACCCTTAAAATTATAGACTGTTCATGTCTTTGTCAGTGGGCAAACTTAGAAAAACAGCAGGGGATCAAACATTTATTTCCCCCACTGTGTGTGTGTATATATATATATCTGTAGCTTTGTCGCCATAAAAAGATGGGGGCTCGGACACATTTCTTGCACTTGGGCCCCAAGCTGTTAATGTCCACCCCTACTTTTTTCAACCTATGTAACTATGTAGAATGCACATTAGGAAAATGCTTGAAATGCAATTCCCAATAATATTATTTTACAAGTAATTTCCTCTTTTTTTTTTTTTCTTTGTAAAGTGCTAGTAATAAACCCAATCTCTGGATCTAGAAAGTGCAAAACACTCATGACAAACTTGCACGTTTAATTTGTAATCTGTATTTCTTATGGTGCCTAAGGGAAGCAATAATGATAAGGCCCCTGCTTGGTAACAAGTGCAGTTATCTGCCTCTATAACAATAGCAAATTACCAATGATGAAAGGGTTAATACTTGTGCCCTGCATCAGTAATAGACCCTGTAGTCACCATGACAACTGTTATGAGGTCATAAACCAGTGTCATAAAGAAGATTCCATAAAAGAATTCCGCGCTGCCACGATCAGCGCCATTACTGATGCGCCTGAGGACCTTGAGCTTGACCACCCACGTAATGTGCCAAACTTGGTGTAATTTGGAGGTTCTAGCAGGGAAAGGGGTTGTCTGCTTTAGACACCCCTAGGGCATGGGAAGGTAACAAAGGGGGGTCCCTAGACCAGGATCCCCTTCTGTTACCCTCTATATAGAGCAGCTCTCCTTTGGGAGTTCATGGACTGATCTATGACTTTAATGGGTGATAAATTGGGAGGGATTATTTATCCTATTAGGGATTAGGCATAACGAACTGTAACCAAATGTCCAATTTTTTGAGAGGCGGACCTAGATCTGTAAGGGAGAAATTATACATCCACCTGGCCAATCAGATCAACCAAATTCGCTCCATCAATCAATGTGGTGACAGATATTGCAGCCAGATCTCTCCCACATCAGCTTTATCACATTTATAGTCTGTATTTGTTATGTCATTCTTTGTAAATCTGGTAAAATGTACAAATTGTACAATTCTGCAGTTACATCTGTTATATATTGGCACAAACTCTCTAAGCCCAATGGAAGGGCAGCCCTCCATCCATGGTTCCATAGAGGTTTCCTCCACAGGGGGTTTTCCTCTCCTGAGTGCTGGAGGGTGACTCTTCGTGAGTCGGGGGTTGTGCTATTTTCGGTGTCATGTAAATTTAAATAAAATTTTGATCATTTGACACCTAATTGCAATGCTTCGTGTATTTATTTTGTGTGCTTCTGTCTGATTAATTTTGTTTGGGGGACGGGGTCTATCACATACGGCTGGACATCTGCCGGCTGCACAGATCCCAGTAAGCACATTTTGCCCCAGGGGTCGCCCCTGCTCTGATGATGATGGTGAAGAGGAGACAAACATTACAGCACAACTCCTGGACGCATGCTCTCATCATTGGATAAAAGAATTGTATTACAGCAGTATAAGCAGATTACTCATCTATTCGTGTAATTTCCGTAGTCTTCAATGGAGAAGGCTGCAAGCAAGATGGTCTATAGGAACAGAGGCTACACAGAATCTTCTTTATCCTGATAGGTGATGGTTCAGTGTCATGTAAATTTAAATAAAGTTGAGAACGTTTGACACCTAATTGCAATGCTTCATGTATTTATTTTGTATGCTTCTGTCTGATTTTGTTTGGGAGTCGGGCTCCATCACATATCACTGAGTGACACGTCTGACATCTGCCGGCCGCAGTTTTGCCCCAGGGGTCGCCCCTGCTCTGGGGAGTATGATGGAGCAGAGAAGATAAGCATTACAGCACAGCACCTGCAAGTGAGCGCTCATCCTCAGAATAAGGACTTATATTACAGTATTACAAGCAGCTTCCTCGCCTCATTCACACAGGGAGTATTTTGGGCAGTAATTTACATTAGTATTTGTAAGCTAAAAACCAGAGGGGAACAAACACAGAGAAAAATAATAACTGTACCACTCTCACCTCTTCTGTGTTTTGGATCCACTCCTGGCGTCTGTTAACAAATACTGATGCAAAATATCGCCATGTAAAAGGGCCCTAAATCCTTACTGACTGATTGGACAATTCTTTACAAAAAAACAATATATGCCTCACCATGCATTTAATCCATCCTGCTGCTCATATCTTCTGGGCTCAGACCCACAATGCCGTGACTCTCGGCCAGTGTACATAAGGAGAAAGTGGGAAAAGTCTCCAATAAAAAATAATTCTCACTTTATTGGTGCAAAATATTAAAATATATAAAAGTCCATGATAGCGGAGACGCAATCTCGACGCGTTTCTGGTTACGCCCTTAGTCAGTGATCCTGTTGTCATGACAACCCGCGCCTCCAGGTATCCCAGCGACGGTGGCCTGCTTAGACCGAGCTAGGAGCATGGTCTCAGAGGCTTCTATCACTGTAACACTGACAGGTAGAATTCATTGCAATGCTTTATAACAGCGATTATACTAATAAAAGCTAGTCCCATAGAGGGACTAAATGAAAAAGTAAAAAAAAGAATGTGAAAAAATATAAAAAAAACCTAATCAAAAAATAAACAGAAAAGAAAATGAAAATAATGTTATATCAATAAATGGGTAAATTCATACAAAAACTAAAATAAACCAAAAAGGTCCACATATTTGTTATCATCACGTCCATGGCCTATAAAACGATCACACTACTTAACGCCTTCAGTGAACACTGTAAAAAAAAAAACTATTCTTTTTCATCTTACCACCAAACAAAGAGTGGAATAAAACACGATCAAAAAGTTGAATGGAAATAGAAATGGTATAGCTGAAAACTAGCGACGAGCGAGCGCTAAAATGCTCGGGTGCTCGCTGCTCAAGTCAAGCAAATTGGAATACTCAGGTGCTCGGTCCAAGTAACGAGCCCAATGTAAGTCTATGGGAAACTCCAGCATTCTTTCGGCGGCCCCCCCCCCCGGTGGTCTGCAGAGGGCCTAAAAATTGCCCAAATCGATGGGAACAGTACTAAAATGACATGGGAACAGCATGGGGAAGACTCCTGGAAGCATTTCTGACTCCCAGGTCAATAATATCAACAATGTTGTCAGAGGTATTACGCCACTTTTACAGACTCACAATAAAACATACAAAAACTAAACCAAAATGGATTTTCCTGGGAAATATGTTAAGGAACATTCTTTCCAGGGTAATGACTTGTATATAAGGCAAAATAAATAACCAAAAACAAAAATGCTCCTTCACACCTTGGGCTATGTTCACACATAGCGTTTTTGATGCGTTTTTTTGCATTTTTGCATTGCTTTCAACCGTGACAAATGCATTCACCGGGAAATGGCATTTTAACATTTTACAACCTTATCTGGCCATGTGGTGTGTGAAACATCATCAGACACATCCTGTTTCATTTATGAAGGAGGGATTGTGAAAGTCACAAACACTGTTTTTACTGCCTTACTATTCTTAAAGGGCCAGCAGTCGGCTATGCTTTGTTGTTCCCATTATTAAAGAGTGGGTCTCCTATACTGTTATTGCATATGCAGTGACTGCAAGGGCTGCCAAAAATTTGGACGCAACCCAATACCTCTTTGAAGAGACATAGAGGAGGGTCTCAGTAAAAAAAAATATTCCCATTATAAAGGAGTGGGTCTCCTATAGTGGTAATACCCATGCTGTGACTGCAAGGGCTGCCAAAATTTGGGAAAAACCCCACTAACAATTTAAAGACACATAGAGCTGGGCCACAGTAATGACATGTTCCCATTAGAAAGGTTAAGGATCTGCTATACAGTTATAGGGTATGCAGTGAGTCCAACAGCCGCCAAAATTTGGGAAAAACCCCACTAACAATTTAAAGACACATAGAGCTGGACCACAGTAATGACATGTTCCCATTAGAAAGGAGAGGGTCTCCTATCCAGTTATAGGGTATGCAGTGAGTCCAACGGCTGCCAAAATTTAGAAAAAACCCTATTACCAATTTAAAGACACATGGAGCTGGGCTACAGTAATGAGTATGACACGTTCCCATTAAAAAGGAGTGGGTCTCCAATACTATTTGCCTATGCAGTGAATGCAAAGGCTGCCAAAAATTACGAGGCACTCCAATGCCCCTTGCAAGAGATGTAGAGGTTGGAGGGCCTCCAGAAAACAATGTTCCCATTATTAGGAAGTGGGTCTCCCATACTCTTTGCCTATGCAGTGAATGCAACGGCTGCCAAAAATTTGGAGGAACTCCAATGCCCCTTGCAAGAGACGTAGATACGGTGATATGGTAGTGATATGGAGGAGGATGTGAAGGATGAGGAGAAGGAGGAGGACAAGAGCAAATAGACAAAATCAGGAAGCGTATACCCATGTCTGGGTGTGAAGACAGAGGTGCATGGGAATACAGTTAGACCTCCCCAAAAAAGACACTGTATTTGAGTTTATGTTACGCTGCTATCATTCAGTGATGTTGAGAAGTCTGGCCCAAACCAGCCTTTGATAATTTTTATGAGTCAGCCTGTCAGCATTTTCAGTTGACAGCGGCAGGGCAGGCCAGGACCTCCAAGGTGTATAGAGCCAGTTCATGCCACGAGTCCAGCTTGGATACTCAATAATTATAAGGCACAGAGGAATCAAGGACTACGTTGGCACAGCCGGCAAGGTACTCCCTCACCATCTTCCGAAACTTTCCCCTCTTTGGGAGAGTACCCCGTGCCTCAGGACCTGTGCGGTGGGAGGGTCTGAGAAAACTGTCCCAGAACTTTGACAGTGTTCCCCTGCCTCTGCTGGATTGAATTTGTGTCTCTCTCGCCTGTACTCCTTGGTTGTCAAACGAACTGTGACCTCTGCCGCCAGCGTTTTCAGATGGGAATTTTTTAAATGATTCCGCAACAAGAGCCTTCTCGTACTGCACCATTTTATTAGGCCTCTCCTGCAAGGGAATAAGAGACAGAAAGTTCTCCTTGTAGCGTGGGTTTAGAAGTGTCACCAACCAGTAAGGACTGTCATCCAAAGTTTGGACAAAGCAAGGATCAGGGGAAAGGCAGCGTAACATAAACTCAGCCATGCGTGCCAGATTGCTAACAGGCAAGACTTCTGTGTCCTCATCAAAAGGATGACTGACCATGCTCTTCATGACTGGAAGCCATGGGATTTTATGAGCTGTCCCTGGCCAAGGGTATAGATTGAGAAAAGTAGGGGTCCTAGGACTGAACCTTGAGGGACTCCAACAGAGAGGTGGGGGGATGAGGAGGTAGTGTGGGAGTGGGAGACGCTAAATGTGCGGTTGGAAAGGTATGAGGAGATCCAGGATAGGGCAGGGTCTTTGACTCCAAAGGAAGAGACGATCTGCAGTAGGAGGCAGTGGTCAACTGTGTCGAAGGCAGAGGACAGGTCAAGAAGAAACAGTACAGTGAATTGTCTGTTAGCTTTGTCTGTAAGAAAGTCATTAGTAATTTTTGTAAGGGCAGTTTTGGTGGAATGGTGGTGGCGGAAACCAGATTGTTGGTTATTGAAGAGAGATAGATGAGAAGTGAGAGGAAAGTTCAGCGTGAACGTGTTGCTCAAGGAGTTTGGAGGCAAATGGGAGAAGTGATATGGGGCGGTAGCTGGACAAGGCGGTTGGGTTGAGAGATGGCTTTTTGAGAATGGGAGTGATTGTGGCATGTTTGAAGGCAGGGTGGAAGGTACCAGAAGTTAGTGATAGGTTGAAAAGATGGGTTAGGGATGGGATGAGTGTGGGGGTGAGGTTGGGGGGGATGGGATGGGGTCGAGTGCACAAGTGGTGAGATGTGATTTGGAAAGGAGACGAGTGAGGTCTCCTTCCATGATGTTGAAAAGGGAGGTTATGGGGGAAGGGCAATGGTCTGGGAAACAAAGGGGTTGTGGTGGTCGGATAGTAAAGATTTGCCGTGTTTGGTCAATCTTGTTTTTGAAGTGTGTGGCGAACTCCTCAGCAGAGATGACGGAGGTCGGAGGGGACAGTGGTGGGCGGAGGAGAGAGTTAAAAGTGTTGAATAACTGTTTGAGGTTGTAGGATAAGGAAGATATGAGGGTTGTGAAGTAGGCCTGCCTAACAGAGTGTTGTTGTTTGAATGCAGTGAAGTCATCTTGCGATTGTTTTTTCTTCCAACGCCGTTCCGCAACCCTGGACGCTTGCCGAAGCGGTTTAGTGAGGGTGTTGTGCCAGGGTTGCCTATTGACTTGTCGCACTCTGCCATGCACAAGAGGGGCGACTGAGTCAATAGCTGATGCGAGAGTGGCATTGTAGAAAGCAGTGGTGCTGACAGTGTCGTGGAGTAAAGATATGGATGTCAGTGGTAGAACAGAGTCAGAGAGTGTGTGAGTGTCTAGATATGCAAGGTTTCTGAGGGGGTGTGCTAGTTGCTGGACATGTGTGACAGGTGAGGAGGACAGGGATGAGAAAGTGAGTAGACGGTGGTCAGATAGGGGTAGGGGGGAGGTTGTGAGGTTAGATAGGGAGCAGAGTTGGGTGAAGAAAATGAGGTCTAGTGTGTTCCGTCTGTGTGGGTGGCTGAGGAGGACCACTGAGTAAGTCCAAAGGATGAAGTAAGCGACAGGAATTTGGATGCTTTTGACTGGCGAGTGTCAGTGGGGATGTTGAAATC
This sequence comes from Phyllobates terribilis, assembly GCF_046119375.1. NCBI lineage: Eukaryota > Metazoa > Chordata > Amphibia > Anura > Dendrobatidae > Phyllobates > Phyllobates terribilis. The sequence continues at coordinate 663,386 of NW_027363005.1, read as the reverse complement.
GCCCATGATGATTGTGCAATGTCAGCAGAGAGAAAGTAAAGAAGCCAGGTGGAGAATTGGTCAATAAAGGCAGTGACTGGGCCTGGAGGTCAGTATATGACAGCTACTTGGAAGGAGAGTAGATGAGGACAGAGTGGACTTCAAAAGAAGGGAGAGTAAGGGAGGGTAGAGGTGGGAAAGGGCTAAAGGTGCAGTTGGTAGAAAGGAGAAGACCCACTCCTTCGCCATGTCTATTACCAGGGCGAGGAGTGTGGGTGAAGTGGAGGCCACTGTAACACAGCGCAGCAGGGGAGGCAGTGTCGGAGGGTGTCAACCATGTCTCTGTGATGCCCAGGAAAAAGAGATAACGAGAGGTAAAGAGGTCGTGGACAAAATGGAGCTTGTTGCAGACATAGCGGGCGTTCCAGAGTGCTCCAAAGAGAGGGAGCAGGGTGGGTGGGCATCAGCGGCACGGGTTTTAAGTAGGAGAGGTTGCGGTAGTTTGCAGTTGGTTGGAAGCGATAGGAGGGGGTATTGGTGGGAGGTGTGAGCTGTTTGGGTCCAGGATTGGGAGATATGTCGCCAGCAGTGAAGAGAAGCAGAGAGAGGGAGAGCAGGTGGGAGAAGGAGAGTGTCTGGCTTGTTTTATGTTTTGTTAGGATAGATCTGAGCTTGAGGAGCAGGTCTGCAGATGAGGTCAGGTGGGGAGGTAAGAGGGAAGGAGAGATGATTATTTGGTTAGAGGGTGCTGGGGTTTGAGGACAGCGAAGGAGAGTAAGGTTTAGTGGTGCCAAGAAACTAAGGGCGTATGTAAGTATAATGAAGGTTTAAGTGTGAATGAGAAAGAGAAAGAAAAGAGGATCATATCTCATTAGACTACCATTCACTGGTGTACACCACCATAATTATATCGAGTATAGACTGGGAAGGGAAAAGAGGAAAAGATGTGAATGGAAAATAAAATATAACGTTTATTGAAAATTACTATTAAAATAGATACATTTGTGCAAAACGTGCATTAATAAATGCATACAGGGTCACCAGCTTCCAAATGGTGACCCACAAAACCCGGTCCGTAGTGAGGTGGATAAAATAGTATTAGAAATGCCTAACCCAGCCCCTAATTATTGGGTCATGGCTGTATATTATACACCTAAATTAGCCCAATGAGGCCCTTAGAAAAAGCCGGTATACCGGCGAAACGCGCGTCAGGGACCGAGTCCCGTGTTCTGATAGTATAGGTGGATAGGGAAATTGATTATACCAATGAATAACAGTGTAACATTCTGAGCAACTCTGATTAAAGCTTCTCTGGCTAACCTGTGATCCATATCCATCTTTTCCTCTTTTCCCTTCCCAATCTATATTTGATTGAGAAAGAGAAACTAAGCACAATTAGTAGATGGTCACTCGTACCTTCTGGTCACTTCTGGCCCATTTCTGGCTTATTTCTGATAAAAACCCTTAAGAGCTAGATGTGCAAAGCTGGTAGAGGCAGACCCCAAAAGACTTGCAGCAGTAATTGCAGCAAAAGGTGGTCCTACAAAGTATTGACTCAGGGGGGCTGAATACAAATGCACATCACAATATTCAGATTTATATTTTTAAAAGTAATTCTAAAACCATGTATCAATTCCTTTACACTTCACAAATACTTGCTACTTAGTGTTGGTAAATCACATAAAATCCCAATAAAATACTTTAAGTTCATGGGTGTAACATGAAAAAATGTGGGAAGGTTGACGGAAAGGTTCAGTGGAAAGGCGCTGTAAATGTTGTGGGGTGAAACATGAAAAAAAAAGAAAAAAAGAACACACACAATTTGCCATTAATGCTTTGGTCTTGTTACGGCATTCACAATGATATGTTAACTCCTTTCATGTCAGTACTAGTGATGAGCGAGTAGGTTTCATTAACTCTTTCTGTGAGCATGCTCGTGTGCTCGCCGAGTATTTTGGTGTGCTTAGCATTTCTTTTAATGTCGCTGTGCCTGCAAGTGTCACGGCTGTTAGACAGCTGTGATACATGCAGAGATTGCCTGTTTGACAGGCAATCTCTGCATTTGTCACAGCTGTGGGATAAATAATGTGATATTTTAACATTATTTCGTCACTCTTGGGGCCTTGAACATGTAACTGATCCATTCAGTGAGTGTGCAGGTGTCGAAATAAAGTCATCCGTTTCGGACAGCCCCTTTATTCCTCCATCCTGTTATATATTTTTTGTTATATACAAATTGCTAGTCATTTTAAAGGGAATCATAAAATGAAGATAATCCAGCTCAACGAACCGTGAATAGGCTCTTTTTCACACAAAGTGCGTAACAGAGTACAAGGTCAGCATTACAGCCAGAAGGAATGCGACGTCAACGCGTTTCAGGTGACAGATCACCCTTAGTCATGACTTATCTGCAGACATCGGGCTAATCTCCAGGTTAATAGCGTTAGGAAGGTGACTGGCTGCCATCCCCAGAATGAGCACAAGGGAAAAAATTAACTTTATTCCTCCTGTGACTCGCCAGCTTTCAGTCATGCAGGTGTGCCTTTTGTCACCAATCTGTACACAGTAAGCAATGGTTGTAAGCACGCCCCAGCCCTTTGACTGACAGCTAGCTCTACAGTGCATCAGTGCAGAGCCACCTGTCAGTGGAAGTTCCAGGGCGTGCTTACTGCCACTGCTCACATTGTATGGAGTGGTGAATAAAGGCACGCCCTGCATGACTGAAAGCCGGCGGCTCACGGGAGGAATAAAGTTCATTTACTCCCATGTGCTGCACATTCAGTATAGTGGCCAAGCACTTCCTAATGGTATTACCCTGCAGATTAACCCTACATCAGCAGGTTAATAGCGTTATCCAATGTGACAGGTTCCCTTTAACTTAAAGGATCATGTTCACAACAGGAAAAGTCTTCAAACGCTTGTTTCTAATCTATTACTAGTTATTGGCCTTCTTGGTTGATGGCGTGTGGTGTGGAGTATTTTTACCGAATACAAGTTTCCATTTTGATAAAAAACAACACATTTTTACCGATATGGAGGCGAATTCCCTCCTCTTCACCAGCCTCCATTATTGGTTTTATCAGATCGTATACTCACTTTATCAAAGTTTAGTGGGTACTGTGCTGCAGACTCCAGCTGACGGACCACCACTTCATTAGGAGCCACGTTTCTGTTCCTCATGTCCCGCAGAATATTGGTCAAGTAGACGTCATCTAACCTCTTTATGGCCGCATTAATCAATGTGCTGTATACATTGATATTTGGATGGAATCCACAAATCTGTAAAACAAGTTACCGATCAGATATGCAAAAAGATCCTTGTCACTTGTTTTCTATAAAAAGGCAAATCAGTTTAAAAATGACATTATTTTCTAGACTTTATCAAGTAGGAGTAAAAAAAAAAGACACTAAATAAACTATGTAAACTAGCAATGTCATTACCGCCATGTCTTCCAGGAGCTGTAAACCATCTTTTTCTTTACGGCATGCCCTAGCGAGATTGCAAAAGGTATGGATGTTTGGTGCAATGCCTCTCTGTGCCATCATAGGCAACAGCTGCTGTAAAGAAACCATTCAGACAATCAGTTTTTACACTGTACGTGTGGCATGAAGTGTGGAAGAATCGGCACTAAGTTTCAGAATGTGTCAGTGTTCTCCATGACAGCCAACCAGATGCCACGTTTCATTTTACCAGGACAATAAAAGAAGAGCTCTGATTGGTTGTTATGGGTATCACTGTCCGTTTCGACAAAAAGTTTGTTTCTGCATGAGGCCCGACGCATTTTCAGAAAAAGGGAAATGCTAAAATCTGTATTAAACAGTATTCACACATAAAATATTGCTGCGTCCAACTGAATGTTGCATTTTGGCGGCAGCGCACAAAACGCCTTCATATAGGCTCAGGGCACAATTGCCTGCCGAAGTGCAAATTCACACAAGCACAATGCTTTGTGTTCAGGGGAAAAAAAGGCCATTTTTGATCCGTACAGCGTCCATTTGTCATCCATAACTAAAAAAAAACCTAATAGAAGGCCAGACACACTTTCCTATGTAATCTATGCAGTGCGTCCGGTAAAACATACCTGCCACACGGATTGTGTCTGATTGTTGTGCATCTGTCTGTCTTTTTCCGATATCACAGATGAAAAGAGCCGATACAAGTCTATGGGTCTGTGCAAAAACATTCAGCACCCGGATGGCAAAGAATAGGAGAAGCTCTGTAATTCAAGGATTTATTTATCCATCCGTCAAACATTGATGGGAAAAACGGACACACAGACCGAACACTGATGACACACGGAACAAACACTGCTGACACCAGGACCATTTTTTCCATGTACGTGGTTAAATATGGACATGTAAATGAGAAAATGTGTCATACTTTAGACTCTTTTGCTGGCTTGCCTTGCATCACTTTTTTTGCCCCCCAATTTTCAAACAATTTAGTGCATGCTGTGGTATTTAAAGCCATGCCCCTTCTGTCAAAGCCATGCCCATCTTTCAAAGCAATGCCCCTTCTTTCAAAACCATGCCCCTTCTTTCAAATCCATGCCCCTTCTTTCAAAGCCATGCCCCTTCTTTCAAAGCAATGCCCCTTCTTTCAAAGCCATGCCCCTTATTCAAAGCCATGCCCCTTCTTTCAAAGCCATGCCCCTTCTTTCAAAGCAATGCCCCTTCTTTCAAAGCCATGTCCCTTCTTCAAAGCCATGCCCCTTCTTTCAAAGCAATGCCCCTTCTTTCAAAGCCATGCCCCTTCTTTCAAAGCCATGCCCCTTCTTCAAAGTCATGCCCCTTCTTTCAAAGCAATGCCCCTTCTTTCAAAGCCATGCCCCTTCCTCAAAGCCATGCCCCTTCTTTCAAAGCCATGCCCCTTCTTCAAAGCCATGCCCCTTCTTTCAAAGCAATGTCCCTTCTTTCAAAGCCATGCCCCTTCTTTCAAAGCCATGCCCCTTCTTTCAAAGCCATGCCCATTCTTCAAAGCCATGCCCCTTCTTCAAAGTCATGCCCCTTCTTTCAAAGCAATGCCCCTTCTTTCAAAGCCATGCCCCTTCCTCAAAGCCATGCCGCTTCTTTCAAAGCAATGCCCCTCCTTTCAAAGCCATGCCCCTTCTTCAAAGCCATGCCCCTTCTTTCAAAGCAATGCCCCTTCTTTCAAAGCAATGCCCCTTCCTTCAGAGCCATGCCCCTTAATTCAAAGCCATGCCCCTTCTTTCAAAGCCATGCTTAGAAACAATTAGGCAGATATCTAAAAGTGTAGTTTCTATATGAATCGGTTGGAACTGTGGCGCCCCTGAGGGTTCAGTCGCCACATGGGTACTGCACCTCAGACCGAGGTGTGGTATCTCCTCTCCGAGGTAAGGATGGAGCACCACACGGGACCCAGCCTCAGAACTCAACACTACACCACTCCTGTCCTGTGGGGGGCTTATATGCACCAGGGTGCTGCCCCAGCCGGGATAAAGGAGATGGGGGGGGACCAAAGATAGGGGGAACCATGTAGTGGGTGAGGGTGGAGGACACACTTTTAGGTTACACTTACTGATACATCTATATATATATATATATATATATATATATATATAATCGTCTTATCCAGTCTGTCTGTCTGTCTGTCTGTCTGTCTGTCTTTCTGTCTGTCCTGGAAATCCCGCGTCGCTCATTGGTCTGGCAGCGGCCAATCAGCGCCGCGGGATTTCTGAAAAAAGATGGCGGCCGTTAGCGGCTCATCTGCGGGACGGAGATGCAGCCGGGAGATGACCGGCGCGAGGCGCTCATCTCCCGGCCGGTAGCAGCAGAAGGACCCCAACCGCCGGCGCCGCTGACCTCCATGCGGAAGGGAGGACCGGGGAGCGGCGCTGCAGGTCGGGATACTTCTGCTGCGAGCAGTCGCTCATGTCCCGGGTTCTCGGAGCGGAAGTAGCCGCACAGGCAGCGACGCTCCCCGGTCCTCACCAATACGATTCGATGATTGGTCTTCGGCCGCGACCAATCACTGATCTTGCCGCTAAAGTTAAACACTGCTGTGCTGATTGGTTGCCAACGCTGCCCGCAGTGTTTAAATTTCTCTGCAAGATCTGTGATTGGTCGCGGCCGCTATTTAAATGTGGCACCCAAATCGGTGATTGGTCGCGGGCAGCGTCCGCAAACAATCAGCACAGCAGTGTTTAAATTTCTCTGCAAGATCTGTGATTGGTCGCGGCCGCTATTTAAATGTGGCGCCCAAATCGGTGATTGGTCGCGGGCAGCGTCCGCGAACAATCAGCACAGCAGTGTTTAAATTTCTCTGCAAGATCTGTGTTTGGTCGCGGCCGCTATTTAAATGTGGCGCCCAAATCGGTGATTGGTCGCGGGCAGCGTCGGCGACCAATCTGCACAGCGGTGTTTAAATTTCTCTGCAAGATCTGTGTTTGGTCGCGGCCGCTATTTAAATGTGGCGCCCAAATCGGTGATTGGTCGCGGGCAGCGCTCGCGACCAATCAGAGATTTTTGACACAAATGTCCGGTCCTTAGTAACACCATGCGGCTACTGTCGGGAGATCAGCGGCTAGGGTGTGAAGGGAGGACCGGGGAGCGGCGCTGCAGGTCGGGATACTTCTGCTGCGAGCAGTCGCTCATGTTACGGCATCTCGCAACGGAAGTATCCGCACAGGTAGCGACGCTGATATCCATGCGGAAGGGAGGACTGGGGAGCGGCGCTGACATCCATGCGGCTAGGGTGTGAAGGGAGGAACAGGGAGCGCCGCTGCGGGTCGGGATACTTCCGCTCCGAGAAGCCGGGACATGAGCGACTGTTCGCAGCAGAAGTAACCGCACAGGCAGCCGCTCCCTGGTCCTCACCAATACGATACGCTGATTGGTCGCGGCAGGAGGGCGCGACCAGAAATTCGCTGTCCGCTCCTTAGTAACATGGCACGCGAGATTTAAAACCCGCTTCTATGATTGGTCGCGGACGCCGCCCGCAACCAATCACAGATTTTCGCGCCAATTTTAAACACGCTCTCCGGCCAATTACCGCAACATTTCAAATAGCTACGCCACCTTCGGGAGATAGCAGGGCTAACTCCGCCCATGTGGTCATGTGACTCACAAACTGCTCATAACGTACTGAGCAGGTTTTCTCACTCACACTGTGCGAGGGACTTCAGTCACACTGTGCGAGGGACTTCAGTCACACTGTGCGAGGGACTTCAGTCACACTGTGCGAGGGACTTCTGTCAGGTTTACTGAACACGTTCTGCCAGTGACAGCGCGCTAAAGAGATACTTCTTTACACTTCCTGTTTTATAATGGGTCGTAAGCGAAAATACGCCACGGAGGAAGACAGAAAAGCAGCAGAAGCAGCAAGACAACGACAACGTCGAGAGCAACAGACACCACAACATACTGCCGCCAGACAAGCCCAGGATGCGGAATCTCACAGACAATGTCGGAAACGGGAGACACCGCAACACACTGCCGCCAGACAAGCTAAGGATACGGAAGCTCACCAAAAATGCCGGGAACAGGAGACACCGCAACACACTGCCGCCAGACAAGCCCAGGACGCGGAATCTCACCAAAAACGCAGGGAACAGGAGACACCGCAACACACTGCCGCCAGACAAGCCCAGGATGCGGAAGCTCACCAAAAACACCGGGAACAGGAGACACCGCAACACAATGCCGCCAGACAAGCCCACGATGCCGAAGCTCACCAAAAACGCCGGGAACAGGAGACACCGCAACACACTGCCGCCAGACAAGCCCAGGATGTGGGAGCTCACCAAAAACACCGGGAACAGGAGACACCGCAACACACTGCCGCCAGACAAGCCCAGGATGCGGAAGCTCACAGAAAACGTCGGAAACAGGAGACACCACAACACACTGTCGCCAGACAAGCCCAGGATGCGGAATGTCACAGACAACGTCGGGAGCAAGAGACAACACAACACACTGGCGCCAGACATGCCCAGGATGCGGAATCTCACAGACAACGTCGGGAACGGGAAACACCGCAACACACTGCGGCTAGACAGGAACACGATGCGGAATCCCATAGACAATGTCGGCTTCATGAATCTCCAGAATCTAGGACAAACCGAGAACAACACGATCGACAAATTTATCAAAAAAGAATGCTCTACCAACTAAGGCAAACCCAGCAGAACATTCAAAAACTTGCACGTTACTTAACAGACAATGAAACTATAATTATTCAACGCTACTGTGGGAAGATGAATGTAGTTTGTTCAAAATGTGACTCTCTGAATTTCATAGAGGAAAAACCATCTGACAATCAGTTTACTCAATGCTACCAAAAAGGAAAATTGATGCTACCAAGACGTCACTACTCAGATCTCTTTGAGCAGTTGATGAAAGGAACGCATGAACACAGTATAAATTTTATGGAAAATATCAGAAGTATCAACAGTTCTCATGCGTTTGCTTCATTTGGTGCCAACATTGCACCGCCCCCTGGATTAGGACTGAATTGTTTTAAAATTCATGGCCAGATCTACCACCGCACTGGAACACTTCACCCAGAACTAGGACAACCACCAACATTTGCACAATTATACATCTTTGATCCAAATGAGGCTACAGAACAAAGGATGAACCGAAAAGAAAATGAAAAGTGTAATGCAGAACTGATGAACCTAATTGCCGCACATTTACAAACAATCAGCCCATTTGCTGCCGCATATCGCATGCTAAAAGACGTTGAAGCTGAGGAGGAACAGAGAGCTATACAAAATGGGACGGAAATGCCTTCTATTATCATGGCCATTAAACAAGAACGTCAACAAGATCCCCGATGTTACAACAAACCACGTGTAAGTGAGGTCGCAGTTGTTTTTCAAAACGATGATGGAGAGCCTCCTTTTCAAAGAGATATATTAGTCCATCTTAAGCCAGACAAAAACAACCCTTTCGTTCCTAAAACACAACGTATTAGCATTTTGCACAGCAACCTTGATGCTCTTCTGTATCCGCTATTCTTTCAAAGCGCTGATCAAGGGTGGCATGAAAACCTACACCAGCAAGGAACTTCAAGAAGAATTACACAACTACAGTACTACAGTTTTCTTCTGTCTGTGCAAAATTACTACAATCCTATTTTAAACGGTGGGAAACTGACACAACAGTACTTAGTCGACGCATACGTTAAAATTGAAGCTAATCGGCTCAATTTCATACGAATGAACCAAAAACAACTTAAAGTTGAAGACTACTGCGTTCTTCAAGAACATTTGCAAAAACAATCCATTCAAAAAGGAATTCCAATTGGAAAAACAGTAATTCTCCCGTCGTCCTTTGAAGGTAGCCCCCGCAACATGCAACAGCGTTATCAAGATGCAATGGCAATAGTAACAAAGTATGGAAGACCTGACATTTTTTTTAACAATGACCTGTAATCCTAAATGGCCGGAAATAGCAGAAAATCTACAACCCTGGCAGCAAGTTGAACACAGGCCGGACTTAGTTGCACACGTATTTCGACTAAAACTCAGCAGTCTTGTTAAAGACATCAAAAATAGGCTTTTTGGAACAGTCGGAGCAATGGTACACGTCATAGAGTTTCATAAACGAGGTCTCCAACATGCGCATAAACTAATTATTTTAGACGCGGATTCCAAGTTTCGCACGGAGGACGAAATTGACAACACAGTGTGGGCTGAAATTCCTAACCAAGAAAAGTATCCTGAATTGTATAATATTGTAATCTGTAATATGGTTCATGGCCCATGCGGTGTAGCAAATCCAAAAAGTCCATGCATGGAAAACGGAAAGTGTACAAAAGGGTTTCCAAAGCAGTTGAAACAGCACACTGTTAAAGATTTGGACGGCTACCCATCCTACCGGAGACAACTGATTGATAACATTGTACACAACAAAAAGATTATAAATAACTCATGGATAGTTCCATACAACCCGTACTTATTAAAAAGCTACAACTGTCACATCAACGTTGAAATCGGCGCTTCAATAAAAAGTGTTAAATATCTTTTCAAGTACATCTACAAGGGGCATGACAAAGCTAACGTCGAAATACAACAAAAAACAGTCAATCACGATGAATCATCACGGTTTGTTGACTCAAAATATGTCAGTGATCCAGAAGCTGCTTGGAGAATATTTGCGTTTCCCTTGCATTCACAGTCCCATGCCATTATACATTTAGCTATTCATTTACCAAATCAACAGCAGCTTTATTTCTTTGAAAATGCTCAAGTCGAAGATTTCTCAAAAAATTTAAGCACAACGTCAACATTAATGGAATGGTTTTTGCTGAACCAACGTGACGAAAACGCAAGGCAGTATTTGTATCGAGAGATTCCAGAGCATTACGTTTGGAATAAAACTTGGAAGCCAAGAAAACGAGGACTTAGCAGAATAATTGGACGCATGTATACTGTTAGTGTCAATGATCAAGAAAGATATTGCCTTCGGCTGTTACTACTGCATGTCAAAGGAGCTAGAAGTTACGAAGATTTGAAAACAGTTAATGGAGTATTGCACGATACATTTAAAGCTGCAGCTTTGGCTTTAGGACTTCTATTGGATGATACTATGTGGACACTTACTTTAGAAGACGCAGTTACCCTACATATGCCTAAGAAACTTCGTGAATTGTTCGCCTACATTTCTGTCTTTGGACCGCCTACAAATCCAGCTCAACTTTGGACAAATTTCAAAGAACATATAATTGAAGATTACTGCTTACGTCTTCACAACAAAAGTGGAAATTGTCAAAATTGCGAATCTTAAGCCATGCAAGATGTCCAAAATGTCCTACTACTGCATGGAAAAACGTTTTCAGACTTTATTTTGCCACAGCCTGCAAGTCAAGTTGCACAAATTCAAGAGTATGATGAAGCTTATGAATTATTGTTGGCAACAGAGAAGAAAAAATCCTTAAATCAACAACAACGGATTGCATATGACACTATTGTGAGCGCTTTAGAAAACCAAGCCGATCCAACGCCAAAAACGTCCTGGAGGCAGCGGTAAAACATACCTCTATGAAGTTTTAATGCATCACGTTAGAGGGTTGGGAAAAGTCGTATTGCCATCGGCTACAACAGGTATTGCAGTAAACCTTTTAAGAGGAGTTCGCACTATGCATTCACTCTTTGGGATACCAGTTCCAGTCAATGAAATCTCCGTTTCCAGAATCAAACAAGACACATTTGCAGGAAAACAGTTAAACAGTGCAAATCTTTTCATACTTGATGAGTGCACCATGGCACCCAAATATGCTTTGAGCTTAATTGACAGACTTCTGCATGAAGTTATGACTACAAATATTGCAGAAAAAATGAAATTTTTGTCCTTGGCGGAGATTTTAGGCAATGCCTTCCAGTTGTACCAAATGGAACAAGAACAAATATTATCGAGTCAACCTTAAAAATGTCAGACCTTTGGAAAGAGTTTAATAAACTCCAATTAATTAACAACATGCGATCTTCTGACCCAGAGTACAGCAACTGGCTTCTTAAACTTGGTAATGGTGAACTTAGCAATAAATATAACCTTGGAGAAGACATTATTGAAATACCAGAAGACATGTTGTGCACTGACTGCATCGTAAGTGATGTTTTTGGACAACGCGTTGAAATAGATGTGAACGACCAAAGCAGTGTTGAGAGGGCCTCTTCCTATGCAATTCTCTGTCCCAAGAACGATGACGTAGCTCTGCTAAATTCATGTGTGATGGATAGAATGCCTGGAGAGTATAAATTGTACAAAAGTGATGATTCGGTGGATGTCGACAATGAAGATGAACGAGAGCATTATCCAGTTGAATTTTTAAATAGTGTTACGCCATCAGGAATGCCATCCCACGGACTACAACTTAAAGTTGGAGCAATCGTAATATTGCTGCGGAATCTAAATACAAGAAATGGTCTATGTAATGGAACTCGCCTTATTGTTCCTGGACTCCATTCCCACATAATTCAAGCAACAGTGATCACTAGATCTGCAAAAGGAGAGGAAGTGTTCATTCCACGCATTGATTTATGTCCTTCAGACACCGGTCTTCCATTTAGGCTTCGACGTCGACAGTTTCCAGTAAAACCAGCATTTGCCATGACAATAAACAAGTCACAAGGTCAAACTCTACACCGTGTTGGCATATATTTACCGGAGCCCGTTTTTGGTCATGGACAACTCTATGTTGCATTTTCAAGAGTTAAAATGAGATCCAATGTCAAGGTGCAAGTTTTGGATACCCATTTACAAGGAAAGTTGCTTACCGATAGTCCATAAGTATTCACCAAAAATCTTGAGTACAAAAATATTTTAGGTTGATATTGTTACGAAATATATTCTAGGGTCTTACTTCTTTTGTCCGATGATTTATTGTAAAATATTGTTACATATTCATGGAATAGTTTATATATTTTGATCATCTGTTTAATAATTTTGTTCAGTTGTATTAAGTTCTATAACCAATAATAGTTAATAATAAAGTATTATTTTGTGTATTCCTTGTATTATTCTTAAATCTTCATAGCGACATCTGCAGCATGTGCTACTAAAGTGAATGCAGATTTGTGCCTCTCCACGCACTTAGTCCCGGCGTGGAAAGCAGCGAATCTACAGACAGCAGCTAATCACAGCAGTATCTGAGAGCGCGTGCTGCGCCTCCGATCCTGCGAGGAGCTGCTGAAAACAGGACAGACAGCGCTGGAGCAGAGAAAAGGAAACAAGGGGAGGATTAGGGCTTAGTTTTTTAACTGTGCTGTGGAGATGGGAGAATGAGTAGGTCATACAAAACCAGGATAAGGAGGCCATACAAGCTAAGATGAGGAAGGCGTACAATCCAAAATAAGTCAGCCATACAAACCAGGATTAGAGGAATGACGGAGCCATACAAACCACATTGACAGACCGCGCTGTGGATGCTGGATGTGACACGATGGGGGATAACCCCGGCCACAGCCCGTCATTCACTGTGGTGCGCGGAACAGCAGAAACCTGGCTGCAGCCACAAATAGTCGTGATGTAAGCGGAAGCAACAGCTGGCTGCAGGCGGGAGAATTACGTGCTGGCTGTGTGTCGTCAGCGATGTTGTCACAAGCAGGATTGACAACATGACGTAATGACAAAATTCATTAGGGGCACCGAGGGGATACATTGTGAAGTTAATTAAAAGTAGTGCACAACCCATTTAAACACTGCTTCGCTGCTTAGTCGCGCCCGGTCAGCCGCATTCATATTCTAGAATACTCGATGCATTAGAATCGGGCCACCATCTAGTATTTAATACATGGCCATCTTAGGTTCACGGTCTTTGATTGTGATCTTCCTCGCTGATAGTGGCTTTCTGCTGGAACCTGCAGCTTGTTGAAGATACACGGTCCTCGTACTCTGGCCTTGAGACGAGGAGCGGGTTAGAGTTAACCGCTGTCTCTACCCGGTCAAGGTTCCTACCTAAGAAGGCCTTGAGGGGAGCGGAGGAGTAAAGCTCCACAGTAGTGTTGAGCCATCCCCGTAGTGTTCGAGTTCGGTTCGGTTCGTCGAACACCCGTATGTTCGCCGAACTGTTCGTCGAACACCTTCGAACACCGTTAAAACCAATGGCAGGCAAACAAAAACACATAGAAACACATAGAAAACACCTTCAAAGGTGTCCAAAAGCTGACAAACTGCTCAGAAGACACAACTAACACATGGAAAAGTGACAAGTACATATAGTCATGCGAAAAGAAAAGAGGTGGAGGAGTAAAAGGAGGGGGAGACACAGATATAAGCATGTCATGTCCTTCTAAAATCAAAAAAGTGAAAAGCCGACACGGCCAGTCCGTTCCTGCCCGTGCGACCTCCGTGTCGCCGGGTTTGTGCCAGAGACGCAGTGGACCCTGACGGCCAGCCCCCCTCTTCCAATACTGGTGCCTGTCCGCTGGTGGGTCGAGCGAGCCCCCCTGTGGTGGAGGCAGGTCTAAGCTTTTTAATTTAAATAGTCTCTCTAATTTGAATGAATACACTTTAAATCCTTTTACAAGGATCTATTGGAGGGCAAGTCTCATGCCAGCAGCCGCGTAATTCCAGCTCCAGTAGCGTCCACTAAAGCTACTGCAGTTAAAAAGCTTTTATAACGATCGAGCTCGGCGGTCCACCGCAAGGCGTCCTACCGCCAGTCCCAGCCCCTATGACTTGGGGTGCCTCCTGATGCTCTTCACTGAGTATCCCGGGGTCCCGAACCATTTCCTTTGAAAAAATTAAGTGTCCAAACTACAGGTGGTGTAGCTTGCTTAACAGCTGGGATAATCCGCTGACTAGCAGACACTGCTACTAGGCACAAAGTATTTCCTGGGCTAGATGCAGTTAAAAATTTGTAATTAGATACTCTCGTTGGATGCTGAGACAGCATTCCAATATGCCCCTGAGATGGGCATGACAGTCCCTGTCCCTGGCTGGAGTGGGGGGAGGGAACACCGAGGAAGGGGAACCCTGTAGTGCAGGAGCAGGGAGGAAGCAGTTCCTGGGTGCATTGAGAAGGGAGTATAAAAGGTGGGCACCATCTTCGTTCAGTGCAGAGAAGTCTGAGCAGAAGTGACAGGGAGCAGGGGCTCTGCATGAGCTCTGCTCCGGAGGAGGGCCTAGGAACAGAGGCCCAGGCCTGGAAGAGGGAGAAGGAAGGAAGAGGAGCGGAGAAGGCTCCAGGAACGAGGAACGAAGGGATCCTAGGGGTGCGGACGGGCGAGTCGCCACCGCACGCCCGAATCCACCTGCGTGGAGGGGTCAGGCCAAAGGGGGAGACCGGTCCCCGAAACCAGTGGAGGCGGGAAACGACCCTCAGCTAGAAACCGGAGGCTGTGACATTTTATGTGGCGTAGCCCCTCGCTACACCCGCTAAGAAGGCACCACATAGGGTCAGGGAAACTGGCGCCAAGTTTACCAAGAGGAGGCTCGAGGCAGCCGGACAGAAGCGTTGGTAAGAAAGGCCAGACAAAGGACACACAAAAGGGGTCATGTGAAGTGCTCCAAAGTTATCTGAGAGTTGTCTGAGCCCCTCACCTGGTGAGCACAGTACGACGTGGGCAGCCGTTACCTGCAGAAGTGGTCTGGATAATAAGAACTGTGAGTAAAGGCCCTGGACTGCATCACTGACTCCGTGTCGCTACTGCTGCTGCCCTGCACCATCACCCCCATCCTCCGCATACACTGCCCTGAGGCTATACTCCTCCCGTGTGGAGTTATACTACGCTCTGCTGCACCCACAACACCAGCCTCAGCGGTCTGCCCTGCAGCGGCGGTTCACTCTGACCGCAATCCACGGGTGGCGTAGTCGGATATTTAAACATCAAAACCACATATATAGTTCCGCCACTGGTTTGACCGCCCTGAGCCACGGAACCGGGTCGCCGCCACGGAGACTACAACCACCAGCATCCACCAAAAAGGGTCCGGCTCCGGGTGTCCCAAGGCCCAGGGGGCGCATCAGAACATTTTCATCACCTTTCATAATCACCAATGGGACAAGGCAGGGATGTCCTCTGTCCCCTCTCTTATACATCCTAGTGACGGAGCACCTGCTCTCATCAATTCGCCATAACCCCAATATTAGGTGGATTGAGGTGGGAGGCACCGAGTACAAGTGCTCTGCATTTGCTGATGATGTCCTAGTATATATCACTCAATCACATATATCCATCCCTGCTGTTATGGCTGAAATAGATCACTTTGTTACATGGTCAAATTTTAAAATCAATGCAGCGAAGTCTGAGGCCCTCAATGTCTCCCTCCCCAAATCCATATAGAATTCCATCCAGTCCAACTTTCCCTTTGCCTGGCCCTCACAGGGTATCAAATACTTAGGAATTCCTATTCATAGAGACCTCTCCCGTCTATGTTATCTTAATTTTGGGCCCTTTATTGAACAACTCCATTCAGACCACGGTTGGCAAGTTAGAACTGTAAGATTCACTACGTGAACCACTGGTGTTTTGTGGAAAAGCACATGTACACTGTGTTCCAAATTATTATGCAAAAAGTGTTTAGGAGTGATAAGGTAAGAATTTGTTTGTTTGTCGGTTAAACTCATTGATGGTGATGTGTGTCAGGGCTCTTTATATCACTGTAAGCATAAATGTAAGATAAATTGACAGTCCTGCCTTCTATCCTTTGGAGAATTTAAGAATGAAAGTATGGATCCGATGATTGTGTTGTGGGTGTGTATCGGGATTGGTGTTTTTGGTCTGTTTTTCTGGTCGGCGTATAAGTCCTGGAAGGCTAGTAGTGGAATGGTTCAGAAACCTTTGTGGCCCATTGTCTAAGTGACCATTGTCTAAGTGACTGAGGAGTCTACTCTAAGTGAGGAGAACCCAAAAAAAAATGGGGAACCAAAATGCCAAGGAAGGCATTATAGCCAAAGACTTAGTGGTTGTTATGCACACGCCCGGGCTAAGCGGCGTGTGCGTGTGATTGGTAGTGATTCCACTGGACCGTGCCGGAGAGTGAATGCCTGGAGGGGCGTGACTAAGTATTCACCCGATCCGACCAGGGTCGCACGACGGCATACGACGCCAGTGCACCAAGGAGGAACCGAGCAGAGGGACCAGGTGCTACTCCAGGACAGACCCCGGACACGGCTGTTGACCCACACAGGGGAATACAGGAACAGGCTGGTAGGCTGGCACACAGACTGGTGGGTATAGGCAGGCACGACTGGTATGCAGGCAGGCGGGTATGCAGGCAGGGGGGTAAAGGCAAGCACAGCTAGAGTGCAGACAGGGAGGCACTAGCAGGTAGGAACACAGGCGGGATAGGACCCAGTACACACCGGGACTCAGGAACAATACAGGCAGAGGGTTACAGGCAAGCACAGCTAGAGTGCAGACAAGGTTGAGCAGGGAGGACAGGGCTCTGTTCACACGGAACAGACAGGAAGGGAAAGACAGAGCCAGATACTCACACAGTACTTGCAGAGACAACAAGCAGGAGTTAGGTACGAGTTCAGACTCTGCAGAAAAAGGAAGGGAACGGACATAGAGGCAAAACAGGTAAAGGACAGGAGAGAGTTCAGACTGGAACTGAGTGTACGGAGGAGACCGACACTGCAGAGGGATACAGGAGCGGGTCTGGGAATACGGCCCCCAGAGAGGCGGAACGAACAGGCAAGGAGCGTGTTCAGACAGGACAGACCAGACACAGGAGCGGGTCTAGGAAATCGGCCACTAGAAGGCGAGAGGAACAGGCTAGGAGCGAGTTCAGACAGGTCAGACAAGATACAGGAACGGGTCTAGGTAATCGGCCCCTAGAAGGCAGGAGGAACAGGCTAGGAGCGTGTTCAGACAGGACAGACAAGAGAACACAGAAAGGACTCAGTTCAGACACGGGAGCTGATACCGCAAAGCAGGAGACATACAGGACACAGTTCAGACACGGGAGCTGATACCGCAAAGCAGGAGACATACAGGACTCAGTTCAGACACGGGAACTGATACAAAAAGCAGGAGACAAGAGACGGGACCTGGCACCTTCAGAGTGCAAGCACACACTGAAGGAAACACTATGCTCAGGCAGGGATAGAAGGGAGCTGCTGAGCTATATACCAAGTGACAGACAGCAATAGGCTGAGGACGCACAAGGGGTGTGACCCACAGCAGGTACAAAAGGCAGGAAGTGATCGGGCGCCGCCCTTAAGCAGCAGAAACAGACACAAACAGACAGCATGGAGGGAAGCCAGAGAGACATTCTGGACAGGAGATCAAGTGCGCCCTCTTGCACAGTGGGAGATGGACCACCATGCAAGGACGCCGCCAGGTATGTTACAGTACCTCCCCCCTTACGCCCCCTCTTCTTCAGGCCTGCCAGAATCTTCTGCAGGGAATTCGAGGGCCAGTCGTTCACTGGGTTGGAGGGGGACAGAGACTTAAGGGTAATCTCTGCTTCGAGGTACATCTTGTCAAGCTCACAGGAAGAAATAGACGGGTTATCAGGTACATAATGAGGAAAAGTCACTGTCTCTTTGTTATCTGGTGGTATCCCGGAGGATTCAGGAAACAACTGGAGGTCCTCCGCCGGGTCAGAAGAGTGCAGAGGCTCAGAGAAAACAACTGCTTCAGAGTACACTAGGTCGGACTCACTGGAGGAAGCAGGCGAGGTATCGGGTACCGAGTATAGGAAAGTCTCTGTCCATTCACCACCAGGTGGCACCCCGAAGGGTTCTGGAGACAGCTGGCGGTCCTCCGCCTGGTCAGAGGGGTGTAGAGACTCACGGGTAACCTCTGCTTCAGAGTACACTAGGTCGGACTCACTGGAGGAAGCAGGCGAGGTATCGGGTACCGAGTATAGGAAAGTCTCTGTCCATTCACCACCAGGTGGCACCCCGAAGGATTCTGAACACAACTGGAGGTCCTCCGCCTGGTCGGAGGGGTGTAGAGACTCAGGAGTAACCTCTGCTTCGGAGTACACTAGGTTGGACTCACTGGACGAAGCGAGCGAGGTATCAGGTACAGAGTATAGGAGAGTCTCTGTCCTTTCGCTACCAGGTAGCACCCCGAAGGGTTCAGGAGACAACTGGAGATCCTCCGCCTGGTCGGAGGGGTGTAGAGACTCGGAGGTAACTACCACTTTGGGGTACCCATTGTCAGGCTCACAGGACGAAGCGGACAAAGTATTGAGTACCGGGTGTAGAGAAGTCTCTCTCCATTTGTCATCGAGTGGTATCCCGGAGGGTTCAGGAGGCAACAGGGGATCCTCCGCCAGGTAGTAGAGGTGCACAGACTCTGAGGTAACCACAGCTTTGGAGCATCCTTGGACATGCACACCGGTTACAGAGAAAGAAGCATCTGATGCCGGGTGCAGGAAGTTCTCCTGTGTGGAGTCTGGATGGGCAGAAGTCTCTTCGGCCAGGAGAACTGGTGCACTACCCACGCACATTACCCATTGGGGTTTCTCCGGGATACAGGAAGATGAAGCTTCAGTAGGGACTTCAAGGTTGGGGTCAGGAGGTCTCAGGGAGGACAGACCCTGGCGTGACGGCTTGCCTCTAAGTCTAGCACGTCTGGACTGCCTCTTGAGGTTGAGAGAAGTATTCCGGAAAGCGTAGTCACCCTGTGAGGATTCTGGGTGGGCAGTAGTCTCATTGGGCTGGAGGACTATTGCGCTACCCACACACATTACCCGTCGGGGCTGCTCCGGGATATTGGGAAGTGAAGCTTCAGCAGGGGCTTCAGAGTTAGGGTCCTCGAAGACCATACGAAAGGCCACCAGGAAGGCCTGCAGGTCAAGGATGACAGGATCCCATGCTTCCCATAGGGGGGTGACCCATTTCAAGGCATCACCCGCTAGGTAGTCAATCATAAAGGCCACTTTAGCCCAATCGGAAGGAAAATAGAGAGGGTAGGCCTTAAAGTGTAGCATGCATTGCTCCACAAATGCACGACACTGTCTTGGATCCCCATAGTAACGTGGCGGATCCGCAGGAACGAGAGCTGATAGATCCATCTGGACGGGTGCGTAATTCGCCTGGAACTCAGCTAAAGGGGGAAAAAAATTTATTTATTTTATTTTAATGCATGTATTCGCTGGAAAAACTTCTCAAAGAGCGAAGGCCGTGGGGCTCAACGGGAACCATGGCCTGAGCATGCTGTTATGCACACGCCCGGGCTAAGCGGCGTGTGCGTGTGATTGGTAGTGATTCCACTGGACCGTGCCGGAGAGTGAATGCCTGGAGGGGCGTGACTAAGTATTCACCCGATCCGACCAGGGTCGCACGACGGCATACGACGCCAGTGCACCAAGGAGGAACCGAGCAGAGGGACCAGGTGCTACTCCAGGACAGACCCCGGACACGGCTGTTGACCCACACAGGGGAATACAGGAACAGGCTGGTAGGCTGGCACACAGACTGGTGGGTATAGGCAGGCACGACTGGTATGCAGGCAGGCGGGTATGCAGGCAGGGGGGTAAAGGCAAGTACAGCTAGAGTGCAGACAGGGAGGCACTAGCAGGTAGGAACACAGGCGGGATAGGACCCAGTACACACCGGGACTCAGGAACAATACAGGCAGAGGGTTACAGGCAAGCACAGCTAGAGTGCAGACAAGGTTGAGCAGGGAGGACAGGGCTCTGTTCACACGGAACAGACAGGAAGGGAAAGACAGAGCCAGATACTCACACAGTACTTGCAGAGACAACAAGCAGGAGTTAGGTACGAGTTCAGACTCTGCAGAAAAAGGAAGGGAACGGACATAGAGGCAAAACAGGTAAAGGACAGGAGAGAGTTCAGACTGGAACTGAGTGTACGGAGGAGACCGACACTGCAGAGGGATACAGGAGCGGGTCTGGGAATACGGCCCCCAGAGAGGCGGAACGAACAGGCAAGGAGCGTGTTCAGACAGGACAGACCAGACACAGGAGCGGGTCTAGGAAATCGGCCACTAGAAGGCGAGAGGAACAGGCTAGGAGCGAGTTCAGACAGGTCAGACAAGATACAGGAACGGGTCTAGGTAATCGGCCCCTAGAAGGCAGGAGGAACAGGCTAGGAGCGTGTTCAGACAGGACAGACAAGAGAACACAGAAAGGACTCAGTTCAGACACGGGAGCTGATACCGCAAAGCAGGAGACATACAGGACACAGTTCAGACACGGGAGCTGATACCGCAAAGCAGGAGACATACAGGACTCAGTTCAGACACGGGAACTGATACAAAAAGCAGGAGACAAGAGACGGGACCTGGCACCTTCAGAGTGCAAGCACACACTGAAGGAAACACTATGCTCAGGCAGGGATAGAAGGGAGCTGCTGAGCTATATACCAAGTGACAGACAGCAATAGGCTGAGGACGCACAAGGGGTGTGACCCACAGCAGGTACAAAAGGCAGGAAGTGATCGGGCGCCGCCCTTAAGCAGCAGAAACAGACACAAACAGACAGCATGGAGGGAAGCCAGAGAGACATTCTGGACAGGAGATCAAGTGCGCCCTCTTGCACAGTGGGAGATGGACCACCATGCAAGGACGCCGCCAGGTATGTTACAGTGGTACGCAGAGAAGGGAAACAGGCACTGATTGGAATTGACAAAATATTATGTAAAGCGGGAATGAATGAGAATGGAGAGATGAATGGAGAGAAATGGAAATCCTTCTTTAACTGCTATCATGGATGGCTGAAAGATAAGGGTCTGTTGAAGACAGTGGATGTATGGATGAATGCATGTGCTCATTTTAAAGGAAAAATTGAAGAATTAGGAGACGGACGTTACAGACTGACAAAAACCGGAGTGACAGATTTTTCTCCCTGTCCGCTCCCGAGTCACCCAGCTCACCCTCACCTCAGTACCAGAATTCTCAGGAACCCAATTGTTGGGTTTGCCCCAGATGTGGACAGCAGAACCCCTTGACAGTAGACATCTGTGTGGCATGTGCAGGACCGAGACCCCACCCAGCTAGTCTTTTCCCAATGAGGACGGTAGTTGTGCGAGGAGCACCGGGAGCAGCCGCCGCAGCAGCGGGGGGGGGGATGCAGTTGTTCCAGGTCAGAATGCTCGCACAATGTTAATGTATAGACCATGGAGTCCTTCAGAGCAGTTGGCACTGATCTCCCAGCTGCCAGACCCATCCCAGTCCCCTATGGGTTTCGCTAGAATGATCACCACCATACAGGATAATACCATGCCACTAGAATTGATCTGCAAGGGGTAATTAAGGGGAAATTGGCAGATGAAGCTCGGTATGACAGACTGACGGACGAAACTTATAAACAATATGACAATAGAACGGGCCCTGATGTAGCGGAGGCTAATGATGCAAC
Organism: Phyllobates terribilis; assembly: GCF_046119375.1. Classification (NCBI taxonomy): domain Eukaryota; kingdom Metazoa; phylum Chordata; class Amphibia; order Anura; family Dendrobatidae; genus Phyllobates; species Phyllobates terribilis. The sequence continues at coordinate 641,657 of NW_027363005.1, read as the reverse complement.
AGCCGGGGTTCTGTACGTAAAAGCGTTGGTAAAAGCATGTAAAGATAGGCAAGCAGAAAAGCAAGTTACACTAGAAGATAGAGTGCAGGGGAAGGAGGAAGATCCTAAGGATTATTTCTATGCATTAAAGAAAACCTGGTCAGAAATGGGGTTCAACCCCGGAAATAAGACTAGTGAGAGGGTATTAGCAAGTGCTTTCATGAATGGACTAAAGAAGGAGATTGCAGAGAAGGTAAAAGCAAGTAGACCAGACTGGAGATCAGTGAAGGCAGAAGACTTAGCTAGAATAGCTCAGGGGGCACAGCATGACATAGCGCAGGCAAAGAGAGCTGCCAGAATACATATAGCAGAGACGACCCCCAGAAAGAACAGAGGCAGAGGACGGACTGAAGGAGGAGGACAGAAACTGTGTTATGGATGTAAAAAGCCAGGACATTTTAGAAAGGACTGTAGCACCAACCCGTATCCAAATGCTCAGAGTACGGGTCCTCCAGCCAACCAAACAACGCCCCCACAGGATGAGGGTGGCTTGCACATGAACCCCCTCATCTCCTTACCCCCAACTCTCAGTTGTATAGTGCAGGTGAACCTACCAGGGGGACATGAAATCGATTTCCAAGTAGATACGGGGGCCGACAATTCAGTAATTACGCAAGGTGATTGGCCATACACTGACACTGATTTTTCACATCATGTCATTGCCACCCCCTTCAATTCCCCGTCTATCCTGCTCCCTGTCACTAAGAGAATTCCCCTGCAAATTCAAGGAGCTACTGTACATAGCCAGCTCATGGTATCGCCCCAAGGCCAATGTAATCTATTGGGAAATGATGTGTTGTCCCAATTACAAGCACATATTGAGTATCATCCCGATGGCACTGTCACCATGACCCCAGGTTTAAAACCAAGTAGCCTTTGCAAAATTATGTCACTAGATATTGCCAGCATAGAAGAGACAAATGAGTTTCCCCCGATATTGGAGCATGCTGTGCCACATGATTTTTGGGCCTCAGACAAAACAGATGTTGGTAGGTTAAGAGTTCAACCAGTAATGGTAAAATTAAAACCAGGAGCAATCTTGCCTCAACTGAAGCAGTATCCCCTTAGCTCGGCTCAGGAGAATGCCATAGCCCAGCAAGTCCAAAAATTACTACAGAGGGGAGTCCTAGTCAAAACCCAGTCCCCTTGCAACACTCCCCTGTTTCCGGTAAAGAAAAAGAGCGTGCCAGGACAACCAGCCGCATATAGAATGGTCCATGACCTCCGGTTGGTTAACAAAGCCACAGAACTTCTAACACCAGTTGTGCCCAACCCGCATACTCTTCTGTCACAGATACCTTCTAACTCTCTTTGTTTTTCAGTGGTCGATTTGGCAAATCCATTCCAGAGACTGCAAATTGATTATATTCAGCTGCCAAAGTCAGGATCATGGGAATATGTGTTGGTCTGTATTGATTTGTTCTCAGGATGGCCAGAGGCTTTCCCGATTGCCGAAGCCACGGCTGCGGCAACCGCAAAGAAACTGCCTGCGGAGGTGGTCTGCAGGTATGGGGTACCAGAAGTAATTGAGAGTGACAGAGGTACACACTTCACAGGTGAAATAATGAATGAAGTCATGTCAGCTCTAGGAATTCAACAAGCACTCCACACCCCATATCACCCGCAAAGTAGTGGTAAAGTGGAAAGACTGAATGGGACATTGAAATAAAAAATTCAGAAAGCCATGGCTGAGACAGGAAGACCATGGCTGGATTGTTTACCGCTTGCTCTGTTTTCAGTAAGATACACGCCTAATAGAAAGACTGGACTCTCTCCATATGAGATATTGTTTGGCAACGTACCCAGCCTAGGGTGTTTCTATCCGCAAGCATTAGAAATGAATAACCATGTGTTAAGTTCCTACGTGAGGGCTTTACACAAAAAGATTAAGCAAATACATGATAATGTCTTCAGTTCTCTTCCAGATCCAGATCAAGACTCTAGCAGCCATACGCTGCAACCTGGAGACTGGGTGGTTATAAAAAGACACGTGAGGAAAAGCCTAGATCCACGGTTTGACGGACCCTTTCAAGTTCTGCTGACCACAAGTACAGCCGTTAAGCTAGAGGGAAAAGAGACCTGGATCCACGCATCCCATTGCAAAAAGATAATAGGAGAACCAGCGGACAAAGAATGATGACATTGTTTATACTTACCTGCATACTTACAACCATAGGTGCATGGACTAGGTTGAGCACCACAGATGGAGACAACAATAGATTCATTAAACACCATCTTGCTCTAATCGATGGACTAAAGGAGCAAAACCAGACCATTGCTAATTGTTGGATATGTACACATGCCCCTGTGACGTCCACTAGCATACCCTTTCTCGCCGTCCCAGTCTCATGGGAAAAGATAAACTTTTGGGTGAACTGTTCAGATACTTGGGCCAATAATGCCACACAGAGACTGTGGAATACCACTGTTGGGATTCCCGTAGTAGCATGGACAAAATTTCCCTGGTGGCAAGGGAACCTGACGGGTCAAATAATTCCCAGGTTGTATATAGCATTTAAAGGAGGGGAGTGGGTACCTCGTAACAAAACAAAAATTACTGATCTAGGGAAAATACCTGAACAAGGATTGAAAATAAGTTTTAATGCCACTTCAGGAAGCAGTGATGCCTTTAAACCTTCCCTGTTGGAAAGATATCTACACACTTCTAATTGGGTGAATAATGTTTATTTTAAAAACGGGGCAAGTGATACCTGTGCCAAAATACCTGGCAATCTACAGTGTAATGTAATCAAGTTATCAGAAAGGTGCACCTACGTGTGGCAATCCTGATGCTGGCTATTGCTCCCCTATAGGTCAAGGCCCTGGGTGGTGTATGATGTCAAATGTCTCTAAGTTTGTTGATTTAGTTCACCGTCTAATACTGCAACATTCAGCATTATGGAATCTCCCCTTATCCATGTATTGGGTATGTGGAGACAAGGCTTTCAAGTGGCTCCCAGTAGGAGTAACAGGAACTTGTACCTTAGCCAGATTGACACCCGCAACTTATATTGTTACTCCAGACCAGCTAGATCCTTTGTCTATCCCAAAACATACACTGCATAAGCAATCAGCAGACAATAAAGAAAGACCAAGTGGGAGACCCCATATAGTTCAAATGGGAGGGGTAAACACATTTTTCAGTGCATTGTTTATATACCCTATGTTGACACAAATGTGGGATAAATTAGTAGAAGCTACAGACTATCTTGATGATCAGATTTGGGATATTTTAGAAGTAGTTAACGGATCTCTTGCAGTACAGAATCAATTGATTATTGTCACGAACCAACATACCCTTGTACTAGATTATTTAACAGCAGCACAAGGAGGGATGTGCCAGATAATAGGGCTCGCATGCTGTCATTATATAGACAATCCTAGTGTATTGACGCTGAAACATAAGTTAGAGGACGTTGTAAAATTGAGGAAGCTTTATGATGAGGCCAACCTCAAGAATCAGGATTCCTGGTGGGCAAACACCTTTTCCTTTCTAAATCCTGCTAATTGGTTTAAAGGTATCGGTGGGTGGGTGGCTGGTATAGTGTAAGCTATTATTCAGATTTTGCTAATGTGTCTTGTGGTTTATTTGGTTTTTAAGCTTTTTCTAATGTGTATTCAGTGTTGTACTAAAAGAAAATATAGAGATTCATACTGATAAATGAAGGAACCAAAGGATGGAATGTTATAGCAGAAGATGAGGCCCCTTAAGTTCAAAGACCCCATCTATGCTGTATAAGTCTGAAAGTTACTTTAGGTAAAAAAAAAAACACCAGCTGTGAATGTTCCTTCTTGAATCAATAATGCGTCCTTGCTAGTCATCAGAATGTATCTGATTAAATGTGTCTAATCAAATGCGTCCGATTGAATGTTTCAACACAAGCACGAGAATAGAAATCAGTCTTTGTGTGCTAAAATTGTATAATCAAACCATATATGGTAAATCCGTTTTCTGCCTTCAGGGTGAATATAAAACCCATGCTTTGTAATAAAGTTTAGAGCTTGTTTGACACACATCCTGTCCTGTGTCTCAGTCTCTCCGAGCTCGTAATCCAAAGGATAGAAGACTCAGAATGCAGTGACCACAACAGTGACTGGCTGGCAATCCCTGCATGTTCATTGGCTCTGTAAAGAGCGCCAAACATGCAGGGCGGAGACCCGAGCTCCCGCCCGAGTAACCCGAAAATGCTCGGTGCTCGCCGAACATCCCGAATAGTGAGATGCTCGAGCGAGTACCGAGCAGTGTCGAGCATGCTCACTCAACACTATTTGCTCTTGTCCTCCTCCTTCTCCTGATCCTCCACCACCATATCACCAGGGTGACCGTGGTCCATGATGCAACACCCACAGAATTTTTTTAAAGAGTGTTTATGATGCCCGTAAAATTTTTTTTTTTATACAGTATGTTCATGTATACCCCCAGGACTAAATGTTGGTCAGCCCATACACTTAGTGCATGGGCATTACAAGTATAGGACGCCAGCTCCTTTCTAATGGAAATATTTTTTTATGAGGCCCTCCTCCACGACTCTTCCAAGGGGCATTGAAGTGCCTCCAAATTTTTGGCAGCCCTTGCATTCACTGCATAGGCCAACACTATGGGAGACTCTCTCCTTTCTAATGGGAATTTGTCGTTACTGTGGCCCTGCTCTATGTGTCTTTAATTTCTTAGTGGGGTTTTTCCCAAATTTGTTCAGCTGTTAGACTCTTGCATACCCTATAACTGTATAGCAGACCCTCTCCTTTCTAAGGGGAACATGTCGTACTCGTTACTGTGACCCTGCTGTATGTGTCTTTAATTTCTTAGTGGGGTTTTTCCCAAATTTGTTCAGCTGTTAGACTCACTGCATACCCTATAACTGTATAGCAGACCCTCTTTTTCTAATGGGAACATGTCGTACTCGTTACTGTGGCCCTGCTCTATGTGTCTTAAATTTCTTAGAGGGGTTTTTCTAAATTTGGTCAGCCGTTGGACTCATTGAATACCCTATAACTGTATAGCAGACCCTCTCCTTTCTAATGGGAACATGTCGTACTTGTTACTGTGGCCCTGCTCTATGTGTCTTTAATTTCTTAGTGGGGTTTTCCTAAATTTGGTCAGCCGTTGGACTCACTGCATACCCTATAACTATATAGCAGTCTCTCTCCTTTCTAATGGGAATTTGTCGTTACTGTGGCCCTGCTCTATGTGTCTTTAATTTCTTAGTTGCGTTTTTCCTAAATTTGGTCAGCAGATGGACTCACTGCATACCCTATAACTATATAGCAGATTCTCTCTAATGGGAATTAGTCATTACTGTGGCCCTGCTCTATGTGTCTTTAATTTCTTAGTGGGGTTTTTCCTAAATTTGGTCAGCCGTTGGACTCACTGCATACCCTATAACTGTATAGCAGACCCTCTCCATTCTAATGGTAACAAGTCGTACTTGTTACTGTGCCCTGCTCTCTGTGTCTTTGATTTCTTAGTGGGGTTTTTCCTAAGTTTGGTCAGCCGTTGGACTCACTGCATACCCTATAACTGTATAGCAGACTCTCTCCTTTCTAATGGGAATTTGTCGTTACTGTGGCCCTGCTCTATGTGTCTATAATTTCTTAGTGGGGTTTTTCTAAATTTGGTCAGCCGTTGGACTCATTGCATACCATATGACTGTATAGCAGACCCTCTTCTTTATAATGGGAACATGTCGTACTTGTTACTGTGTCCCTGTTCTATGTGTCTTTAAGTTCTTAGTGGGGTTTTTCCTATATTTGGTCAGCCGTTGGACTCACTGCATACCCTATAACTGTACAGCAGACCCTTTCCTTTCTAATGTGAACATGTCGTACTTGTTACTGTGTCCCTGCTCTATGTGTCTTTAATTTCTTAGTGGGGTTTTTCCTAAATTTGGTCAGCCGTTGGACTCACTGCATACCCTATAACTGTATAGCAGACTCTCTCCTTTCTCATGGGAATTTGTCGCTACTGTGGCCCTGCTCTATGTGTCTTTAATTTCTTAGTGGGGTTTTTCTAAATTTGGTCAGCCGTTGGACTCATTGCATACCCATTAACTGTATAGCAGACCCTTTCCTTTCTAATGGGAACATGTCGTACTTGTTAGTGTGGCTCTGCTCTATGTGTCTTTAATTTCTTAGTGTGGTTTTTCCTAAATTTGGTCAGCCGTTGGACTCACTGCATACCCTATAACTATATAGCAGACTCTCTCCTTTCTAATGGGAATTTGTCGTTACTGTGGCCCTGCTCTATGTGTCTTTAATTTGTTAGTGGGGTTTTTCCTAAATTTGGTCAGCCGTTGGATTCACTGCATGCCTTATAATTGTATAGCAGACCCTCTCCTTTCTAATGGGAACATGTCATACTTATTACTGTGGCCCTGCTCTATGTGTCATTCAGAGTCCCTCCATCATCAATGAAACAGGATGTGTCTGATGATGTGTCACACACCACATTGCCAGATATGGTTGTAGAATGTAAATATGACATTTCCCTGTAAATGCATTTGCCTTAAAAAATAACGTAAAACAAAACAAAACAGTAGGATCTTTCTTTAGTATAAAAACAAAGTCGCCAATGTAACCTCAATGTAATCACATTGTTCAGCTCCTGCACCTCCTCCTCCATCTCTGAAATTACCACATCAGTCACAAGCTGAAAGCACTGCAGCACTGCCTTGGCCAAGCGGCAACAGGCTGTGCTGAAGATAACATGCTTAATGCTTAGGTGACAAACCACCTAGCGCTGTAGAGATGTTGAAAGCTGTAACACAGCAGCTTGATGTGTTGCTCTCACCGCTGAACATACAGCCAGGCATGGTCGTGTGTGACAATGGGCGGAACCTGGTGACGCAGAAATGACAGCCGGAGTAGATACAGATTCCCTCTATGCCAGTCCTTTCACCGAGCTAAAGAATATGGCTGTGATGAAATACAACTCCCACTGAGAAGCTGTTTCAGATTGAAAAACATTGGGCCCACCAGAGGATTTGATTCTGAGGGTTCACCTTTCTCCCCCGCTCAAGAGCCCCATAGCAGCTGCAAAGTTAGCGCTATCATGAACTCTCCTGATGTAGAAGCCAGGGCACACCAGAGGATTCTTCGTGGGACCGTCCAACCCTGCCAAGAAGCAGTCCTGGCTAAAAAAAAGTGTGTGGGAAGATTCCCGGACACTCTATGGCTGCTTTTTTACTGAGGTGGAAACCCACGCAAACACGGGGAGAACATACAAAATTCTTGCAGATATTGTCCTTGCTGGGATTTGAACCCAGGATCCCAACGCTGCAAGGCTTCAGTGCTAACCACTGATCCAATGTGCTGCCGTTCACCCTCTGATATCTAACAGGCTGGGGAAACTTGCACCTACTGCCACTCTATCTTCAGCTCCTTTGTGAGAAACTAATGTATTTGGGCAGCCACTCAGTCTACCAAATAAAATTCCTGAGAAGGAAATTGTGGAAGGCTTCGCTACTGGTACTGGGACAGTGCTAATACCATGGTGTTGTACCATAGTTTACTGGAAATATTCCAGGCTGGTAGGAGGTAAGCAGATTCCCACAGAAAAGTACCAGCAGTAATGTTCAGGGACCCGCGCTTGTAGAAGGCGGAGACAACACCGGGAGAAATAGTGACGACTGGGGACAGAGTATGGACACGAGGCATGAGGTTGTGAAAAGCTTCCGCCTTCACGGGCCTAAAAGGCCACATTTCAAGTGAAAGCAGCTTTAGAGGACTTCCTGGGAGAAATCACAGCTGGAGTAGATATGGTTTCCCAAGTCCTTTCACCAAGCTTAAGAATAAGGCTATGGTGAAATACAACTCAGCAAAAGAAGCTGTGGACTGGCTCCATACCGTCCCTGGCCACATTCACTTGACCACGTGTTTGTGCGCAGGCGGTCCTTCCCAGTAAGTGCACTGGGAAGGGCACGGGTAATGTTGTGGGACCCGTGCTTGTGGAAGGCGGAGACGATACCGGGAGAAATAGTGGTTGCTGGGGACCGAGTATTGACGCCCGGACGCCGCCGGCATGAGGCTGTGAAAAGCTTCTGCCTCTACGAGCCTAAAAGGCTCCATTTCAAGTCCAAGCAGCTGCCCAGAAATCTGGCAGTTTAGTATTGCAGCCTGTGGGTGGGTGGCTGGCTGCATACTTGCGCTTGCATTCCAAGTAACAGAAAAATAAGCAGATAGTGGCCTCTATCATTATCATGGCCTCACCTCGGCACTAAGAACTCTCCTGAAGGAGAAGCCAGGGCCCACCGGAGGAGTCTCCGGTTTTCAGGTGGGTCCGTCCAACCCTGCCGAGAAGCAGCCCTGGCTAAGAAAAGTGTGGGGGAAGATTCCCGGACACTCTATGGCTGTTTTTTTAATGTGGATTGGACGTGCTTGTGCATGTTATTTCTTAAACTGGATTGCAGATCAGGCCATTGCCCAACTCTGTAGTCCTGAAATTAAATGCGCAAAGAAAGATGTTTGTGTGTCAAAGCACCACCGAGAAGTGCTAGTTGATGTTAGATGGGCTGCCATTCCTTCTGCAAAAGCTGCTTCAGAGGACTTCCTGGGAGAAATGACACCCAGAGTAGATACGGTTTCCTTTTATGTCAGTCTTTTCACCGAGCTAAAGAATATGGCTGTGGTGAAATACAACTCAGCAAAAAAAGCTGTGGACTGGCTCTGTACCGTCCCTGGCCACATTCACCTGTCCACGTGTTTGTGGTTAGGCGGTCCTTCCCAGTAAGTGCACTGAGGAGGGCACGGGTAATGTTGTGGGACCCGTGATTGTGGAAGGCGGAGACGACACCGGGAGAAACAGTGGTGGTTGGGGACCGAGTAAGGACACCCGGCCGCCGCCGGCATTTGCTTATGAAAAGTTTCCGCCTCCACGAGCCTAAAAGGCCACATTTCCTGTGCAAACAGCTGTCAAAAATTTGGCAGTATAGTATTGCAGCCTGTGGGTTGGTGGGTGGCTGGCTGCATACTTGCGCTTGCATTCCAAGGAATGGTGTAGGGACAACTGAACGCTGCACTGGAACAAGGACGTGGACGGTGATTGTTGCAAGTCTGCAACGACAGGTGCATGGCGGGAGGCATCTACGCATGCGCCAAGGAACACTTATGATGGGCACACTTTTAGGCAGTGACCTGGGAGTCAGAAATGCTTCCAGAGGTCTTCCCCATGCTGTTCCCATGTCTTTTCAGCACTGTATGCATGTGTCTGATGATGTGTCACACACCACATGGCCAGATAAGGTTGTAAAATGTTAAAATGACATTTCCTGGTGAATGCATTTGTCTTGGTTGAAAGCAATGCAAAAGTGCAAAAAAGCATCAAAACTGCTACGTGTGAACATAGCCCAAGGTGTGGAGGAGTATTTTTGGTTACTTATTTTGCCTTATATACAAGTCATTACCCTGGAAAGGATGTTCCTTAACATATTTCTCAGGAAAATCCATTTTGGTTTCGTTTTTGTATGTTTATGAGTCCGTAAAAGTGGCATAATACTCTGACATTGTTGTTGACAGCAGTGATATGAGAGTCAGAGATGCTTCCAGGGGTCTTCCCCATGCTGTTCCCATGTTACTTGAGCTCTGTTCCCATCGATTTGGGCAATTTTTAGGCCCTCTGCAGACTGAAGGGAGGAGCCGCCTGAAAAATGCTCGGGATTCCCATAGACTTACATTGGGCTCGTTGCTCAGGTCGAGCACCCGAGTATTCCAATGTGCTCGACCCGAGCAACGAGTACCCGAGCATTTTAGTGCTCGCTCATCACTACTAGACACTTATAAGAAAGGGGACAATCTGAACAATCTGTCTTCAGATATTTCTTGGCCAAGTCTAGATGTTTCCATTTCTGTGTCTTGTTCAGTGGCGGCTGGGTTTCGGCCTCCTCACCTTGGTTATGTCTCTGAGCACCTTGTACTTCTGGTCCTCCAGGGAGGTTGCAGATCTGGAATATGACAGCACTGGAGGACAATTTCTTCTTTGTCCCTTCATGTTTGATTCTTCTCAAATATTTGGTAGTTAATGTGAGTCTTATTTTTCTCACCATGTTTTTTGTGTCCCTGTTGACTATTGGCAACAAAACTTTTGCTGGTTTTGTGATCGCACCTCAATATCTTAGCAATTTTAAGAGTGCTACATCCCTCTGTAAGACTTTTCAGTCAGTTAAATCTCTTTTTTTAGCCCATTTTGTCTGAGGAAAACAAGCTGCCTAATAATTCTGCACACCTTGATAATCGTATCCTTAGTCCGCACCCCCCTCATTACAGAAATACACATCACCCTGAGCCATAGTTTTTTTATTATGATGCAGGGTAAACCTGTATTTATTACCTTTGGGTGTTTCTTCTAAATATGCAATATACAAATGTTCCTATCCGAGAGTGGCTTCGTGATCCTGCCTTGCAAATGGAGGCAAAGTTGTTGCTTCAAGAGATGTAAATTTTGAATTAATAGTTCACATTTATCGAGACTCCAGAGATTAATTTTCTGTACATCAAAATGTTCATATGGTCACCTAAGCACCTTCAGCCCTGAATTGATTGAATGACCAAACACCATTGATCCTTTCCAACCATTGGATTTACTGGTGACATATGTTGGGAGCGGGCTCAGGATATGAACCTGCTCTGTACTCTGCAGGTGTCATCTGTGTTATACAGTCAGTGCCTGTGTGAACAGCAGCAACCAGAGCTAGCTTAGACTGCTGCTGATTTAACCATCTAAATGCCGCTGACACTCTCACACAGCTGTAATAAAATATAACTTCTGTGGCGCAATCATCAGCAGATGATATAGGAGAGCATGTAGGAGGGACGCATATGTGGGTGTATTTAAAGGGGTTGTCCAGTCAAAACTGATAAGTCTGTAATCACACAGAATGACTGCAGACTTATGAATTATGCAGGCACTGTGCGCTGTGGGGATTCGCCGGTTTCAGACTCGGGAACAGAGGGTATGTATGAGTTATACATGCCCTCGACCAGTGGGTGCAGCTTCGCTCTCCATACACTTGATAGAGCCAAGGCCGCACCCCATCTAGTGACACGGATGGCCAATAAGCGTGTCCGACTAGAGGGGGCAGCCTTGCTCCTTACAAGTGTATGGAGAGCGACTCTGCGCCCACTGGCCAGGGGTATGTATATCTCATACATGCCGGTCTGAAACCAGCCAACCTGGGGGATTCATAAGTCTGCAGTCACACAGAGTAACTGCAGACTTATCTATTTTGACCAGACAACCCCTTAAAGTGAAAATTGCAGGTGTTGTGGGAAGAAGGCTGTTATAATTACTTTTTGGAGGCTCTTGTGACAATTCTGGGTAAGAGGCTGCTTGTAACCACCATGGGGTGGGTGGAGGTGGCTTTGGCTGCTTTGTTGGTGGGAATAGAAATTGCATCTAGTGACTAAGACCATTTTGTTATAGTGCTGCTGAGATTACCTAAGGGTAACTAACTTTTTGAGGAGTGGGATATACTACTGTGATATGAGGGTATCTGAAATTCCTCAGTGTGCATTATCAAGCACTACAAAAAAGAAAAAGGAAAAAATATAAGGCCCGGACACCTGAAGTGTTAAATTAATACACAGGTGCACAAATACGCTACACGGCCAATATACACACATATACTGTATATTTCTTCCATACGGCACTGTTGGTTTGGTATGAGTCGGACATATTTCTGTGTATAATACATGAACCATGAGACTGTTGTCTTTGTGGCAGCTCTAGCGTGATCTATATATACTAGTGTCTATCAATTATTTTTACAGATGGTTGTTGTGGAGGTCCTGCTATGTGGGATGTGCTCTTCTTTCTCTGACTGTTTTACATCTGCCACTATTGGTCATTTCTCTCACCTTAGCCACTTAGTGGACCGTATATATCTTTCTATTTTGTGGATAATAAATATATATTTTTATTAATAGCTCTATCTCTGGCAGTTTTTTTTAGATCAGCGCCATTTACAAATATTGTTTATATATTGGCTACAATTCTCTCTCCTTCGGTATTATATTCTGATAAGAGATAACTGTAATAGGTCTAAATGAGCCGGGAGAAGAGCTGAGTCGAGACGGGACGCAGGACAGTCCTGCCGAATACGGGACGGTTGGGGGCTATGGCTCCTGTCAGTCAGCTTTCCCACACTCTGTAATATGAAATCTACCCAACTAAGCAGGTAATGTGAGGGGACGTGTCATTACACCATGTACTATTCAGGATGTATGAGAGCTTAGTGATGCCCCCTGTAAGAGCAGTAATGGCAGCCATATTGGTTGTCATCCTGCATTCCCAGATAGAGATACCTGGGGAATGAAACAATAACTGCTCCTATCATGTACCTCGCTGTGGACGCCTCTCTACAGGGGATTCTCCTTCTTCATGAATGTTCTCTGGAGGATCTGATCATGTGGCGTCCATGATATGTGGGGTCCTGACTGCAGGGGGCAACATTGTTGCAGATCCACCATCTCCCACTGAGCCACATCCAGCGTATCCAGTCCAGGCAATGCTCTGTGAGTTTCATAGTTCCCAGCTGCACTGACACATTGTAACAAACCCTCTCCCCTATTATATGAGCAGTGCAATTACTGTCTGGTTTAGAAAACCCATTCTTTCCAATGTCCTTTGAGGAACATCTGGGTAATTAATGGAGGAACCCAGCTCAGTGTTCTCATTTATTAGCCAAAATGGAGAAAGGTAACAGCATCTCCTGCTCCGGACCCAACACTCCCAGGAATCACAGCAATTAGCTGATTTATCACCATAGGATAGTAACGATATCAGGGGCGTTCAAGCAAATTTATTCTAATGTGTATTGGGCCTTAAGACATAAGGGGCAGCATAATAATGACTACATGGACGTCCAATGAAATAAAGACAAGCACAAAGATATAAGGGGGGTAAAAAGAAGATTTTATTTATAGATTGAATTATTTTATATTTTAGTATTATGTATATGTGAAAATTATTCATCTATCAGACTTAACCTATTTATGGGCCATGTTGATCCAGAGGAAGGCGAAAACCCCCTGTGAGGAATAAGCCAATTGTCCTCATATCAGGGGGGAAAATTCCTTCCTGACCCCAAATAAAGTATGGCGGTCAGAATATATCCCAGGATCAAAGGCTGATACCTAATGTAATGTAAATACAAATGAAAAAATATATAAATTATTTTTGTAGGTTTGGATTTGATTATTTCAATGTCTGAAATTACATATCTTTTCAACTAAAATTATTGTAATTTTATACCTTTTTTGTTCTGCTACTATAGTGTGAGTCTCCTTACTAACCTAGCATACTAAATGTATTATTATTTATTGTATTTATTTATTATTATTTATTACTTTTTGTATTTATTTATCAGACTTAACCTATTTATGGGCCGTGTTGATCCAGAGGAAGGCGAAAACCCCCTGTGAGGAATAAGCCAATTGTCCTCGTATCAGGGGGGAAAATTCCTTCCTGACCCCAAATATGGCGATCAGAATGAATCCCAAGATCAAAGGCTGATACCTAACCTGTGTAATGTACCTAACCTGTGTAATGTAAGTGTGATATATAAAAATCATTTTAGTTACTTAGACTAATTATCCTTTTTATTTTTGAGAACTAATTTTAATTGTCAACAAAGAAAATTTAAATTTTTCTAAAATTTCTCTTTTGCTACTAGTGTGTGAATCTACTTATTAATTTATGATACCAAACCTATTTAAGGCCGTGTAGATCCAGAGGAAGGCGAAAAACCCCTATGAGGAATGGGCCAATTGTCCTCATATTAAGGGGAAAAATTCCTTCCTGACCCCAAATATGGCGATCAGATTAAATCCCAGGATCAAAAGCCGATCTATGTCCTATATCTATGTGCGGAAATGTACGGTGTGCTATATGTATGCCTATAGTAGTGTGGGTGATGTGATGGGTGATGGGTGCGGTACTTACCAGGCCTGTGCTAAGGTGATAATGGCCGCTCTACACATTCTTCTGCTCAGCTGCCCAGGACTATTGCTTTTGAACACATCAGATGGAAACTTAGCACAGGCCATTCCTGGGGTAGAAGATCTTCTGGATGGAGGGATGTCAGTTGCCAGCCCAGTATTAGAGGAGGCCAAGTCAAGGGTCTGGGGCAGCAAAACAATGGCAGTGGTCCGGCATGAAGATGTTTTGGAGAGATATGATGTTGAAGGGCAGCCGAGGTGAAGTACACCAGCAGAGACGAGGTACGGGTCAGGAGGCATGAAGTTCTGGGCAGTTGGCAGGGGCTCATCCTGCAAGACAAAAAAGGAAGACATTGATTATTCTCTCTGCCAGATCTTCTGTTATATTAGGGGAATGGTCTTTATAATGAACCATTCCCCTATGTAACATCAGATACAATGTACTGATATCATAGGTGTCCTGTGTGAACAGAGGTCACTCACCAGATGGTCGTGGATTCTTTTACAGTCCAGATCTTTTCATCCACCTAAGAGAAACAGAGACATAAAGTCATTGTTAGAAAATGTGAAAAAAGACAAGATGAATGATGATGATTACCACAATGTGAGAACACCTGATGGGAGTTATCCCCAGATGAAGAGATCCTTACCGGGCCCAGCTTGGTGACATGTACGTAAATCTGTCCACGGGGTGAAGGACTGTATGCTCCGGCCACTGCAGATGATGGTTCTCCAGAACTTGCCTGAATGGTGAAAATGGTGGCTCTGCTCTCCTTTCCTCCAATTCCTCCCAGCCGATGGTGGTAAAGAATGGATGCTCCCGGATGTTCCCGCTCACACCCAGGCGTGTCTGAGGGTCTTTGCGCAGCAGCTTCTTAATGAGATGTTTCACATGAGCATCAAGCCAAGATGGAAATTTTGGCTTTTCATTGATGATAGCTTTGAAAGCCATTTGCTTGATGGGGCCGTTGTAAAATGGGAATCGTCCTGCTGCCATCCTGGAAACGACAATCCCCAGGCTCCACCAGTCCACTGCTGCGCCGTATCGTTTTCTACGAAACACCTCAGGGGCCATGTAGTGGAAAGTGCCCGTCACTCCAGAGATGTTTTTGGAGGAGGTAACGCCATCTTGGGCGAGCCCAAGGTCGATTATACGGATGTGGCCATCTGCATCCAACATGATGTTATCTGGCTTTATGTCTCTGTAATGAAAAAAAAAAAAGAGAAATCTGTCCAGTGATAAAAGAGATGGAAATTGAGTCATTGCAAGATCAGATAGAATAAGTGGCAGGACACAAGGAAAGCTGGGGGTCATATCTCTAGAATGTAAAGGGGACAGAGAGAAGGAGGAACGTCCTGCTTACCGGTGGACGATGTTGTGTCCATGGAGGAACTGGAGGCCACATACGATCTCTGCTGTGTAGAATCTGATGGAGAGAACAGAGTGTAGTATCAATGTCATCAAATCCTTCTCTAGCAATCCCCAAATACCATGGCACCCCACCTGCTGCATCCAGCACACTAAATACTGTATATGACCTGCCATTGCTACCTTAGCTACATCCTGACCCCAGATTTTTTTTCCATCTCCTTAGTTCTCTTTTACATACATTCTCCACTTTCTCACCTCACATTGCCGATGTTCAGGCAGCCGCACATCCTGATCAAATTCTCTAGGCTGCCACCGGACAGATACTCCGTGATGAAATATGCCCTCTGCAGAGACTGGTGTGCGGCATAGAGGTGGCATAAGAATGGGCAGTCTCTGGCAGCCAGGAGTATCTGCCGCTCTCTCATGATGGTGTCCTCATTGTCCTCTTTTTTGGTTATCATTTTGACAGCCATTTGGATGTTTCGGCCGGGGACTGATGCCAGGACCACCTAAGAGAGACAAATGGAGAATACTTAGAAGGCATCTGCAGGGAGTGGAAGTAATCTGGATTTTATAGCACACAAGGCACATGAGTAAACTGAATGGTCGCTCAGTCTGCTGGTAACCAGGTCTAGGTAGAGGAGCAAATCCATCTATCAGCATAATGCACTGCCTGCTCCATGGATGGGCTATGGAAAGGTCTTAAAGGGAACCTGTCATTCCCTGTGTAGAATCTAAACTGCTCCTATTGCGTTAGTAATACAATGTGTATCACTAACACGCTTTTTTCATTAAAATTGGCGCTAATATAATATGTAAAATCCACTTTATATGTTTGTATCATACCTGCTCTTTTAGTCATAGAGGTGCGATTCTTCGCATTTATTCAGGGTTTGTGCCGCCCACGTATTTAAATTCTGCTCCCGGCTTGTGCTGATGTAAGTATGGGGCGCTTGCGCAGTATGTCATGCCAGCAAAGCTTGTAGCGCTGGGAGCCGCACATGTGCTGTGACGAGCGTCTCCGGCCGCACACAGTGAAGCTGGGAACTACACAGCAGTGTCACTGTGCAAGCGCAGGGAGCCGCTAGTCAGAGCGCATGTGCGGCTCCCAGCACTACAAGCTTTACTGGCAAGACATACTGCGCAAGCGCCCCATACTTACATCAGCGCCAGCCGGGAGCAGAATTCAAATGCGTGGGTGGCACAAACCCTGAATAAATGCCAGGAATCACACCTCTATGACTAAACGAACAGGCTCCTAGCCTTTCATCAATGAGAAGCAAAGGAGAGCCAGGCTGAAGTTTGCCAAGACCATAAGGATTGGATCATAGAGGACTGGAGTAAGGTAATCTTCTCTGATGAGTCTAATTTTCAGCTTTGCCCAACACCTGGTCGTCTAATGGTTAGATGGAGACCTGGAGAGGCATATAAGCCTCGGTGATCGGTGATGATCTGAGGATGGTTCAGCAAGGCTGGAATTGTGCAAGTTAATCTTTGCGAGGGATGTATGAATCAAGCTGCATACAAGGTTATCCTTGACAAACACTTGCTTCCTTCTGTTCAGGCAATGTTCCCCAACTCTGAGGACTGTTTTTTCCAGCAGGACAATGCCCCATGCCACACAGCTAGGTCAATCAATGTGTGGATGAAGGAGCACCACATCAAGACCCTGTCATGGCCAGCCCAGTCTCCAGACCTGAACCCCATTGAAAACCTCTGGAATGTAATCAAGAGGAAGATGGATAGTCACAAGCCATCAAACAAAGAAGAACTGCTTACATTTTTGTGCCAGGAGTGGCATAAGGTCACCCAAAAGCAGTGTGAAAGACTGGTGGAAAGCAGCCAAGACGCATGAAAGCTGGGATTAAAAATCATGGTTATTCCACCAAATATTGATTTCTGAACTCTCCCTGAGATAAAACATGAGTGTTGTTGTTTCTAAATGAATAAGAACTTGTTTTCTTTGCATTATTTCAGGTCTGAAAGCACGGCTTCTTTTTTATTTTGACGATCTCTCATTTGCTACAAATAAATACAACATTTTTAGCTTTGAATTTTGGAGACATGTTGTCAGTAGTTTATAGAATAAAACAACAATGTACATTTTACTCAAAAATATACCTAGAAAGAGAAAAATCAGAGAAAATTAACATTTTGCAGTGGTCTCTTCATTTTTGCCAGAGCTGTATTATATTAGCGCCAATTTAAATGAAAAAAGCGTGTTAGTGATACACATTGCATCAATATCAACGCAATGGGGGCAGTTTACATAGTACACAGGACAAGACAGGTTCCCTTTAATGAATAATTATCATTTTAATTTGTATTTCATAAATCAATAGCACACATGAAAATAAGCAACTTTGCAATAAATCTTTTCAGAGAAATCTGTTTTTTCTCCGCCAGGACTGATTTTTAGCTTTCAAAATTCTCTATTTCATGGTAAAATCTATATTCAGTGAAGACAGATTGTTACATTACTGAGATAGGAGATGACAGTTGGTGCTGAAAATATTCTATGTAAGAGGGATGGGGGAGGAGGGGAAAGTGGAGGGAGGAGTTCTGCATTTAGCTCCTCGATCTCCCTCCCTCCCCTTTACATGGAATACTATCAGCACCAACTGTCATGCTTTGAGTTGCCATTAGTGTGGTCAATATCAATGTCTATCTATATTTAATAAAAACACAGAGATCAATGTCATTCACAATATGGCAGCCTGATTGTAGCCTATATTGACAATGACGTGAAAAAAAACAATGTCCCATACCCCCTACAGCTGTGACCCCTGAGGAAAAACATCCAGCATAAAAAATACCATGTTACAGCAGCACTAGACCTAACTATGGTGATATCTTAAATGTAATCTCACAGAAGAACGCTACAATGACAAACAACAAAGCATGACATGGCTGACAGCAGAGAAGAATACATGGGGATATAATAAATGCTTCAGATTTCAAATAAATAAAAAAAGATGCAGGACTTACTTTGCCAAAGGCGCCCCTACCCAAGACTTGGTGGATGTTGAAGCGGCTGATGTTAAGCCTGGCATAGGGGCTGGATGATCCACGGTCTCCGCTGCATCCAGGTGTTGGCTCGTCCAATCGCCTCTTCTTGAATCCGGTCACGCTGGGCTCTTCTCTCGCTCTCTTCCCTTCGTTCTCTTGTCCATGTCCAGTAGACGCCATTCTCATAATTATCTTCCCGCCTGCAGACCTCGGTCAGATCGCTTCAGTCGACAGTTGAAAGTAAATGGCAGTTGGTCGTGTGCAGGTGATGCTAGAGGTGACGGAACCCTCCTGTGCTACCTACCAGGCAGCGGCTCATGGCCTGCTCTGCCCTATACACTGATGTGGGCATCATGGGTGACAGTTTAGAGTCCAGAGGAACGGCAGAGAACTTCATGGCGACTGGTAGTGATTTTTTTTTTATATTTATTCCCATATACATCAGAAATAAAAAAAATCATATAAAAAATAATACTATTAATTTACTAGCTCTTCCCCTTACCAATATAATTATTCCATATTCCAGAATTTTTTTCTTCTTTTCATCTCATTATAAGATGCCACTTTTTATATGTCGTAGTTAGAGATTATTTTTCTATACACTATGCGGACAATTATTAGGCAATTTATATTTTTGATGATTACTTTTAATATTAAACAACTACAGTGCTGTCGGTCAATGCAAAAGGTTAATAAAAGTAAAACCTGAATATTTAAGAAAGTAAAAGTGCGGTTTTGTCTTTCTTTGGAGAACAATGTGTGCAGAATTATTGGGCAACTAAATAAAAAAATATATATTTTCCATCTCAATTACAGTGTACTTATTTTCATCTGTTAAAATAGAATAAGAACCAAACAGCTCAAAATGTACAAAATATATATCAGATGTTCAAAAATAATATCAGTGACCAATATATTAATATAGTCACCTTACATCCTTGGAGTCTGTCAGTTTTTTAATCTGTTGATGATTAACTTCATAGGCGACACCAACCAGAGTTTTCTAGACACTAGTGATGAGCGAGCATGCTCGCTACTGCTCGGTGCTTGCCCGAACATCTCACTGCTCGAGATGCTCAGCGCTCGCCGAGTATTTCCGGGGTTGCTTGGCGGGAGCTCGGGTCCCCTTCCTGCATGTTTGGCGCCCTTTAGAGCGCCAATCAACATACAGTGATTGCCTGCCACTCTTTATAATGCCGCAGCCATGATGGTTGTGGCATTACAGTGATTGGCTGGCCGCACAGCGTCATCAGGTCTATATCAGACCTGGCGCCGCTGTGCTCGTCACAGTCACTCTGTAATCAGACAGTGTAGGGAGAGGTGCTGCTGCGTCACGGAGAGATTTGCTTGTGTATTAGGTAGTGTAGGGAGAAAAACCGTACATTACGCATATCCATCTTATCAAACAGTCATTTTGAGGACTAACTAATCCATCTGCAGAGATATCAGGCAGGCAGTGTATATAGGCAGGCAGGCAGTGTATATAGCAGACTGCAGTGCATATAGCACAAGAGGCTCCATTCCAATTCTGCGTCCTGCTGCTGTTAGATATTTCTATACTAAGGCCCAGGTCTCAGGGGCGAGGAATGCTTTTTTTGGATCTTAATCCTCATTATTTGCTTAAAAAGCAATCCAGGGAACACCATTTTTCTGTCCTTTCCATATTACAGCGCTAAAAATCCAGCTATTTAAAACTGTGGTTTCTCCGTCAAACGGATCACATATACGTTGTCAGAAAATACTGCCATTTCTGGCCTCCATTAAAAATTTCTTTCAGTGTGTCAGTGAAGCAATTCACAGCAGTTTGCTGTTCACACTACTTACCTACAGGCCAGGTATTTAAAACTGTGTTTTCTCTGTCACACGGATCACATATAAGTTCCCTCCAAACTCAGTCATTTGTAGTGAGCGTGGAAGATACTGTCCTCCATTTAAAATGGGCAAGGCACGTGCAAGGGACGGGGTACTGGATGTGATGGTGATGGTGCATGCAGAGGCCGAGGACAAGGCCGTGGGCAAGCTGAAATTGTGCCACAACAAACACCCACATCTTCTCGCCTGACCTTCCTGTCCCAATTTCTAGGGGACCGCAGCACACCACTATTGAACCCAGAGTAGTGTCAAAAGGTTGTTGGTTGGATAGCGGATAATGCTTCCAGTCACTTAGCCACCACCACCACCCTGTCTTCCACATGGTCAAGTCTCAGTAGCCGTGAGTCTGGACAGCATATTCCTCAACCTGATCCTCCTTCCTCCCACCTTGCCGAGTGCCCGGAGACAACTGATCCCACACTTGGACACTCTGAAGAGCTGTTTACTTTTACATTTATAGATTTGGGCCTCTCGCCCGGTCCACTTGAAGCGGGGCAAGAGGAGATCGCGTGTAGCGATGCCCAAATATTTGAGCAGCCACGGTCACACAAAGGCGACGGTGGGAAAGTGTCACAAGAGGTGGACGATGATGAGACACAATTGCCAGAAACTCAGGAGGAGGACCAGGGTGCGGAAGTGGAAGACGAGGTGGTGGATGATATAGTAACTGACCCAACCTGGCAGGAGGACATGCAGAGCGAGGACAGCAGCACACAGGGGGAGCGAGGCAGAGCACCCCAAAAGGCAGGAAGAAGCAGTGTGTTGGCCGCAGACAGAAGGCAGGCAACCGTTCCCCATAACACCAATATGAAGGAAGTTGCCAGTACAACTGTTAGGTCTTCCCAAGTCTGGTTGTTTTTAAAAGACTCTGCCGATAACCCCAAAAGGCCATTTGCACCACCAGCCAGGCCAGCATCAGCAAGGGTGGCAAAACGACCAGCCTGACCACCACCAGCATGATCAGGCACATGGCAGGAAAGCACCTGACTTTGTGGGCCGAACCCCAGAGTCCAGGAACAGTGTCTGCAGGTGACACCATTGCTTCTTCCACTCTTGTGCATTCAAGCCAATCCCCTGTCCATGGTGCATGCGAAGATGCCTCCTGCCCTGCACCATTCGTTGAGCACTCTCAAGTAGCAGCCTCAGTAAGCACGTCCATGTCCTTGTCCCAGCAGCGTGCGTTCAGTCGTCCATACCCCTGTCCTTGGAACGCAAGAGTAAATATGCAGCCAACGCCCCACAGGCCACACTACTAAATTCTCACATTTCATGACTGCTTGCGCTCGAAATGTTGCCTTTTACGCTCGTGGAGACGGAAGCGTTCCCCAACCTGATGGCGGCTGTCCCTCGGTACTCGGTCCCCAGCTGCCACTATTTCTCCTGGTGTGCCGTCCCCGCATTACACAAGCATGTGTCCCAAAACATTAGCTGTGCCCTCAAATACGCAGTTACTGGGAAAGTCCACCTAACCACGGACACGTAGACAAGTGCTTGAGGGCAGGGACGGTACATCTCGCTGACGGCACACCGGGTTAACATAGTGGAAGCCGGGACCCAGTTGGACCTTGGGATTAGAGATGAGCGGTGTTCGAATTGAACTGTTTGCCAATCTCAAATTCGAGCTGTTTTGGGCGGTGTTCGAGCCGTTCGACGAACCCGAAAGATTTGAAAAAAATCCGGCTGTTCGAGGTTATGTTCGATAACTGTTCGTGCACCAAAATCGTAACTGGATTTTTTCACAGTAATGCTGATAATCAATGTTAATACACAGTTTGAGTGTACAGCGGGGTGGGGGGAGGGGCATGGGATGGATCTCTGCAGAAATAATGAAGATCTCCATTTTTTTTTCTCTTTCCCGCATTTACAGTGGGGAGGTGCAGTCTGTCAGCCTATCAGCAGCGCACACACGGAGCAAAGTGCTTTTTTTCACACAAGCAAGGGCATGTGTCATTGGCTGTGTATGTCACATGTCCTTGCCCTATAAGACACAGCCATTTTCCCCGTCGCCACCATTTTCTCACTGCTGCAGCTGAGTGTTAGCCCGCACCGCTGCTGCTGTGTGCGCGCTATACAGTATAACTGTGAGAATTGCAAGCGAATTTTATCTGAAATAGACAGATAGCTTGGAAGTAGGGACTAGTTCTAATTGCAGCCCTATTGAGGGCTAGGTTACAGCATTTCCTACGACTTTTAGCAGGCAGGTCTGTGCTCTTAAATAGACAGATAGGTTGGGAGTAGTGACTAGTTGTAATTGCAGCACTTTTGAGGGCTAGGTTACATCAGTTCCTATCACTTTTTCCTAGGCAGGTCAGTTTTAGTGCTGTGCAAGTGTTTTTCACAGCATTTGGCTAAAACTAGCTAAGCAAATCCTTTAGGGCCTGTAATACACATTTTTTACTGCACGTAGCCAAGTAAAACCTTTTGGGCATATTAGCAGTGTGTGGTACTCATTCTATCAGGCCATCTATACTAAGCTCCACCAGCTTTCAAATTACTAATAATTTTTAGCTGCATCTTGCCTGGAAAATAATTTTGGGCCTGTAGCAGTGTGTGGTACTCATTCTATTAGGCCATCTATACTAAGCTCCACCAGCTTTCAAATTACTAATAATTTTTAGCTGCATCTTGCCTGTAAAATAATTTTGGGCATATTAGCAGTGTGTGGTACTCATTCTATTAGGCCAGTGATTTTCAACCAGTGTTCCGCGGCACACTAGTGTGCCGCGACACATGGTCGGGTGTGCCGCGGGGAAAGTTCCCCAAACTATGGTGCCCCCTGTGTTTTGTTTCCCGGCAATGCGCTCGATGCGCAGTCACGCCTTCTTACAATGTAGGAGACGTGTACAATAACACATGCGCAAGCTTTGAACCTCGTGCGACTTAATGACGTCACCGAGGCCGGTGCGTCATCCTGAGAGCGGAGAGACTCTCGCATTTGCCCGCCGCCAAGGTAATGCCCGCCAATAATGCTGACTATATGAGCTTTTGCCTGAGTATATGAACTGTTGGCAGAATACTCAGCATATGAGCTGGTACTTTTAGTACTCCAGCAGTATACTGCATATAACAATGAGAAATGTAAAATGAGAAATACTATAGTCATGAGGCTGGAGTACTACAAGTACCAGCTCATATGCTGAGTATATGAGCTGGCACTTGTACTCTGGCCTCATGGCCATAGTACTTCTCATTGTACCCCTTTATATTGCAGTATATGAGCCACATAATAATCAGCACCATATACTGTGGCGCTGTACAGTGCACATCACCACAGTATATGATGCTGATAATCATGTGCTCATATACGTGGGACTGTATTTATGAGGTTACATGGGATTGAATATATGAGGGGGTTATCCTTTTTTATTTCACTTTTTTAAAATAAATAATTTATTGAAAGGACCTTTGCCAGGCATATTTCACTCTTGAGGGCTAAAAAAGTAGCTCTTGTGGTGGTAAGAAGCTGATTTAAAACCCCCAAGAGTGAACTCCGTGAGAGTTGTATGTATGGAATAATAAATGATATTAGTACCGTTCTTCAGCAGTCATGTCCTGCTTGAATTGACTCTAGTGGCGTAGCACTTGGCAGCCGGCTCTATTCTACTTATAGAGAAAGCTGAGTGCTACGTCACTAGTGTCAATTCAAGCAGGAAATGCAGACCGTAGTAATAGAAGTTATTATCACACACATACAGCTCTCGCGAAGTTCACTCTTGGGGGGTTTAAATCAGCTTCTTGTCACCACGAGAGCTGCTTTTTAAGCCCTCAGGAATGAAATATGCCTAGCAGAGGTCCTTTAAGTGTGGCAGATAATGTAATACTCTTCTATTTTAGTGTGTGGCTGCGCACACTATCTCAGCAGTGATGGAGAAGTATTTGAGAATGGAAAAGGCAAATGCCGAACAGGACCCTGGACACAATTCTAACCCAAATGAAGGCCCTAGTATGAGAGTTCGACAAAAGAAAAAAGACAAGACGGTGAGCTCAAGGCAATACAGTGAAAGCTATCTTTCATTTGGATTTACTTCCACTGGGGATGCGACAGCACCAACACCACTGTGCTTGGTGTGCGATGAGAAGCTTTCCAATAGCGCTATGGTGCCAAGCAAACTTAAACGCCATCTCCAAACGAAACACCCTTCCGTTCAAAATAAACCGATGGAGTATTTTGTACGCTTACGTACAAACAATGAGAAAGGGGCAACTTTTTTGAGAAAAAGCACAAAGGTAAATGAGAGAGCCCTCAAAGCTAGCTACCTTGTTGCTGAACTCATAGCTAAATCAAAAAAGTCCCACACTGTGGCAGAAACATTAATACTACCAGCTTGTAAAGCTATTGTAAATGAGATGCTTGGCCCTGAAGCAGCTAAAGAGATAGCTAAAGTGCCTCTCTCTGATAACACAATTGCCAGACGGATTGATGACTTGTCTGCGGACATTGAAACAGTTGTTTTGGAAAAGGTGCGCATCAGTAAGAAATTTGCCTTGCAACTTGATGAGTCGACAGATATCAGTGGACATTGTCAGTTGTTGGCCAATGTGTGTTTTGTGGATGGTGAAGCCATTAGAGAAAACTTCCTATTTTGCAAGGCACTGACAGAAAAATCAACAGGAGAGGCAATATTCCAAGTCACATCGGAATATCTTGATAAAAGTGGACTTACATGGGAAAACTGCACAGGTGTCTGCACTGATGGAGCCGCAGCCATGGTCGGGCGCATCAAAGGCTTTGTAAGTAGGGTTAAAGAAAGAAACCCAGATGTTCTTGCTACCCACTGTTTCTTGCACCGTGAGGCCCTCGTTGCAAAGACCTTACCAGCAGATCTAGCTCCTGTGTTGGATGATGTTGTGCGCATAGTGAACTTTGTGAAGACGCGACCTTTGAGATGTCGCTTATTTGCGTCTTTGTGTACAGAAATGGGAGCGGAACATAAAATCTTATTGCTCCACACGGAGGTCAGGTGGCTGTCACGTGGCAAAGTGCTGGCCCGTGTGTATGAGTTGCGAGAGGAACTTAAAATATTTCTTACAAACGAGAGGTCCGATTATTCAAAGCTGCTTGCAAGTGATGAGTGGTGTGCAAAGCTGGCATACCTGGCTGATATATTTCAATATCTGAATGAACTAAACACACGGATGCAAGGTCGAAATGAAAACCTGCTTACAAGCACTGATAAAATGAACGGATTCCGTTTAAAGGTGCAGCTCTGGCAACAACATGTGCAGGATGGCAACCTTCAGATGTTCCCACTCACCGAGAAACTGCATGATGACAATACTGCTGCAATGTGCGAAGCGATTGGCAGACATTTGAAAACTCTTGAGGAGAAGTTATCGTTCTATTTCTCTTCAGCCTTCACAGAATGCCTTGACTGGGTTAGGGACCCATACAGCTCATTATCCATTGCTGGAAAGGACATGACTTTAAAGGAGCAAGAGGAACTTGTTGAACTGAAGCAAGATCGCGGTTTAAAGCTAAAGTTTGCTGATCTTCTTTTGGACAGTTTTTGGTTATCTGTTGCCAAGGAGTTCCCCATTCTGGCCAACAAAGCTATTTTGACATTGCTCCCATTTTCAACCACATATCTATGTGAGCTGGGCTTCTCAAGCTTGACTGCGATAAAAGCTAAAAACAGGGAGAAACTGAGAACTGTTGAGGAAGAGCTTCGTGTGTGTCTTTCCACCATTCCTGCCAGGATATCCCTTTTGTGTTTATCGAAACAGGCCCAGGTTTCACACTGAGTGAGTAAAATAAATTTAGAATCTATATTATTAACTATATGTATAATATGACTGTTTTAGTGTCATTTTGTGCTATTTTGTTTGGTGGTGTGCCCCAGGATTTTCTAAGTATAAAAAGTGTGCCGCGGCTCAAAAAAGGTTGAAAATCACTGTATTAGGCCATCTATACTAAGCTCCACCAACTTTCATATTACTAATAATTTTTAGCTGCATCTTGCCTGTAAAATAACTTTGGGCATATTAGCAGTATGTGGTACTCATTGTATTAGGCCATCTATACCAAGCTCCACCAGCTTTGAAATTAATAATAATTTTTAGCTGCATCTAGCCCGGAAAATAATTTTGGGCATAGTAGCAGTGTGTGTGGTACTCATTGTATTAGGCCATCTATACCAAGCTCCACCAGCTTTGAAATTAATAATAATTTTTAGCTGCATCCAGCTCGGAAAATAATTTTGGGCATAGTAGCAGTGTGTGGTACTCATTGTATTAGACCATCTATACCAAGCTCCACCAGCTTTGAAATTAATAATAATTTTTAGCTGCATCTAGCCCGGAAAATAATTTTGGGCATAGTAGCAGTGTGTGTGGTACTCATTGTATTAGGCCATCTATACCAAGCTCCACCAGCTTTGAAATTAATAATAATTTTTAGCTGCATCCAGCTCGGAAAATAATTTTGGGCATAGTAGCAGTGTGCGGTACTCATTGTATTAGACCATCTATACCAAGCTCCACCAGCTTTGAAATTAATAATAATTTTTAGCTGCATCCAGCTCGGAAAATAATTTTGGGCATAGTAGCAGTGTGTGGTACTCATTGTATTAGGCCATCTATACCAAGCTCCACCAGCTTCGAAATTAATAATAATTTTTAGCTGCATCTAGCCCGGAAAATAATTTTTGTTCCCAATAGTGGTAGCAATAGAAATATGGGGCGCGTGCCTGGCTAACAAAAATATACGCTTCATAACAAAAAACACCAGCCTAGCGCACTGCATTAATAAGATGGCATCATCGTCTCTCCCCGTGCTAGGCCTACTACGCCGGCTAGCATTCCTGTGCCTAAAACACAATGTATGGGTCCGCGCTAGCCACGATGCTGAGGGGTCTAACCCTGCTGCTAACGCTTTATCACAGTTCAATTGGCAGATTTTCACAGAGCTCCCCCCCAACGCCCACCCATAGGGCAATAGTTACCCACCCTCCCTATGGGATCTAGTGGCGAATAGTTGATGCCATTAATCAGAGCGTCAGTTGCCCCGTTGACGTGGCAAGCATACGGTAAGGCATGGGAAGAGTGGACACGACTACTAGCAGGCAGACGGGTTGACCAATGTGAACAAGCCAGATTACAAGTCACCATAGAATTTCTCCACCAGCTAATGATGATGGGCTTATAAGGGGCGTGAGCACAGCGGTGTCTGACCGGAGTAGCATTTCACTTCCAACTACTGAATTGGGGAGATGTGACAAAGAGATTCATCATCAGACAATCCATAAAAGGGTGGAAAAGGGGTCAGCCAAGTCAGGAGTGTAGACGTCCCGTCTCGTGTCACTAAAACTGATTTCTCACATCATATCCCTAACACCATTAACATGACACTCACAATTTGAAGCAACACTACTGTCTACTGCATTTGTCATCGCCTTCTTTGGGGCTCTATGCATAAGCGAATTAGTCCCTCAATCCAAAATTACCACCAGTGGAAGCTTATTACAGCAGGACGTAGTCATAGCCAATAAAGCGATACGTCTACGCATACGCAAATCGAAAACGGTTCCAGCGGACAGGGGCACTTGGGTACTTCTACAACCCACAAACGGTACACTGAGTCGGGTAACAATAGTAAAAACATATATAACCATCAGATCACAAGTAATTTCTTCCTATCACACATTGATGGAACGCCATTATCAAGATACCAGTTCCAAGCTATATTTAATAAATGCCTAACATCGGCAGGGAACCACCCGAAAGATTATGGGACACACTCATTGAGCATAGGCGCGGCCACGGAAGCAGCAAGAGCAGGACTGTCAGAAACGGAAGTTCAGAGGACAGGGACATGGCGATACACATGTTTGGCGAGGTACATAAGACCGGACTTGTTATCCTAACGTGGTTTGTTTCTTTTACAGGTGACGCTAAGCCAACAGTGTGGGTGATAGGCCACTCGTATTTATATTGGGCAGAAAAAAGGGCGAAAGTCCGCCCAGGTGGGAGGAAATTAGAATTTCATAACACATATTTCAACTGGAGAGGTATTAGAGGCCTGCAATGGCCACAGGTACTAATGGAGGTAATCAAGGTAGGGAGAGAGGCAAGAGGTCCGGTCATCTTAGTCATACAGGCCGGGGGAAACGACCTAGGTCATCACAAGAGCGCATAATTAATGGCAATAATGAAACTAGACACTGAGCGCTTCAGAGAATTTTTCACAAAACTAACTATAGTATGGTCAGAGATTGTGCCGATAGCGGTATGGCAAGGTGCGCAAAACATCACGGCCATCGAATGGACAAGGCGGGTAATAAATATTTGGATGGCAAAATTTAGAAGAGACAGAGGCGGTGTAGTGATACGACACCGACAACTGGAAGGAGATAAAGCAGGCCTCATAAGGCCCGATGGTGTTCACTTAATGGATATTGTACTGGACATATTCCTGTCAGGACTCCAGGACGGAGTGGAACAAGCGTTAAGAGTGATGGATGGGGGTCAGAGTCCTGCATACGAGTACGCAGGATCCTTCGTGGCCTGGAAATAGAAAGGACATGTTGGAGAGTTACACTTGTTGACCAACTTGCCCATGTGGAGACACAGGGCATGCTGCAACAAGCTGAATTATTTTAGAAATAAAATGCCTTTCTAATGGAATGAGTAAAAAGAGTTAATAAAGCTGTGACCGATCCTCACCCATCCAGTTGTAAGAGTTACATTATTGTATTGTCAAGGAAAGGGGGGCGGTAGGGGGGCTGAGCATCTGTATTTGGTCGGGGGTCCCCACAGTCTGCCTAGGCTAGATGCAGTTAAAAATTCTTATTAGATACACAGGCGGTGTAGCTTGCTTCAGAGCTGGGCTACTACGCTGACTAGCAGACACTGAAGCTTTGGAGCAGACATCTGAGTAAACAGTTCTTCAGACTCAACCATCTATGTTACCCCAAGCCATAGTGTATGTAGTTTCTTACGGTTAAAAGAGGGGGGCGACCCAACCCACCTGGAATTGACGATGCCAACGTCACGTAAAACACAGCAAGGGGACTCCAAAAAGAGTCTCCATTTTTTCCAAAAATTGTGGCACAGACACCACTTAAGTGGCATCAATTGCCCCAGAGTTGCTTAAAACGGTTGGTGAGGTGATTTTACCAAATCCTCAAGCTTTTAGTCTCCCCAGGATGACACAGGGGTAGAAAAGTCCTTGCGGATCCATGATTTGTTCATCTTTATGAACGTGAGTCTGTCTACATTCTCAGGGGACAGCCCGATGCGCTTATCTGTCAGCACACCACCAGCAGCGCTGAACACACGTTCAGAGAGAACGCTGGCTGCAGTGAATGACTAGATCTCCAAAGCGTGAGTGGCGAGCTCCGGACATGTTTCCAGATTAGAAGCCCAAAATGAGCAAGGGTCCAGTGACACAGTCATGGCTTTGATGTTCACTTGGAGATACTCCTGTACCATCCTCTCTAGGCGTTGACTATGTGTCAGACTTCTTGTCTCCTGTGGCCTTGCAAAGGATGGTCTAAAAAAGTGGTGAAACGATTCCACAAAATTGCTGTTACCAGCAGATACTGTGATACTGTTACGGTTTGAGTGATGAAGACTTGACAGTCCCACGGTTTGCAAGTTAGAACTGTGAGATTCACTACGTGCACCACTGATGTTTTGTGGAAAAGCACATGTAAGATACTGCAACAGCCTCTGCTGATACTCCTGCATGCGTGAATCCCTTTCTATGGCAGGAATTATTTCGGCAAATTTACTTTTGTACCGGGGATCTAAGAGTGTGGCAACCCAGTAGTCGGGATTACTTCGAATTCTGACAATCCGAGTGTCATGTTGCAGGTAGTGCAGCAAGAAGGCACTCATGTGTCTTGCGCATCCAGGAGGAACAAGTCCTTGTTGTGTTGATAGCGAGGTAAGAATCATGCTTCCTTCCTCTGCCCTCTCCCCCCAACCTCGCACAACAGAGATGTGATCAAGGTCTCCCTCATCTGATGAGTCTTCCATGCCCATCGCCAGTTCGTCCTCCACTTCTTCCTCGGCTCCTGCACCTTCCTCAACAGTTTGGCTGCTACCTTGCGCCCTGGTTAATCCCTCTCTCCCACCCTCCCATGCCTGCCGCCTTGGTGCTGCCGACCGTCTGGACCTTGGAGATGTTATCCCTTCCGCATACGACTCCTCCTCTACTTCCTCCACCTCCTCTTGTCCCACCACCTGACTCCGAATTCTGTTTAACGTGTCCTCCAGCATGTAAATCACCGGAATAGTCATGCTGATAATGGCATCGTCAGCACTAAACATCTTCGTCGCATTTCAAAACTGTGCAGAAGGGTGCATAGGTCCCTGATCTGAGACCACTCCTGCAGCGTGATTTGCCCCACCTCTGGATCTCGTTTGCCCAGGCTATACGTCAGAACGTATTGCACCAGGGCTTGTCGGTGCTGCCACAGTCGCTGAAACATGTGCATTTCAGCCGGTGAACTGGCAGGCCCAACGACTTCTTTAGAGATGTAAGTTGTTGAGCTGCGAACGGCGGAAGTGAGCACACAGCGACCGTGCCCTCTGCAGAAAGCCATCTAGTCCGGGATAGTGGGCTAAAAATTGCTGGACAACCAGGTTCAACACATGAGCCATACAAGGCACGTGTGTGACATTGCCCCGGCGAAGGGCCGCACCCAGGTTTGCAGCATTGTCGCACACAGCCTTACCTGGTAGCAGGTCCAGTGGAGACAACCATTCATGAAACTGGGTCTACAGAGCTGACCACAACTCCTCAGCTGTGTGACTCACATTTCCCAGACATTTCAAAGTAAACACCGCCTGATACCGTTGAGTCCTGCTGCCAGCATCGTAAGGAGGTGTGCAAGATTCCTTCTGCGCAGTTAGAAAGCGGGTGGCATTACCAGACAGGCTTTGGGTGCAGGTGGAGGACCGAGAGGAGGCTGAGGAGGCAGAAGCAGTGGAGGAACTTCTAGATAAAGAGGATTGACGCACAACTCGTGGGGACGGCAAGACTTGGACAGCAGCCCCTTGTCCTGCTGTCACCATAGTTACCCAGTGCCCTGTCAGCGACATGTAACGCCCCTGTCCATGCCTACTCGTCCAAGTGTCTGTGCTGAAATGCACCCTATCACACACAGAGTTTTTCAAAGAAGCAGTGATGTTGTGTGCGACATGCTGGTGTAGCGCAGGCACACCTTTCTTTGAGAAGTAGTGCCGACTGGGCATCTGGTACTGGGGCACTGCGACGGACATAAGGTCTCGAAAATCCTCTGTGTCCACCAGGCGGAAAGGCAGCATTTTTGTAGCCAACAGCTTGCAGATGGTGAAATTCAACCTCTTAGCTTTGTCATGGCTAGGAGGAAATGGTCTTTTACTTGTCCACATCTGAGGGACCGAGGGCTGGCTGTTGTGCATAGACTAGGTTGAGAAGGGTGTCCCCAGCAAACTGCCGGTCTGTGAGGAAGATGCAGGCAGAAAAGTTAGGTTGCCTTGATCCAAAGGTGGTGCTCTTGATGTCTGAGAGCGCTCAACACCAGCTGGTGTTTCCACTTCCAAATGAAATGATGACCTGCCAATCACACTGGCTGTTGCGGGTAAAGAGTTGGCAGGTCTGCGTCCAAAAACATGTGACTGCTGACCCCCCCAGTCACAGAGGATGAAGAGGCCGCGGATGCACAAGATGGGGCAGACGGTGGTTGGCCCAGCCCGCTAGGCTGCATTGTAGCACAGTGAGCTTCCCACTGCAACTTATGCTTCATATCCATTTGACTTTTCATGCATGAAGTACTCAAACTATGGATTTTTTGGCCTCTACTTAGCTTTTGGTGACAAATATTACAGATAACACGAGTTGGGTCATCCTTATCGATCTGAAAAAATGCCCAGGCTATGCAAGGCTTAGAGCCCATGCGACCTGAACAGCCACCACGACTTCTGGTCAGAGGCAGAGTTGTGGTTGAGGATGCAGTAGTTGACGTGCTTCCAGTACTCCGTCTCTGTCCAGTAAGGCGCAACCTAACCTCGTCGTCAATAGCATCTGTGACGCCCAGCTGCGCTTGGTATCACAGATCCTAAAAGAGTGCATTGATGGAATCCTCCACAAGAGGCCCCCATAAACATTCACACATCTCCACCTTCCACATCAGCCGAGCAGAGGAAGCCCGTTAGGGATATAAATAGGGAAGGTGGAGCTAGGCAGTTCAGTTCGTCTGAAGAGTTCCTGCAGTAGAGAAGCCTAAGAGAGGTCAGTGTGCAGTGGAGCTCAGTCCAGTCTAGAGAACTCAGTTAATAGTTCAGCAGTGGAGCACGAGGCTCCTGCTAGCTAGATTCAGGGAGCCCAGTTAGAGCTTAAGGTGTGCCGGTGCCATAAGATCGGTGAAGCGCGGCAAGCTGCCGTTAGTGTGTATAGCTTAGTGAGGGCCCGAGTAGGCCGAAGGCGAGTGGAGAGTTAGTACATAGGGGGCAGAGGAGCTTAACCAGCTCACCCCAAAGCTTTACCGGACACCGGATCCGAGTTTACCGGGATCTCTATGACCCAGTAAGGCATAACCGGAATCCCTGGAGAACTACAAGTCCCAGGATTGCTAAGGTGCTGATACGTAACAGAGCCAGGAGACGCTTAGGCCCCGCATACTGAGAGCGTGTACTCCAAGACAAGGCCCTACCACAAGGTCAGCCATCGCAGGACAGAGACAAAGTTAGGCCTAGCTCCAGGCAGGTCAGAAACTTACTACGCAGAGGCAAGAAACAGGAGGCCCTACACCCGCTCATTGGGTAGGATCCTGATATGCACCCTTCACCCTACAGTGCTCCCGGATGTGCCTGAATTTCCACCAGTAAAAGGTACTGAAGTGACTACCGTGTCCGTTCCCATTCTTGCTCTGACCCAGCTGGGTCTCGCCTGTCCGGCATTCCCCCTGCATAAGCTGCCCTGAGGCCTAGCTTCACCTGTGGGGAGCTATACCATCGAGCTGCCTTATCACCGGCCTCAGTGGACTGCTGCAGCGCTGGGGCTTCTCACCAGATACCACAGGTGGCGTCACGAACTCTTATAAAAGTAACAATTATCCACCCTTTTAAAGAGTGACCCCAGGGTACAGGCCCGGGAGCCGACCACCGCGACATCCCCAAGGCCAGGCAAAGGCCCGGGTACCGAGTCATCCCCATCCCTTGGGCTAGTCACATTCTCCTCCACCTCCTCTGCTGACCTCATCGACTGGCTGACTGTGGGTTGACAGTAAGTGGGATCTCCAACCTCGTCATCATCACCCTGTGTGTTGTCACACCCATCGTCCTCAGAGCCAACCTCTTCCTGCCCTGACCGAAAAGTCAAGTTGTCGCTCCAATCAGGTATTTGAGTCTCATCATCGTCTTCATCGCTGTCTCCACCAACAGGAGTTACAGTTTGGGAACGAGGGTCTACATTATGCTCAGAACCTTCTTCATCTGGTCCTGGATCCGACTCAAAGATTCTGGGCATCAGTGCAGATCATTTCCTCGTCTGGATTAATAGAAGCTCTGGAGCAGACCTCCGTTTCCCAGGCTATAGTATGAGTAAACAGCTGTGCAGACTCAACCATCTGTGTTACCCCATACTCAGATGGGCAGCTGGAGACTTGGGAGCTGTGAGGAAGCCAGTGCGATTGGGGTGACACCTCTGAGGACTGGAGTATTTGTGATGTTGAAGTTGAGGTGGAGGAGAGCCCACTTGAAGGAGCACTTGACATCCGTTGAAGCACCTGCTGTTTTTGTGCCTCATCTGGAATTTGTAGCGATGGGCGTGTCCGTAAGAAAGGGATCGTACCACATTGTCCACGAAAAGAAGTAGACATCTTAGTTTGGCTGGAAGATGGTCTTTCTTCTGCAGATGTTACCCCCCCCCACCGTGGTTGGGCTCGACCCACCAGCGGACAGACACCAGTATTGGGAGAGGGGGCTGGCTGTCAGGGTCCACCGCGGCTCTGGCACAAACCTGGGGACACGGAGGTCGCATGGGCAGGAACGGACTGGCCGTGTCGGCTTCGCACTCCAGCGTAGTCCCTCTGCTCGCTCGCTCCCGTAACCTCAAAGGGATGCGCAAGCGGCTTTTCTTCCCAGGGCTGTTCCCCGTCCAGCAGGAACGTTGGTGAGCTCAGGTCGGCCTTCCACTGTACTCCCTTACCTCCCTCGCCCTCTTTCCTTCTTTCATTCTCCATCTAACCCCTCGGCTCTGTGGTGTCCGCTCTCCCTCCAGCTCTCTCCTTCTCACAGGTGGACTACCACGTGTATTCACACTGTGGCAAATCTTTTGGGCCCAGACATAAGAAGTTGTCGAGGTAATGGATAATATGTGCCCCCTTAGAAACGTCCATTACAACCCATTCGAGGAAGCAACTAAACGCCTCCAATAGTGACCAGGATCTGGAGCACCCCATGGGCAAACAGCGATCTATATAGTATGCTCCTTCCCAGAAGCAGCCCAATAGGTGGACACTATTCGGAGGCACAGGTAGTAAGTAATCGGAACTCCGCATCTATGTCTGTTTTGGCCATTAGGGTGACCCTTCCCAACTTCTTGATCCGCCTGATTGCCTTGTCAAAGGATGTACAGTATATACTACTGTACTTGGTTCCGCGTCGATGTTGTCGTTTACGGACCTGCCCCTTGGATATGACAAATGGTGGATTAGTCCGAATGTATTGGGTTCTGTTTTTGGCACAACTCACAACGGGGATACCACTACGTCTTGTAAGGAAAGTGTTCTGAATGGAACCGCCATTCTACCTAAAGATATTTCTTTTTTAAATTTTCTTGTCACGACGTCTGGGTGTTGGTAGGCTGATTTTAGATTTTTTCTCCAGCCTTTCTTGATTTTAGAATGTCATGACATGCCTATATCTGTGTCTCCCCCTCCTTTTACTCCTCCACCTCTTTTCTTTTCGCATGACTATATGTACTTGTCACTTTTCCTTGTGTTAGTTGTGTCTTCTGAGCAGTTTGTCAGCTTTTGGACACCTTTGAAGTGTTTTCTATGTGTTTTCTATGTGTTTCTATGTGTTTTTGTTTGCCTGCCATTGGTTTTAACAGTGTTCGAAGGTGTTCGACGAACATACAGGGGTGGCTCAACACTACTTTGGATGGAACACATCCTCCCGACGCCAAGGATTGCGGGCCGTAGGTCAATCAGGGTTGCCCCCACGGTCTACAGCTCCTGCACCTCATCCTTCTTAGCCTCCTCCTCTTCAGCCTCCATCTCCGAAATGACCACATCAGTTGCAAGCTGGAAACACTGCAGCACTGCCTCGGCCAAGCGGCAATAGGCAATGCTGAAGCTAATATGCTTAGATGACAAACCGCACAATGCTGAAGAGTTGTGGACAGCTCTGAAAGACCAGGCAGATCTGTGGCTCACACCGCTGAACCTACAGCCAGGCATGGTCGTGTGTGACAATGGCCGGAACCTGGTGGCGGCTCTGAGACGAGATGAGCTCACACACGTACCATGCCTGGCCCATGTGCTTAACCTCATGGTTCAGCGGTATCTCAAATCCTACCCGGAGCAGCTGGATCTGCTTGTTAAAGTACGCCGCCTTTGTGCCCATTTTAGAAAGTCAGCTACAGCTTCCGCCGCCCTTGCCGTGTTTCTGCAGTGTTTGCAGCTTCCGGCTCACAGACTGGTGTGTGATGTCCCCACGCGTTGGAACTCTACACTGCAGTTGTTGGGAAGGATATTTGAGCAGAAGAGGGCAGTTGTTGAGTACCAGCATCAATAAGGCCGTCAGTATTCAGTTCAGACTCCACACATAAGACCTCTGGAGTGGACCTGGATGTCAGACATATGTACCATCCTCCAAAACTTTGAGGACTCCACCACGATGGTGAGCGGAGATGACGCCATAATTAGTGTCACCATCCCGCTTCTCTGTCTTCTGAAATGCTCTCTGCTCACAATCAAAGAGGATGCATTGCAGGTGGAGCACAATGAGATGGAGCAAGGAACCATACAGGTTGATTACACACAGCCAAGCCTCATCTCATCCCAACGTGGATTGGGTGAAAATGAGGAAGAGGAGGAGGAGGAGGAGGAAGGACAGGAGCTAGTTTCATGCACTATAGACTGTTCTACCTGCACAGCTGTCATACCGTCTGTTCAGCGTGGATGGCCAGAGGACAGAGAGGAGGATGAGGAGGAGAGCATGGTCAGTCATCCTCTTTGTGAGGACACGGAAGTCTTGCCTGTTAGTAGTCTGGCACGCATGGCTGAGTTTATGTTACGCTGCCTTTCCCATGACCCTTGCATTCTCAAAATTTTGGGTGACAGTCATTAATGGTTGGTGACACTTCTAGACCCACACAACAAGGAGAACTTTATATCTCTTATTCCTGAGGTGGACAGGCCTGCAAAAATGGGGCTGTACCAGAAGGCCTGTGTTGCGGCACTATTAAAAAAATTCCCATCTGAAAACGCTGGCAGCAGAGGGCACACTTCATTGGACAACCAAGGAGTACAAGCGAGAGAGACGCAACTTCAATCCAGCAGAGGCAGGGGAACACTGTCAAAGTTCTGGGAGAGTTTTCTCAGACCCTCCCATCGCAGAGGGCCTGAGGCGCGGGGTACTCTCACAAGGAGTTCAAAGTTTGGGAAGATGCTGAGGGAGTACCTTGCCGAACGTACCAACATCCTCTGTGATTCCGCTGTGCCTTATAATTATTGGGTATCCAAGCTGGATATGTGGAATGAATTGGGTCTCTATGCCTTGGAGGTCCTGGTCTGCCCTGCCGCCAGCGTTTTATCAGAGCCGGTTTTTAGTGCCGCTGGTGGAATTATAACTGATAAGCGCATCCGCCTGTCAACTGAAAATGCTGACAGGCTGACTCTTATAAAAATGAACAAGTGCTAGATTGGGCCAGACTTCTCAACACCACCGAATAATAGCAGCGTAACATAAACTCAAATCCAGTGTCTTTTCTTGGGAGGTGTATTCCCATGCACCTTTTCACACCCACACATGGGTATACACTTCCTGATTTTGACTATTTGCTCTTGTCCTCCTCCTTCTCCTCATCTTCCACCACCATATCACCAGGGTGACCGTGGTCCGTGATGCAATACCCACAGAATTTTTTTGAAGGAGTGTTTATGATGCCCGTAAAAAAAATGTTTTATACAGTATGTACATGTATACCCCCCAGGGGAGAATGTTTGTCAGCCCATACACTTAGTGCATGGGCATTACAAGTATAGGAGGCCCGCTCCTTTCTCATGGGAACATTTTTTATGAGGTCCTCCTCCACGTCTCTTCCAAGGGGCATAGAAGTGCCTCCAAATTTTTGGCAGCCCTTGCATTCACTACATAGGCCAACACTATGGGAGACTCTCTCCTTTCTAATGGGAATTTGTCATTACTGTGGCCCTGCTGTATGTGTCTTTAATTTCTTAGTGGGGTTTTTCCTAAATATGGCCAGCCATTAGACTCACTGCTTAACCTATAACTGTATATGTGGCGCCCTGCTGCGCTTGGTGCCACAGAACCTAGAAGGGTGCATGATTGGATTTCTCCACAAGAGGCTCTCACTACATCCAAACACCTCCACCTTCCACCTCTTACCAGCAGAGGGAGCCCAGATAGGGATATATAAAGGGAAGGTGGAGCCAGGCAGCTCAGTCAGTAGTTAGAATCTAGCTAGAGTTGAGAGTTAGTGTTCAGACAGTGTCACCAATCTGTACACAGTAAGCAATGGTTGTAAGCACGCCCCAGCCCTTTGACTGACAGCTAGCTCTACAGTACATCAGTGCAGAGCCACCTGTCAGTGGCTCACGGGAGGAATAAAGTTAATTTACTCCCATGTGCTACACATTCAGTATAGTGGCCAAGCACTTCCTAATGGTATTACCCTGCAGATTAACCCTACATCAGCAGGTTAATAGCGTTATCCAATGTGACAGGTTCCCTTTAACTTAAAGGATCATGTTCACAACAGGAAAAGTCTTCAAACGCTTGTTTCTAATCTATTACTAGTTATTGGACTTCTTGGTTGATGGTGTGTGGTGTGGAGTATTTTTACCGAATACAATTTTCCATTTTGATAAAAAACAACACATTTTTACCCACATGGAGGCGAATTCCCTCCTCTTCACCAGCCTCCATTATTGGTTTTATCAGATCGTATACTCACTTTATCAAAGTTTAGTGGGTACTGTGCTGCAAACTCCAGCTGACGGACCACCACTTCATTCGGAGCCACGTTTCTGTTCCTCATGTCCCGCAGAATATTGGTCAAGTAGACGTCATCTAACCTCTTTATGGCCGCATTAATCAATGTGCTGTATACATTGATATTTGGATGGAATCCACAAATCTGTAAAACAAGTTACCGATCAGATATGCAAAAAGATCCTTGTCACTTGTTTTCTATAAAAAGGCAAATCAGTTTAAAAATGACATTATTTTCTAGACTTTATCAAGTAGGAGTAAAAAAAAAAAAAAGACACTAAATAAACTATGTAAACCAGCAATGTCATTACCGCCATGTCTTCCAGGAGCTGTAAACCATCTTTTTCTTTAAGGCATGCCCTAGCGAGATTGCAAAAGGTATGGATGTTTGGTGCAATGCCTCTCTGTGCCATCATAGGCAACAGCTGCTGTAAAGAAACCATTCAGACGATCAGTTTTTACACTGTACGTGTGGCATGAAGTGTGGAAGAATCTGCACTAAGTTTCAGAATGTGTCAGTGTTCTCCATGACAGCCAACCAGATGCCACGTTTCATTTTACCAGGGCAATAAAAGAAGAGCTCTGATTGGTTGTTATGGGTATCACTGTCCGTTTCGACAAAAAGTTTGTTTCTGCATGAGGCCCGACGCATTTTCAGAAAAAGGGAAATGCTAAAATCTGTATTAAACAGTATTCACACATAAAATATTGCTGCGTCCAACTGAATGTTGCATTTTGGCGGCAGCGCACAAAACGCCTTCATATAGGCTCAGTGCACAATTCCCTGCCGAAGCGCAAATTCACACAAGCACAATGCTTTGTGTTCAGGGGAAAAAAAGGCCATTTTTGATCCGTACAGCGTCCATTTGTCATCCATAACTAAAAAAAAACCTAATAGAAGGCCAGACACACTTTCCTATGTAATCTATGCAGTGCGTCCGGTAAAACATACCTGCCACACGGATTGTGTCTGATTGTTGTGCAGCCTTTGAAATCTACGGTTATATCTCATTTAAAAAACGGATGGATGAGATAAGCGCCTGTAGCCATTATTCCCCCACAGTCTGGTGGTCAATCCATTCATGTGGAATATTACACTGGGTGACATGGACATCACACAGACCAAAAACACAAATGGAGGAAATCTTCCTTGATGGTGCGGCCAGAAAAAGCAAAAGGCCTCATTCACACATCATGTTGCACGTGGAGGTTTATCCCTTTTTTCATGGATACATCACATACCCAGTATAATCTATGGTGCTATTCACATGTCCGTCTGTCTGTCTTTTTCCGATATCACAGATGAAAAGAGCCGATACAAGTCTATGGGTCTGTGCAAAAACATTCAGCACCCGGATGGCAAAGAATAGGAGAAGCTCTGTAATTCAAGGATTTATTTATCCATCCGTCAAACATTGATGGGAAAAACGGACCCACAGTCCGAACACTGATGACACACGGAACAAACACTGCTGACACCAGGGACATTTTTTCCATGTACGTGGTTAAATATGGACATGTAAATGAGAAAATGTGTCATACTTTAGACTCTTTTGCTGGCTTGCCTTGCATCACTTTTTTTGCCCCCCAATTTTCAAACAATTTAGTGCATGCTGTTGTATTTAAAGCCATGCCCCTTCTGTCAAAGCCATGCCCCTTCTGTCAAAGCCATGCCCATCTTTCAAAGCAATGTCCCTTCTTTCAAAACCATGCCCCTTCTTTCAAAGCCATGCCCCTTCTTTCAAAGCAATGCCCCTTCTTTCAAAGCCATGCTTAGAAACAATTAGGCCGATATAAAAAAGTGTAGTTTCTATATGAATCGGTTGGAACTGTGGCGTCCCAGAGGGTTCAGTCGCCACAGGGGTACTGCACCTCAGATCGAGGTGTGGTATCTCCTCTCCGAGGTAAGGATGGAGCACCACACGGGACCCAGCCTCAGCACTCAACACTACACCACTCCTGTCCTGTGGGGGGCTTATATGCACCAGGGTGCTGCCCCAGCCAGGATAGAGGAGATGGGGGGGAGACCAAAGATAGGGGAAACCATGTAGTGGGTGAGGGTGGAGGACACACTTTTAGGTTACACTTACTGATACATATTTAATACACGGCCATCTTAGGTTCAAGGTCTTTGATTGTGATCTTCATCGCTGATAGTGGCTTTCTGCTGGAACCTGCAGCTTGTTGAAGATACACGGTCCTCGTACTCTGGGCTTGAGGTGAGGAGTGGGTTAGAGTTAACCGCTGTCTCTACCTGGTCAAGGTCCCTACCTAAGAAGGCCTGGAGGGGAGCGGAGGAGTAAAGCTCCACAGGCAAAAGGATCCCAGGGGATACGGACGGAGCAGCATACACCACCTGTATTTCTTACTCTGGCCTAGTCAGAGGGATTCCTGCTGCAAGAGGGGTACCGGCCCCCGATATCTGACTCTGTTACTTCACGTCTCAGTCGGAAAAGCCCAGAGGCCTTCTGGATCCCTAAGGGGGATATGGACGGAGCGGAGTACGCCACCCGTATCCCTTAAACTGCGCTGATGCAGCGGGAACCGGCGTTTCACCAAGTTCATACCACACACACACAGTCAGGAGGAGACTTAATGGGAGAACTCACCAAGGAGAGGAACATTCTGGTCCAGGGGTCTCGTTAAGTGCACCTAAACTACCCGGAGTGTGCTGAACCCCTTCCTGGTGGTCGCAGCGCGCCGTGAGGAGCAAGGAGAAGCTTTGTGCTTACTACTGAAACAACGTGAGTAAAGCTTGGAAGACTTCACCCCTTGCCTCCGTTATCCTGTCCTGCGCGGCACCGCACACACACCACCAACCTCCAGACTTTCCTCTCTCTCTGCCCTGAGGCCCTGCTCCGCCTGTGGGGAGTAGTACCAGCTGAGCTGCCACGACACCCGCCTCAGAGGACTGACGCAGCGCTGGTGGTACGTGAAAAAAGGGAAAAGAGGTGTGCTATGAAGCAGTGATCACCCAGCAATACTTCAATAAATTATCAAACGTTATAATAAGTGACAATAAATTTTATTCATTACAAATATAAATACATACAAACAACGTAAAAAAACCCAAATTGCTAAAACACAAGTAAAATCAATATAGTGGGGTTACCCACTAATTTGAAGCCCACCTGCTCCAAAAAAAACATCCCTAGTTACAACAGAACAAGCAGTACCATAGTACAAGTGCCAGTATTATCCCTGGTGATCAATATCGTACACATGCAAATTAGTTATGACTGCCTGACATTAGTATACAAGGAGGTGTACTATAGTCCAGAAAGATGAAGAGGGAAATATGTGCCTACTACAGCAGAGTATATATTGAAAAATACAAAGAGTCCCAAACATAAATGAAGCCCATATAGAAT
Source organism: Phyllobates terribilis (assembly GCF_046119375.1). Classification (NCBI taxonomy): domain Eukaryota; kingdom Metazoa; phylum Chordata; class Amphibia; order Anura; family Dendrobatidae; genus Phyllobates; species Phyllobates terribilis. The sequence continues at coordinate 599,897 of NW_027363005.1, read as the reverse complement.
ATCTGAGCTAACAAATACTATATACTCACATACCACAAAAAGTACTATTCAGGGTATAAATAAATACAAAACCCTTTCATGCTGTAAGTATCCCTCCTGCACATAATAGCGCTACGATCAATCACCTCCCTGAGCACAAAATCCTATGCTGGGATGAAGCAGGCGGGCATTCAGTGCCCAAGCGCTGGTGGTAATCACCGGGAACCACAGGTGGCGTAGTCGACAAATAACCACTCATCTGCTAGCCCATATTTTTAATGTGTGCGCCCTGGGCACAGACCGGGTCAAGGCCGGGACTGCATCCCCCTCTTCCACCGGCCCATCGTCCAAGTACACCTTTCCCAGGGAGGGCTAACGCTACCTGAGTAGTAGTGGGTCACACAGAACCATTTGCTTTGGATCGTTATTAAGCCATAGTAAAAAAAAAAAAGGTATTCACTTTTAAGAAAAAAATATATATAAAAAGTCAGGCAGATCTGTCACACGCTTTACAAATGATTTCATGCAGCAAATATAATCCCACAATGCGGTAACATCATTCACCTACTGTACCTCAGCCTCTTTACTGTCAGATAGCGTGGATCTTCTCACAAGCCGTGTTAATTATTTTATGATGGCTTTTTAACATTTAAATGATAAAATAAAAACCATTCCCTTACCAAAGCCGACTGCAGCTTCAGAGTTTTACTCCTCTTCAACACCAAAGTGTTAAAAAAGGTGAGATCTGGCTGTACTCCGTAGGCGTCCATAGTGGCCAGGACGGCAGATTCTGACCCCACTTCTGCTCTCATGACTGCCGCTAGGAGGGTGAAGGTCTTTATTGTAGGACAGACGTTGTCTTCTTTCATCTTCTGAAGAACGCCCCCTAAGTCGCCAATCACTGCCAATCGGTCAGATGGGGTATTGACATTTACAAGTGACACAATTTTTCCCGTATTTACAGACAGGTCCAGGAGGTTTGGCACATTACTGGCATCAAAAGAGGGCACGCTGGGAAAATGGTCAGCCGTACTCACCACGACCAGTGCCTGTGAGCCTGCCAAGTCCTCAGCTGTGCCATAGTTGCCACTTGGAATTGAGGAATGGCCCAGGAGCATGGGCTGCCCACCTCTTCAGGACTATCCTTTCCTTTCTTCACTTGCTGGCTTTTCCTGTCTTGCTTCTCTTTGCCTGCACTTAAAGTCAGGGCTGCCAGTTCCTTAGAGTGCGTGAGTAAATGTAGAGCGTCAGCGGTGTCTCCAATCCCACAGTCTCGGGGGGCACAAAGAAGCAGGTTATAGGTGATTACATGCGGCTTTACCCCCATGTGCCGCATCTGCCTCCAGACCTGAAGCACAAGATGGCGTATACAGTCACTATCCACATTACATTCACGCAAATATGTACACCCCGTCACAGAGAAAGCAGTAACTGGACACGGACTAGCTGGCATGTAATGGCAGTATCCTATTATAATGATGCTCCCATATGTCAGAGGGTCACATTGGTAAAGCCGGTGCCCTCCAGGATGAAAAGCTTTGTGGAGGGCTTGGGCCATCTACTTATATCATTTCCAAACGTGTGTCTACATAATAAATAGGCAACTCCTACTAGTAAATTCTGTGCTATTTTCTGTATCTGTGAAGCCTTGCCCACTGGTTTTCCCATTGCCTCCGAACAGCGCGCTTACCCGTGTAATAAGACCCCGATGCCAGCGCGCCTACCCGTGTAATAAGACCCCGATGCCAGTGCGCCTACCGGTGTAATAAGACCCCGATACCAGCGCGCCTACCCGTGTAATAAGACCCCGATACCAGCGCGCCTACTCGTGTAATAAGACCCGATGCCAGCGCGCCTACCCGTGTAATAAGACCCCGATGCCAGCGCGCCTACCCGTGTAATAAGACCCCGATGCCAGTGCGCCTACCCGTGTAATAAGACCCCGATGCCAGTGCGCCTACCCATGTAATAAGACCCTGATGCCAGCACGCCTACCCCTGTAATAAGACCCAGATGCCAGCGCGCCTACCCGTGTAATAAGACCCCAATGCCACAGCGCCTACCCATGCAATAAGACCCCGATGCCAGCACGGGTATTCCGACTGGCCGTTACAGGTTGCAGATGGAAGTGCCGTTGGGAAGGGGGGGGATATGCCAACCGAAGACAGCGAAAATCATGCAAAACGTCAAAAAATAACTTATCAGCATGCTGCCTACTGTAACAGTCCACCTAAAGTGGCCGACCGCTGTATTCCCTTTGTTACTAAAAATCTGGCACAAAATCCTTATCTACTAGCCAGTCTAATCACCGGCCAGTCTAACCACTAGTCAGTCTAATCACCAGCCAGTCTAATCACTAGCCAGTCTAATCACTAGCCAGACTAATCACTAGCCAGACTAATCACTAGCCAGTCTAATTGCTAGCCAGTCTAATCACTGGCCAGTCTAATCACTGGCCAGTCTAATCACTAGCCAGTCTAATCACTAGCCAGTCTAATCACTAGCCAGTCTAATCACTAGCCAGTCTAATCACTAGCCAGTCTAATCACTAGCCTTGCGCCAAACTTCTAACAGAAATCTCCTATCAGAATCGCAAGAAAGGAATCAGCAGGTGATCTCTTAGACCAGTCTGAACTAGGACTAAGTAAAGGAGCTAATACAATATAAAGAGGTGAAACTGTTACCAAAGCCTTGTTATTCCGCTCACAGTAACGTCTGAGCCAGCGTCGCTGACACCTCTGCAGGCCGATTTATGCTTTTAGAAAAGTCACATGAGTATCACTACACATGAGACTTCTGCAGCCGGACAGGAGTCCTGCCCCGGCTTCTGCCCTCCGCCACGCGTCATCTACAAATATGACAGGCGGGTGGGAGACGCCACATCTCTACTTAGATAAATGTCCTGCTTTATCTCCTGGGCATTGGCACAAGGACGGGTATGTGCCTGCGGGCCGTCAGCATCTTCCCTGAGGAGAGCGGGCACCTTCCCGGCCGCCGCACACCGGAGATGCAGGTCCGGTGCAGGAATAACTGTGTTCCTTTGGCAGGATTGCCAGAACTTGTTCCCTCTACTTGTCGGCACCACCTGGACTAACTACACAGCAATAAATCTCCCCTCCTGGCAGTGATGTGGAGCAGGTTGCTCTGTAGCTGCACGCTCCGGCCCCCCAGAGCCTGAGTAGTACAGACATACACTACATGGCTGCACTGACCACCAGAGGGAATAACGGACATAATAAAGGTGGACAGGATAGGGGAAAATAACCACATGGATGCAATTAAAGGGTTATTGCCAAAATAGAAAATCATCTCTTATCCAAAGGTTAGGGGATAACTTACTGATCACTGAGGGTCTGACTGCTGGAACCCCTAGCAAACCCAAGAACAGGCAGCATGCTCAGCCTCCCCTCCATTCACTGTCTATAGGACTGCCCAAAAATAGCCAAGAGCAGCGCTCCACTAGTTCTGGCAGTCCCACAGACGATGAGTACGACGCGCCCAGGGGATGGGGACGACTCGGTACCCGGGCCTTTGCCTGGTTTTGGGGATGTCGCGGTGGTCGGCTCCTGGGCCCGTACACTGGGGTCACTCTTGAAAAAGGGGATTGAAACTTGGATAAAATAAATAAACAGTTTGTGACGCCACCTGTGGTACTTGGTAATGATTACCAGCGCTGTTTCAGACCTCCGGGGGGGTGATGGGATGGCAGCTGAGGTGTTTCTGCTCCCCACAGGTGCAGTGGGCCCCCGGGGCAGTGTGGAGTTTGGTGGGTGGTCATGCTGGGACTTGTAGTGCAGGCGGGATGGCGCAGCAGGAGTAACTGACAGAGACAGTGGATTCGCTTCAATACCTTTACTGGTGCGGATGTCAGGTACGCTCCAGGGTACTCAGTAGGATGGGTGAACTTCAGGACTTCTCCCCAGTGAGCGGGTATAAGGCCTCCTGGTCCGTGTCTGCCTCTCTGTATGCTCCTGGCCAGCCTGCAACTGGGCCTAGCTTATGTGTCGTGCTGTTCCTTCACCTGTCGCTCAGTAGTAGGACCTTCTGCTGGCAACCACTATCCCTGGTCGTCGGGGCCATCATGGTTCCTGGTCCTGTAATGGGTCTAGCTTCAGGTCTGCCAGGGACTTGTAGTCCTCCTGGAATGCCGGTGGTCCCTACTGGGTATAAAGGACCCTGTAGGCGCGGACCCGGTGTCCGGTTTGTATCTTTGGGGTGAGCCTTGTGATGCTCCTCTGCCCCCTCAACTCCTCTCATCTCTCCTCTTTACCGTCGGCCACACTCGTGGCCCTCAGAACCCAGCAGCAGACGCGCCGCGTCTTCGCTGCTCTCAGCGTCAGCACGCTCTCAGACTCTCTCAGTCTGACTACTAACTCTGACTGAACTGCCTGGCTCCACCCTCCATATATATATATCCCTAACGGGCTCCCTCTGGTGGTATGAGGTGGAAGGGTGGAGGTGTTTGTATGTAGTGAGGGCCTCTTGTGGAGAAGTCCATCCATGCACCCTGGGTCCTGTGGTACCTGTTGTAGCAGGGTGCCGCAAATGGAGTGGTGGTTGAGTATACGCACTGCTCCGTTCATTCTTAATGGGAGTGCTGAAGACCAGCCAAGCACAGAGCTTCAGTCGTCCCATAGAGAATGTATGGTGCAGCACTGATCGACCATCACATCAGTCACAAAGGACTCTTCAAATCCCCAGTTTTCAGGATTGGTGAGGCTCCCAGCAGTCAGACCCCATCCATCGGGAAGTTATCCTATGGATAGGAGATATCTTTTAAACTTTGTACACCCCCTTTGAAGGATTATTCAATCTAATTCTAAAGTCGGGGGATACTGACAGCCGCCCTCCACTAATCACACCATGTTGGCATATTGTAGTGATATCCCACCGCATTGTGATGGAAAGAAGAATATAACTGTATACAGAATAACATGGAGATGTTTGATAGAATACAGCAGCCCGGAGGTTATGGGAGCGCCGCCAGCTTCTGTACCTCTGTAGTAGATGGTATACAGCAGTGACCGTCCCTACACGGGACCCTGATCATCAGGAATATTGCCTCTTACCCCCGAGCCCAGGGAATTCTAATTACTAGTGTACACTGTTATATCAGTTTATTATCACCTCCGGCCATGAAAGAATTGTCAAATTATTTATTTTATAGAATTTTGTCTAGCATGGAAGTTATGAAACCTTACAAATCCATGCTCAGTACTCTCTATATACATGTATAAATTAGATACATTGTAAATGAAAACATCATATATTTAGGAGTTTGTGAGCTACATATCCATATAATAGATGGTGGCCCGATTCTAATGCATCGGGTATTCTAGAATAGGTATGCGGCCGACCGGGCGCAGTCAGCAGAGCTGTGTTTAAATTTTGCACCAAAATCGCTGATTGGTCACGGTTGCCGGCCTCGACCAATCAGCAAAGCGGTGTTTAAATTTTGCGCCAATACTGCTGATTGATCTCGACCGGCGGCCTCGACCAATCAACGATTTTGGCGCCAAATTTAAGCAACGCTCTGCTGATTGATCTCGGCCGGCGTCCTCGACCAATCAGCAGAGCGTTGCTTAAATATGGCGCCAAAATCGTTGATTGGTCGAGGCCGCCGGTCGCGACCAATCAGCGATTTTGGCGCAAAATTTAAACCACGCTCTGCATCGCTCTGCTCATTGGTCGCGGTCGCCGGTCTCGACCAATCAGCAGAGCGTTGTTTAAATTTGGCGCCAATCTCGCTGATTGGTCGCGGATGGCGGCCGCGACCAATCAGCAGAGCGCTGTTTAAATTTGGCGCCAATCTCACTGATTGGTCGCGGCTGGCCGCCGCGACCAATCAGCAGAGCGGTGTTTGAATTTTGCGCCAAAATCGCTGATCGGTCGCGGGCGGCGGCCGTGACCAATCAGCAAGCCATGTTAGTGAGGACTGGAGAGCGTGTTTAAATTTGACACCAAAATCGTTGATTAGTCGCGACCGCGACCAATCAGCATAGAGGTGTTTAAATTTGGCGAGAATACTGCTGATTGGTCGCGGCCGGCTTCCGCGACCAAACAGCAGAAAGATGCAGAGCGGGGTTTAAATTTGGCGCCAAAATCGCTGATTAATCGCGGCTGACGGCCGCGACCAATCAGCAGAGCGTTGTTTAAATTGGGCGCCAAAATCGATGATTGGTCGCGGTCGGCGGCCTCAACCATTCAGCAGAGCGTTGTTTAAATTTGCCGCCAATTTCGCTGATTGTTCGAGGCTGGCGGCCGCGACCAATCAGCAGAGCGGGGTTTAAATTTGGCGCCAATAATGCTGATGGGTCGCGGCCGGCTACCGCGACCAATCAGCAGAGCGTTGTTTAAATTTGGCACAAAAAACGCAGATTGGTCGCGGCCAGTGGTTGCGACCAATCAGCAGAGTGAGGTTTAAATTTGGCGCCAATACTGCTGATTGATCTCGGCCAGCGACCGATCAGCAGAGCGGTGTTTAAATTTGGTGGCAAAATCGCTGATTGGTCGCAGCTGGAGTCCGCGACCAATCAGCAGAGCGTTGTTTAAATTTGGGGCCAATCTCGCTGATTGGACGCGTCCGGCGTCCGCGACCAATCAGCAGAGCGTTGTTTACATTTTGCGCCAATACTGCTGATTGATCTCGGCCAGCGACCGCAATCAATCAGCAGAGCGCTGTTTAAATTTGGCGCCAATCTCACTAATTGGTCGCGGATGGTGTCCGCGACCAATCAGCAGAGCGTTGTTTAAATTTTGCGCCAAGCTCGCTGATTGGTCGCGGCTGGTGTCCGCGACCAATTAGCACAGCAGTGTTTAAAAGTGGCGGTAAGATCGGTGATTGGTCGTGGCGGCTATTTAAATGTAGCGCCCAAATTGGTGATTGGCCGCGGGCAGCGGCCGCGACCAATCAGCAGAGCGGTGTTTAACTTTAGCGCCAAGATCACTGATTGGTCGCGCTCTCCGCACGCGACCAATCCGCAAATCGTATTGGTGAGGAGCAGGGAGCGTAATCGTATTAGTGAGGACCGGTGGACATGAGCGGGCGCTCGGAGCAGAAGTATCCCGACCCGCAGCGCCGCTCCCCGGTCCTCTCTTCACACCCTAGCCGCTGATGTCCCCACAGTATCCGCATGGTGTTACAGAGGTCCAGACATTTGTGTTAAAAATCGGTGATTGGTCGCGGGCAGCGTCGGCGACCAATCAGCACAGCGATGTTTAACTTTTGCGCTAAGATCAGTGATTGGTCGGGTCCGAAGACCGCGACCAATCATCGAATCGTCTTGGTGAGGACCGGCGCTGCCTCTGCGGCTACTTCCGCTGCGAGAACCCGGGACATAGCGGGCGCTCGCAGGAGAAGTATCCCGACCCGCAGCGCCGCTCCCCGGTCCTCCGTTCCGCATGGAGGTCAGAGGCGCCGGCGGTCCTTCCGCTGATACCGGCCGGGAGATGAGCGCCTCGCGCCGCTCATTTCCCGGCTGCATCTCCGTCCCGCAGATGGGTCCGGCGGTCGGGGTCCTTCTGCTGGTACCGGCCGGGAGATGAGCACCTCGCGCCGGTCATCTCCCGGCTGCATCGCCGCTGAGCTCCGTCCCGCAGATGAGCTGCTAACGGCCGCCATCTTTTTTCAGAAATCCCGCGGCGCTGATTGGCCGCTGGCGGACCAATGAGCAATGCGGGATTTCCTGGACAGACAGACAGACAGATGGGATAAGACTATTATATATATAGATACTCCCTGCAACCACTTTGATGTTGCACTTTACTGCAATGCTGTGGCAGCCAAAAAAACGTCATTCTGGCATTTTGATTTTTTCCCCATTACAATGTTTACTGATCAGATTAATTAGGAGACTTGAAGCGGCGATCGTCTGATCGCTTGTGCTGTACATACACTGCAATCTATAGCAGAAATCACCATCTTCTATGAACGCCGGCCCATAGGAGGGTCATAATGACATGTATGGGAGGTCATCAGCAGACCCCCAGCTGTCATGACAACTCATCGGTGTCCCACAATCACGTGGCAGGATGTATGACGCGCTTCCAGCCGACGTGCGCTATATCCCGCTGTCAGCGATTGACAGCTGGATTTAACGGGTTAATAGCAGCAGGCGGAGCAACAGTACATCAGCAGCTATTAAAGGCAGATGATGGTTGATTAAATCAGTCATCATGTGCAGGGAAATATGTGGGCTCGGTGTGCGAGATCACATCAAAGGCAGGGACACGACCTTTGATGTAAATATACGTCAAAGATGGTGAAGCGGTAGAGCAAAGCACAGGTTGCAGCCTCTTCTCTAATATTCAAAGACTGGCTAAAAATACTCCTGAAAAATACTATGAGGAGGATTTTTACTCTTCTGTAAAAAATGTAGAGCGACCTCTGCAATGCGGTATACATTTCTTTACAATGGGTCCCAATAGTGGACGGATGCCTCATCATCCATCCTGACAGTGGCCACTAGGGGGCCACACACCTTCTATGTGTATGCGCCCAACAATGGCCACAAACGTAATGTGCACCGAGCCCAACAGAGTCATCAGAGAATCCAAGAGTCCCACCCTCAGCCGGCATGCCCCATCGTCACTTCAGCAGAAATACTGCAGCAAGAAGTATCTGTATTAGTAAAATGAACAGTTGCTCCATGATTCCTCAATGTTTTTGCGTCTCTCATCATGTCGGAAGTGTGAGACATAATTCCCAGGTAAGTGTGCACTGTACGGATATAGGATGTAGGATGTGTGCAGCAAGCCATACCTGCAGAGCTTGTAGGAAGCCCAGCTCTTCATCCTTTATGCATCCCATAAACAGGACGGTGAATGTTTCAGGGCCAACGACACGGAATTTTTGTGCAATTTCCTATAAACCCAAGAAGACCATATTAGCTTGTTATTATCCAGCTCGCGACATCACTGCTTGAGTATTGCAAGAAAAATCTAACCAAAATCAAAATCTCAGGGAAAGCGTCACTTTGCCGTTCCCAGAACAGCCGGGTGGCCAGTGAAAAACACAGTGAAGGGGGCGCAGTGCTGCACCAGTGCCCAGGATCAGTGGGGTCCAGCGCCGGACTGGAGTACCTGGGGCCCACCAGGAAAAAATCAATCTTGGGGCCCACCAGCACCATGCAGATACCGTATATAGGAATAACATAAGTCCACAAACTCTTTCAAAATGATTCAACTTTATTAACCAATAAATAACCAATATAACGAATAATTAACAAACTAAAGAAACACTCCTGGCGAAAGAGGAACACTTATCTTATTCACACCAGTGTGTGATAAAGTGCCATAACAGAACAATAACAAGAAATACTTTCAAGGTACATTCTCTTAAAGTATAAGTGCCACAAATTGAACCTGCATCCATCTGGCATCCCAGCAGCCGGCATCATTGTAGCAGCACCAAACTTGGCCGCTGGGAAAAGTAAAAGAATTCTGTAAGCATTTTGGAAGTTTGTATTGCACGTTTTCCTCTCCTCTATAATACAATACCATTCAATTGTTAGTGAAAGGCCCAAAACAACAAATAAACTCACACTAACAGTCAATCAGCAGCAAAATTACAAACGTTTTTTTTCAGAACAGAAGATGACATTGCATACGTATTAATAATGTCATCATAGTCTAAGTTCCTTGAAATGTCACACTCAATGTTCAACAGAAGGAGGGACTCTAAAAGCTCCTGTCCAATCGAAGCCCTCAGACGATTTTTTACAATTTTCAGCTTTGAGAACACTCTTTCACATGAAACCTGGGTGCAAGCAAGTGTAAGAAGGGTCTTGTAAACTGCAAAAATGTTTCCATAAGCAGCAGAATGTAAATTGTAGTCATATAAAAGTCTGTAGCAGCAGGAAAGACAGTTTTTTTGCGGGACGAGTTGTACTTTCAGATGCAATCATTTATTTTACCATATAGTGTACAGGGAAATGGCAACAAAAATTCCAAGTGCAGTAAAATTGCAAAAAAAGTGCAATTGCACGTTTGTTTAATGGGTTTTTTAGTCACCATGTTCACTATATGGAAAAAACGACGTGACAGGGTGATGCCTCGGGTCAGTACGAGTTTGTAGATACCAAACATGTATACCTTTACTGGTATCTAAGTGGTGAAAACAAATTCATAAGTTTGAAAAATCACACTTTTCACGCCATGTTCTGCGCACCGTAGTGTTCTCATTTTTTTGGGTCTGGGGCTTTGTGACGGCTTATTTTTTGCGTCTTGAGCTGACGTGCATCTCTGCTGCTCTGTAGTAGTCACAACACAGGGAGAGGTTAACCATCCAAGTATTTAATATGTATTGCAAATAAAGAATGTTCCCATTCTTAATATCAGAAAAAACAAATGACTGACAACTATCCCTAGACTAATAATACCATATAGAAGAGAGAAATACCGCCACACCATGACCAGAACACATACCACCACATAGTGATCAAATACTACCAAGTACAAGGTATATATACTGCCACACCATGAGAAGACCACATATTACCACCACATAGTGACTGTCCGAATAATACCACATACAAGGGACAAATTCCGCCACGCCATGACCATGGCACATAATGGCACCAGATAGTGACTGATAATGAAAATGTAAAAAAGCTCTGTATATAGAGTCAGTGTACAGATAATGTAGAGATTATCAGTGACATTATGCACAGGAGTCCTGTGTATAGGGTCAGTGTAGAGGTAATACAGTGATCACCAGTGACATTACACACAGGAGCTCTGTATACAGTGTCAGTGTGTGTGTGTAGGTAATACAGTGATCACCAGTGACATTACACATTGGAGCTCTGTATATAGTGTCAGTATGTGTGTATAGGTAATACAGCAATCACCAGTGACATTACACACAGGAGCTCTGTATATAGTGTCAGTGTGTGTGTACAGGTAATACAGTGATCACCAGTGACATTACACACAGGAGATCTGTATATAGTGTCAGTGTGTGTGTATAGGTAATACAGTGATCACCAGTGACATTACACACAGGACCTCTGTATATAGTGTCAGTGTGTGTGTATAGGTAATACAGTGATCACCAGTGACATTACACACAGGAGCTCTGTATATAGTGTCAGTGTGTGTGTATAGGTAATACAGTGATCACCAGTGACATTACACACGGGAGCTCCGTGTATAGTGTCAGTGTATGTGTATAGGATGTACAGAGATCACCAGTGACATTACACATTGGAGCTCTGTATATAGTGTCAGTGTGTGTGTATAGGTAATACAGTGATCACCAGTGACATTACACACAGGAACTCTGTATATAGTGTCAGTGTGTGTGTGTACAGGTAATACAGTGATCACCAGTGACATTACTCACAGGAGCTCCGTGTATAGTGTCAGTGTGTGTGTATAGGTTGTACAGAGATCACCAGTGACATTACACACAGGAGCTCTGTATATAGTGTCAGTGTGTGTGTATAGGTAATACAGTGATCACCAGTGACATTACACACAGGAGCTCTGTATATAGTGTCAGTGTGTATGTATAGGTAATACAGTGATGACCAGTGACATTACACACAGGAGCTCTGTATATAGTGTCAGTGTGTGTGTATAGGTAACACACATACTCACCAGTGATGTCTCTAGGTGAAGTTCTTTATCTGCCGCAGACCGATATATCTCATCTTCTATGCAGGACTTATCTCTGCCGAAAATAACATAGTTAGCTATAACTGATCACTTCCAGAGCACAATCTACACTTTTCTCAAGATTTCTACACTGCATGAAATGACAAAAAAAGAAATCTAGTGCCGCACTACACAGTAACATTGCTCCGGTGTCATTCTGTGCCGGCTCATCTCTGTCAGCAGACATATTGTCAGATGGCAAAGATGCAGCAGAGCTGAAGACAGAAGACCTATGGATTACGTTGAATTGAGGATTTTTCTTTATTAAAAATGGAGTCCCTAAATGTGTTTTATTTTTAATAGAAAAAAAAAAATTCTGTCTTTTTTTTCTGTTTACTAGAAATTCATGGTGGCTATGTCTAATTTGGCGTGACACCATGAATTTCGGGCTTAGTACCAGCTGATAATACAAAGCTGGCCTGGTACTAACCCGATTATTACCCAGGGTGCCACTCACCACCAGGGCCGCTGGAAGAGCCGGGTAAAGCACCTGGAAATGGTGCTATGAGGAATGCGCCACTTTCAGGGGTGGCTGCGGGCTGCGATTTTCAGCGTGGGGGGCCAAGAACGCTTGGGCCTTACCATGCTGCGAATCCCAGCCCCCAGCTGCCTTGTTTTATCTGGCTGGCGATCAACATATGGCGGGAGCTGGGCAATGGGCATGATTATCAAATAATATATACCAGACAGGGGCCCATACATTCTCCTGCCTCCAATAATATATACCTGACAGGAGCCCATAGATTCTGCTGCCTCCAATAATATATACCTGACAGGAGCCCATACATTCTCCTGCCTCCAATAATATATACCTGACAGGAGCCCATACATTCTCCTGCCTCCAATAATATATACCTGACAGGAGCCCATACATTCTCCTGCCTCCAATAATATATACCTGACAGGAGCTCATACATTCTCCTGCCTCCAATAATATATACCTGACAGGAGCCCATACATTCTCCTGCCTCCAATAATATATACCTGACAGGAGCCCATAGATTCTGCTGGCTCCAATAATATATACCTGACAGGAGCCCATACATTCTGCTGCCTCCAATAATATATACCTGACAGGAGCCCATACATTCTCCTGCCTCCAATAATATATACCTGACAGGAGCCCATACATTCTGCTGCCTCCAATAATATATACCTGACAGGAGCCCATACATTCTGCTGCCTCCAATAATATATACCTGACAGGAGCCCATAGATTCTGCTGGCTCCAATAATATATACCTGTCAGGAGCCCATACATTCTGCTGCCTCCAATAATATATACCTGACAGGGGCCCATACATTCTCCTGCCTCCAATAATATATACCTGACAGGGGCCCATACATTCTGCTGGCTCCAATAATATATACCTGACAGGAGCCAATACATTCTCCTGCCTCCAATAATATATACCTGACAGGAGCCCATAGATTCTGCTGGCTCCAATAATATATACCTGACAGGAGCCCATACATTCTGCTGCCTCCAATAATATATACCTGACAGGAGCCCATACATTCTCCTGCCTCCAATAATATATACCTGACAGGAGCCCATAGATTCTGCTGGCTCCAATAATATATACCTGACAGGAGCCAATACATTCTGCTGCCTCCAATAATATATACCTGTCAGGAGCCCATACATTCTCCTGCCTCCAATAATATATACCTGTCAGGAGCCCATACATTCTCCTGCCTCCAATAATATATACCTGTCAGGAGCCCATACATTCTGCTGCCTCTAATAATATATACCTGACAGGAGCCCATACATTCTCCTGCCTCCAATAATATATACCTGACAGGAGCCCATACATTCTCCTGCCTCCAATAATATATACCTGACAGGAGCCCATAGATTCTCCTGCCTCCAATAATATATACCTGACAGGAGCCCATAGATTCTCCTGCCTCCAATAATATATACCTGACAGGAGCCCATACATTCTCCTGCCTCCAATAATATATACCTGACAGGAGCCCATACATTCTCCTGCCTCCAATAATATATACCTGTCAGGAGCCCATACATTCTGCTGCCTCCAATAATATATACCTGACAGGAGCCCATACATTCTGCTGCCTCCAATAATATATACCTGTCAGGAGCCCATACATTCTCCTGCCTCCAATAATATATACCTGTCAGGAGCCCATACATTCTCCTGCCTCCAATAATATATACCTGTCAGGAGCCCATACATTCTGCTGCCTCCAATAATATATACCTGACAGGAGCCCATACATTCTCCTGCCTCCAATAATATATACCTGACAGGAGCCCATACATTCTCCTGCCTCCAATAATATATACCTGACAGGAGCCCATAGATTCTCCTGCCTCCAATAATATATACCTGACAGGAGCCCATACATTCTCCTGCCTCCAATAATATATACCTGACAGGAGCCCATACATTCTCCTGCCTCCAATAATATATACCTGACAGGAGCCCATACATTCTCCTGCCTCCAAAAATATATACCTGACAAGAGCCCATACATTCTGCAGCCTCCAATAATATATACCTGACAGGAGCCCATACATTCTGCAGCCTCCAATAATATATACCTGACAGGAGCCCATACATTCTCCTGCCTCCAATAATATATACCTGACAGGAGCCCATACATTCTCCTGCCTCGAATAATATATACCTGACAGGAGCCCATACATTCTCCTGCCTCCAATAATATATACCTGACAGGAGCCCATACATTCTCCTGCCTCCAATAATATATACCTGACAGGAGCCCATACATTCTCCTGCCTCCAATAATATATACCTGACAAGAGCCCATACATTCTGCAGCCTCCAATAATATATACCTGACAAGAGCCCATACATTCTGCAGCCTCCAATAATATATACCTGACAAGAGTCCATACATTCTGCAGCCTCCAATAATATATACCTGACAGGAGCTCATACATTATCATGCCTCCAATAATATATACCTGACAGGAGCCCATACATTCTGCTGCCTCCAATAATATATACCTGACAGGAGCCCATACATTCTCCTGCCTCCAATAATATATACCTGACAGGAGCCCATAGATTCTGCAGCCTCCAATAATATATACCTGACAGGAGCCCATACATTCTCCTGCCTCCAATAATATATACCTGACAGGAGCCCATACATTCTCCTGCCTCCAATAATATATACCTGACAGGAGCCCATACATTCTGCTGCCTCCAATAATATATACCCGACAGGAGCCCATAGATTCTGCTGCCTCCAATAATATATACCTGACAGGAGCCCATAGATTCTGCTGCCTCCAATAATATATACCCGACAGGAGCTCATACATTCTGCTGCCTCCAATAATATATACCTGACAGGAGACCATAGATTCTGCTGACTCCAATAATATATACCTGACAGGAGCCCATACATTCTCCTGCCTCCAATAATATATACCTGACAGCAGTCCATACATTCTGCTGCCTCCAATAATATATACCTGACAGGAGCCCATAGATTCTGCTGCCTCCAATAATATATACCTGACAGGAGCCCATACATTCTCCTGCCTCCAATAATATATACCTGACAGCAGTCCATACATTCTGCTGCCTCCAATAATATATACCTGACAGGAGCCCATACATTCTGCTGCCTCCAATAATATATACCTGACAGGAGCCCATAGATTCTGCTGCCTCCAATAATATATACCTGGCAGGAGCCCATAGATTCTGCTGCCTCCAATAATATATACCTGACAGGAGCCCATACATTCTGCTGCCTCCAATAATATATACCTGACAGGAGCCCATACATTCTGCTGTCTTCAATAATATATATCTGACAGGAGCCCATACATTCTGTGGCCTCCAATAATATATACCTGACAGGAGCCCATACATTCTCCTGCCTCCAATAATATATACCTGACAGGAGCCCATACATTCTGCTGCCTCCAATAATATATACCTGACAGGAGCCCATACATTCTCCTGCCTCCAATAATATATACCTGACAGGAGCCCATAGATTCTGCTGCCTCCAATAATATATACCTGACAGGAGCCCATACATTCTGCTGCCTCCAATAATATATACCTGACAGGAGCCCATACATTCTCCTGCCTCCAATAATATATACCTGACAGGAGCCCATACATTCTGCTGGCTCCAATAATATATACCTGACAGGAGCCCATACATTCTCCTGCCTCATATAATATATACCTGACAGGAGCCCATACATTCTCCTGCCTCCAATAATATATACCTGACAGGAGCCCATACATTCTCCTGCCTCCAATAATATATACCTGACAGGAGCCCATACATTCTGCTGGCTCCAATAATATATACCTGACAGGAGACCATAGATTCTGCTGCCTCCAATAATATATACCTGTCAGGAGCCCATACATTCTCCTGCCTCCAATAATATATACCTAACAGGAGCCCATACATTCTCCTGCCTCCAATAATATATACCTGACAGGAGCCCATACATTCTGCTGGCTCCAATAATATATACCTGACAGGAGCCCATACATTCTCCTGCCTCCAATAATATATACCTGACAGGAGCCCATACATTCTCCTGTCTACAATAATATATACCTGACAGGAGCCGATACATTATCATGCCTCCAATAATATATACCTGACAGGAGCCCAGAGATTCTGCAGCCTCCAATAATATATACCTGACAGGAGCCCATACATTCTCCTGCCTCCAATAATATATACCTGACAGGAGCCCATAGATTCTGCAGCCTCCAATAATATAAACCTGACAGGAGCCCATACATTCTGCTGCCTCCAATAATATATACCTGAGAGGAGCCCATACATTCTCCTGCCTCCAATAATATATACCTGACAGGAGCCCATACATTCTCCTGCCTCCAATAATATATACCTGACAGGAGACCATAGATTCTGCTGCCTCCAATAATATATACCTGACAGGAGCCCATACATTCTCCTGCCTCCAATAATATATACCTGACAGGAGCCCATACATTCTCCTGCCTCCAATAATATATACCTGACAGGAGCCCATACATTCTCCTGCCTCCAATAATATATACCTGACAGGAGCCCATAGATTCTGCTGCCTCCAATAATATATACCTGACAGGAGCCCATACATTCTGCTGCCTCCAATAATATATACCTGACAGGAGCCCATACATTCTCCTGCCTCCAATAATATATACCTGACAGGAGCCCATACATTCTCCTGCCTCCAATAATATATACCTGACAGGAGCCCATACATTCTGCTGCCTCCAATAATATATACCTGACAGGAGCCCATACATTCTGCTGCCTCCAATAATATATACCTGACAGGAGCCCATACATTCTCCTGCCTCCAATAATATATACCTGACAGGAGCCCATACATTCTCCTGCCTCCAATAATATATACCTGACAGGAGCCCATACATTCTCCTGCCTCCAATAATATATACCTGACAGGAGCCCATACATTCTCCTGCCTCCAATACTATATACCTGACAGGAGCCCATAGATTCTGCTGCCTCCAATAATATATACCTGACAGGAGCCCATACATTCTCCTGCCTCCAATACTATATACCTGACAGGAGCCCATAGATTCTGCTGCCTCCAATAATATATACCTGTCAGGAGCCCATACATTCTCCTGCCTCCAATAATATATACCTGACAGGAGCCCATACATTCTGCTGCCTTCAATAATATATACCTGACAGGAGCCCATACATTCTCCTGCCTCCAATAATATATACCTGTCAGGAGCCCATACATTCTGCTGCCTTCAATAATATATACCTGACAGGAGCCCATACATTCTCCTGCCTCCAATAATATATACCTGACAGGAGCCTATACATTCTGCTGCCTTCAATAATATATACCTGAAAGGGCCCATACAGTGCTGCCAATATGATTAGCGAACCAGGGGGGCCCTCTGTTCTCTGTACAGGGCCCAGGGGGGGGGGTAGGGGGCGGGGCTTGGGGGCGTGGCCAATGGGACCCAGGGCCCACCGGTGGATTTCCTGATCCTCCGTTGGGCCAGAACGCCCCTGGTGGGGTCCTTGTGCCCCCCTAACAGGTGACATACTAACTAGCTGAAAATTTACACCCCAGCACCATCTTTCTATCTCTTAAGCTGACAGTGGATGTGTTGGTAGTGTGGCGCCCCTGAGGGTTCAGTCGCCACAGGGGTACTGCACCTCAGAAAGAGGTGTGGTATCTCCTCTCTCAGGTAAGGATGGAGCATCACACAAGACCCTACTTCACACTCAACACTACACCACTCCTGTCCTGTAGGGGGCCTAAATGCACCAGGGTGCTGCCCCGGCCCGCGATAGAGGAGATGGGGGGGAACCAAAGATAGTGGGAACCATGTGGTGGGTGAGGGTGGAGGAAGCACTTTACTTTAGCATCATATATATACAGTGGCCATCTTTATAACCTAGTCTTTTGCCGTGGTTCCTTGGGAAAGTCAGTCAGCACAAAGCTGCGGCCGGCTCAGGGGTCACGGTTCCCGGTCTCAGGCCTCGAGACGGGGGGTTGGGGCAGAGTTGAGTTATAGCTAGCTCTGTCCCCGGTCAGAGTCCAATCAAGAAGGCCCAGGAGGGGAGCAGAGGAGATAGGCTCCACAGGCGAAAGGATCCCAGGAGGGTACGGACGGAGCGGAGTCGCCACCTGTATTCTTCACTCTGGCCTAGCCTGAGGGACTCCTGCCGCAAGAGGGGACCGGCCCCCGATATCTGACAGTGTACTTCACGTCATCGTTAGAAAAGCCCGGAGGCTTAGTGGATCCCAGGGGGACACGGACGCAGCGGAGTCGCCACCTGTATCTCTCAACCTGTGTATATCCAGTGGGACCCGGCCTTACTCCACGTTCACATCACATACCGTCAGGAGAGGACTGAGTGGGAGAATCTAGGAAAGAGAGGAACACCCCAGCGGGGTCTTGACAGGTGCTCCTGATCTACCTAGGAAGAGCTGAACCCCCTTCCTGGTGGACGCAGCGCGCCGCGAGAAGCAGAGAGAAGCTTCGCAGCTGCTACTTCATCAAAGTGAGTAAATCTTGGATGACTTCACATACTGCCTCCGTTTGCTCATTCCTGCGCGGCACTGCACCCACCACAACTCCCCAGATCCTCCATACTGCCCTGAGGCTTACTCCGCCTGTGGGGAGTAGTACCAAACAAGCTGCCAGAACATCAGCCTCAGAGGACTGCTGCAGCGCTGGTGGCCATCACCAGAAACCACAGGTGGCGTAGTCGAACATCCACTCATCCAATAGCCCATTCTTTTTATGTGACAGCCCTGGGCACGGACTGGGTCGCGGCCACGACGACACCCACATACCCCCACCATATATTGACCCAGCACCGAGTAACCCCACCGCTCAAGGAGGGTGTCGCAACGTGGCGTAGTCGGCAGGATCGCGTGCCCGCAGCAACGGAAGAAGATAATCCCATTGCCGCCGGGTACTGTGCGCCTTTCACAAAAGACTGTCGTTACACACTCAATGTGGTGCCCGCCCAAGAAGAATGGACACCATTAGGTGCCAAAACAACAGCAACTTAAGACCTCCTATCGTGGGCCAGGTTTCCCAATGGTGCGAAGAGCTAAGACCGCTCCTTGCATTAGAGACTGTCCGCATAGTTGTGTCCGTCAAAACGGATGGGACTTCCCAAGGAGTGCCCGTCAGCCAGCCGCCCGGGAGCCTCCCAAAAAGGAGGAGGCAAAAAAGGCCGCACCTTGCAGCAGAGATGGACGCAGCCAAGGAGATGTCCTCCGACGCTGGCCCACCAGCTGCCACCTCCCTCGGTATGGAGGGAATGTACCTGACCCAGGAGGAGGCCGAGTTCCTCCGCGGTGAAATCCAGGACCTGACCCGGAGGGTCGAAGAGGCCAAGCGACTGGCCGCTGCGGAGTGGAGAGAGGAGGTGCTGCAAAAGATCCAGGCCTGCCGCCAGAGCTTGTCATGCCTGTCTACAAAGGCCTTGGCCCAGGGGGAGGAAGCCCCGGAGGCCTTGTGCAGCCCAAGAACGGGTAAGGCGGAAACCCCTATCCCGGGCGCGGGGCGCACCAAAGCCCTCCTCGATCTCCTGCCGGCACCCCTTTCCCCGGGTGCCATCATTTGGGAGCAACTCTTGGCTCTGACGGCTGAGACCCAAGCCACCGCCATCACTGGAGGCCTGATATGCCACACGACTCCCGGTCCAGAGATCCCTGCACTTTCTGGGGTGTCCACCTGCCCCAACCCGGACTGGTCCGCACCAGCAGAGGGCCCGCAGCAACCCCTCCTGTCGCCGCTGCCCGCGCCTCTGGTCGCCTGCCCGGCGGCAGAAGAGTTTGCCTGGGACAACCAGGAGGGTGACCTGATGGGCTTCCCTCGGGAGACCCGGTCTGAAACGCGGAGGCGGGAGGAGTTCTGCCGCAGGGAGCTTCTCCAGCTCGAGAAGGAGCATCGACAGAGGGAGATCCGCTGCGAGCACCTGGAGGTGCGCGCCAAGGCCGCAAAGTCGCAGGCCCGCCAGGCAGAGGCCGCCCGTTCAAGCCCCCGGGAAGAAGGCCTTATTGTGCGCTTCCACCAGGAGGCCGGATGGGGCTTCATTCGCAGCCCACAGTTCCACCGGGACGTCTTTGTCAACCGGCGGGACGTTGAGCCGCGGCTGGAGCAGGGCCACTAATAATTTTTTTATGTACAATCAGGAATTTTATCTCCAATGTAGAGGCATATCCATGGGATCTAGCTATTCTCCATCGCTAGCAAATATGGTAATGTCCCATTCGGAATATGTTGCACTGTACACTTTCGCTAATCCATGGGCCCGTGATGTTTTCTGGTATGGCAGATACATAGATGATTTGATCTTTATCTGGCGTGGGGATGTGTCTGCCATACCGGAATTCATCAAGTATTTAAATAACAATGAATTTAATCTTTCTTTCACTTACACCTCTGATTCTAAGTGTATATCATTTCTTGATCTAAAATTGGAGATTCTTGACGGTTCCATCACTACTTCCACATTTTCCAACCTATATCTGGGAATACCATTCTACATGCCAAAAGCGGACATCCGCGCCATACTATAAAAGCTATACCTGTGGGGGAACTGACAAGAATCAAACGTAATTGTAACAATGCCAACAAATTGGATGAAGAATTCATCAGGTGTAAAAATACATTGAAATCTAGGGGTTATCCGGATTGGTCTCTAAAGAGAGCAGAAAAAATTGTGGACAGTAAAAATAGACTGGATCTGATTGATCTGTCTAGGACAAGGATTAATCGCAATGATATTACAGCACATAAAAATCTAAATGTTATTTCCTTTAGATATAGTTCACAATTTCAACTGATCAAAAATATAATACTGAAACATCTACCTATTTTATATGAGGATACTGTATTATCTAAAATTCTTGATTCTGGAGTTTTGGTGGTGGCAAAAAAAGCGCAAACAATAGGGGGGCTATTGGCATCTAGTCGCCCAAATAATCTACAAAAACGGCATACCTGCTTAATTGTAAAGGGTTTTACAAGTGTGGTTACACCAGATGCGGCATTTGTCGCTATGTAAAAATCACTAAAAACTTCCTAATGCTGATTCTAGTGAAACACACAATATAAAAAGCTGTCTGAATTGCAACAGTAATTCTGTGGTTTACATCATAAGATGTGCCAGTTGTGATCTGTTATATGTGGGATGCACCATAAGAAAACTAAAACAGCGAGTGGCAGAACATCTTTCTGATATTTTTAATGTCACTAATCAGAACATTTCTTGCGCCTCCAGACATTTTATTGAGCAGCATAATAGAGAGACATCCTCATTTCAGGTCTTTGGCATTGAAAAACTTACCTTTGATCCTCGAGGCAGGGATAATAGGAGACGCCTACTTGATCGAGAAGCATTTTGGATGTATCATCTGAACACTTGCCAACCAAATGGACTAAATTTACGGAGGGAACTGCTGTTCCATTACAGCGAGTAACTTTTCTATGCATATGTGATTTCTTCTTTGTCATGTGATTGTTTTTACTATGCATATACTTTGGAAATCGGTTTTATATTTCTGTATGCTAATATATGCATCATGTGACTTCCATTTTGTATGTGATTGGTGAACAATGGTTTATATACCATGGGTATGCCATTTGCAAGCCAGTCTTGACAAAGAACGCATCTTTAGCGTTCGAAACGCGTTGCCCTGGCTACACTATGTGACTATGGAATCTGTTTTTAAAGAGCTTTTTTCACAATAAAGTAACCTAATTTTTGAACTATTCATGAAGCTGGTAATCCTTTCTCTTTATGCTTTGTTTGCACCCGGTTTATTTAGGATGACATTGTGCCTGCGGATGATGAGCAGTCTACAGACTGGATTGTGGACGGTTTGCACCTGTTTAGGTGATCACTATTGGTTTTATACAAAGCCATTTCTACCTCTGACCTCAGAAGTAAAACCTGTCTGGAGTGGCTCTCCTGGAGGTCCAACTCAGGATCTCCATGCCCTGCAGCCACCCCCCCAGGGCCTACGTTGAGGGTTTTGGGCAGGTCCCTCATGCTGCTGAACTGACACTTTTGTACAAGTATTCTATATCTATAATGTCTTCCTAATGTTTTATATGTTTATACTATATCTATATAACCTGCAACGTTAAAAGTATTTGAGCCTCCCATAAAGGGAAGATAGTTATTTGTTTAAAAAGCATTTAAAAAGTTTGAATGTCTGTACCAATCTTTTGCTCTATTGCAGCCCGCGGACATGCTGTGTTTCACCAGGGGAGAATGTGGCGCCCCTGAGGGTTCAGTCGCCACAGGGGTACTGCACCTCAGAAAGAGGTGTGGTATCTCCTCTCTCAGGTAAGGATGGAGCATCACACAAGACCCTACTTCACACTCAACACTACACCACTTCTGTCCTGTAGGGGGCCTAAATGCACCAGGGTGCTTCCCCGGCCCGGGATAGAGGAGATGGGGGGAACCAAAGATAGGGGGAACCATGTAGTGGGTGAGGGTGGAGGAAGCACTTTACTTTAGCACCTTAAGCATCATATATATACAGTGGCCATCTTTATAACCTGGTCTTTTGTCGTGGTTCCTTGGGAAGGTCAGTCAGCACAAAGCTGTGGCCGGCTCAGGGGTCACGGTTCCGGGTCTCAGGCCTCGAGACGGGGGGTTGGGGCAGAGTTGAGTTATAGCTAGCTCTGTCCCCGGTCAGAGTCCAATCAAGAAGGCCCAGGAGGGGAGCAGAGGAGATAGGCTCCACAGGCGAAAGGATCCCAGGAGGGTACGGACGGAGCGGAGTCGCCACCTGTATTCTTCACTCTGGCCTAGCAAGAGGGACTCCTGCCGCAAGAGGGGACCGGCCCCTGATATCTGACAGTGTACTTCACGTCATCGTTAGAAAAGCCTGGAGGCTTAGTGGATCCCAGGGGGATACGGAAGGAGCGGAGTCGCCACCTGTATCTCTCAACCTGTGTATATCTAGTGGGACCCGGCCTTACTCCACGTTCACATCACATACCGTCAGGAGAGGACTCAGTGGGAGAATCTAGGAAAGAGAGGAAAACCCCAGGGAGGTCTTGACAGGTGCTCCTGATCTACCTAGGAAGTGCTGAACCCCTTCCTGGTGGCCGCAGCGCGCCACGAGAAGCAGAGAGAAGCTTTGCAGCTGCTACTTCATCAAAGTGAGTAAATCTTGGATGACTTCACATACTGCCTCCGTTTGCTCATTCCTGCGCGGCACTGCACCCACCACAACTCCCCAGATCCTCCAAACTGCCCTGAGGCCTACTCCACCTGTGGGGAGTAGTACCAACCAAGCTGTCAGAACATCAGCCTCAGAGGACTGCTGCAGCGCTGGTGGCCATCACCAGAAACCACAGGTGGCGTAGTCGAACATCCACTCATCCAATAGCCCATTCTTTTTATGTGACAGCCCTGGGCACGGACCGAGTCGCGGCCACGACGACACTCCCATACCCCCACCATATATTGTCTGGTACTGAGTAACCCCACCGCTCAGGGAGGGCGTCGCAGTAGCAGATAGTTCAAAGCTGTCCACCTTTCTCGAATTTAGTAAGTGACCCCCTGGTCCCCACAGAAGAACTGAACTCTGGTGGTGCCATCTGATGGCTGCTAAGTCCCCGGCCAGACATGGTGCACTGGTGATTCCCCGTGGAATGATTACAATGATGCTGTTCCCTCCCGGTTAATCTACGATACGGGCATCTTATAAGGACTCCATTGTGAGTGACCAGGACTGTGACCTTGACTTACCTTAAATAGCTCACAGCTCCCTTGCAGTCCTGAGCTCAGTGTGCAGACCTTCAGCGAGCTCCGGTAAGTGATGGGATTAAGCTCAATGTTCTTGTCCATCAATTCTTTCCGCAGCTTCAGTGCGTGCTGCAGACCCGAGTCTTTCCATGGCGACTCCGCGCAGGCGTTGAACAGGGCAGTATATGTGGCATCTGTGGGAACCAGACCTCGCTTTTTCATCTAAATGATGTAACAAGAAATGAGTCTGTACTGTAAAAACTGTATGTAATAATAGCAATAATAATGTAAGTACATAATATACAGGGCATTATCAGATAATGTACAGGTACTTTACTGCATTATGTTATTAGTCCTCCCAATTAACAGAACAAATGGTCCATGGTGCTCACTGGGGCGCTGACGCCCCTTCACAGCAAGATCCATATAAGTGTGTGCGCCTCGTACTGCCGGCCTCGGCCAGATCCCCACAGCTTGTACACTGATGGACAGCGTACACAATGAATGTTATATTGAGGGCATAACAGTCATGTCAGATGGCTACTGCTATGTGTATATTCTATTCTGGCCCCTGTGTGTCCTGCAATTGTCACCAGTTCTCCCCTCTGCAGGCTCTAGCGCTAAGCTTCAGTTATCTCTCAGCTAGTGGGTAGAGAATGCTGCACTGACTGCTCACGTACACATCGCACACAGGCGGGAGGGATTCCCGCTTTCCATTCAGCACATGTTCAGAAGCAGTGGCAGTGATATGGTTGTGTAGAAGTGCTCAGCACTGAAGTGAGATAAACTCCTTACTAGAATAAGCTGCAGCACGATCTGCCCGTGTCTCCCTCTGATTGTCCCATCACTGTGCTCCTGCTCCAGCCTAACCTGATTTCATTGATCAATAGTGCAAGTAAAGATAAGACACTTTGTAATATACATTATCAGATAAACCTTCTTCTTTTGTCACTTAAAAGACATTTTTTGGTCTCCTGCACTAATCATTCACTCTCAATATCTGCTAAATCTGTGGGAGAAGGGAAGGGAACCTGTCACGTGAAAAAACGCTATCAACCTGTAGATATGGGGTTACTCTGCAGGTTAATAGCATTCTGAAACTGCCCGGTGCCGGCATTTAGACTCCCTCTGCCAGGAGGAAATTAACTTTATTGTACCTGGTAGTGTTTGGGTATCAGTCATGGGGGCGGCACTGGTTCAGTCACCTCTCTGTGTATAGAGAGTGACGGCTGTCACCGTGCCCTCAGCCCTGATTGACAGCCGGCCCTAATGCTGAGCTGCCGTCAGTCACTACAGGGGTCGCAGTTACAGGCGCCACTTTCTATACACAGAGCAGTGCCGCCCCAGTGACTGGAAGTCGAACGCTACCGGGAGGAACGCGACAGGTTCATTTCAACAAAAATGTCTGCGATGCCCCTATAAACCTATGGAAGAGGGAGCTGGAGGGAGGAAAAGCAGAGCACAGAAAAGGTAAATGCTGAGGCTTATAATGTAGAGAAAAACTGCAGGAGACCCATCATATAATGTACACTCCCCCATACATTCATGTACACTCAGGAGCGTATAATGAGTGGCAATTATTCCTTATATAGTTCTCCTTATTCTAAAAAGTCATCTGAAAGTGCTGTTAAATCGTAAGGGAATCTGCCACCTGGTTTTAGATGCCCCATCTGAGAGCAGCATGATATAAGGGGTGAGACCCTGATTACAGTGATATCTCACGCTTTTTGCTGCTTACTGCTATTTTGATAAAATCAGTATTTTATCTGCTGCAGCTCTAGTAGTTCTCTGAATGCTGAGCTTTGTATAACCCCACCCACACCACTGATCGGCAGCTTTACTCCAGTCAGTGGTGGGGATGGGGTTATACAGAGCACATGAATACCGAGGACTACCTAGCAGCAGGCTTACTAGTCCTCTAGTGATAATCTCCTGCTGATAAAACTGTGATTTTATAAAAACTACAGCAAGCAGCCCAGTAAATGACACATCGCTGGAATCAGGGTCTCTGCCCATACATTATGTTGCTGTCAGATTAGATAACAAAAACCTGGTGACAGATTCACTTTAAGGGGGTTATCCTATTTCAGACAACCCCTATTCCAACACAGCATTTTTTTTTTTTTAAGAAACAAACCGTGCTTCAAGCCACATATCCAAGCCCTTTCCACTTCCTGCCAACGTCAACTCAAAAACATCTCCCGGATCCGCACATTCCTCAACCACGAATCTGCAAAAACACTAGTGCACGCCCTCATCATCTCCCGCCTCGACTACTGCAACCTCCTGCTCTGTGGCCTCCCTTCCAACACTCTTGCACCCCTCCAATCTATCCTAAACTCGGCTACCTGACTAATCCCCCTGTCCCCCCGCTGTTCCCCGGCCTCTCCTCTCTGTCAATCCCTGCACTGGCTCCCATGTACCCAGAGACTCCAGTTCAAAACCCTAACCATGGCATACAAAGCCATTCACAACCTGTCTCCCCCATATATCTGTGTTTCAATGTTTTTTATTGAATTTTTTTTTTATAAACCTTCATACATCTCTGACCTAGTCTCCCAGTACTTACCTGCACGCAGCCTCCGATCCTCACAAGATCTCCTTCTCTACTCCCCTCTTATCTCCTCTGCCCACAATTGCATACAAGATTTCTCCTGTGCTTTCCCCCTACTCTGGAACTCTCTACCCCAACATGTCAGACTCTCGCCTACCGTGGAAACCATCAAAAGGAACCTGAAGACCCACATCTTCCGACAAGCCTACAACCTGCAGTAACCACCGCTCCACCACACCGCTGCATGACTAGCTCTACCCTCACCTGCTGTACCCTCACCTATCCCTGGTAGACTGTGAGCCCTCGCGGGGAGACCCTCTCTCCTTCTGTAACAGTTTGCCGTTGCATTTTTGTTCAAGATTATTGTACTTGTTGTTTGTTATGTATATCCCCTTTTTCACATGTTAAGCTCCATGGAATAAATGGCGCTATAATAATAAATAGTAATAATAATAATGCTTTGGTGTCAGTCATTGTCTGCAGTGCTGACGTGACGGTGAAAGCACTGCAGTCAGTCAGTGAGCTCTGAAGGTCGGCCCGAGTTAACGGCACGAGCCGCTGAGCGTAGCTACAGGCTGCAGAGCTGTAGATGTGTTGTCAGCGCTGCAGACAATAACAGACAGCGGGAGCAGCAGGAGAAACTTTGCGCTGGACCTGGGGAGGATGAATAGAGAACAGACGGTTTTTGTAATTTCTTTAAACAAACTGCAGCCAGGAACAGCGGTTTTGTGAAACAAGAAAATCCCTTTAAAGGTTGTTTCACAGAGTAAATAAGATCATTTTAGTATTAAATCATTAAAAAGCTACAAACATGCCACAGTTAATGTGACCATTATCTGGGCTTTGTTATAAATATTTCAGAATAAGCTGCAACATGCTGTACAGATCTGACTAATGTGTCCAGGGCCTGATGAGCACAGCCACCACGGCATGGACCCCGGCTAATCTCATCCATGTGAACACAGGCAGAAGGACTTTACTGGCCACTCCTTGGAGCTTACCCAATGCTGCTTTATCATGGCTCATTATCAAGGGGTCACAGATCAACCTTATAAAGCCCGCCACACACATTAGATGGCTCTTGGATGAAAGACGGCCCGCGCTTAACAGTTGTCTGGCAGCCATCTCTCCCATACACTCCTGTGTTCTCTATGAGAGTCACCACCAGACATGTCTACTGGCACCTTATCTCCAGAACATAATGATCAGCCAAATTAAATGATCAGTTATGCTGTATCATTAACTCCCCCAAAAAATTGTCCGGGACCCCATACATATTAGACTGTCAGACAGAGCCGTCAATACGTTATATATACGATATATCCAACTCTTCCGCAGCCTCTGATGAGAACAGTGTAGTTACTTTCCTCCGGCTGCAGCCGCTCCTCTTTCAGCATCTGTTCCTGGAAGAGGTCCAGGGCTTCGGCCAGCTGCACACAAGAGGGACATGTCTTCAGAGGAGAGCAATAGAAGTGCTAGAAGCAGAGCAGGATATACAAGCAACCAGGACCCAGCACTTCACACTTATGTCCTTACTCGCCTCCTCCCTCTTTACCCTACTAAATAAATAGATGAGACCCCAAGACAACTCTGACACATACAGACATGTGTATGATTTTTTAGGTGCATTTTCTAATGGTAAAATTTATAGAAAAAGTAAAGAAAGAAAAAAAAATAAGTAAATCACGAAACTTAGAACATGCTGTGATTAGCAACAAAAGAAAAAAACGTAAAAATGCACAGATGCAACAAAAGAAGCAAAAAGACAAAATAATGCAAAATAATGCAAACATAAAAAAATAAATAAATAATCCAAGCAAAAAAAAACCAGTCGCAATTTCTTAAAAACACTTGTGAATATTTTTCTTTATTGCTCTTGGACATGATTTCCATAATCGTAGCAGAGCCGGGCTGTGTTGTGAAGACTGCAATAGTTTTGCTGTGATTACAGACATTGCTTGAAAAAAGGAGAACAACATGGCACAAGGGCGACTTATGCAAATGCTATAACAGTCATGGCTATGATCCTAGAAAATAATGCTTCTCATCAATGGCTATCTCCTCCGTCCGGACACTTACCAGGCTTCACTGTGTTTCTTAGGTGCTAGTGGTGATGTGGCACCCCAGGGGTCTGGTTACCACAGTAATAGAGATATTATGTCTGAGAGCAAGTGGGAGGTTTCTCTGGCCAGGAGCCCTAAGCATGCAACACGGTCCGCCCAGACCTGAGAGGGGAGGAATCTGCCCTTATAAACTGGGTCTGGTGCGGGATTAGTGAGTGAAGCTAGAGATAGAGCCTGCAGAACAAGCAGAGCAGTCAGAGCCTGGAGAGGGAAAGTGAGAACAGGAGCTCTGTAGGAGCAGCAGCTGAAGGCCAGGGGCTGTGAGCAGAGATATAGCTCGCCCTGGCTGAAGTTACTAAAACCGGACACAGGAGTCCGAGGCTGTGGGGACTGATATATACCCAGCAGCAGAAACCAACCGGCAGGGGATTCCAGGTCCTCTGGCCATAGAAGCCCGGAGGCTCAGTCACAAAGAAGGGACCAGCGCCGCCATCCAGGAGCGGAGGCTAACAGAAGGCCCCAAGTCACCAGCCATACGGGTGAGCACCACACGGTATACTCAGGGACGTGGGCTACTTGTAACCGCTGACATCAAGGTAGCCAGGAAGAGTGCAGATAAACGGGGAGGCCTACAACTCCACCTGGCCAGGGGAACTCCTGCTTGCTCGCAGACTGACCAGGCCCCTTATACTAGCCAGTACTCCCGGGAGGGTCTGCCTTGTACCATCAGTAAAGACCCTGAACTGCACCTCACGTCTCTGTGATTCCTTGCCGCACCAGCACCATTAGCACTGGGACCCTCACATCATCACTCCCATCATCTCTCACATTAGCTGCCCTGAGGCAATACTTCTCCCGTGGGGAGTTATCCCATACTCGGCTGCGCAAACAACATCAGCCTCAGCGGTCGGCAGCGCAGCGGCGGTCCCCACTGACCGCAATCCACGGGTGGCGTAGTCGGACATTTGCTATACATTAAGACTGCCACTGGTTTGACCACCCTGGGCACGGACCGGGTCACCGCCACACGGAGACTACAACCCCCAGCATTCTACAATAGGCCCGGTTCCGGGTTCCCCTGCACAACACAGGCCCAGGGGGCGCGTCAACTTTGGCGTAGTCGGCAGGATTTCGTGCCCGCAACCACCGGGTACTGCGTGCCTGAAAAAGAGACTTTTATACTTACCTGTGGTGAAGTTTCCCGCCGTCCGGAGTCGTTTCCCGCCATCCGGAGCCGATTCCCGCCATCAGACGCCATCTTGGATCGTTTCCCGCTGTCTTCTGCCTTCTTCCCGCCATCCGCAGCTGCTTCCCGCCTTCGGACGCCATCTTCGGGAAGCCGCACGGGAAGAAGAGGGGCGTGGACGCCGAAAGCGCGCGAGATCCGAAGCTCCGCCCCACGCTCTGACGCTGCGCAAGGTCCTGGAAGGGAGGAAGAGCGACGCTGACGTCATCGGAGCGCGACGCCAGGTCCTCAACCCCGACGATCGACTGCGGAGCCGCGGCCTACGGAAGAAGAGCATCGCAAGGTAGGCCACGGTCCACTAGGGGGGAGGAGGATGCCGGATACCGAGGGTAGCTCCACTGCCACAGCCACCGCCAGCGCAACCGCTGCAGCAGTCATGCCATTCACCATGCCTTATATCCCGGGGGCAACCTGGCTACCCCAGTACTCAGGGGAGTCACATACTCTAAATGACTTTAGAGAAAGACTGGATAGCCTCTTCCAGGTGTACCCCCTCACAGAAGAGCAAAAAGTGAGCATCCTGGTGGCCCAATTAATCGGGGCAGCCCAAAGGGAGGTAAAGTCCTGGTCACCTGGGAGGAAGAGGACTGTCAGGGAAATACTAGCCCGGCTGATACCCGCACCTCAGCCGAAATAAAGCTCAGATTTTACGGGTGTAAACAACGGGCACATGAGAGTATAAGAGACTATGCTCTAAACCTACAAGAGGCCCTGAGAGCCATTAAGCAGGCAGACCCTGACAGCGTGGGAAATGAAGATAAGCTGTTGACTGAACAATTTATTGAGGGTCTACTGTGCAATGCCCACCGAACCCAGTTGCGGGCAATGGCCTTACAGGACCCTGACCTGGACTTTGCACAGTTCAAGGACAGAGCCATCCGGGTGCTCCGAGAACCGGCACCAGGTGGCGCTGTGACCCACAGGCCCCCTGCTATCACTTACCACCAGGAGACGGCGCCCTTGTCTGCAGGGCCTGTGGGAGCTGATGCGCAGGCTTTAAACAGTGACCCGGCTACAGACCTGCACCATCAGGTCCAAGAGCTGACTAAGAGCGTTGCCGCGCTAACCAGAACTGTGCAGTCTTTACAGGTCTCTTCTCCAGGAAAGATCCAGCTGGCATCCGGACTGGAGGACGTCCCGTGGCGCCGACTGAGGAGGACCCCACCGGCCAGAGGAAGACCCAGCGACCGATACAACGAGGACGGACGACCCATCTGCCGCCGCTGCAATCAACCCGGACATGTGGCAAGGTACTGTCATTTAAACGGGCACAACCTGGGGTAGAGGGCCAACCCCCAGGCATAAGACCATCAGGCCCATCAAACTGGCGTGATAAATACATAGGGGGACGTCCAATCTTGCCTGTGGTACTGGATGGCATTCCTATGAGTGCCCTACTAGACACTGGGTCACAGGTGATCACAATCCCGTACGTGCTCTTTAAACAGTACTGGAATGACTCGGACATAACCCGCTACCCAGATGACGACCTGAGTATCATCGCCAGCAATGGTCAGCCCGTGCCGCAATTGGGATTCAAAGAGGTGACCATTAAGATCGGTAAAGTCGAACTGGCGGTACAAGGACTGATTATAGTGGACATAGACCGTCATGAGAGTCACCCTAGAATAACCTTGGGAACTAATGTGATTGAAAATTGTCTTGCAGAGGTGATTCTCATTTTACAGCAGGTTGCCAAGAACGCCAGTTCCGGCCAGCAGCGTGTGCTCCAAAAAGAGATCCGGGCACTGATGAAGCGGCAACAGGTGGAACTATCTGGTGGTGAGATAGGTAGCGTGAGAATGTGTGACCCGTTCCCTATTGCCATGCCCCCAAAAAGTGAGATGATGATTTGGTGCCGGGCAGCTATTGGTCTAAGAGGTAGAGACTACCAAGCAATGGTAGAACAAGTCTACTCAGACAGTAGGCCCACCATTTTGACGGCACGAGGGGTGGTCGATGTACGCCATGGGAGGGAGCCCGTTCGCATCATAAATATCGGGGAGAGAGAAGTACACCTGCCCCGGTATGCCACGCTAGCCAAATTGTTCACCATAAAGCAGAATTCTGTACAGGCCGTGGAACCCTTGCCTCCATCTCAACCAGAGGAAGGTAACGGCTCTAAGAAACCAATGGAGGACTGGAGTCAGCAACTGCATTTGGGTACTGACTCCACTCCCTCACACCAGAAACAAGGAGTCTATCGGGTGGTTCAAGAGTACGAGAGAGTGTTTAGTAAACACCCGCTGGACTTCGGGCGAGTAACGGGGGTAGAACATCACATCCCCACGGGAGACCATCCTCCCATAAAGGAGAGATACCGACCCGTACCCCCTGCACACTACCAACACGCCAAGGGGATGCTAAAAGACATGAAGGAGGCTAGGGTAATTAGGGACAGCTGTAGCCCCTGGGCAGCTCCACTAGTCTTAGTGAAAAAGAAAGACAACACTATGAGAATGTGTGTAGACTACAGGAAGGTCAACCGTATCACACACAAAGATGCGTACCCGTTACCAAGGATAGAAGAGTCCTTAGCTGCATTAAAATCTGCTAACTTCTTCTCTACTTTGGATCTCACTAGCGGGTACTGGCAGGTTTCTGTAGCAGAGGCAGACCGGGAGAAGACCGCATTCACCACCCCGATGGGTCTCAGCGAATTTAACTGTATGCCGTTCGGGCTCTGCAACACACCAGGAACCTTCCAACGGTTGATGGAATGCTGTCTGGGACACCGGAACTTCGAGACGGTCCTGTTGTACCTGGACGATGTCATCGTCTATTCCAAGACCTACGAGGACCACCTGAAACACCTGGCAGAAGTGTTTGAAGCTCTGGCAAACTACGGCCTAAAAGTGAAATCTCCACGTGTCACCTCCTGAAACCAAAAGGTGCAATACCTGGGACACGTGGTGAGTGCTGACAGAGTGGCTCCTGACCCTGATAAGATCACCGTGATTAAGGACTGGCCAAGACCCTCCAGCATAAAGGAAGTGCGGCAGTTCCTCGGGTTGGTAGGCTACTACCGAAGATTCATTCCCGGTTTCACCAAAATGGCAGCCATAGCAGGACCTCCTGATAGGTCAATCGCGGAAAGCCAAAAACCAGAAGCCGCCCTTTAGGTGGGAAAAGCTGGAAGAGGAGTCCTTCTGCCAGCTGAAGATGGCCCTCACGGGGGATGAAATCCTGGCATATCCAGACTACAGCCAGCCCTTTATCCTCCACACGGACGCAAGCAACATCGGGCTAGGAGCCGTACTGTCCCAGATCCAGCAAGGGAAAGAACGGGTAATCGCTTAAGCCAGCCGAAAGCTACGGCCCACGGAGAGGAACCCTGAGAATTATAGCTCATTCAAGCTGGAGTTCCTGGCAGTAGTGTGGGCAGTGACCGAACGTTTCAAGCATTACCTTGCCTCCTCCAAATTCACCGTGTACACGGATAACAACCCGTTGACACACCTGGACACTGCAAGGCTCGGTGCCCTGGAACAGAGATGGATGGCCCGCCTGTCCAACTTTGAATTCACCATCAAATACCGGGCAGGACGCTCAAATGCCAAC
Organism: Phyllobates terribilis; assembly: GCF_046119375.1. Classification (NCBI taxonomy): domain Eukaryota; kingdom Metazoa; phylum Chordata; class Amphibia; order Anura; family Dendrobatidae; genus Phyllobates; species Phyllobates terribilis. Next base: position 566,554 of record NW_027363005.1, on the reverse strand, counting down.
GCGGATGCCCTGTCTAGAATGCCGAACTTACCGGACGTAGGGGAAGATCCAGAAGAAGTTGAGCTCCCTGAGTTCCACCGTCATGGGATTACCCTGTATTCCCACCGTGTGAAGGACAGGCGCTCCGTGACGTTCAATCCCTTGCCCCACTACAACTGGGCAGAGACGCAAGACAGTGATCCCGCAGTCCATTTGGTGAAGGAAATGCTGACCCAGGCCGATGCTCGTCTTGACCCAGATGCTCCGGAGGAGACCAAGCAACTGTGGAAGGAGAAAAGTAAGCTGTTCCTCTACAGGGAGAAGCTGTGCCGGAGAATGGTTAACTCTCGAACACATGAGTTGACCTGGCAGGTAGTGGTCCCAAGACGAGACGCGGCTATGGTTCTGGAGGCATACCACAACGGAGCAGGGCATTTCGGATGGAAGAAGCTGGAGTTCTTGTTGCGTGAACGGTTCTACTGGGTAGGCATGAGAGGAGCCATCGAGAGGTGGTGCAGAGACTGTGGCCCGTGCCACCTGAGAAGAAAAGACCGAGCCAGCCAGAAGACTCCCCTGCAGCCCATCATCACCAGACAGCCACTGGAACTGGTAGCCCTGGACCATGTGAAACTGGCTCCAAGCAGATCTGGGTATGTCTACGCCCTCACAATCGTAGATCATTACTCCCGGTTCCTGGTGGTGGTCCCGGTCAAGGACTTAACGGCTCAAACAGCAGCTAGAGCCTTCCAGCAGCACTTCTGCCGTCCACACGGGTACCCGGACCAAGTGTTGACAGACCAAGGACCAGCCTTCGAAGCGGAGGTCTTCCAGGAGTTCTGCAACCTGTATGGCTGCAAGAAGATAAGAACAACACCCTATCACCCTCAAACCAATGGACTCTGCGAGAAGATGAACCAGGTGGTGATAGATCTGCTAAAAACATTGCCCCTGGAAGAACGCAGTCTGTGGCCTGAGAAACTGCCCGATCTGGTGGACCTGTATAACCACATCCCTGTAGGTTCCACCAACTGTACCCCGGCTTACCTAATGAGAGCAAGACCTGGTAAGCTGCCTATTGACCTGGATATGGGAGTCCTGACGCCTGAGGACACCTCGCCAGAGGCAGACTGGGATACAGAACGGCAGCAGCAGTATCGGAAAGTACAGGAGAGCGTCGAGCGAAGTCTGTCTCAAGCTAGAGAAAGGCAAGAGAAGGCTTATAACCAGTATGCTCCCGCTGTTCCCCTGGTACCTTGAGATCAGGTCTTGAAGAGGAAGAGGCGGCTCCACAAGTTGGACGACCAGTGGGAGAAGGACCCGTACACCGTACTGCCATCAAGCCATGAGAACCCAAAAATCTGCGTAATCAGTAAGGATGGAGGAGAAACCACAGCCATTGTCTCCAGAGACCACCTGAAGAAGTGTCCCGAGCAGCTGCAAAGCCCTGAAGAAGATCAAGGAAACCCTCAACCCGCAGAGGAAAGGGAAGAAATGATCAGTACCGTACTCGGAGACTTCCCCCGGTCTTGGACACAAGTAAACGGCGCTGTCGTGGTACCCGTCCTCACCTTTCTCCAGCCAGCCCCGCAAGTGCCTACAGAGGAACCAGTAGAGCTGGAAGAGCAGCCGGCCCAAGAGGCAGAAGAGTCCACACCAGCAGTACAGGAGGATCAACCCTCTGCTAGTAGTGAGCCTGCCGTGCCCCTAGTGAGCCAAAGAGTGCGCAGACAACTGCCCAGCTTACCCATAACACCTCCTACACCCTGTAGTGCAGAACCAGTTAGTGAGCTCCGTAGGTCCACTAGAGTCACTAGAGGTCAGATGCCCGCTCGCTGGAGAATCTAAACTAATGCACTGTGAATTTATCTGTTAACTGTTTATGGTTTATGTTTGTTGCCTGTTATTAATTATGTTTCTCAGTTACCCTGCAGATTTTTATGGACTAACAGGTTATGGACGCTGGATAACCGGAACAGTTTTGTAGATAGTTGCACCTTGGTGCCTCTTGCGAAGACGGCCGCGGAAGAGAAAACCTGTCTGGCGTGGCCTCCTTGCGGCCCAAAGTAGTTAGTCTACCCTTGCAGCCACACCCAAGGACAACGCAAGGGGTTTGCTTTGGACAGGTCCCCTACTTCGCTTAAAGCTTCACCTTGGGTGATATGGACACCCGGTTGCGGACACGCCGTGACCTTTAAAGAACTAAAGCTTCTTGTAAATATGTTATCGTATTATTGTTTATACCCTGTTATTATGTTTCTTTAAAAATGTGTTTAGTCCCGGAGTACTAAAATTTACTAGGGGGGAATGTGGCACCCCAGGGGTCTGGTTACCACAGTAATAGAGATATTATGTCTGAGAGCAAGTGGGAGGTTTCTCTGGCCAGGAGCCCTAAGCATGCAACACGGTCCGCCCAGACCTGGAAGGGGAGGAATCTGCCCTTATAAACTGGGTCTGGGGCGGGATTAGTGAGTGAAGCTAGAGACAGAGCCTGCAGAACAAGCAGAGCAGTCAGAGCCTGGAGAGGGAAAGTGAGAACAGGAGCTCTGTAGGAGCAGCAGCTGAAGGCCAGGGGCTGTGAGCAGAGATATAGCTCGCCCTGGCTGAAGTTACTAAAACCGGACACAGGAGTCCGAGGCTGTGGGGACTGATATATACCCAGCAGCAGAAACCAACCGGCAGGGGATTCCAGGTCCTCTGGCCATAGAAGCCCGGAGGCTCAGTCACAAAGAAGGGACCAGCGCCGCCATCCAGGAGCGGAGGCTAACAGAAGGCCCCAAGTCACCAGCCATACGGGTGAGCACCACACGGTATACTCAGGGACGTGGGCTACTTGTAACCGCTGACAGCAAGGTAGCCAGGAAGAGTGCAGATAAACGGGGAGGCCTACAACTCCACCTGGCCAGGGGAACTCCTGCTTGCTCGCAGACTGACCAGGCCCCTTATACTAGCCAGTACTCCCGGGAGGGTCTGCCTTGTACCATCAGTAAAGACCCTGAACTGCACCTCACGCCTCTGTGATTCCTTGCCGCACCAGCACCATTAGCACTGGGACCCTCACACCATCACTCCCATCATCTCTCACATTAGCTGCCCTGAGGCAATACTTCTCCCGTGGGGAGTTATCCCATACTCGGCTGCGCAAACAACATCAGCCTCAGCGGTCGGCAGCGCAGCGGCGGTCCCCACTGACCGCAATCCACGGGTGGCGTAGTCGGACATTTGCTATACATTAAAACTGCCACTGGTTTGACCACCCTGGGCACGGACCGGGTCACCGCCACACGGAGACTATAACCCCCAGCATTCTACAACAGGCCCGGTTCCGGGTTCCCCTGCACAACACAGGCCCAGGGGGCGCGTCAGTGACGCTACCATCATACCGTTAAGGTTACGATCAGCAAATACAATCATTTAGGACAATGTAATTGCATAATATTTGCCACAATAGGAAATTATATGAGGATATATTATAGAAGGACATATATTGTCTGGTATGCTTCATTGTAAACTAGCATTGTGATGTGCGATCCCTCCCCTGCGGATCCCCAGTAGAATAACAATATAGACATTCTTACCTTGCCCTCCTTTATTTTGGCCTTACACTGGAGGAAGTACCAGTATGGAGTGTTTCTTCTTCCCCTGTACCTATTATGAGCGGGTTGTGTGCCCCAGTAATGTCCTCACCCTCTTCATATTTCAAGTCCTGGACCTCTGGAGACTATTTCTTAAACACAGTTCTTGAGGAGTATGTCTTGGACAATGTCCCAAAGTTGTCCTCCTCTGGTACCGGTGAATTATGACCAGCACCGGCATGGTCGGAGATAGTCCTGAATCGCAGTACTCTCTGCTGGGATCACAGCCGATGGTTGCTGGAGTCCGGTAAGGAGTCAGACAAATCTGTCTGCACATGGGTTGTACTGTTATTAACCATCCTGATGCCAGGGAGTAAGATGGCAACTTAGCGAGGATCTGCAGCATGCCCATGGTAGATGGCGAGCAATGGTCTTCAGGCAGCTGAAACTATTCACAAAAATAAAAATACATCAGCTCTAAAGAGCACGGCTGCTCCGTGGTCAGTAATGTCGCCTTACTGCACTGAAGTGGTGCAGACATACACAGTATATAGTGGGTGTACATATCCAGGCACAACCTAGAAGGAGGTAGATGCATACAATCTACATACTGTATATATATATAATTATATACACAGTGGGGGAAATAATTATTTGATCCCCTGCTGTCTTTCTTAGTTTGCCCACTGACAAAGACAGGAACAGTCTATAATTTTAAGGGTAGGTTAATTTTAACATTGAGAGATAGAATATCCAAAAAAAAATCAAGAAAATCACATTGTATAAACTAGATAATTTTTTTGCATTTTGCAGTGAGAAATAAGTATTTGATCCCTCTGGAAAACAACACTTAATACTTGGTGGTAAAACACATGTTGGCAGCACAGCAGTCAGACGTTGTTTGTAGCTGATGATGAGGGTTGTGCACATGTCGGGAGGAATTTTGGTCCACTCCTCTTTGCAGATCATCTCTAAATCATTAAGATTTTGAGGCTGTTGCTTGGCAAATCGGAGCTTTAACTCCCTCCATAAGTTTTCTATGGGATTAAGGTCTGGAGACTGGCTAGGCCACTCCATGACCTTACTGTAGTTCTTTATGATCCACTCCTTTGTTGCTTTGGCTGTATGTTTTGGGTCATTGCCTTGCTGGAAAGACCTAGCCACGACCCATCTTCAATGCTCTTACTGAGGGAAGGAGGTTGTTGGCCAAAATCTCGCGATACATGACGCCATCCATCTTCCCTTCAATACGGTGCAGTCGTCATGTCCCCTTTGCAGAAAAGCACCCCCAAAGTATGTTTCCCCCACCATGCTTCACGGTTGGAACAATGTTCTTAGGGTTGTACTTCCTTCTTCTTCCTCCAAACACGGCCAATTGAGTTAATGCTAAAGAGCTCAATTTTTGTCTCATCTGACCACAGCACCTTCTCCCAATAACTCACAGAATCATCCAGGTATTCATTGCCAAACTTCAGATGGGCCTGCACATGTGCCTTCTTGAGCAGGGGGACCTTGCGGGCACTGCAGGATTTTAACCTTTAAAGCGTAATGTGTTACCAATGGTTTGCTTGGTGACTGTGGTCCCAGCTGCCTGGAGATCATTAGCAAGTTCCCCCCTGTAGTTTTAGGCTGATCTCTCACCTTCCTCATGATCAAGGATACCCCACGAGGTGAGATTTTGCATGGTGCCCCAGATCAATGTCGATTGACAGTCATTTTGTATTTCTTTAATTTTCTTACAATTGCACCAACAGTTGTCTCCTTCTCACCCAGAGTCTTACTTATGGTTTTGTAGCCCATTCCAGCTTTGTGCAGGTCTATGATCTTGTCCCCGACATCCTTAGAAAGCTCTTTGGTCTTGCCCATGTGGTAGAGGTTAGAGTCTGACTGATTAATGGAGTCTGTGGACAAGAGTCTTTTATACAGGTGACTATGTAAGACAGCTGTCTTTACTGCAGGTAACGAGTTGATTAGGAGCGTCTAACTGGTCTGTAGCAGCCAGAACTCATAATGGTTTGTAGGGGATGAAATACTTATTTCTCACTGCAAAATGCAAAAAAAAATATCTAATCTATACAATGTGATTTTCTTGATTCTTTTGGGCAGGGATATTCTATCTCTCAATGTTAAAATTACCCTTAAAATTATAGACTGTTCATGTCTTTGTCAGTGGCCAAACTTAGAAAAACAGCAGGGGATCAAATATTTATTTCCCCCACTGTGTATGTGTATATATATCTGTAGCTTTGTCGCCATAAAAAGATGGGGGCTCGGACACATTTCTTGCACTTGGGCCCCAAGCTGTTAATGTCCACCCCTACTTTTTTCAATCTATGTAACTATGTAGAATGCACATTAGGAAAATGCTTGAAATGCAATTCCCAATAATATTATTTTACAAGTAATTTCCTCTTTTTTTTTTTTCTTTGTAAAGTGCTAGTAATAAACCCAATCTCTGGATCTAGAAAGTGCAAAACACTCATGACAAACTTGCACATTTAATTTGTAATCTGTATTTCTTATGGTGCCTAAGGGAAGCAATAATGATAAGGTCCCTGCTTGGTAACAAGTGCAGTTATCTGCCTCTATAACAATAGCAAATTACCAATGATGAAAGGGTTAATACTTGTGCCCTGCATCAGTAATAGACCCTGTAGTCACCATGACAACTGTTATGAGGTCATAAACCAGTGTCATAAAGAAGATTCCATAAAAGAATTCCGCGCTGCCACGATCAGCGCCATTACTGATGCGCCTGAGGACCTTGAGCTTGACCACCCACGTAATGTGCCAAACTTGGTGTAATTTGGAGGTTCTAGCAGGGAAAGGGGTTGTCTGCTTTAGACACCCCTAGGGCATGGGAAGGTAACAAAGGGGGGTCCCTAGACCAGGATCCCCTTCTGTTACCCTCTATATAGAGCAGCTCTCCTTTGGGAGTTCATGGACTGATCTATGACTCTAATGGGTGATAAATTGGGAGGGATTATTTATCCTATTAGGGATTAGGCATAACGAACTGTAACCAAATGTCCAATTTTTTGAGAGGCGGACCTGGATCTGTAAGGGAGAAATTATACATCCACCTGGCCAATCAGATCAACCAAATTCGCTCCATCAATCAATGTGGTGACAGATATCGCAGCCAGATCTCTCCCACATCCGCTTTATCACATTTATAGTCTGTATTTGTTATGTCATTCTCTGTAAATCTGGTAAAATGTACAAATTGTACAATTCTGCAGTTACATCTGTTATATATTGGCACTAACTCTCTAAGCCCAATGGAAGGGCAGCCCTCCATCCATGGTTCCATAGAGGTTTCCTCCACAGGGGGTTTTCCTCTCCTGAGTGCTGGAGGGTGACTCTTCGTGAGTCGGGGGTTGTGCTATTTTCGGTGTCATGTAAATTTAAATAAAATTTTGACCATTTGACACCTAATTGCAATGCTTCGTGTATTTATTTTGTGTGCTTCTGTCTGATTAATTTTGTTTGGGGGTCGGGGTCTATCACATACGGCTGGACATCTGCCGGCTGCACAGAACCCAGTAAGCACATTTTGCCCCAGGGGTCGCCCCTGCTCCGATGATGATGGTGAAGAGGAGACAAACATTACAGCACAACTCCTGGACGCATGCTCTCATCATTGGATAAAAGAATTGTATTACAGCAGTATAAGCAGATTACTCATCTATTCCTGTAATTTCCGTAGTCTTCAATGGAGAAGGCTGCAAGCAAGATGGTCTATAGGAACAGAGGCTACACAGAATCTTCTTTATCCTGATAGGTGATGGTTCAGTGTCATGTAAATTTAAATAAAGTTGAGAACGTTTGACACCTAATTGCAATGCTTCATGTATTTATTTTGTATGCTTCTGTCTGATTTTGTTTGGGAGTCGGGCTCCATCACATATCACTGAGTGACACGTCTGACATCTGCCGGCTGCAGTTTTGCCCCAGGGGTCGCCCCTGCTCTGGGGAGTATGATGGAGCAGAGAAGATAAGCATTACAGCACAGCACCTGCAAGTGAGCGCTCATCCTCAGAATAAGGACTTATATTACAGGATTACAAGCAGCTTCCTCGCCTCATTCACACAGGGAGTATTTTGGGCAGTAATTTACATTAGTATTTGTAAGCTAAAAACCAGAGGGGAACAAACACAGAGAAAAATAATAACTGTACCACTCTCACCTCTTCTGTGTTTTGGATCCACTCCTGGCGTCTGTTAACAAATACTGATGCAAAATATCGCCATGTAAAAGGGCCCTAAATCCTTACTGACTGATTGGACAATTCTTTACAAAAAAACAATATAAGCCTCACCATGCATTTAATCCATCCTGCTGCTCATATCTTCTGGGCTCAGACCCACAATGCCGTGACTCTCGGCCAGTGTACATAAGGAGAAAGTGGGGAAAGTCTCCAATAAAAAATAATTCTCACTTTATTGGTGCAAAATATTAAAATATATAAAAGTCCATGATAGCGGAGATGCAATCTCGACGCGTTTCTGGTTACGTCCTTAGTCAGTGATCCTGTTGTCATGACAACCCGAGCCTCCAGGTATCCCAGCGACGGTGGCCTGCTTAGACCGAGCTAGGAGCATGGTCTCAGAGGCTTCTATCACTGTAACACTGACAGGTAGAATTCATTGCAATGCTTTATAACAGCGATTATACTAATAAAAGCTAGTCCCATAGAGGGACTAAATGAAAAAGTAAAAAAAAGAATGTGAAAAAATATTTAAAAAAAAAACCTAATCAAAAAATAAACTGAAAAGAAAATGAAAATAATGTTATATCAATAAATGGGTAAATTCATACAAAAACTAAAATAAACCAAAAAGGTCCACATATTTGTTATCATCACTTCCACGGCCTATAAAACGGTCACACTACTTAACGCCTTCAGTGAACATTGAAAAAAAAACTATTCTTTTTCATCTTACCACCAAACAAAGAGCGGAATAAAACACGATCAAAAAGTTGAATGGAAATAGAAATGGTATAGCTGAAAACTAGTGACGAGCGAGCGCTAAAATGCTCGGGTGCTCGCTGCTCAAGTCAAGCAAATTGGAATACTCGGCTGCTCGGTCCAAGTAACGAGCCCAATGTAAATCTATGGGAAACTCCAGCATTCTTTCAGCGCCTCCCCCCCCCCCCGGCGGTCTGCAGAGGGCCTAAAAATTGCCCAAATCGATGGGAACAGAACTCAAATGACAGGGGAACAGCATGGGGAAGACTCCTGGAAGCATTTCTGACTCCCAGGTCAATGATGTCAACAATGTTGTCAGAGGTATTACGCCACTTTTACAGACTCACAATAAAACATACAAAAACTAAACTAAAATAGATTTTCCTGGGAATTATGTTAAGGAACATCCTTTCCAGGGTAATGAACTGTATACAAGGCAAAATAAATAACCAAAAACAAAAATGCTCCTTCACACCTTGGGCTATGTTCACACATAGCGTTTTTGATGCATTTTTGCATTGCTTTCAACCGTGACAAATGTATTCACCGGGAAATGGCATTTTAACATTTTACAACCTTATCTGGCCATGTGGTGTGTGAAACATCATCAGACACATCCTGTTTCATTTATGAAGGAGGGATTGTGAAAGTCACAAACACTATTTTTACTGCCTTACTATTCTTAAAGGGCCAGCAGTCGGCTATGCTTTGTTGTTCCCATTATTAAAGAGTGGGTCTCCTATACTGTTATTGCATATGCAGTGACTGCAAGGGCTGCCAAAAATTTGGACGCAACCCAATACCTCTTTGAAGAGACATAGAGGAGGGTCTCAGTAAAAAAAAATATTCCCATTATAAAGGAGTGGGTCTCCTATAGTGGTAATGCCCATGCTGTGACTGCAAGGGCTGCCAAAATTTGGGAAAAACCCCACTAACAATTTAAAGACACATAGAGCTGGGCCACAGTAATGACATGTTCCCACTATAAAGGATAAGGATCTGCTATACAGTTATAGGGTATGCAGTGAGCCCAATAGCTGTAAAAATTTAGGAAAAACCCCACTAACAATTTAAAGACACATAGAGCTGGGCACAGTTACAACATGTTCCCATTAGAAAGGAGAGGGTCTCCTATCCAGTTATAGGGTATGCAGTGGGTCCAACGGCTGCCAAAATTTAGAAAAAACCCTATTAACAATTTAAAGACACATGGAGCTGGGCTACAGTAATGAGTACGACATGCTCCCATTAAAAAGGAGTTGGTCTCCAATACTATTTGCGTATGCAGTGAATGCAACAGCTGCCAAAAATTACGAGGCACTCCAATGCCCCTTGCAAGAGATGTAGAGGTTGGAGGGCCTCCTGAAAACAATGTTCCCATATTTAGGAAGTGGGTCTCCCATACTGTTTGCCTATGCAGTGAATGCAACGGCTGCCAAAAATTTGGGGGCACTCCAATGCCCCTTGCAAGAGACGTAGAGGTCGGAGGGCCTCCTGAAAACAATGTTCCCATTATTAGGAAGTGGGTCTCCCATACTCTTTGCCTATGCAGTGAATGCAACGGCTGCCAAAAATTTGGAGAAACTCCAATGCCCCTTGCAAGAGAAGTAGATATGGTGATATGGTAGATATGGTAGTGATATGGAGGAGGATGTGAAGGATGAGGAGAAGGAGGAGGACAAGAGCAAATAGACAAAATCAGGAAGCGTATACCCATGTCTGGGTGTGAAGACAGAGGTGCATGGGAATACAGTTAGACCTCCCAAAAAAAAGACACTGTATTTGAGTTTATGTTACGCTGCTATCATTCAGTGGTGTTGAGAAGTCTGGCCCAAACCAGCCTTTGATCATTTTTGTATGAGTCAGCCTGTCAGCATTTTCAGTTGACAGCGGCAGGGCAGGCCAGGACCTCCAAGGTGTAGAGAGCCAGTTCATGCCACGTGTACAGCTTGGATACTCAATAATTATAAGGCACAGAGGAATCAAGGACTACGTTGGCACAGTTGGCAAGGTACTCCCTCACCATCTTCCGAAACTTTCCCCTCTTTGGGAGAGTACCCCGCGCCTCAGGACCTGTGCGATGGGAGGGTCTGAGAAAACTGTCCCAGAACTTTGACAGTGTTCCCCTGCCTCTGCTGGATTGAATTTGTGTCTCTCTCGCCTGTACTCCTTGGTTGTTCAACGAACTGTGACCTCTGTCGCCAGCATTTTCAGATGGGAATTTTTTAAATAATTCCGCAACAAAAGCCTTCTCGTACGGCACCATTTTAGAGGCCTGTCCTGCAAGGGAATAAGAGACAGAAAGTTCTCCTTGTAGCGTGGGTCTAGAAGTGTCACCAACCAGTAAGGACTGTCATCCAAAGTTTGGACAATGCAAGGATCACGGGAAAGGCTGCGTAACATAAACTCAGCCATGCGTGCCAGATTGCTGACAGGCAAGACTTCTGTGTCCTCACCAAGAGGATGACTGACCATGCTCTTCATGACTGGAAGCCATGGGATTTTATGAGCTGTCCCAGGCCAAGGGTATAGATTGAGAAGAGTAGGGGTCCTAGTCCTAGGACAGAACCTTGAGGGACTCCAACAGAGAGGTGGCGGGATGAGGAGGTAGTGTGGGAGGGGGGGGCTAAATGTGCGGTTGGAAAGGTATGAGGAGATCCAGGATAGGGCAGGGTCTTTGACTCCAAAGGAAGACAGGATCTGCAGTAGGAGGCAGTGGTCAACTGTGTCGAAGGCAGAGGACAGGTCAAGAAGAAGGAGTACTGTGAATTGTCTGTTAACTTTGTTGGTAAGTAAGTCATTAGTAATTTTGGTAAGGGCAGTTTTGGTGGAATGGTGGGGGCGGAAACCAGATTGTTGGTTATTGAAGAGAGAGATAGATGAAAAGTGAGAGGAAAGTTCAGCGTGAACGTGTTGCTCAAGGAGTTTGGAGGCAAATGGGAGAAGCGATATGGGTCGGTAGCTGGACAAGGCGGTTGGGTTGAGGGATGGCTTTTTGAGGATGGGAGTGATTGTGGCATGTTTGAAGGCAGAGGGGAAGGTACCAGAAGTTAGTGATAGGTTGAAAAGATGGGTTAGGGATGGGATGAGTGTGGGGGTGAGGTTGGGGGGGTGGGGTTGAGTGCACAAGTGGTGAGGTGTAATTTGGAAAGGAGACGAGTGAGTTCTCCTTCCATGATGTTGGAAAGGGAGGTTATGGGGGAAGAGCAATGGTCTGGGAAACAAAGGGGTTGTGGTGGTCGGACAGTAAAGATTTGCCGTGTTTGGTCAATCTTGTTTTTGAATTGTGTGGCAAACTCCTCAGCAGGGATGACGGAGTTTGGAGGGGGCAGTGGTGGGTGGAGGAGAGAGTTAAAAGTGTTGAATAACGGTTTGGGGTTGTAGGATAAGAAAGATATGACGGTTGTGAAGTAGGCCAGCTTAACAGAGGCGAGGGTTGATTTGAATGCGAATGTTGTTGTTTGAATGCAGTGAAGACATCTTGCGAATGTGTTTTCCTCCAACGCCGTTCCGCAACCCTGGACGCTTGCTGAAGCGGTTTAGTGAGGGTGTTGTGCCAGGGTTGCCTATTGACTCGTCGCGCTCTGCCATGCACAAGAGGGGCGACCGAGTCAATAGCTGATGCGAGAGTGGTATTGTAGAAAGCAGTGGTGCTGTCAGTGTCGTGGAGTAAAGATGTCAGTGGTAGAACAGAGTCAGAGAGTGTGTGAGTGTCTAGATATGCAAGGTTTCTGAGGGGGTGTGCTAGTTGCTGGACATGTGTGACAGGTGAGGAGGATAGGGGTAGGGGGGAGGTTGTAAGGTTAGATAGGGAGCAGAGTTGGGTGAAGAAGATGAGGTCTAGTATATGTCGGTCTGTGTGGGTGGCTGAGGAGGACCACTGAGTAAGTCCAAAGGATGAAGTAAGTGACAGGAATTTGGATGCTGTTGACTGGCGAGTGTCAGTGGGGATGTTGAAATCGCCCATGATGATTGTGCAACGTCAGCAGAGAGAAAGTAAAGAAGCCAGGTGGAGAATTGGTCAATAAAGGCAGTGACTGGGCCTGGAGGTCGGTATATGACAGCTACTTGGAAGGAGAGTAGAATCATAGAATCATAGAATCATAGAATGGTAGAGTTGGAAGGGACCTCCTGGGTCATCTGGTCCAACCCCCTGCTCAAAGCAGGATTCACTAGATCATCTCAGACAGATGTCTGTCCAGCCTCTGCTTGAAGACGTCCATTGAAGGGGAACTCACCACCTCTCGTGGCAGCCTGTTCCACTCATTAATCACCCTAACTGTCAAAAAGTTTTTTCTAATATCTAATCTGTGTCTCCTCCCATTTAGTTTCATCCCATTGCTTCTAGTCTTTCCTTGTGCAAATGAGAATAAAGATGATCCTTCTACAATGTGACAGCCCTTGACATATTTGTAGACAGCTATTAAGTCTCCTCTCAGTCTTCTTTTTTGCAAGCTAAACATTCCCAAATCCTGCAACCGTTCCTCATAGGACATGGTTTGCAGACCAGTCACCATTCTGGTCGCTCTTCTCTGAACTTGCTCCAGTTTGTCTATGTCTTTTTTAAAATGTGGTGCCCAAAACTGTACACAGTATTCCAGATGAGGTCTGACCAAAGAGGAGTAAAGACCGATAATGACTTCACGTGATCTAGACTGTATGCTTCTGTTAATACATCCCAGAATTGTATTTGCCTTTTTTGCTGCTGCATCACACTGTTGACTCATGTTCAGTCTATGATCTATTAGTATACCTAAGTCTTTTTCACATGTACTGTTGCTTAGCTCTATTCCTCCCATTCTGTATATGCTTTTTTCATTTTTATTGCCCAGATGTAGTACTTTGCATTTTTCCCTGTTAAAAACCATTCTGTTGGTTGCTGCCCACTGCTCCAGTTTATTTAGGTCTTTTTGAATCCTCTCTCTCTCTTCTCTAGTATTAGCTATCCCTCCTAGCTTTGTGTCATCAGCAAATTTAATCAGTTTACCCTCAATTCCTTCATCTAAATCATTGATAAAGATGTTGAACAATACAGGTCCCAGGACGGAGCCCTGTGGTACCCCACTTGAGACATTCATCCAGCTGGATGTGAAGCCATTTACAACCACCCTTTGAGTCCGATCACTAAGCCAGTTATGAATCCACCTAACAGTTGCCTGGTCCATTGCATACTTGGTCATTTTTTCAATAAGGATGATGTGAGATACTTTGTCAAATGCTTTGCTGAAGTCAAGATATACTATATCTACAGCATTTCCCTGATCCACCCAGTCAGTGATTCTGTCATAGAAGGAAATTAAGTTAGTCTGACATGACTTGTTAGTTACAAACCCATGCTGACTCTGGTTAATCACTTCATTCTTATCCATGTACTTACATACATGTTGTTTAATAATTTGTTCAAAGATCTTTCCTGGTATAGAAGTCAGACTCACCGGCCTATAGTTCCCTGGGTCCACCTTCTTCCCCTTTTTGAAGATAGGAACAACATTTGCTCTTCTCCAGTCTTCTGGGACTTCTCCTGTTCTCCAAGAATTTTCAAAGATTATGGAGAGTGGTTCTAAAATTTCTTCTACAATCTCCTTCAGTACTCTGGGGTGTAATTCATCTGGACCTGGAGACTTGAACTCATTTATGTTAGCTAAATATTCCCTCACAATCTCTCTGTTTACTGATAACTTGGATTCCTCTATTCCTTTAAAAGGACAGTGAAGATCAGTTGATGTTACATTTTCTTTCTGAGAGAAAACAGATGCAAAATAGGAATTAAAAAGTTCGGCCTTCTCAACATCCTCTCTTACCATTTCTCCATTTTCATCCTGTAAAAATCCTATAGCATCTTTGACTTTTCTTTTACTTTTGACATACCCCCAAAATCCTTTTTTATTGCTTTTGACATCTCTTGCAAGCCTTAATTCATTGTCAGCTTTAGCTAACCTGATACGTGCCCTACAGGATCTGCAGACTGCATTATAATCTTCTTTAGATATGCCTCCCTCTTTCCATTTAATAAACATTTCTTTCTTTCTTTTTAGCATGTGTTTAAGTTCTGTGTTCATCCATCCTGGTTTCCTTAAATGCTTCCCATTTTTCCTACTTTTCGGGATTGTTAACGATTGTGCTTTGAGAATCTCATTTTTAAAAATTTCCCATCCTTCCTGGACATTTTTGTCCTTAAGGACATCCAGCCATTGGATCCCTCCTATTCTCTTTCTGAGTCTCTTAAAATCTGCCTTTCTAAAATCTAACCTTGAAGTTTGAGTCTTCACATGTCTTCCTCCTCTAGTTATCCAAAATTCTATAATAGCATGATCGCTGCCTCCTAGGGTCCCAGCCACCTTTACCTCCTCAACCATTTCCTCCCTGTTTATAAGAATTAGATCCAAAGTAGCAGATCCCCTTGTTTTCTCCCCTACCTTTTGGAAGATAAAGTTGTCAGCAAGAGAGGATAAGAATTTGCTTGACCTGTTAGTTTTACTTGAGAGAGATTCCCAACAAATGTCTGGATAGTTGAAATCTCCCATGACCACTACGTCATATTTTTTGGAGAACTTGGTCATTTGATACATAAAGAGTTCATCCATATCTTCAGCTTGCCCAGGTGGCCTGTAGTAAATGCCTACAATGGTGTCCTTTCCGTTGTTCTCTCCTTGTATTCTTACCCAAACAGTTTCCACAGAACTCCCAGTCTCTGAAGCTTCAATCTCTGTGCAGATATACGCTTTTCTAACATACAATGCAACACCTAGATGAGGACAGAGTGGACTTCAAAAGAAGGGAGAGTAAGGGAGGGTAGAGGTGGGATAGGGCTAAAGGAGCAGTTGGTAGAAAGGAGAAGACCCACTCCTTCACCATGTCTGTTACCAGGGCGAGGAGTGAGCGTGTGTGTGAAGTGGTGGCCACCGTAACACAGCGCAGCAGGGGAGGCAGTGTCGGAGGGTGTCAACCATGTCTCTGTGATGCCCAGGAAAAAGAGATGACGAGAGGTAAAGAGGTCGTGGACAAAATGGAGCTTGTTGCAGACATAGCAGGCGTTCCAGAGTGCTCCAAAGAGAGGGAGCAGGGTGGGTGGTCATCAGCGGCACGGGTTTTACGTAGGAGAGGTTGCTGTAGTTTGCAGTTGGTTGGAAGCAATAGGAGGGGGTATTGGTGGGAGGTGTGAGCTGTTTGGGTCCAGGATAGGACTGGATAGGACTGTCGCCAGCAGTGAGGAGAAGCAGAGAAAGGGAGAGCAGGTGGGAGAAGGAGAGTGTCCGGCTTGTTTTATGTTTTGGTAGGATAGCTCTGAGTTTGAGGAGCAGGTCTGCAGATGAGGTCAGGTGGGGAGGTAAGAGGGAAGGAGAGATGATTATTTGGTTAGAGGGTGCTGGGGTTTGAGGACAGCAAAGGAGAGTAAGGTTTAGTGGTGCCAAGAAACTAAGGGCGTATGTAAGCATAATGAAGGTTTAAGCGTGAATGAGAAAGAGAAAGAAAAGAGGATCATATCTCATTAGACTACCATTCACTGGTGTACACCACCATAATTATATCGAGTATAGACTGGGAAGGGAAAAGAGGAAAAGATGTGAATGGAAAATAAAATATAATGTTTATTGAAAATTACTTTATTTACTTATTTTCTAGACTTTATCAAGTAAGGCTGAGTTCACACGATGCGTATTTCATGCGTTTCCGCGGCGTTTTTGCAGTTGCGTAAACGCCACGGAAACGCATGAAAAACGCATGGTAGAAGGGAAGCAATGTTCCCCAATGGAAATCCGCATGTGCTGTGCCCATGATGCGGATTTTTCCGCAGCGTAAACGCTGCGCTCAAAAATCCGCAGCATGTCATTTAATCTTGCGTAAACGCGGCGTTTTCGCCGCCATTGACTTGCATTAGAACGCGCCAATACCGCACGACTGCATCTGTACTTGTGTAGCACCCCGAGGACTCGGCTGCTACAGGGGTATTGCACCTCAAACCAGAGGTGTGGTATTCCACTCCCGGGTAAGGATGGAGTGTGGAACAGAGCTCAGATAGCTGCATGCACTACACTCACCCCATTTCCGGGGGACAGAACAACGGTACTCCCACCAGGTAGATGTGCAGGTATGACAGCGTCTGTCCCTGGCTGGAGTGGGGAGGAACATCCTAGTGGTGTAGGAGCAGATAGGGGAGGGACTCTGGGCATAGGTAGGAGCCCATTGGGTGCTAGTCACCTGGGCTCGGGTGTCAGAGGGAGTATATAAGGTGGGCACCATCTTAAGACAGGGTTCAGTTCAGCCTGGAGGAGTTGTGAGAGGAGCTCAGCCAGAGAGGGCTGACAGGGAGCTGTGGCTCCGTCTGGGCCCAGCTCCAGAGCCAGGCCTGAAGCCGAGAGAGAGAGAGAGAAGGAAGAAGAGGAACACAGAGAAAGGCCCAGAGACGCAAGCATAGAGGGAACCCTGAGATCCCACGAGAGAACCAAAACGGGTGAAGGGTTGGCAGAGAAGGGTACCGGATCCCAAACTGGTGGAGGCCAATTATCCTTAGCCAGGAACCGGAGGTCGTGGTCAAGTTTTGGCACGACCCCTCACCACATCCACCAGGAAGGCACGCCACATAGGGTCAGGGAAACCGGAGAGAGGTTTTACCCCCATAAGGCCCGAGGAAGCCGGACAAAGGTGGGTCCCTGGTGGGGACGGCCAGTAGGAAGGAAGAGAGGGGAGCTCTGGACCACGCTCTGGAATTGCCTGGGAGTTGGCCGAGTCCCTGACCTGGTGGACGCAGCATGACTCGGGTGGTCCTACTGTGCACAAGGACCTGATAAAGAACTGTGAGTAAAGCTTTTGAAACTGCACTTCCCGCCTCCGTGTTCCGTCGTCACACCTGCACCATCGGCACTGGGACGCCCGCACCATCACTCCCATCATCATCTCTAGCATATCTGCCCTGAGGCCATACTCCTCCCGTGGGGAGTCATCTCATTCTCAGCTGCACAAACAACACCGGCCTCAGCGGTCTGCCGTGCAGCGGCGGTTTCGTAACCGCAATCCACGGGTGGCGTAGTCGAACATTCTAACATCTACTGCTAAATACTGCCACTCAGTTTGACTCCCTGGGCACGGACCGGGTCACCGCCACGAGACTACTACCCCCATCTGATCCGGCTCCGGGTAAGCCCCCGTGCGCGCGATGCCGCACGACACAGGCCCAGGGGCGCGTCAACTTTGGCGTAGTCGGCAGGATTACGTGCCCGCAACCACCGGGTACTGCGTGCCTGAAGAAAAGTTCACATTTACCTCAAAAAGGAGTCTCCCGCCAATTCCGGAGGGTTCCCGCCATCGGACGCCATCTCGGATCGTTTCCCGCCGTTTGCCCGCCATCTGCAGCCTTTTCCCGCCATCCACGGAGTTTCCTGCCATAAGGAGACGATTCCCGCCATCTGAGACGATTTCCCGCCCTGGCAGAGCGGACTCCATTATGGGCGTGCCAGAGGGTGGCAAGAAGCCACCTCCCATCGTGGGCCAGGTCCAAGAATGGCGCCAAAAGCGGAAACCGCCCCCGCCAGCAGAGACTGCAATGATAGAAATGTCCATCAGCGTGAGGGGGCTGCCCCTGGAACTGACTGTCACCAAGTTGCCCCGGGACCACCCTCAATGGGGGCGGATACCGAACAAAAGAGAGAAGATGGGTGCGGCCTGGAGGAGTCTGGACAGATTGCACCCGGAGATGGAGGAAGAGTCGATCAGCACCGACCCTGTGGTCCGGAACCTGTTGCAGGCTGCCACCCCAGAAGGCCTGGTGGAGATCCTGGCACAGCTCCCCAGAGATCGGGAGCGTGCACAGACCGCGCTGGAGGCCTTGGCCCGGAAGATGGCCCGGGTACAGCAAGAAGCGCTGGCCGAGTGGAGAAGAGAGATGGTCCAGCAGGCTGGAACCCGCCAGCAGAGGACGCCACCCGCAACGTGGAGCATGTCTGCCCCTGAGGATGGTGCAGGAGGGACGAAGGCCGGAGACGACGCCGCGGAGGGAGCCGCAGGGATGGGAGCAGGTAATGGGGACGTCATCACCCCGTGCCCAGTAGCCGCAAGCCTGCCCCAGTTCCCCGTCGCAGAGCCCGAAGTTCCACTCACCGCGCCCGTTGCTGCACCGCCGCTGCTCCCGACTAGGCCTCAAGCGGAAGGAGCCGCGGTCGCGCCCTCTGTTACGCCACGCCCCTTGACCCAAAGCGCGGCAAAAGAGGAAGTATCCCCGGCCTGGTCGCAGGGCCGAGTACCCCCGGGCGCCGCAGTCTCCACAGCGCCCTCTACCTCCACAGTGCCACCGGCCTGGTCGCAAGGCCTAGGGAATCCGGGCGCCGCAGCCCCTCCAGCGCCCTCATTCCCAAAGGTGCCATACCTGGATCCAAAGAGGATGCCCACGTCCTGGACGCAAGGACGAGTACCTCCGGGCGCCGCTGCCCCCACAGCGTCCTCAATTTCCACAGTGCTGCCCCTGGGTGAAGATCTGTTTGCGCAGCATACTTGCCCGGATGGACAGCCCTTCGTGTGGCCACCGGAGTACGTAAACCCCCGACTCCGGAAGGAATGGCCCCTGTGTGAGCCTCTGATCCCGGCTCCGGCACCCGCCAACATTGTCCCGCTCCCATTGGAAGAGGCCCAATTTGCATGGGACCCCACCGGTGAAAACCTCATGGGGTTCACCCAAGAGACCCGGGCGGCCGCAGCCCAGCGTGAGGAGTGTTGCCGTCAACAGCTGGAGGTCTTTGGGAGAGAACGGCGAGAGAGGCGGATCCGCGAGGAACAACTGCAGGTCCAAAGCGCGGAGCAGAAACGCCGGGCCCGACGAAACCCCCGTACGGCCCACGGTCCCCGCGCCACCGGGACTGTGATAAAGTTTCAACTAGAGAACGGCTGGGGCTTTATCCGGGATCACCGAACCCCCGGCGACGTCTTTGTTACCCGCAGGGATGTCGAGAGCCACCTACCGGAGGGACACCGTGGACGTGATCTCTACCCGGGTGACGTGGTCACCTTCACCCGGCACCAGTGTGCCAAGGGACCGTACGCCCTTCACGTACACCGGTTAACCGAGGAGGAGCTGCAGTACGAGGAAAGCCAAGAGGACCCGGACGGGTCTGAAGACTACCCTCAGGAGGGAGCACAGAGAGGACATAGCTACTGAAGGGAAGTAGCATGAACAAAGAACTGTATATAGTTACCCGTCGGGGTACCTAAGTTGCTGCTAATCGGAGTGTGGTCCCCGTTGGGACTAGTATGGAACTATTAAAGAACTGTTACCTGTGTGCCCCTAATCCCTTACCAGGCTGAGGACTGTGAGCAGCCATTCCCCTGTTACCACTGGCCGAGGACTGAGAGCGGCCATACCCTGTAAATAGTTGCGCTTCCTTAAGCGTCCCCTTCTGGTTTTATAAGAAACTGTTTTTCTCTAGTGACTGTTGCACCTTACCTGGTCACAAGTTGCACCGTGGCCAGAGGATCAAGAACGTTTTATATGGAAAAAGTTTTATATTGCAAGTTTACGCTGCTAAAATAATAATGTTTTCGTAATGTTTATACCTGTAACGTTCTAAGAGAAAAGTAACTCCCATAAAGGGATGAGTTTAGTTAATGTTTTATATGTTAGTGTATATTTTAAAATTTTGTATGTTTTATTATGTTTTGCTCTTTTCCAGCCCGAGGACGTGCTGTGGTTTACCGGGGGGGGAATGTAGCACCCCGAGGACTCGGCTGCTACAGGGGTATTGCACCTCAAACCAGAGGTGTGGTATTCCACTCCCGGGTAAGGATGGAGTGTGGAACAGAGATCAGATAGCTGCATGCACTACACTCACCCCATTTCCGGGGGACAGAACAACGGTACTCCCACCAGGTAGATGTGCAGGTACGACAGCGTCTGTCCCTGGCTGGAGTGGGGAGGAACATCCTAGTGGTGTAGGAGCAGATAGGGGAGGGACTCTGGGCATAGGTAGGAGCCCATTGGGTGCTAGTCACCTGGGCTCGGGTGTCAGAGGGAGTATATAAGGTGGGCACCATCTTAAGACAGGGTTCAGTTCAGCCTGGAGGAGTTGTGAGAGGAGCTCAGCCAGAGAGGGCTGACAGGGAGCTGTGACTCCGTCTGGGCCCAGCTCCAGAGCCAGGCCTGAAGCCGAGAGAGAGAGAGAGAAGGAAGAAGAGGAACACAGAGAAAGGCCCAGAGACGCAAGCATAGAGGGAACCCTGAGATCCCACGAGAGAACCAAAACGGGTGAAGGGTTGGCAGAGAAGGGTACCGGATCCCAAACTGGTGGAGGCCAATTATCCTTAGCCAGGAACCGGAGGTCGTGGTCAAGTTTTGGCACGACCCCTCACCACATCCACCAGGAAGGCACGCCACATAGGGTCAGGGAAACCGGAGAGAGGTTTTACCCCCATAAGGCCCGAGGAAGCCGGACAAAGGTGGGTCCCTGGTGGGGACGGCCAGTAGGAAGGAAGAGAGGGGAGCTCTGGACCACGCTCTGGAATTGCCTGGGAGTTGGCCGAGTCCCTGACCTGGTGGACGCAGCATGACTCGGGTGGTCCTACTGTGCACAAGGACCTGATAAAGAACTGTGAGTAAAGCTTTTGAAACTGCACTTCCCGCCTCCGTGTTCCGTCGTCACACCTGCACCATCGGCACTGGGACGCCCGCACCATCACTCCCATCATCATCTCTAGCATATCTGCCCTGAGGCCATACTCCTCCCGTGGGGAGTCATCTCATTCTCAGCTGCACAAACAACACCGGCCTCAGCGGTCTGCCGTGCAGCGGCGGTTTCGTAACCGCAATCCACGGGTGGCGTAGTCGAACATTCTAACATCTACTGCTAAATACTGCCACTCAGTTTGACTCCCTGGGCACGGACCGGGTCACCGCCACGAGACTACTACCCCCATCTGATCCGGCTCCGGGTAAGCCCCCGTGCGCGCGATGCCGCACGACACAGGCCCAGGGGCGCGTCACTTGCGTAATTGGTGCGTTCTAATGTGCGGATGGTACCCGGGTGTGGAGGAGAGGAGAGTCTCCTCCACACCCAGGTACCATTAAAAAAGCTGTAAAACAAGAATAAAATAAAAAATATATATATACTTACCATCTGTCGGCCCGCGCAGCGCTCCTGCTTGCTTCCCGGCACTTGCAGTGAGTTGTAGGACCTGCGGTGACGTCAGAGTCATGTGACGGGTCACGTGACGCTGACGTCGGCAGGTCTTTCAATTCAAAGTTGCCGGGAGAACGGAGTGTAAAGCAGGACAGCGCGGGCCATCGGAAGTAAGTATATACACTCTCTCGGGTCACACTATATAAATCCATGCTGTTTGCATGGATTTATATACTGTGACCTAGTTGTCAAGCACTTTCCAGGTGATGCTAAAATCGCCTGGAAAGCGCTTGTCAATCTGCATGCGGAAACGTATGTGAATCTGCATGTGGATCCGCATGTATTCTGCAGGAAAAACGCATGCACAATCTGCATGCATTTTTTCTGCCAGGGAGATGCAGAAATGATGCAGAAATGATGCAGAAATTTTCTGCTTCATTTCTGCATCGTGTGCACATAGCCTTAGAGTAAAAAAAAAAAAGACACTAAATAGACTATGCAAAGTAGCAATGTCATTACCGCCATGTCTTCCAGGAGCTGTAAACCATCTTTTTCTTTAAGGCATGCCCTAGCGAGATTGCAAAAGGTATGGATGTTTGGTGCAATGCCTCTCTGTGCCATCATAGGCAACAGCTGCTGTAAAGAGACCATTCAGACGATCAGTTTTTACACTGTACGTGTGGCATGAAGTGTGGAAGAATCTGCACTAAGTTTCAGAATGTGTCAGTGTTCTCCATGACAGCCAACCAGATGCCACGTTTCATTTTACCAGGGCAATAAAAGAAGAGCTCTGATTGGTTGTTATGGGTATCACTGTCCGTTTCGACAAAAAGTTTGTTTCTGCATGAGGCCCGACGCATTTTCAGAAAAAGAGAAATGCTAAAATCTGTATTAAACAGTATTCACACATAAAATATTGCTGCGTCCAACTGAATGTTGCATTTTGGCGGCAGCGCACAAAACGCCTTCATATAGGCTCAGTGCACAATTCCCTGCCGAAGCGCAAATTCACACAAGCACAATGCTTTGTGTTCAGGGGAAAAAAAGGCCATTTTTGATCCGTACAGCGTCCATTTGTCATCCATAACTAAAAAAAAACCTAATAGAAGGCCAGACACACTTTCCTATGTAATCTATGCAGTGCGTCCGGTAAAACATACCTGCCACACGGATTGTGTCTGATTGTTGTGCAGCCTTTGAAATCTACGGTTATATCTCATTAAAAAACGGATGGATGAGATAAGCGCCTGTAGCCATTATTCCCCCACAGTCTGGTGGTCAATCCATTCATGTGGAATATTACACTGGGTGACATGGACATCACACCGACCAAAAACACAAATGGAGGAAATCTTCCTTGATGGTGCGGCCAGAAAAAGCAAAAGGCCTCATTCACACATCATGTTGCACGTGGAGGTTTATCCCTTTTTTCATGGATACATCACATACCCAGTATAATCTATGGTGCTATTCACATGTCCGTCTGTCTGTCTTTTTCCGATATCACAGATGAAAAGAGCTGATACAAGTCTATGGGTCTGTGCAAAAACATTCAGCACCCGGATGGCAAAGAATAGGAGAAGCTCTGTAATTCAAGGATTTATTTATCCATCCGTCAAACATTGATGGGAAAAACGGACACACAGACCGAACACTGATGACACACGGAACAAACACTGCTGACACCAGGGCCATTTTTTCCATGTAAGTGGTTAAATATGGACATGTAAATGAGAAAATTTGTCATACTTTAGACTCTTTTGCTGGCTTGCCTTGCATCACTTTTTTTGCCCCCCAATTTTCAAGCAATTTAGTGCATGCTGTTGTATTTAAAGCCATGCCCCTTCTGTCAAAGCCATGCCCCTTCTGTCAAAGCCATGCCCTATCTTTCAAAACTATGCCCCTTCTTTCAAAGAAATGCCCCTTCTTTCAAAGAAATGCCCCTTCTTTCAAAGCAATGCCCATTCTTTCAAAGCAATGCCCCTTCCTTCAGAGCCATGCCCCTTCCTTCAGAGCCATGCCCCTTCTGTCAAAGCCATGCCCCATCTTTCAAAGCCATGCACCTTCTTTCACAGCCATGCCCCTTCTTTCACAGCCATGCCCCTTCTTTCACAGCCATGCCCCTTCTTTCACAGCCATGCCCCTTCTTTCAAAGCAATGTCCCTTCTGTCAAAGCCATGCCCCATCTTTCAAAGCCATGCCCCTTCTTTCACAGCCATGCCCCTTCTTTCAAAGCCATGCCCCTTCTTCAAAGCCATGCCCCTTCTTTCAAAGCCATGCCCCTTCTTTCAAAGCCATGCCCCTTCTTTCAAAGCAATGCCCCTTCCTTCAGAGCCATGCCCCTTAATTCAAAGCCATGCCCCTTCTTTCAAAGCCATGCTTAGAAACAATTAGGCAGATATCTAAAAGTGTAGTTTCTATATGAATCGGTTGGAACTGTGGCGTCCCTGAGGGTTCAGTCGCCACAGGGGTACTGCACCTCAGATCGAGGTGCGGTATCTCCTCTCCGAGGTAAGGATGGAGCACCACACGGGACCCAGCCTCAGCACTCAACACTACACCACTCCTGTCCTGTGGGGGGCTTATATGCACCAGGGTGCAAAACCAGCCGGGATAGAGGAGATGGGGGGACGACCAAAGATAGGGGAAACCATGTAGTGGGTGAGGGTGGAGGACACACTTTTAGGTTACACTTACTGATACATATTTAATACACGGCCATCTTAGGTTCAAAGTCTTTGATTGTGATCTTTATCGCTGATAGTGGCTTTCTGCTGGAACCTGCAGCTTGTTGAAGATACACGGTCCTCGTACTCTGGGCTTGAGGTGAGGAATGGGTTAGAGTTAACCGCTGTATCTACCCGGTCAAGGTCCCTACCTAAGAAGGCCTGGAGGGGAGCGGAGGAGTAAAGCTCCACAGGCAAAAGGATCCCAGGGGATACGGACGGAGCAGCATACGCCACCTGTACTTCTTACTCTGGCCTAGTCAGAGGGATTCCTGCTGCAAGAGGGGTACCGGCCCCCGATATCTGACTTTGTTACTTCACGTCTCAGTCGGAAAAGCCCAGAGGCCTTCTGGATCCCTAAGGGGGATATGGACGGAGCGGCGTAGGCCACCCGTATCTCTTAAACTGCGCTGATGCAGCGGGAACCGGCCTTTCACCAAGTTCATACCACACACACAGTCAGGAGGAGACTTAATGGGAGAACTCACCAAGGAGAGGAACATTCTGGTCCAGGGGTCTCGTTAAGTGCACCTAAACTACCCGGAGTGTGCTGAACCCCTTCCTGGTGGTCGCAGCGCGCCGTGAGGAGCAAGGAGAAGCTTTGTGCTTACTACTGAAACAACGTGAGTAAAGCTTGGAAGACTTCACCCCTTGCCTCCGTTATCCTGTCCTGCGCGGCACCGCACACACACCACCAACCTCCAGACTTTCCTCTCTCTCTGCCCTGAGGCCCTGCTCCGCCTGTGGGGAGTAGTACCAGCTGAGCTGCCACGACACCCGCCTCTGAGGACTGCCGCAGCGCTGGTGGTAATCACCGGGAACCACAGGTGGCGTAGTCGACAAATAACCACTCATCTGCTAGCCCATATTTTTAATGTGTGCGCCCTGGGCACAGACCGGGTCAAGGCCGGGACTGCATCCCCCTCTTCCACCGGCCCGTCGTCCAAGTACACCTTTCCCAGGGAGGGCTAACGCTACCTGAGTAGTAGTGGGTCACACAGAACCATTTGCTTTGGATCGTTATTAAGCAATAGTAAAAAAAAAAAAGGTATTCACTTTTAAGAAAAAAATATATATGAAAAGTCAGGCAGATCTGTCACACGCTTTACAAATGATTTCATGCAGCAAATATAATCCCACAATGCGGTAACATCATTCACCTACTGTACCTCAGCCTCTTTACTGTCAGATAGCGTGGATCTTCTCACAAGCCGTGTTAATTATTTTATGATGGCTTTTTTACATTTAAATAAAATAAAAACCATTCCCTTACCAAAGCCGACTGCAGCTTCAGAGTTTTACTCCTCTTCAACACCAAAGTGTTAAAAAAGGTGAGATCTGGCTGTACTCCGTAGGCGTCCATAGTGGCCCGGACGGCAGATTCTGACCCCACTTCTGCTCTCATGACTGCCGCTAGGAGGGTGAAGGTCTTTATTGTAGGACAGACGTTGTCTTCTTTCATCTTCTGAAGAACGCCCCCTAAGTCGCCAATCACTGCCAATCGGTCAGATGGGGTATTGACATTTGCAAGTGACACAATTTTTCCCGTATTTACAGACAGGTCCAGGAGGTTTGGCACATTACTGGCATCAAAAGAGGGCACGCTGGGAAAATGGTCAGCTGTACTCACCACGGCCAGTGCCTGTGAGCCTGCCAAGTCCTCAGCTGTGCCATAGTTGCCACTTGGAATTGAGGAATGGCCCAGGAGCATGGGCTGCCCACCTCTTCAGGACTATCCTTTCTTTTCTTCACTTGCTGGCTTTTCCTGTCTTGCTTCTCTTTGCCTGCACTTAAAGTCAGGGCTGCCAGTTCCTTAGAGTGCGTGAGTAAATGTAGAGCGTCAGCGGTGTCTCCAA
Organism: Phyllobates terribilis; assembly: GCF_046119375.1. NCBI lineage: Eukaryota > Metazoa > Chordata > Amphibia > Anura > Dendrobatidae > Phyllobates > Phyllobates terribilis. Next base: position 540,348 of record NW_027363005.1, on the reverse strand, counting down.
TCCCACAGTCTCGGGGGGCACAAAGAAGCAGGTTATAGGTGATTACATCCGGCTTTACCCCCATGTGCCGCATCTGCCTCCAGACCTGAAGCACAAGATGGCGTATACAGTCATTATCCACATTACATTCACGCAAATATGTACACCCCGTCACAGAGAAAGCAGTAACTGGACACGGACTAGCTGGCATGTAAAGGCAGTACCCTATTATAATGATGCTCCCATATGTCAGAGGGTCACATTGGTAAAGCCGGTGCCCTCCAGGATGAAAAGCTTTGTGGAGGGCTTGGGCCATCTACTTATATCATTTCCAAACGTGTGTCTACATAATAAATAGGCAACTTCTACTAGTAAATTCTGTGCTATTTTCTGTATCTGTGAAGCCTTGCCCACTGGTTTTCCCATTGTCTCCGAACAGCGCGCCTACCCGTGTAATAAGACCCCGATGCCAGCACGCCTACCCGTGTAATAAGACCCCGATGCCAGCGCGCCTACCCGTTTAATAAGACCCCGATGCCAGTGCGCCTACTCGTGTAATAAGACCCCGATGCCAGCACGCCTACCCGTGTAATAAAGACCCCGATGCCAGCGCGCCTACCCGTGTAATAAGACCCCGATGCCAGCGCACCTACCAGTGTAATAAGACCCCGATGCCAGCACGCCTACCCGTGTAATAAAGACCTGATGCCAGCGCGCCTACCCGTGTAATAAGACCTGATGCCAGCGCGCCTACCCGTGTAATAAGACCCCGATGCCAGCGCACCTGCCCGTGTAATAAGGCCCCGATGCCAGCGCACCTACCCGTGTAAAAAGACCCCGATGCCAGCGCGCCTACCTGTGTAATAAGACCCCGATGCCAGCGCGCCTACCCGTGTAATAAGACCCCGATGCCAGCAAGCCTACCCGTGTAATAAGACCCCGATGCCAGCAAGCCTACCCGTGTAATAAGACCCGATGCCAGCGCGCCTACCCGTGTAATAAGACCCCGATGCCAGCAACCCTACCCGTGTAATAAGACCCCGATGCCAGCGCGCCTACCCGTGTAATAAGACCCGATGCCAGCGCGCCTACCCATGTAATAAGACCCCGATGTCAGCGCGCCTACCCGTGTAATAAGACCCCGATGCCAGTGCGCCTACCAGTGTAATAAGACCCCGATGCCAGTGCGCCTACCCGTGTAATAAGACCCTGATGCCAGCATGCCTACCCCTGTAATAAGACCCCAATGCCACAGCGCCTACCCATGCAATAAGACCCTGATGCCAGCACGGGTATTCCGACTGGCCATTACAGGTTGCAGATGGAAGTGCCGTTGGGGGGGGGGATATGCCAACCGAAGACAGCGAAAATCATGCAAAACGTCAAAAAATAACTTATCAGCATGCTGCCTACTGTAACAGTCTACCTAAAGTGGCCGACCGCTGTATTCCCTTTGTTACTAAAAATCTGGCACAAAATCCTTATCTACTAGCCAGTCTAATCACCGGCCAGTCTAACCACTGGCCAGTCTAATCACTGGCCAGTCTAATCACTAGCCAGTCTAATCACTAGCCAGTCTAATCACTAGCCAGTCTAATCACCAGCCAGTCTAATCACCAGCCAGTCTAATCACCAGCCAGTCTAATCACCAGCCAGTCTAATCACCAGCCAGTCTAATCACTAGCCAGTCTAATCACTGGCCAGTCTAATCACTGGCCAGTCTAATCACTGGCCAGTCTAATCACTGGCCAGTCTAATCACTGGCCAGTCTAATCACTAGCCAGTCTAATCACTAGCCAGTCTAATCACTGGCCAGTCTAATCACTGGCCAGTCTAATCACTGGCCAGTCTAATCACTGGCCAGTCTAATCACTGGCCAGTCTAATCACTAGCCAGTCTAATCACTAGCCAGTCTAATCACTGGCCAGTCTAATCACTGGCCAGTCTAATCACTGGCCAGTCTAATCACTGGCCAGTCTAATCACTGGCCAGTCTAATCACTAGCCAGTCTAATCACTAGCCAGTCTAATCACTGGCCAGTCTAATCACTGGCCAGTCTAATCACTGGCCAGTCTAATCACTGGCCAGTCTAATCACTAGCCAGTCTAATCACTAGCCAGTCTAATCACTAGCCTTGCGCCAAACTTCTAACAGAAATCTCCTATCAGAATCGCAAGAAAGGAATCAGCAGGCGATCTCTTAGACCAGTCTGAACTAGGACTAAGTAAAGGAGCTAATACAATATAAAGAGGTGAAACTGTTACCAAAGCCTTGTTATTCCGCTCACAGTAACGTCTGAGCCAGCGTCGCTGACACCTCTGCGGGCCGATTTATGCTTTTAGAAAAGTCACATGAGTATCACTACACATGAGACTTCTGCAGCCGGACAGGAGTCCTGCCCCGGCTTCTGCCCTCCGCCACGCGTCATCTACAAATATGACAGGCGGGTGGGAGACGCCACATCTCTACTTAGATAAATGTCCTGCTTTATCTCCTGGGCATTGGCACAAGGACGGGTATGTGCCTGCGGGCCGTCAGCATCTTCCCTGAGGAGAGCGGGCACCTTCCCGGCCGCCGCACACCGGAGATGCAGGTCCGGTGCAGGAATAACTGTGCTCCTTTGGCAGGATTGCCAGAACTTGTTCCCTCTACTTGTCGGCACCACCTGGACTAACTACACAGCAATAAATCTCCCCTCCTGGCAGTGATGTGGAGCAGGTTGCTCTGTAGCTGCACGCTCCGGCCCCCCAGAGCCTGAGTAGTACAGACATACACTACATGGCTGCACTGACCACCAGAGGGAATAACGGACATAATAAAGGTGGACAGGATAGGGGAAAATAACCACATGGATGCAATTAAAGGGTTATTGCCAAAATAGAAAATCATCTCTTATCCAAAGGTTAGGGGATAACTTACTGATCACTGAGGGTCTGACTGCTGGAACCCCTAGCAAAGCCAAGAACAGGCAGCATGCTCAGCCTCCCCTCCATTCACTGTCTATAGGACTGCCCAAAATAGCCAAGAGCAGCGCTCCACTAGTTCTGGCAGTCCCACAGACGATGAGTACGACGCGCCCAGGGGATGGGGACGACTCGGTACCCGGGCCTTTGCCTGGTTTTGGGGATGTCGCGGTGGTCGGCTCCTGGGCCCGTACCCTGGGGTCACTCTTGAAAAAGGGGATTGAAACTTGGATAAAATAAATAAACAGTTTGTGACGCCACCTGTGGTACTTGGTAATGATTACCAGCGCTGCTTCAGACCTCCGGGGGGGTGATGGGATGGCAGCTGAGGTGTTTCTGCTTCCCACAGGTGGAGCGGGCCCCCGGGGCAGTGTGGAATTTGGTGGGAGGTGATGCTGGGACTTGTAGTGCAGGCGGGATGGTGCAGCAGGAGTAACTGACAGAGACAGGGGATTCGCTTCAATACCTTTACTGGTGCGGATGTCAGGTACGCTCCAGGGTACTCAGTAGGATGGGTGCACTTCAGGACTTCTCCCCAGTGAGCGGGTATAAGGCCTCCTGGTCCGTGTCTGCCTCTCTGTATGCTCCTGGCCAGCCTGCAACTGGGCCTAGCTTATGTGTCGTGCTGTTCCTTCACCTGTCGCTCGGTAGTAGGACCTTCTGCTGGCAACCACTATCCCTGGTAGTTGGGGCCATCGTGGTTCCTGGTCCTGTAATGGGTCTAGCTTCAGGTCTGCCAGGGACTTGTAGTCCTCCTGGAATGCCGGTTGTCCCTACTGGGTATAAAGGACCCTGTAGGCGCGGACCCGGTGTCCGGTTTGTATCTTCGGTGTGAGCCTTGTGATGCTCCTCTGCCCCCTCAACTCCTCTCATCTCTCCTCCTTACCGTCGGCCACACTCGTGGCCCTCAGAACCCAGCAGCAGATGCGCTGCGTCTTCGCTGCTCTCAGCGTCAGCACGCTCTCAGACTCTCTCTGTCTGACTACTAACTCTGACTGAACTGCCTGGCTCCACCCTCCATATATATATATCCCTAACGGGCTCCCTCTGGTGGTATGAGGAGGAAGGGTGGAGGTGTTTGTATGTAGTGAGGGCCTCTTGTGGAGAAGTCCATCCATGCACCCTGGGTCCTGTGGTACCTGTTGTAGCAGGGTGCCGCAAATGGAGTGGTGGTTGAGTATACTCACTGCTCCGTTCATTCTTAATGGGGGTGCTGAAGACCAGCCGAGCACAGAGCTTCAGTCGTCCCATAGAGAATGTATGGTGCAGCAATGATCGACCATCACATCAGTCACAAAGGACTCTTCAAATCCCCAGTTTTCAGGATTGGTGAGGCTCCCAGCAGTCAGACCCCATCCATCGGGAAGTTATCCTATGGATAGGAGATATCTTTTAAACTTTGTACACCCCCTTTGAAGGTTTATTCAATCTAATTCTAAAGTCGGGGGATACTGACAGCCGCCCTCCACTAATCACACCATGTTGGCATATTGTAGTGATATCCCACCGCATTGTGATGGAAAGAAGAATATAACTGTATACAGAATAACATGGAGATGTTTGATAGAATCCAGCAGCCCGGAGGTTATGGGAGCGCCGCCAGCTTCTGTACCTCTGTACTAGATGGTATACAGCAGTGACCGTCCCTACACGGGACCCTGATCATCAGGAATATTGCCTCTTACACCCGAGCCCAGGGAATTCTAATTACTAGTGTACACTGTTATATCAGTTTATTATCACCTCCGGCCATGAAAGAATTGTCACATTATTTATTTTATAGAATTTTGTCTAGCATGGAAGTTATGAAACCTTACAAATCCATGCTCAGTACTCTCTATATACATGTATAAATTAGATACATTGTAAATGAAAACATCATATATTTAGGAGTTTGTGAGCTACATATCCTTATATACTCCCTGCAACCACTTTGATGTTGCACTTTACTGCAATGCTGTGGCAGCCAAAAAAAACGTCATTCTGGCATTTTGATTTTTTCCCCATTACAATGTTTACTGATCAGATTAATTAGGAGACTTGGAGCGGCGATCGTCTGATCGCTTGTGCTGTACATACACTGCAATCTATAGCAGAAATCACCATCTTCTATGAACGCCGGCCCATAGGTGGGTCATAATGACATGTATGGGAGGTCATCAGCAGACCCCCAGCTGTCATGACAACCCATCGGTGCCCCACAATCACGTGGCAGGATGTATGACGCGCTTCCAGCCAAGGTGCGTTAAATCCCGCTGTCAGCGATTGACAGCTGGATTTAACGGGTTAATAGCAGCAGGCGGAGCAACAGTACATCAGCAGCTATTAAAGGCAGATGATGGTTGATTAAATCAGTCATCATGTGCAGGGAAATATGTGGACTCGGTGTGCGAGATCACATCAAAGGCAGGGACACGACCTTTGACGTAAATATACGTCAAAGATGGTGAAGCGGTAGAGCAAAGCACAGGTTGCAGCCTCTTCTCTAATATTCAAAGACTGGCTAAAAATACTCCTGAAAAATACTATGAGGAGGATTTTTACTCTTCTGTAAAAAATGTAGAGCGACCTCTGCAATGTGGTATACATTTCTTTACAATGGGTCCCAATAGTGGACGGATGCCTCATCATCCATCCTGACAGTGGCCACTAGGGGGCACACACCTTCTATGTGTATGCGCCCAACAATGGCCACAAACGTAATGTGCACCTAGCCCAACAGAGTCATCAGAGAATCCAAGAGTCCCACCCTCAGCCGGCATGCCCCATCGTCACTTCAGCAGAAATACTGCAGCAAGAAGTATCTGTATTAGTAAAATGAACAGTTGCTCCATGATTCCTCAATGTTTTTGCGCATCTCATCATGTCGGAAGTGTGAGACATAATTCCCAGGTAAGTGTGCACTGTACGGATATAGGATGCAGGATGTGTGCAGCAAGCCATACCTGCAGAGCTTGTAGGAAGCCCAGCTCTTCATCCTTTATGCATCCCATAAACAGGACGCTGAATCTTTCAGGGCCAACGACACGGAATTTTTGTGCAATTTCCTATAAACCCAAGAAGACCATATTAGCTTGTTATTATCCAGCTCGCGACATCACTGCTTGAGTATTGCAAGAGAAATCTAACCAAAATCAAAATCTAAGGGAAAGCGTCACTTTGCCGTTCCCAGAACAGCCGGGTGGCCAGTGAAAAAAACAGTGAAGGGGGCGCAGTGCTGCACCAGTGCCCAGGATCAGTGGGGTCCAGCGCCGGACTGGAGTACCTGGGGCCCACCAGGAAACAATCAATCTTGGGGCCCACCAGCACCATGCAGATACCGTATATAGGAATAACATAAGTCCACAAACTCATTCAAAATGAATCAACTTTATTAACCAATAAATAACCAATATAACGAATAAATAACAAACTAAAGAAACACTCCTGGCGAAAGAGGAACACTGTTATCTTATTCACACCAGTGTGTGATAAAGTGCCATAACAGAACAATAACAAGAAATACTTTCAAGGTACATTCTCTTAAAGTGTAAGTGCCACAAATTGAACCTGCATCCATCTGGCATCCCAGCAGCCGGCATCATTGTAGCAGCACCAAACTTGGCCGCTGGGAAAAGTAAAAGAATTCTGTAAGCATTTTGGAAGTTTGTATTGCACGATTTCCTCTCCTCTATAATACAATACCATTCAATTGTTAGTGAAAGGCCCAAAACAACAAATAAACTCACACTAACAGTCAATCAGCAGCAAAATTACAAACGTTTTTTTTTCAGAACAGAAGATGACATTGCATACGTATTAATAATGTCATCATAGTCTAAGTTCCTTGAAATGTCACACTCAATGTTCAACAGAAGGAGGGACTCTAAAAGCTCCTGTCCAATCGAAGCCCTCAGACGATTTTTTACAATTTTCAGCTTTGAGAACACTCTTTCACATGAAACCTGGGTGCAAGCAAGTGTAAGAAGGGTCTTGTAAACTGCAAAAATGTTTCCATAAGCAGCAGAATGTAAATTGTAGTCATATAAAAGTCTGTAGCAGCAGGAAAGACAGTTTTTTTGCGGGACGAGTTGTACTTTCAGATGCAATCATTTATTTTACCATATAGTGTACAGGGAAATGGCAACAAAAATTCCAAGTGCAGTAAAATTGCAAAAAAAGTGCAATTGCACGTTTGTTTATTGGGTTTTTTAGTCACCATGTTCACTATATGGAAAAACCGACGTGACAGGGTGATGCCTCGGGTCAGTACGAGTTTGTAGATACCAAACATGTATACCTTTACTGGTATCTAAGTGGTGAAAACAAATTCATAAGTTTGAAAAATCACACTTTTCACGCCATGTTCTGCGCACCGTAGTGTTCTCATTTTTTTGGATCTGGGGCTTTGTGACGGCTTATTTTTTGCGTCTTGAGCTGACGTGCATCTCTGCTGCTCTGTAGTAGTCACAACACAGGGAGAGGTTAACCATCCAAGTATTTAATATGTATTGCAAATAAAGAATGTTCCCATTCTTCATATCCGAAAAAACAAATGACTGACAACTATCCCTAGACTAATAATACCATATAGAAGAGAGAAATACCGCCACACCATGACCAGAACACATACCACCACATAGTGATTAAATACTACCAAGTACAAGGTATATATACTGCCACACCATGAGAAAACGACATATTACCACCACATAGTGACTGTCCGAATAATACCACATACAAGGGACAAATTCCGCCACGCCATGACCATGGCACATAATGGCACCAGATAGTGACTGATAATGAAGATGTAAAAAAGCTCTGTATATAGAGTCAGTGTACAGATAATGTAGAGATTATCAGTGACATTATGCACAGGAGTCCTGTGTATAGGGTCAGTGTAGAGGTAATACAGTGATCACCAGTGACATTACACACAGGAGCTCTGTATACAGTGTCAGTGTGTGTGTATAGGTAACACAGTGATCACCAGTGACATTACACACAGGAGCTCTGTATATAGTGTCAGTGTGTGTGTATAGGTAATATAGTGATCACCAGTGACATTACACATTGGAGCTCTGTATATAGTGTCAGTGTGTGTGTATAGGTAATACAGTGATCACCAGTGACATTACACACAGGAGCTCTGTATATAGTGTCAGTGTGTGTGTGTGTGTATAGGTAATACAGTGATCACCAGTGACATTACACACAGGAGCTCTGTATACAGTGTCAGTGTGTGTGTATAGGTAGTACAGAGATCACCAGTGACATTACACACAGGAGCTCTGTATATAGTGTCAGTGTGTGTGTATAGGTAATACAGAGATCACCAGTGACATTACACACAGGAGCTCTGTATATAGTGTCAGTGTGTGTGTATAGGTAATACAGTGATAACCAGTGACATTACACACAAGAGCTCTGTATATAGTGTCAGTGTGTGTGTATAGGTACTATAGTGATCACCAGTGACATTACACACAGGATCTCTGTGTATAGTGTTAGTGTGTGTGTATAGGTAATACAGTGATCACAAGTGACATTACACACAGGAGCTCTGTATATAGTGTCAGTGTGTGTGTACAGGTAATACAGTGATCACCAGTGACATTACACACAGGAGATCTGTATACAATGTCAGTGTGTGTGTACAGGTAATACAGTGATCACCAGTGACATTACACACAGGAGCTCTGTATACAGTGTCAGTGTGTGTGTATAGGTAATACAGTGATCACCAGTGACATTACACACAGGAGCTCTGTATATAGTGTCAGTGTGTGTGTACAGGTAATACAGTGATCACCAGTGACATTACACACAGGAGCTCTGTATATAGTGTCAGTGTGTGTATGTATAGGTAATATAGTGATCACCAGTGACATTACACACAGGAGCTCTGTATACAGTGTCAGTGTGTGTGTATAGGTAATACAGTGATCACCAGTGACATTACACACAGGAGCTCTGTATATAGTGTCAGTGTTTGTGTATAGGTAATACAGTGATCACCAGTGACATTACACACAGGAGCTCTGTATATAGTGTCAGTGTGTGTGTGTATAGGTAATATAGTGATCACCAGTGACATTACACACAGGATCTCTGTGTATAGTGTCAGTGTGTGTGTATAGGTAATACAGTGATCACCAGTGACATTACACACAGGAGCTCTGTATATAGCGTCAGTATGTGTGTATAGGTAATACAGCAATCACCAGTGACACTACACACAGGAGCTCTGTATATAGTGTCAGTGTGTGTGTACAGGTAATACAGTGATCACAAGTGACATTACACACAGGAGATCTGTATACAGTGTCAGAGTACAGGTAATACAGTGATCACCAGTGACATTACACAAGGCAGCTCCGTATATAGTGTCAGTGTGTCTGTATAGGATGTACAGAGATCACCAGTGACATTACACACAGGAGCTCTGTATATAGTGTCAGTGTGTGTGTATAGGTAATACAGTGATCACCAGTGACATTATGCACAGGAGCTCTGTATACAGTGTCAGAGTACAGGTAATACAGTGATCATCAGTGACATTACACAAGGCAGCTCCGTATATAGTGTCAGTGTGTTTGTATAGGATGTACAGAGATCACCAGTGACATTACACACAGGAACTTTGTATATAGTGTCAGTGTGTGTGTATAGGTAATACAGTGATCACCAGCGACATTACACACAGGAGCTCAGTATATAGTGTCAGTGTGTGTGTATAGGTAACACAGTGATCACCAGTGACATTATGCACAGGAGCTCTGTATACAGTGACAGAGTACAGGTAATACAGTGATCACCAGTGACATTACACACAGGAGCTCCGTGTATAGTGTCAGTGTGTGTGTATAGGTAATACAGTGATTACCAGTGACATTACACACAGGAGCTCTGTATATAGTGTCAGTGTGTGTGTGTGTATAGGTAATACAGTGATCATCAGTGACATTACACACAGGAGCTCTGTATATAGTGTCAGTGTGTGTGTATAGGTAACACACATACTCACCAGTGACATTACACACAGGAGCTCTGTATATAGTGTCAGTGTGTGTGTATAGGTAGTACAGAGATCACCAGTGACATTACACACAGGAGCTCTGTATATAGTGTCAGTGTGTGTGTATAGGTAATACAGTGATCACCAGTGACATTACACACAGGAGCTCTGTATATAGTGTCAGTGTGTGTGTATAGGTAATACAGTGATCACCAGTGACATTACACACAGGAGCTCTGTATATAGTGTCAGTGTGTGTGTATAGGTAACACACATACTCACCAGTGATGTCTCTAGGTGAAGTTCTTTATCTGCCGCAGACCGATATATCACATCTTCTATGCAGGACTTATCTCTGCAGAAAATAACATAGTTAGCTATAACTGATCACTTCCAGAGCACAATCTACACTTTTCCCAAGATTTCTACACTGCATGAAATGACAAAAAAAGAAATCTAGTGCCGCACTACACAGTAACATTGCTCCAGTGTCATTCTGTGCCGGCTCATCTCTGTCAGCAGACATATTGTCTGATGACAAAGATGTAGCAGAGCTGAAGACAGAAGACCTATGGATTACGTTGGAGTGAGGATTTTTCTTTATTAAAGATGGAGTCCCTAAATGAGTTTTATTTTTAATAAAAAAAAAAAATTTCTGTCTTTTTTTTCGGTTTACTAGAAATTCATGGTGGCTATGTCTAATTTGGCGTGACACCATGAATTTCGGGCTTAGCACCAGCTGATAATACAAAGCTGGCCTGGTACTAACCCTATTATTACCCAGGGTGCCACTCACCACCAGGGCCGCTGGAAGAGCCGGGTAAAGCACCTGGAAATGGTGCTATGAGGAATGCGCCATTTTCAGGGGTGGCTGCGGGCTGAGATTTTCAGCGTGGGGGGCCAAGAACGCTTGGGCCTTACCATGCTGCGAATCCCAGCCCCCAGCTGCCTTGTTTTATCTGGCTGGCGATCAACATATGGCGGGAGCTGGGCAATGGGCATGATTATCAAATAATATATACCAGACAGGGGCCCATAGATTCTGCTGGCTCCAATAATATATACCTGACAGGAGCCCATAGATTCTGCTGCCTCCAATAATATATACCTGACAGGAGCCCATACATTCTCCTGCCTCCAATAATATATACCTGACAGGAGCCCATACATTCTCCTGCCTCCAATAATATATACCTGACAGGAGCCCATACATTCTGCTGCCTCCAATAATATATACCTGACAGGAGCCCATACATTCTGCTGCCTCCAATAATATATACCTGACAGGAGCCCATAGATTCTGCTGCCTCCAATAATATATACCTGACAGGAGCCCATACATTCTGCTGGCTCCAATAATATATACCTGACAGGAGCCCATACACTCTGCTGCCTCCAATAATATATACCTGACAGGAGCCCATAGATTCTGCTGCCTCCAATAATGTATACCTGACAGGAGCCCATAGATTCTGCTGCCTCCAATAATATATACCTGACAGGAGCCCATACATTCTCCTGCCTCCAATAATATATACCTGACAGGAGCCCATAGATTCTGCTGCCTCCAATAATATATACCTGACAGGAGCCCATACATTCTCCTGCCTCCAATAATATATACCTGACAGGAGCCCATAGATTCTGCTGCCTCCAATAATATATACCTGACAGGAGCCCATACATTCTCCTGCCTCCAATAATATATACCTGACAGGAGCCCATACATTCTGCTGCCTCCAATAATATATACCTGACAGGAGCCCATAGATTCTGCTGCCTCCAATAATATATACCTGACAGGAGCCCATACATTCTCCTGCCTCCAATAATATATACCTGACAGGAGCCCATACATTCTCCTTCCTCCAATAGTATATACCTGACAGGAGCCAATACATTCTCCTGCCTCCAATAATATATACCTGACAGGAGCCCATACATTCTCCTGCCTCCAATAATATATACCTGACAGGAGGCCATACATTCTCCTGCCTCCAATAATATATACCTGACAGGAGCCCATAGATTCTGTGGCCTCCAATAATATATACCTGACAGGAGCCCATACATTCTGCTGCCTTCAATAATATATACCTGACATGAGCCCATACATTCTCCTGCCTCCAATAATATATACCTGACAGGAGCCCATACATTCTCCTGCCTCCAATAATATATACCTGACATGAGCCCATACATTCTCCTGCCTCCAATAATATATACCTGACAGGAGCCCATAGATTCTGCTGCCTCCAATAATATATACCTGACAGGAGCCCATACATTCTCCTGCCTCCAATAATATATACCTGACAGGAGCCCATAGATTCTGTGGCCTCCAATAATATATACCTGACAGGAGCCCATACATTCTGCTGCCTTCAATAATATATACCTGACAGGAGCCCATAGATTCTCCTGCCTCCAATAATATATACCTGACAGGAGCCCATAGATTCTGCTGCCTCCAATAATATATACCTGACAGGAGCCCATACATTCTGTGGCCTCCAATAATATATACCTGACAGGAGCCCATACATTCTGCTGCCTTCAATAATATATACCTGAAAGGGCCCATACATTCTCCTGCCTCCAATAATATATACCTGACAGGAGCCCATACATTCTCCTGCCTCCAATATATATCTGACAGGAGCCCATACATTCTGCTGCCTCCAATAATATATACCTAACAGGAGTCCATACATTCTGCTGTCTTCAATAATATATACCTGACAGGAGCCCATACATTCTCCTGCTTCCAATAATATATACCTGACAGGAGCCCATACATTCTCCTGCCTCCAATAATATATATCTGACAGGAGCCCATACATTCTGTGGCCTCCAATAATATATACCTAACAGGAGCCCATAGATTCTGCTGCCTCCAATAATATATACGTGACAGGAGCCCATAGATTCTGCTGCCTCCAATAATATGTACCTGACAGGAGCCCATACATTCTGCTGCCTCCAATAATATATACCTGACAGGAGCCCATACATTCTGCTGCCTCCAATAATATATACCTGACAGGAGCCCATACATTCTGCTGCCTCCAATAATATATACCTGACAGGAGCCCATACATTCTGCTGCCTCCAATAATATATACCTGACAGGAGCCCATACATTCTCCTGCCTCCAATAATATATACCTGACAGGGGCCCATAGATTCTGCTGCCTCCAATAATATATACCTGACAGGAGCCCATACATTCTCCTGCCTCCAATAATATATACCTGACAGGAGCCCATACATTCTCCTGCCTCCAATAATATATACCTGACAGGAGCCCATACATTCTGCTGCCTCCAATAATATATACCTAACTGGAGCCCATACATTCTCCTGCCTCCAATAATATATACCTGACAGGGGCCCATAGATTCTGCTGCCTCCAATAATATATACCTGACAGGATCCCATAGATTCTGCTGCCTCCAATAATATATACCTGACAGGATCCCATAGATTCTGCTGCCTCCAATAATATATACCTGACAGGAGCCCATACATTCTGCTGCCTCCAATAATATATACCTGACAGGAGCCAATAGATTCTGCTGCCTCCAATAATATATACCTGACAGGAGCCCATAGATTCTGCTGCCTCCAATAATATATACCTGACAGGATCCCATAGATTCTGCTGCCTCCAATAATATATACCTGACAGGATCCCATAGATTCTGCTGCCTCCAATAATATATACCTGACAGGAGCTCATACATTCTGCTGCCTCCAATAATATATACCTGACAGGAGCCCATACATTCTCCTGCCTCCAATAATATATACCTGACAGGAGCCCATAGATTCTGCTGCCTCCAATAATATATACCTGACAGGATCCCATAGATTCTGCTGGCTCCAATAATATATACCTGACAGGAGCCCATACATTCTGCTGGCTCCAATAATATATACCTGACAGGAGCCCATACATTCTGCTGCCTCCAATAATATATACCTGACAGGAGCCCATACATTCTGCTGCCTCCAATAATATATACCTGACAGGAGCCCATACATTCTGTGGCCTCCAATAATATATACCTGACAGGAGCCCATAGATTCTGCTGCCTCCAATAATGTATACCTGTCAGGAGCCCATACATTCTGCTGCCTTCAATAATATATACCTGACAGGAGCCCATACATTCTCCTGCCTCCAATAATATATACCTGACAGGAGCCCATACATTCTCCTGCCTCCAATAATATATACCTGACAGGGGCCCATAGATTCTGCTGCCTCCAATAATATATACCTGACAGGGGCCCATAGATTCTGCTGCCTCCAATAATATATACCTGACAGGAGCCCATACATTCTCATGCCTCCAATAATATATACTTGACAGGGGCCCATAGATTCTGCTGGCTCCAATAATATACACCTGACAGGAGCCCATACATTCTCCTGCCTCCAATAATATATACCTGGCAGGAGCCCATACATTCTGCTGCCTCCAATACTATATACCTGACAGGAACCCATACATTCTGCTGTCTCCAATAATATATACCTGACAGGAGCCCATACATTCTGCAGCCTCCAATAATATATACCTGACAGGAGCCCATACATTCTGCAGCCTCCAATAATATATACCTGACAGGAGCCCATACATTCTGTGGCCTCCAATAATATATACCTGACAGGAGCCCATACATTCTGCGGCCTCCAATAATATATACCTGACAGGAGCCGATACATTCTGCGGCCTCCAATAATATATACCTGACAGGAGCCCATACATTCTGCTGCCTCCAATAATATATACCTGACAGGAGCCCATACATTCTGCTGCCTCCAATAATATATACCTGACAGGAGCCCATACATTCTGCTGCCTCCAATAATATATACCTGACAGGAGCCCATACATTCTGCTGCCTCCAATAATATATACCTGACAGGAGCCCATACATTCTGCAGCCTCCAATAATATATACCTGACAGGAGCCCATACATTCTGCAGCCTCCAATAATATATACCTGACAGGAGCCCATACATTCTGTGGCCTCCAATAATATATACCTGACAGGAGCCCATACATTCTGCGGCCTCCAATAATATATACCTGACAGGAGCCCATACATTCTGCTGCCTCCAATAATATATACCTGACAGGAGCCCATACATTCTGCTGCCTCCAATAATATATACCTGACAGGAGCCCATAGATTCTGCTGCCTCCAATAATATATACCTGACAGGAGCCCATACATTCTGCTGCCTCCAATAATATATACCTGACAGGAGCCCATAGATTCTGCTGCCTCCAATAATATATACCTGACAGGAGCCCATAGATTCTGCTGCCTCCAATAATATATACCTGACAGGAGCCCATACATTCTGCTGCCTCCAATAATATATACCTGACAGGAGCCCATACATTATGCTGCCTCCAATAATATATACCTGACAGGAGCCCATACATTCTGCTGCCTCCAATAATATATACCTGACAGGAGCCCATACACTCTGCTGCCTCCAATAATATATACCTGACAGGAGCCCATACATTCTCCTGCCTCCAATAATATATACCTGACAGGAGCCCATACATTATGCTGCCTCCAATAATATATACCTGACAGGAGCCCATACATTATGCTGCCTCCAATAATATATACCTGACAGGAGCCCATACACTCTGCTGCCTCCAATAATATATACCTGACAGGAGCCCATACATTCTCCTGCCTCCAATAATATATACCTGACAGGAGCCCATAGATTCTGCTGCCTCCAATAATATATACCTGACAGGAGCCCATACATTCTCCTGCCTCCAATAATATATACCTGACAGGAGCCCATACATTCTCCTGCCTTCAATAATATATACCTGAGAGGAGCCCATACATTTTCCTGCCTCCAATAATATATACCTGACAGGAGCCCATACATTCTGCTGCCTCCAATAATATATACCTGACAGGAGCCCATACATTCTCCTGCCTCCAATAATATATACCTGACAGGAGCCCATACATTCTGCAGCCTCCAATAATATATACCTGTCAGGAGCCCATACATTCTGCTGCCTTCAATAATATATACCTGAAAGGGCCCATACATTCTCCTGCCTCCAATAATATATACCTGTCAGGAGCCCATACATTCTCCTGCCTCCAATAATATATACCTGACAGGAGCCCATAGATTCTGCTGGCTCCAATAATATATACCTGACAGGGGCCCATACATTCTGCTGCCTCCAATAATATATACCTGACAGGAGCCCATACATTCTCCTGCCTCCAATAATATATACCTGACAGGAGCCCTTAGATTCTGCTGGCTCCAATAATATATACCTGACAGGAGCCCATACATTCTGCTGCCTCCAATAATATATACCTGACAGGAGCCCATACATTCTGTGGCCTCCAATAATATATACCTGACAGGAGCGCATACATTCTCCTGCCTTCAATAATATATACCTGACAGGAGCCCATACATTCTCCTGCCTCCAATAATATATACCTGACAGGAGCCCATACATTCTCCTGCCTCCAATAATATATAACTGACAGGGGCCCATAGATTTTGCTGCCTCCAATAATATATACCTGACAGGGGCCCATAGATTCTGCTGCCTCCAATAATATATACCTGACAGGAGCCCATACATTCTCATGCCTCCAATAATATATACTTGACAGGGGCCCATAGATTCTGCTGGCTCCAATAATATACACCTGACAGGAGCCCATACATTCTCCTGCCTCCAATAATATATACCTGACAGGAGCCCATACATTCTCCTGCCTCCAATAATATATACCTGACAGGAGCCCATACATTCTCCTGCCTTCAATAATATATACCTGAGAGGAGCCCATACATTTTCCTGCCTCCAATAATATATACCTGACAGGAGCCCATACATTCTGCTGCCTCCAATAATATATACCTGACAGGAGCCCATACATTCTCCTGCCTCCAATAATATATACCTGACAGGAGCCCATACATTCTGCAGCCTCCAATAATATATACCTGTCAGGAGCCCATACATTCTGCTGCCTTCAATAATATATACCTGAAAGGGCCCATACATTCTCCTGCCTCCAATAATATATACCTGTCAGGAGCCCATACATTCTCCTGCCTCCAATAATATATACCTGACAGGAGCCCATACATTCTCCTGCCTCCAATAATATATACCTGACAGGAGCCCATACATTCTGCTGCCTTCAATAATATATACCTGACAGGAGCCCATAGATTCTGCTGGCTCCAATAATATATACCTGACAGGGGCCCATACATTCTGCTGCCTCCAATAATATATACCTGACAGGAGCCCATACATTCTCCTGCCTCCAATAATATATACCTGACAGGAGCCCATACATTCTCCTGCCTCCAATAATATATACCTGACAGGAGCCCTTAGATTCTGCTGGCTCCAATAATATATACCTGACAGGAGCCCATACATTCTGCTGCCTCCAATAATATATACCTGACAGGAGCCCATACATTCTGTGGCCTCCAATAATATATACCTGACAGGAGCCCATACATTCTCCTGCCTCCAATAATATATACCTGACAGGAGCCCATACATTCTGCTGCCTTCAATAATATATACCTGACAGGAGCCCATACATTCTCCTGCCTCCAATAATATATACCTGACAGGAGCCCATACATTCTCCTGCCTCCAATAATATATAACTGACAGGGGCCCATAGATTCTGCTGCCTCCAATAATATATACCTGACAGGGGCCCATAGATTCTGCTGCCTCCAATAATATATACCTGACAGGAGCCCATACATTCTCATGCCTCCAATAATATATACTTGACAGGGGCCCATAGATTCTGCTGGCTCCAATAATATACACCTGACAGGAGCCCATACATTCTCCTGCCTCCAATAATATATACCTGGCAGGAGCCCATACATTCTGCTGCCTCCAATACTATATACCTGACAGGAACCCATACATTCTGCTGTCTCCAATAATATATACCTGACAGGAGCCCATACATTCTGCTGCCTCCAATAATATATACCTGACAGGAGCCCATACATTCTGCAGCCTCCAATAATATATACCTGACAGGAGCCCATACATTCTGCAGCCTCCAATAATATATACCTGACAGGAGCCCATACATTCTGCTGCCTCCAATAATATATACCTGACAGGAGCCCATACATTCTGCAGCCTCCAATAATATATACCTGACAGGAGCCCATACATTCTGCAGCCTCCAATAATATATACCTGACAGGAGCCCATACATTCTGTGGCCTCCAATAATATATACCTGACAGGAGCCCATACATTCTGCGGCCTCCAATAATATATACCTGACAGGAGCCCATACATTCTGCTGCCTCCAATAATATATACCTGACAGGAGCCCATACATTCTGCTGCCTCCAATAATATATACCTGACAGGAGCCCATAGATTCTGCTGCCTCCAATAATATATACCTGACAGGAGCCCATACATTCTGCTGCCTCCAATAATATATACCTGACAGGAGCCCATAGATTCTGCTGCCTCCAATAATATATACCTGACAGGAGCCCATAGATTCTGCTGCCTCCAATAATATATACCTGACAGGAGCCCATACATTCTGCTGCCTCCAATAATATATACCTGACAGGAGCCCATACATTATGCTGCCTCCAATAATATATACCTGACAGGAGCCCATACATTCTGCTGCCTCCAATAATATATACCTGACAGGAGCCCATACACTCTGCTGCCTCCAATAATATATACCTGACAGGAGCCCATACATTCTCCTGCCTCCAATAATATATACCTGACAGGAGCCCATACATTATGCTGCCTCCAATAATATATACCTGACAGGAGCCCATACATTATGCTGCCTCCAATAATATATACCTGACAGGAGCCCATACACTCTGCTGCCTCCAATAATATATACCTGACAGGAGCCCATACATTCTCCTGCCTCCAATAATATATACCTGACAGGAGCCCATAGATTCTGCTGCCTCCAATAATATATACCTGACAGGAGCCCATACATTCTCCTGCCTCCAATAATATATACCTGACAGGAGCCCATACATTCTCCTGCCTTCAATAATATATACCTGAGAGGAGCCCATACATTTTCCTGCCTCCAATAATATATACCTGACAGGAGCCCATACATTCTGCTGCCTCCAATAATATATACCTGACAGGAGCCCATACATTCTCCTGCCTCCAATAATATATACCTGACAGGAGCCCATACATTCTGCAGCCTCCAATAATATATACCTGTCAGGAGCCCATACATTCTGCTGCCTTCAATAATATATACCTGAAAGGGCCCATACATTCTCCTGCCTCCAATAATATATACCTGTCAGGAGCCCATACATTCTCCTGCCTCCAATAATATATACCTGACAGGAGCCCATAGATTCTGCTGGCTCCAATAATATATACCTGACAGGGGCCCATACATTCTGCTGCCTCCAATAATATATACCTGACAGGAGCCCATACATTCTCCTGCCTCCAATAATATATACCTGACAGGAGCCCATACATTCTCCTGCCTCCAATAATATATACCTGACAGGAGCCCTTAGATTCTGCTGGCTCCAATAATATATACCTGACAGGAGCCCATACATTCTGCTGCCTCCAATAATATATACCTGACAGGAGCCCATACATTCTGTGGCCTCCAATAATATATACCTGACAGGAGCGCATACATTCTCCTGCCTTCAATAATATATACCTGACAGGAGCCCATACATTCTCCTGCCTCCAATAATATATACCTGACAGGAGCCCATACATTCTCCTGCCTCCAATAATATATAACTGACAGGGGCCCATAGATTTTGCTGCCTCCAATAATATATACCTGACAGGGGCCCATAGATTCTGCTGCCTCCAATAATATATACCTGACAGGAGCCCATACATTCTCATGCCTCCAATAATATATACTTGACAGGGGCCCATAGATTCTGCTGGCTCCAATAATATACACCTGACAGGAGCCCATACATTCTCCTGCCTCCAATAATATATACCTGACAGGAGCCCATACATTCTCCTGCCTCCAATAATATATACCTGACAGGAGCCCATACATTCTCCTGCCTTCAATAATATATACCTGAGAGGAGCCCATACATTTTCCTGCCTCCAATAATATATACCTGACAGGAGCCCATACATTCTGCTGCCTCCAATAATATATACCTGACAGGAGCCCATACATTCTCCTGCCTCCAATAATATATACCTGACAGGAGCCCATACATTCTGCAGCCTCCAATAATATATACCTGTCAGGAGCCCATACATTCTGCTGCCTTCAATAATATATACCTGAAAGGGCCCATACATTCTCCTGCCTCCAATAATATATACCTGTCAGGAGCCCATACATTCTCCTGCCTCCAATAATATATACCTGACAGGAGCCCATACATTCTCCTGCCTCCAATAATATATACCTGACAGGAGCCCATACATTCTGCTGCCTTCAATAATATATACCTGACAGGAGCCCATAGATTCTGCTGGCTCCAATAATATATACCTGACAGGGGCCCATACATTCTGCTGCCTCCAATAATATATACCTGACAGGAGCCCATACATTCTCCTGCCTCCAATAATATATACCTGACAGGAGCCCATACATTCTCCTGCCTCCAATAATATATACCTGACAGGAGCCCTTAGATTCTGCTGGCTCCAATAATATATACCTGACAGGAGCCCATACATTCTGCTGCCTCCAATAATATATACCTGACAGGAGCCCATACATTCTGTGGCCTCCAATAATATATACCTGACAGGAGCCCATACATTCTCCTGCCTCCAATAATATATACCTGACAGGAGCCCATACATTCTGCTGCCTTCAATAATATATACCTGACAGGAGCCCATACATTCTCCTGCCTCCAATAATATATACCTGACAGGAGCCCATACATTCTCCTGCCTCCAATAATATATAACTGACAGGGGCCCATAGATTCTGCTGCCTCCAATAATATATACCTGACAGGGGCCCATAGATTCTGCTGCCTCCAATAATATATACCTGACAGGAGCCCATACATTCTCATGCCTCCAATAATATATACTTGACAGGGGCCCATAGATTCTGCTGGCTCCAATAATATACACCTGACAGGAGCCCATACATTCTCCTGCCTCCAATAATATATACCTGGCAGGAGCCCATACATTCTGCTGCCTCCAATACTATATACCTGACAGGAACCCATACATTCTGCTGTCTCCAATAATATATACCTGACAGGAGCCCATACATTCTGCTGCCTCCAATAATATATACCTGACAGGAGCCCATACATTCTGCAGCCTCCAATAATATATACCTGACAGGAGCCCATACATTCTGCAGCCTCCAATAATATATACCTGACAGGAGCCCATACATTCTGCAGCCTCCAATAATATATACCTGACAGGAGCCCATACATTCTGCTGCCTCCAATAATATATACCTGACAGGAGCCCATACATTCTGCTGCCTCCAATAATATATACCTGACAGGAGCCCATACATTCTGCTGCCTCCAATAATATATACCTGACAGGAGCCCATACATTCTGCAGCCTCCAATAATATATACCTGACAGGAGCCCATACATTCTGCAGCCTCCAATAATATATACCTGACAGGAGCCCATACATTCTGTGGCCTCCAATAATATATACCTGACAGGAGCCCATACATTCTGCTGCCTCCAATAATATATACCTGACAGGAGCCCATACATTCTGCTGCCTCCAATAATATATACCTGACAGGAGCCCATACATTCTGCTGCCTCCAATAATATATACCTGACAGGAGCCCATAGATTCTGCTGCCTCCAATAATATATACCTGACAGGAGCCCATACATTCTGCTGCCTCCAATAATATATACCTGACAGGAGCCCATAGATTCTGCTGCCTCCAATAATATATACCTGACAGGAGCCCATAGATTCTGCTGCCTCCAATAATATATACCTGACAGGAGCCCATACATTCTGCTGCCTCCAATAATATATACCTGACAGGAGCCCATACATTATGCTGCCTCCAATAATATATACCTGACAGGAGCCCATACATTCTGCTGCCTCCAATAATATATACCTGACAGGAGCCCATACACTCTGCTGCCTCCAATAATATATACCTGACAGGAGCCCATACATTCTCCTGCCTCCAATAATATATACCTGACAGGAGCCCATAGATTCTGCTGCCTCCAATAATATATACCTGACAGGAGCCCATACATTCTCCTGCCTCCAATAATATATACCTGACAGGAGCCCATACATTCTCCTGCCTTCAATAATATATACCTGAGAGGAGCCCATACATTTTCCTGCCTCCAATAATATATACCTGACAGGAGCCCATACATTCTGCTGCCTCCAATAATATATACCTGACAGGAGCCCATACATTCTCCTGCCTCCAATAATATATACCTGACAGGAGCCCATACATTCTGCAGCCTCCAATAATATATACCTGTCAGGAGCCCATACATTCTGCTGCCTTCAATAATATATACCTGAAAGGGCCCATACATTCTCCTGCCTCCAATAATATATACCTGTCAGGAGCCCATACATTCTCCTGCCTCCAATAATATATACCTGACAGGAGCCCATACATTCTCCTGCCTCCAATAATATATACCTGACAGGAGCCCATACATTCTGCTGCCTTCAATAATATATACCTGACAGGAGCCCATAGATTCTGCTGGCTCCAATAATATATACCTGACAGGGGCCCATACATTCTGCTGCCTCCAATAATATATACCTGACAGGAGCCCATACATTCTCCTGCCTCCAATAATATATACCTGACAGGAGCCCATACATTCTCCTGCCTCCAATAATATATACCTGACAGGAGCCCTTAGATTCTGCTGGCTAAAATAATATATACCTGTCAGGAGCCCATACATTCTGCTGCCTTCAATAATATATACCTGAAAGGGCCCATACATTCTGCTGCCTTCAATAATATATACCTGACAGGAGCCCATACATTCTCCTGCCTCCAATAATATATACCTGACAGGAGCCCATACATTCTGCTGCCTCCAATAATATATACCTGACAGGAGCCCATACATTCTCCTGCCTCCAATAATATATACCTGACAGGAGCCCATACATTCTCCTGCCTCCAATAATATATACCTGACAGGATCCCATAGATTCTGCTGCCTCCAATAATATATACCTGACAGGAGCCCATACATTCTGCTGCCTCCAATAATATATACCTGACAGGAGCCCATACATTCTGCAGCCTCCAATAATATATACCTGTCAGGAGCCCATACATTCTGCTGCCTTCAATAATATATACCTGAAAGGGCCCATACATTCTCCTGCCTCCAATAATATATACCTGTCAGGAGCCCATACATTCTCCTGCCTCCAATAATATATACCTGACAGGAGCCCATACATTCTGCTGCCTTCAATAATATATACCTGTCAGGAGCCCATACATTCTGCTGCCTTCAATAATATATACCTGACAGGAGCCCATACATTCTGCTGGCTCCAATAATATATACCTGAAAGGGCCCATACATTCTCCTGCCTCCAATAGTATATACCTGACAGGAGCCCATACATTCTGCTGCCTCCAATAATATATACCTGACAGGAGCCCATACATTCTCCTGCCTCCAATAATATATACCTGACAGGAGCCCTTAGATTCTGCTGGCTCCAATAATATATACCTGTCAGGAGCCCATACATTCTGCTGCCTCCAATAATATATACCTGAAAGGGCCCATACAGTGCTGCCAATATGATAAGCGAACCAGGGGGGCCCTCTGTTCTCTGTACAGGGCCCAGGGGGGGTAGGGGGCGGGCTTGGGGGCGTGGCCAATGGGACCCAGGGCCCACCGGGGGATTTCCTGATCCTCCGGTGGGCCAGAACGCCCCTGGTGGGGTCCCTGTGCCCCCCTAACAGGTGACATACTAACTAGCTGAAAATTTACACCCCAGCACCATCTTTCTATCTCTTAAGCTGACAGTGAATGTGTTGGTAGTGTGGCGCCCCTGAGGGTTCAGTTGCCACAGGGGTACTGCACCTCAGAAAGAGGTGTGGTATCTCCTCTCTCAGGTAAGGATGGAGCATCACACAAGACCCTACTTCACACTCAACACTACACCACTCCTGTCCTGTAGGGCAGAGGTCCCCAACCTTTTTTGCACCAGGGACCGGCTTTAAGCAAGACCAGTTTTCCATGGCCGGTGGGGGTGGGGGCGGGGCTTTGGTCATATGGGGGTGGGGTTATGGAGGGGTGGAGCTGTATGGGGAGGATGCTGGCGGGACCTCGGTGTACAGCGCTGCTAAGTAGCAGCATTGTACATTGAGCGTCAGTGTATACAGCGCTGCTGTTTAGCAGCGCTACACACTGAACACCGGTACCGGGAGCCGCGTCACTGAAGCCAGTCTGCTGCCCCAGCACGCCCCACATAACATGTTCTGCCGGGGGCGTGTCAGTGAGGAGAGCCTGCCGCCCCACCCCGTCAGGAACAGACCATGCTGTGCAGGAGGGCCGCGTCACTAAGACCCGCCCCGTGACGTACAACAGGTACCATGCTGTGCTGTGGAGGGCTGCGTCACTAAGACCCGCCCGACGCCCCACCCCGTCCTGCATAATGTTCTCTGCCGGGAGCTGCGAGCTGTCACGGCTATGGCAGAAAACATTATAAATCCACACAGAGCGAGTTCTGACCAGGCGCAGGGCCGCGGAGCTAGCTGTCAGCGGCAGGGCCGGCTCCAGGTTTTTCTGGGCCCCGGGCGAAAGAGTCTCAGTGGGCCCCTTTAACACATACCACGATTCATGATGCAGAGATACGGCGGAGAAATATATATATATAGTACAATGCAAAGATTTCACTTCATGAGTGATATCTATTGTAAATTCTACAATAGCTCAGAAACCGGTGAATCGCTCCACACAGAATAGTGGCCCCCATATAAGGCTCCATACGGAATACTGGTCCCCATATAACGCCCATACGGAATACTGGCCCCCATATAACGCTTCATACGGAATACTGGCCCCCATATAAGGCCCCATACGGAATACTTGCCCCCATATAAGGCCCCATACGGAATACTTGCCCCCATATAAGGCCCCATACGGAATACTTGCCCCCATATAAGGCCCCATACGGAATACTTGCCCCCATATAAGGCCCCATACGGAATACTGGCCCCCATATAAGGCCCCATACGGAATACTGGCCCCCATATAAGGCTCCATACGGAATACTGGCCCCCATATAACGCTCCATACAGGATACTGGCCCCCATATAACGCTCCATACAGGATACCGGTCCCCATATAATGCTGCATGCAGGCTGTTACCCCCCACATAATGCCCCATACAGGCTGTCCCCCCCTTATAATGCTCCATGCAGGCTGTTACCCCCCACATAATGCCCCATACAGGCCCCTCCCTTTTAATGCTCCATGCAGGCTGTTACCCCCACATAATGCCCCATACAGGCTGCCCCCCCCCTTATAATGCTCCATGCAGGCTGTCCCCCCCCACATAATGCCCCATACAGGCCCCCCCCTTTTAATGCTCCATGCAGGCTGTTACCCCCCACATAATGCCCCATACAGGCTGCCCCCCCTCTTTATAATGCCCCATGCAGGCTGTCACCCCTCCTCTTTATACTGCCCCATGCAGGCTGTCACCCCTCCTCTTTATACTGCCCCATGCAGGCTGTCACCCCTCCTCTTTATACTGCCCCATGCAGGCTGTCACCCCTCCTCTTTATAATGCTCCATGCAGGCTGTCACCCCTCCTCTTTATACTGCCCCATGTAGGCTGTCACCCCTCCTCTTTATACTGCCCCATGTAGGCTGTCACCCCTTCTCTTTATACTGCCCCATGCAGGATGTCCCCCCCTCTCTTTATAATGCCCCGTGCAGGCTGTTCCCCACCTTATAATGCCCCATGCAGGCTGTTCCCCACCTTATAATGCCCCATGCAGGCTGGTCCCCACCTTATAATGCCCCATGCAGGCTGTCACCCCTCCTCATTATAATGCCCCAAGCAGGAATCCCCCCCTCTTTATAAATGTCCCATGCAGGCTGGTCCCCACCTTATAATGCCCCATGCAGGCTGTCACCCCTCCTCATTATAATGCCCCAAGCAGGAATCCCCCCCTCTTTATAATGCCCCATGCAGGCTGTTCCCCACCTTATAATGCCCCATGCAGGCTGTCACCCCTCCTCTTCATAATGCCCCAAGCAGGATGCCCCACCTCCCCTCTTTATACTGCCCCATGCCTCCATACATTAAAAAAAAAAATCAAATACTCACCTCCCTTCTCCTCACCTGCTACCTGCTGCCCGCCGCTCGCTGCTCGGCTCCGAACTCCAGCGTTGTCGTTTCTTCCCACTCAGCGCTCCCTGTGACGGCTCAGGGGAGGGCGCGGTGTAAAGACGTCACCGCGCCCTCTGACCTGAGACGTCACAGGGAGCGCAGAGCAGGAAGACAGCTGATCTGCGGAGGCACGGGGAGAGGTAAGTATCGGGCTGCCGGGGCCCTGAGCAAGCGGCGGAGAAGGGCGGGCGCTGACACCGCTCTCCTCTCCTCCGCCCATAGCCCAGCGGGGTGCGCGACCGCCAGTGGGCCCCTCTGCCTGCTCAGAGCCCCGGCATTTGCCCGGGTGCTGACGCCGGCCCTGGTCAGCGGCGCCGCGGACCGGCTGAAAAACCCCAACAGCCCGGTCCTGGTCCGCGGACCGGCGGTTGGGGACCTCTGCTGTAGGGGGCCTAAATGCACCAGGGTGCTGCCCCGGCCCGCGATAGAGGAGATGGGGAGGAACCAAAGATGGTGGGAACCATGTAGTGGGTGAGGGTGGAGGAAGCACTTTACTTTAGCATCATATATATACAGCGGCCATCTTTATAACCTAGTCTTTTGTCGTGGTTCCTTGGGAAGGTCAGTCAGCACAAAGCTGCGGCCGGCTCAGGGGTCACGGTTCCCGGTCTCAGGCCTCGAGACGGGGGGTTGGGGCAGAGTTGAGTTATAGCTAGCTCTGTCCCCGGTCAGAGTCCAATCAAGAAGGCCCAGGAGGGGAGCAGAGGAGATAGGCTCCACAGACGAAAGGATCCCAGGAGGGTACGGATGGAGCGGAGTCGCCACCTGTATTCTTCACTCTGGCCTAGCCTGAGGGACTCCTGCCGCAAGAGGGGACCGGCCCCCGATATCTGACAGTGTACTTCACGTCATCGTTAGAAAAGCCCGGAGGCTTAGTGGATCCCAGGGGGATACGGACGCAGCGGAGTCGCCACCTGTATCTCTCAACCTGTGTATATCTAGTGGGACCCGGCCTTACTCCACGTTTACATCACATACCGTCAGGAGAGGACTCAGTGGGAGAATCTAGGAAAGAAAGGAACACCCCAGCGGGGTCTTGACAGGTGCTCCTGATCTACCTAGGAAGTGCTGAACCCCTTCCTGGTGGCCACAGCGCGCCACGAGAAGCAGAGAGAAGCTTTGCAGCTGCTACTTCATCAAAGTGAGTAAATCTTGGATGACTTCACATACTGCCTCCGTTTGATCATTCCTGCGCGGCACTGCACCCACCACAACTCCCCAGATCCTCCAAACTGCCCTGAGGCTTACTCCACCTGTGGGGAGTAGTACCAACCAAGCTGTCAGAACATCAGCCTCAGAGGACTGCTGCAGCGCTGGTGGCCATCACCAGAAACCACAGGTGGCGTAGTCGAACATCCACTCATCCAATAGCCCATTCTTTTTATGTGACAGCCCTGGGCACGGACTGGGTCGCGGCCACGACGACACCCACATACCCCCACCATATATTGTCTGGCACCGAGTAACCCCACCGCTCAGGGAGGGCGTCGCAGTAGCAGATAGTTCAAAGCTGTCCACCTTTCTCAAATTTAGTAAGTGACCCCCTGGTCCCCACAGAAGAACTGAACTCTGGTGGTGCCTTCTGATGGCGGCTAAGTCCCCGGCCAGACATGGTGCACTGGTGATTCCCCGTGGAATGATTACAATGATGCTGTTCCCTCCCGGTTAATCTACGATAGGGGCATCTTATAAGGACTCCATTGTGGGTGACCAGGACTGTGACCTTGACTTACCTTAAATAGCTCACAGCTCCCCTGCAGTCCTGAGCTCAGCGTGCAGACCTTCAGCGAGCTCCGGTAAGTGATGGGATTAAGCTCAATGTTCTTGTCCATCAATTCTTTCCGCAGCTTTAGTGCGTGCTGCAGACCCGAGTCTTTCCATGGCGACTCCGCGCAGGCGTTGAACAGGGCAGTATATGTGGCATCTGTGGCAACCAGACCTCGCTTTTTCATCTAAATGATGTAACAAGAAATGAGTCTGTACTGTAAAAACTGTATGTAATAACAGCAATAATAATGTAAGTACATAATATACAGGGCATTATCAGATAATGTACAGGTACTTTACTGCATTACGTTATTGGTCCTCCCAATTAACAGAACAAATGGTCCATGGTGCTCACTGGGGTGCTGACGCCCCTTCACAGCAAGATCCATATAAGTGTGTGCGCCTGGTACTGCCGGCCTCGGCCAGATGCCCACAGCTTGTACACTGATGGACAGCGTACACAATGAATGTTATATTGAGGGCATAACAGTCATGTCAGATGGCTACTGCTATGTGTATATTCTATTCTGGCCCCTGTGTGTCCTGCAATTGTCACCAGTTCTCCCCTCTGCAGGCTCTAGCGCTAAGCTTCAGTTATCTCTCAGCTAGTGGGTAGAGAATGCTGCACTGACTGCTCACGTACACATCGCACACAGGCGGGAGGGATTCCCGCTTTCCATTCAGCACATGTTCAGAAGCAGTGGCAGTGATATGGTTGTGTAGAGATAAACTCCTTACTAGAATAAGCTGCAGCACGATCTGCCCGTGTCTCCCTCTGATTGTCCTATCACTGTGCTCCTGCTCCAGCCTAACCTGATTTCATTAATCAATAGTGCAAGTAAAGATAAGACACTTTGTAATATACATTATCAGATAAACCTTCTTCTTTTGTCACTTAAAACACATTTTTTGGTCTCCTGCACTAATCATTCACTCTCAATATCGGCTAAATCTGTGGGAGAAGGGAAGGGAACCTGTCACGTGAAAAAACGTTATCAACCTGTAGATATGGGGTTACTCTGCAGGTTAATAGCATTCTGAACCTGCCCGGTGCCGGCATTTAGACTCCCTCTGCCAGGAGGAAATGAACTTTATCGTACCTGGTAGCGTTTGGGTATCAGTCATGGGGGCGGCACTGGTTCAGTCACCGCTCTGTGTATAGAGAGTGACGGCTGTCACCGTGCCCCCAGCCCTGATTGACAGCCGGCCCTAATGCTGAGCTGCCATCAGTTACTACAGGGGTCGCAGTTACAGGCGCCACTTTCTATACACAGAGCAGTGCCGCCCCAGTGACTGGAAGTCGAACGCTACCGGGAGGAACGCGACAGGTTCATTTCAACAAAAATGTCTGCGATGCCCCTATAAACCTATGGAAGGGGGAGATGGAGGGAGAAAAAGCAGAGCACAGAAAAGGTAAATGCTGAGGCTTATAATGTAGAGAAAAAATGCAGGAGACCCATCATATAATGTACACTCCCCATACATTCATGTACACTCAGGAGCGTATAATGAGTGGCAATTATTCCTTATATAGTACTCCTTATTCTAAAAAGTCATCAGAAAGTGCTGTTAAATCGTAAGGGAATCTGCCACCCGGTTTTAGATGCCCCATCTGAGAGCAGCATGATATAAGGGGTGAGACCCTGATTACAGTGATATCTCACGCTTTTTGCTGCTTACTGCTATTTTGATAAAATCAGTGTTTTATCTGCTGCAGCTCTAGTAGTTCTCTGAATGCTGAGCTTTGTATAACCCCACCCACACCACTGATCGGCAGCTTTACTCCAGTCAGTGGTGGGGATGGGGTTATACAGAGCACATGAATGCCGAGGACTACCTAGCAGAATTTCATACAATTTGCCCAACAGAAGAAAATTCATATGTAAAAGAATACAACGACTATAATACTGCTCCCTATGTACAAGAATATAACTGCGATAATACTGCTCCCTATGTACAAGAATACAACTACTATAATACTGCCCTCTATGTACAAGAATACAACTACTATAATACTGTTCCTATGTACAAGAATATAACTACTATAATACTGCCCCCTATGTACAAGAATATAACTGCTATAATACTGCTCCGTATGTACAAGAATACAACTACTATAATACTGCCCCTATATACAAGAATATAACTACTATAATACTGCTCCTATGTACAAGAATATAACTGCTATGATATTGCCCCTGTATAAGAATATAACTACTATAATACAGCTCTTATGTACAAGAATATAACTACTATAATACTGCTACTATGTACAAGAATATAACTGGTATAATACTGCCCCTGTATAAGAATACAACTACTATAATACTGCTACTATGTATAAGAATATAACTGCTATAATACTGCTCCAGTATAAGAATATAACTGCTATAATACTGCTACTATGTATAAGAATAAAACTGCTATGATACTGCCCCTGTATAAGAATATAACTGCTATGATACTGCCCCTGTGTAAGAATATAACTGCTATGATACTGGTATGAGTGGCGGTATTGCCATCATTATTTGAGCTGTTTTTCTACTGCATTAA
This sequence comes from Phyllobates terribilis, assembly GCF_046119375.1. Classification (NCBI taxonomy): domain Eukaryota; kingdom Metazoa; phylum Chordata; class Amphibia; order Anura; family Dendrobatidae; genus Phyllobates; species Phyllobates terribilis. The sequence goes on along the minus strand of NW_027363005.1, from coordinate 509,588 downwards.
CCCCTCCTCGTCTTAAACCTGTTTTGGGCTTAGATGAGGGCTCAGCTCTGGGCGCTTGTATGCGGTGACTTCTCTGGATGCCACATTTCCGGGCACTTGCTCTACAATGGCCTCCCTTCTGTTCCTGTATGGCCTCCGCTGGGTGCGGCCTCACTCGCTGGGAGGAGGTCAGTTACCGGCCTCTGGCCTTGGACCTGGTGCCCTGTAGGTAGCAGGTGTGACTTGGAGGACCCCTGCTATGACTGACTCCTGACAGTGTTCAGGGCCCATCCTGCCGCTATAGTGACTCGCAGACCCGGCCGTACAGGGTTACTGGGCGTTCGCCTCTGAGTGATGGAATCAGCGCGCAGACGATTATTTTCTCAGCCCGGAGCGGTGAGAGCCGGGGCCCTATAATCCGGCACATTCCAGCCGTTCATCCTAATCCGCCTACAGCGGCCGCTAATGTGCGCCCTCCAGGCAGGAGAGGAGGCGAGTCCCCACACCGGCCTCACATGGAGGCTCGCACCATGGGGATCAAAGCTTCAGCATCCCGCCCGGAATAAACTGCACTCGCTTTCTTATATACCTTGCGTTTTTATTCTTCACCATTTACTTCGTCAGGGAATAAAAACATTTAAATAATTGTTACGGAAAACAGCGCCACCCTGACCCATGGGTTGTATTTGGTATTACAGCTCAGGGTCCTGCAATACCGGCTGTGAGCAGATGTGGCGCTGTTTCTGTACCAGAGCAGCCATGTTTTTCCACTCTGAGCAGGGCTGTGTCCAGGAAGTCTCTAACCATAGGGATCTGGTTTGAGCGGGCATTTCCCCTTTAAATGTTATGGTCACCTTTGGGGACTTTCTTTTGTATTTAAATGCATTTATTTTTGAGCCAAATATTTTTTGCAAATTGGTTCCATTAAAATTTTTCACAGTTTGGCTTTTACAGGCCTTTTAAGTGGCTGTGGAATGAGTCAACTGAGGACCTGTCAGTGAGCTCCTCTCACTGACACAAAGTTCTGCTCAGCTTTCATGTAGGCTCAGTAAAATGACAGCTTAAAAAAAAAAGCTGCAAGCTCACTGATAAATTCTCAGTTAACTCATTCCGCAGATGTCAGACGCAAAAAATTTAATAAATCCCATTTTTAATAAAATTAAAATATATGCATTTAAGAAAATGTAAAAAATGCCAGGTAAGTGTGAACGATGTCTTGTACGTGGCCAGGTGGATTGTCTGTACTTACTGTACAGGCAGGGGCGTACATAGGAATCATGGGGCCCCATAGCAGAAGCTCTAATTGGGCCCCCCCCCCCCCCCAAAAAAAATGTAAATAATTGTCGGGGTCACCAAAGATCAGATCTCACAACTTTCTATCCTTTACATAGTAATTTTCCTCCTGCTGACGTCCTAGATCTCTCTTTCATTGCCCCATAAAGTGTGATGCCAAAAAAAGGGCCCCCCAAACACAGTATGAAACCCCCATGGTGAATTCCTCCACATGCGCAGTATAATGACCCTACTGTACCCCACCTCAACTCCCAGGGTAAAGTATGCTGACCCCAACACAGTATGATCCCCCAACTGTGAGCCGCTAGAGAGGATGGTACATAATAAGGGACGGCTCTATACATAATGAGTACACTATATACTAAGGGACTGTGCTGTACATAATAAGGCTACATTCCTGCATCTGTGCGCAGTGTCGGTGTGCTGGCCTGTTTTACTGACGCATTGAGCATGTCCTATTCTAATCCTCAAAATCGGATCAGAACAGGACATTCTCTGCCCTCTTAGATCTCATTCTCAGATCCGTGATTTTCATGGATGTGTGAATGGATCTATAAACTGTACGAGTCCGTGGACCATCCGATAAAAAGATCTGGCAGCACACGGACATTTCACACAAATGTGAGAATGCAGCCTAAGGGATTTTACAGATAACATCATCACTGCAAGTCACACAGCGCAGATACAGAATAATATTTACATCCAGGCACTTACCGCAGACGTCTCATCTGATCAGAGCCGGTTTCTGCTGCTTCTTCTCCATCTGGTCAGACCTTCATGTCGACATCTCCCAGCCACGATGATCAGTACAGCCCTAAAAATAACAAGGTCAGATATTGTCGGCATACATGTGTCTCCCCCGCTCTGCGTCCTCGAATACAGATATGTAACACCCCCCCATTAATATACTATTAGCCACTTAGTAATCAAAATATAAAGTGATAAGCAGCACTGTGCCCCCCATTAACTATAATCTGCACCGGCCAATAAAATAAATTATTCAGTCTCTGTGACTCTCCCCAATTAACTGTAAGGCTATGTGCACACAGAAAATATACAAGGCTTTACAGTACAAGCAAAGTGAAACCCCCATCATTGCTCTCTACCATCACCCCCATCATTGCTCTCTCCCAGCACCCCCGTCATTGCTCTCTCTCAGCACCCCCTTCATTGCTCTGTCCCAGCACCCCCGTCATGGCTCTGTCCCAGCACCCCCATCGTTCCTCTCTTCCAGCACCCCCATCATTGCTCTCTCCCAGCCCCCATCATTGCTCTGTCCCAGCACCCGCATCATTGCTCTCTCTCAGCACCCGCATCATTGCTCTCTCTCAGCACCCGCATCATTGCTCTGTCCCACCACCCCCATCATTGCTCTCTCCCAGCCCCCATCATTGCTCTGTCCCAGCACCCCCATCATTGCTCTCTCTCAGCACCCGCATCATTGCTCTGTCCCACCACCCCCATCATTGCTCTGTCCCACCACCCCCATCATTGCTCTCTCCCAGCCCCCATCATTGCTCTGTCCCACCACCCCCATCATTGCTCTGTCCCACCACCCCCATCATTGCTCTCTCCCACCACCCCCATCATTGCTCTCTCCCACCACCCCCATCATTGCTCTCTCCCACCACCCCCATCATTGCTCTCTCCCACCACCCCCATCATTGCTCTGTCCCAGCACCCCCATCATTGCTCTGTCCCACCACCCCCATCATTGCTCTGTCCCACCACCCCCATCATTGCTCTGTCCCACCACCCCCATCATTGCTCTGTCCCACCACCCCCATCAACTCTCCCAGCACCCCCATCATTGCTCTGTCCCAGCACCCCCATCATTGCTCTGTCCCAGCACCCCCATCATTGCTCTGTCCCAGCACCCCCATCATTGCTCTGTCCCAGCCCCACATAATTGCTCTCTCCCAGCACCCCCATCATTGCTCTCTCCCAGCAACACGTCATTGCTCTCCCCTTCCCTACCATCCCCATCATTGCTCTCCCCAGCCCTATCAGCCCCATTATTGCTCTTCCCAGCCACATCATTCCTCTCCCCAGCCCCATCATTCCTCTCCCTAGCCCAATCAGCCCCATCATCCCTCTCCCCAGCCCCATCAACTCCATTATTCCTCTCCCCAGCCCCATCAACTCCATTATTCCTCTCCCCAGCCCCATCAACTCCATTATTCCTCTCCCCAGCCCCATCAACTCCATTATTCCTCTCCCCAGCCCCATCAACTCCATTATTCCTCTCCCCAGCCCCATCAACTCCATTATTCCTCTCCCCAGCCCCATCAACTCCATTATTCCTCTCCCCAGCCCCATCATTGCTCACCCCAGCCCCACCATCCCCATCATTGCTCTCCAAAGCCCCATCATTCATCTCCCCAGCCCCATCATTGCTCTCCGTAGCCCCACCATCCCATTATTCCTCTCCCCAGCCCCATCAACCCTCTCCCCAGCCCCAATATTTCTCTCCCCAGTCCCATCAGCCCCATTATTGCTCTTCCCAGCCCCATCATTCCTCCCCCCACCTCCCCTCCCCAGCATTTCAGTAAAAAAAAAACAACTTACCTCAGCTCGCTCCCCTGCAGCATCCTCCTGGTTGCCGGCAGCTTTCTTCCTGACCCAGGCGCGCGCTGCATGATGACGTCATCAAGCTGCGCGCGCCTGGGTCAGGGAGGAAGCAGAGGACGAACCCTCCAGCTCCGCGGCTATTCTCCTCCTGACAGCAGCGGAGCTGCAGGGATCGCTCCCTGACCGCCGCGTGCAGGGAGCAGCTGCATGGTGGAGACCCGGCGCTGCTGCACCGGCGGCGGTATGTCCACCCCTGGACTGCTATGGGGTCCCCCGGCTCACGGGCCCCATAGCAGTCGCGTGGTCTGCCGCCATTGGCGGTACGCCACTGCGTACAGGAGCTGGGAGCACTGGCTGTAGCCTCCTCCATCTCCTCGCACTTGTCTGCCGCCCTCTGTCGGTCGCTGTAGGTCATGGCGCACACGGCGGCTCCGGACTCCACCAGGAACTTACACACCTGGACGTTGTTGCAGGAGGCGGCGCAGTGCAGCGGGGTCCTGACAGCGACACCAAGCGGAGAAAACGACAGAAACCGCCACAGAAAACCCCCTCAAAAACTAGACCGTCTGTCCTCAATCACCCAGACCCTCGGGGGCTCAACTTTTCTATTTCTTGGGCCAAGATTTTTTTTTCTTTTTCTCCCATTGATGCAATCTGGCCGGGGGCTGAGTCACGTGCTGGCCGGGGGGCGGGGTAGTGCTTAATAAGTGCTCTCAGGCCTCTAACAAGGGATGGGGGGTTTTCTGCCGACCCCTTTAATGCGAGCCGATATTCGGGGCAGCAGCCGGCGCTGTCTGCTGCGTTTACCTTCACTCCGAACTGTATGAGGAACTGGACGATCTCGGTGTGGGGGGCGCACACGGCGGTGTGGGGGGCTGTGAGACCCTCGTCGTTGGGCTGGCTGGGGTCTTCCACCTGCAGATGAGAAGGATGGAGGAGATACAACATTAGTGCTGGCAGAAATCCAGAGCACGGGAGTCATCAGCACAATAAGCGAAGGAGCGGGACGGGACGAGCGCGGTAATGAGGGGGACAAGGGCCGCATTCAGCAGAGGAAAGGAATGAGGGGGGCTTCTAATTCTACCAATCAGAGGCGGATAATATCTGGCTGCAGGACAGGAAGGACATCACCGCCCATCAGCTCTCATCACATTGCCCTCTGTTCACACCTGAGCTGTGTCCACAGTTTATAACTGAAGCAATAACTGTCATAAAGCCGCTGTAAATGGGACAGAAAATCTGCACCAAAATCTGTGCAAAACTTAACTGCAGATTTGGCCACAGATTTCACTCTTTGCAAACCATTAAGTGAAATTAGCTGTGACAATCCTCACTGAGAACTTGTGTGGGCGCTATATGATGCGTGTTGTAGGCACTGTATAGCGGTAATGTGTGGGCACTATATGATGTGTGTTGTAGGCACTGTATAGCGGTAATGTGTGGGCACTATATGATGCGTGTTGTAGGTACTGTATAGCGGTAATGTGTCGGCGCTATATGATGCATGTTGTAGGTACTGTATAGCGGTAATGTGTGGGCGCTATATGATGCGTGTTGTAGGTACTGTATAGCGGTAATGTGTGGGGACTATATGATGCGTGTTGTAGGTACTGTATAGCGGTAATGTGTGGGCGCTATATGATGCGTATTGTAGGTACTGTATAGCGGTAATGTGTCGGCACTATATTATATATTGTACTGTATAGCGGTAATGTGTGGGCACTATATGACGGCATTTTGTATACTTATATAATTAAATATTGGCATCCTGCTTTGCTTTTGCTCACGGCCCCGTCGCCTTCTCTCCTCTGCCGGCGCCCCGTCGCCTTCTCTCCTCTGCCGGCGCCCCGTCGCCTTCTCTCCTCTGCCGGCGCCCCGTCGTAATTTATATTTCTATTTTTTCAGCGTTTTCAGATCTCTGCTTGCCATCAGTGAATGAGAATATTCTTAATTACATCGCGAGGCATAAAATCTGTACAGCATATTGCGTAGACCCCAGTTAGTAAATGATTAGCAGTGAGAGGAATCCGGTCTGTGTAACAAACATGGTCCCATTCACTGAAAGCAAGCCGAGATATTGAAATCACTAATAATTCAGTTACTTTTTTGTTTTCCTCTTTTTCCAGCGCTCAGATTTTGAATGATCAGATGGTTATACTGAATGCATACGGGGGTCCGCAAGAAACGCCATCACTTGAGCCCCCCAAACCTGTCCCAGCGATCTGCGAGAAAGCCCCTTCCGCCGCCGCCAGGGACACCGTCCACTCATTCTCCGCGTACACGAGGATGAAGCCGGACTGGGCTCTGAAGTGAGTGAGACCGCGGTGCGCGGCACTGAGCGCGGGGGGTTCTGTAACCTCATCATACACTTTGTATCCAAGATCTCTGCTTTCTGTCACTGAATAGGAACATTTCACTTTCCATTAAGGTACTGAAAACCTGTGCAGCCCCGACACTTCTCACAGCTGAGGTTTTGCCTCTATATCATGTAACTTTAGGTGACACCAGCCACGGGCGATGGGCTTCCTGCCGCCGTGGTCGGTGTCTTTTGATAAAATCTCTTTTCTCCATACAGATGTCTTGACGACAACAACTGGGATGTGCATCAAGCAAAGAAAGTGTTTCATCACCTGAAGGTAAATGGTTTTATTAAGCAACCTACTTGCTGACTGTCTCCAGTGACCTGAAGCCGGCACCTGCACTGTATCTGAAGGTCTTTGCATGTGTCCTGTGGAGGTGTTTAGAGGTTCAGTGCTGCCCTCTATTGGCCAGAGCTGATTACAGCTGCAAAGATCAGTTCTTGTTCTATGGAATCACTGTACATACAATATCTGGAGAAAAGTATGTGCCCCCTCCACATTCACCTCCAGGGAGCTCTCACCTCCCATCCTACACCCATAGACATTAATATGGAGTCGCTCCTCCACAGATAGAACGGCTTCTGCTCTTCTGGGAAGGATTTCTATAAGATTTTGGAGGCATTGGTGGGAATTGTTGCCCCTTCATCCAGAAGACGTTACACCGGGGGACGATGGGGCCGGAAGTTATGCATGGGGGGCGATGGCACTGAATGTTATGCACAGCGGGGGGAAGGGCCAGACGTTATGCATCGGGGGTCGATGGGACTGGACGTTATGCACAGGAGGAGCAATGGGGCTGGATGTTATACACCAGGAAGGGGGGGGATGGGACCGGACATGATACATCCGGGGAGGGGACGAGATGGGGCAGGACATTATACACCGGGGGGGCAAGATGGTGCCGGACGTTATGCACCGTGGGGGATGGTGGGGCCAGGTATTATTGTAGCTCACAGCTGGGGGTTCGGGGTGGGAGACCCCTCTATAATATCTATAAGCACTAATACGGTATATAGAGCAGTCGTCTTGATAAGAGAATCCATTTAATGTTTATCTCCATATAAATGGAGAACCCCTTTAAGAGCGCTCACCCCCTGACTGTATAAAGGGGTAAATGATGCTTCTGTCTGGTCTCCAGGTTTACACGTATGATTTGGTTTTCCTTTATTATCGGTTTCCCTTTACAGAGTCGGGGTGCCATTCCTCCGGAGGCCTTTGAAGTGAAGGCGCTGGCGGCCGCCATGTCTGGATAAGGTGTGCGAGGACGAGTCTCCGCTGATCCGACTTCTGGTTACACGGAGGAGATTCCTGATTTCTTTTGTCCTTCTGTTCATGTCCTCGTGTTTCTTGTCTGTTGTTCGGGGTCTTGTGGTACAAATGGTAAAATGTGGCCTCGTTCCTGTCGTGTAGACGGCACCAAAGGTTTCTGCAGAGAATCTGCAGCGTTCTGTTACTGCTGCTCTGTGAGAAGGAAACTGTGCGATGTGGACGGAGGAAATATTGTTTCTTGTATTATAGGGTTTTATGGCTTCACTTTTGTATAAAACATCCATTAAAGATTCTGTTACTAGATGTTATATTGTGTGACTCCACCGCACCCACGACTCACGCTCTACACCCGTCCTCACTATTGTGTGACTCCACCGCGCCCACGACTCACGATCTACACCCGTCCTCACTATTGTGTGACTCCACCGCGCCCACGACTCACGCTCTACACCTGTCCTCACTATTGTGTGTTACCACCGCATCCACGACTCACGATCTACACTCGTCCTCACTATTGTGTGACTCCACCGCACCCACGACTCACGATCTACACCCGTCCTCACTATTGTGACACTACCGTGTCCAGGACTCACGATCTACACCCGTCCTCACTATTGTGTGTTACCACCGCGTCCACGACTCACGATCTACACCCGTCCTCACTATTGTGTGTTACCACCGTGTCCACGACTCACGATCTACACCCGTCCTCACTATTGTGTGTTACCACCGTGTCCACGACTCACGATCTACACCCGTCCTCACTATTGTGACACTACCGTGTCCAGGACTCACGATCTACACCCGTCCTCACTATTGTGTGTTACCACCACGACTCACGATCTACACCCGTCCTCACTATTGTGTGTTACCACCGTGTCCACGACTCACGATCTACACCCGTCCTCACTATTGTGTGTTACCACCGTGTCCACGACTCACGATCTACACCCGTCCTCACTATTGTGACACTACCGTGTCCAGGACTCACGATCTACACCCGTCCTCACTATTGTGTGTTACCACCGCGTCCACGACTCATGATCTACACCCGTCCTCACTATTGTGTGTTACCACCGTGTCCACGACTCACGATCTACACCCGTCCTCACTATTGTGACACTACCGTGTCCAGGACTCACGATCTACACCCGTCCTCACTATTGTGTGTTACCACCGTGTCCACGACTCACGATCTACACCCGTCCTCACTATTGTGTGTTACCACCGTGTCCACGACTCATGATCTACACCCGTCCTCACTATTGTATGATACCACAGCGTCCACGACTCACGCTCTACACCCGTCCTCACTATTGTGTGTTACCACCGTGTCCACGACTCACGATCTACACCCGTCCTCACTATTGTGTGTTACCACCGTGTCCACAACTCACGCTCTACACCCGTCCTCACTATTGTATGTTACCACAGCGTCCACGACTCACGATCTACACCCGTCCTCACTATTGTGACACTACCGTGTCCACGACTTACGATCTACACGAACGTTTCGTATGGAGGAAATAGTTTCTTGTATTATAGGGTTTTAAGGCTTCAGAGCGAACGTTCACTTTTGTATAAACCATCCATTAAAGGTTCTGTTACTTGATGTGATTATATTGTGTGCCAACACAGAGTCCACGCCTCACGATCTACACTCGTCCTCACTATTGTGCTACCACCATGTCCACGCCTCACGATCTACACCCGTCCTCACTATTGTGATACCACCATGTCCACGCCTCACGCTCTACACCCGTCCTAACTATTGTGCTACCACCATGTCCAAGCCTCACGCTCTACACCCGTCCTCACTATTGTGATACCACCATGTCCACGCCTCACGCTCTACACCCGTCCTCACTATTGTGATACCACCATGTCCACGCCTCACGCTCTACACCCGTCCTCACTATTGTGATACCACCATGTCCACGCCTCACGCTCTACACCCGTCCTCACTATTGTGATACGACCATGTCCACGCCTCACGCTCTACACCCGTCCTCACTATTTTGATACCACCATGTCCACGCCTCACGCTCTACACCCGTCCTCACTATTGTGATACCACCATGTCCACGCCTCACGCTCTACACCCGTCCTCACTATTGTGATACCACCATGTCCACGCCTCACGCTCTACACCCGTCCTCACTATTGGGTGTTACCACCGCATCCACGCCTCACGCTCTACACCCGTCCTCACTATTGTGATTCCACGCCTCACGCGCTACACCCGTCCTCACTATTGGGTGTTACCACCGCATCCACGCCTCACGCTCTACACCCGTCCTCACTATTGTGATACCACCATGTCCACGCCTCACGCTCTACACCCGTCCTCACTATTGTGATACCACCATGTCCACGCCTCACGCTCTACACCAGACCTCACTATTGTGCTACAACCAAGTCCACGCCTCACGCTCTACACCCGTCCTCACTATTGTGATACCACCATGTCCACGCCTCACGCTCTACACCCGTCCTCACTATTGTGATACCACCATGTCCACGCCTCACGCTCTACACCCATCCTCACTATTGTGCTACCACCAAGTCCACGCCTCACGCTCTACACCCGTCCTCACTATTGTGCTACCACCGCGTCCATGACTCGCGCTCTACACCCGTCCTCACTATTGTGATACCACCATGTCCACGCCTCACACTCTACACCCGTCCTCACTATTGTGTGCTACCACCGCGTCCATGACTCACGCTCTACACCCGTCCTCACTATTGTGCTACCACCATGTCCACGCCTCACGCTCTACACCCGTCCTCACTATTGTGTGCTACCACCGCGTCCATGACTCACGCTCTACACCCGTCCTCACTATTGTGCTACCACCATGTCCACGCCTCACGCTCTACACCCGTCCTCACTATTGTGTGCTACCACCGCGTCCATGACTCACGCTCTACACCCGTCCTCACTATTGTGCTACCACCATGTCCACGCCTCACGCTCTACACCCGTCCTCACTATTGTGATACCACCATGTCCACGCCTCACGCTCTACACCCGTCCTCACTATTGTGATACCACCATGTCCATGCCTCACGCTCTACACCCGTCCTCACTATTCTGTGATACCACCATGTCCACGCCTCACACTCTACACCCGTCCTCACTATTGTGATACCACCATGTCCACGCCTCACGATCTACACCCGTCCTCACTATTGTGATACCACCATGTCCACGCCTCACGCTCTACACCCGTCCTCACTATTGTGATACCACTGCGTCCACGCCTCACGCTCTACACCCGTCCTCACTATTGTGATACCACTGCGTCCACGCCTCACGCTCTACACCCGTCCTCACTATTGTGATACCACCATGTCCACGCCTCACGCTCTACACCCGTCCTCACTATTGTGATACCACCATGTCCACGCCTCACGCTCTACACCCGTCCTCACTATTGTGATACCACCATGTCCACGCCTCACGATCTACACCCGTCCTCACTATTGTGATACCACCATGTCCACGCCTCACGATCTACACCCGTCCTCACTATTGTGATACCACCATGTCCATGCCTCACGATCTACACCCGTCCTCACTATTCTGTGATACCACCATGTCCACGCCTCACGCTCTACACCCGTCCTCACTATTGTGATACCACCGCGTCCACGCCTCACGCTCTACACCCGTCCTCACTATTGTGATACCACCGCGTCCACGCCTCACGCTCTACACCCGTCCTCACTATTGTGCTACCACCATGTCCACGACTCACGATCTACACCCGTCCTCACTATTCTGTGTTAACACAGGCGCTTAGTGCACCTTTGGCGAGGCCAAACATTTAAAAAGAGTCTGACAGCACAGAACGACTGTTTAAACCAAGCACCGGCCCTCGGTGCACCGTGATTTGGCCAAACATTGCTCTTTGAAGCCAGAGCTATCATCAAAGGTGGGGGGCGAGGTGTGCAAATGGAGAGAAAACAAGCACGTGGGAAGGCGACCTTCAATGTTTGGCTGCACCATGATGCACTAAGCGCCTGTGCTTGGTTTGAACAGTCATTCTGTGCTGACAGACTCCCTTTTAGGTTGACTGCACAAGTCCATCAAGTTCAACCAGTACAATAACACGTTGATCTAGAGCAGTGTTCCCCAAACCCCATCCTCACGGCCCCCACAGGTCACGTTTTCAGGATTTCCATAGTGTTGCACAGGTGAGAGAATTCCTGATGTCTTGATGATACTTCCATCACCTGTGTAACACTAAGGAGATCCTGGAAACATGACCTGTGGGGCCATGAGGACTGGAGTTTGGGAAACACTGATCTAGAGGAAAGAAAAACAAAAACCCCGGGAGACAGATGCTAATTGCCCCATATCAGGGGAAAATTCCTTCCTGACTCCACAAACGGCAATCAGGCGAGTTCCCTGGATCACCATCATCACACAATCTAGAAACTATCTATATATATAATCGTCTTATCCCATCTGTCTGTCTGTCCAGGAAATCCCGCGTCGCTCATTGGTCCGCCAGCGGCCAATCAGCGCCGCAGGATTTCTGAAAAAAGATGGCGGCCGTTAGCGGCTCATTTGCGGGACGGAGCTCAGCGGCGATGCAGCCGGGAGATGACCGGCGCGAGGCGCTCATCTCCCGGCCGGCAACAGCAGAAGGAACCCGACCGCTGGACCCATCTGTGGGACGGAAATGCAGCCGGGAGATGAGCGGCGCGAGACATTTGTGTTAAAAATCGCTGATTGGTCGCTGGCGCTGCCCGCGACCAATCACCGATTTGGGCGCCAAATTCAAATTTCGTCCGCGACCAATCAGCACAGCGGTGTTTAAATGTGGAGCCAAGATCGGTGATTGGTCGCGGCCGATATTTAAATTTGGCGCCCAAATCAGTGATTGGTCGCGGGCAGCGCCAGCGACCAATCAGCGATTTTTCACACAAATGTCCGGACCTTTGTAACACTATGCGGATACTGTGGAGACATCAGCGGCTAGGGTGTGAAGGGAGGACCGGGGAGCGGCGCTGCGGGTCGGGATACTTCTGCTGCGAGCAGTCGCTCATCTCCCGGCTTCTCGGAGTGGAAGTACCCGCACAGGCAGCGGCGCTCCCCGTTCCTCACTAATACGATTCCGCTCCCCGCTCCTCACCAATACGATTCGCTGATTGGTCGCGCTCTCCGCACGAGACCAATCAGTGATCTTGGCGCTAAAGTTAAACACCGCTCTACTGATTGGTCGCGGCCGCTGCCCGCGACCAATCACCGATTTGGGCGCCACATTTAAATAGCGGCCGCGACCAATCACCGATCTTGCCGCGACATTTAAACACTGCTGTGCTAATTGGTCGCGGACGCCAGACGCGTCCAATCAGCGAGATTGGCGCCAAATTTAAACAACGCTCTGCTGATTGATCGCGGTCGCTGGCCGCGATCAATCAGCAGTATTGGCGCAAAATTTACACCTCACTCTGCTGATTGGTCGCGGCCATCAGCCGCGAACAATCAGCGAGATTGGCGCCAAATTTAAACACGCTCTCCATTCCTCACTAACACGGTTCGCTGATTGCTCGCGCCCGCCGCCCGTGACCAATCAGCGATTTTGGCGCCAAATTTAAACACCGCTCTGCTGATTGGTCGCGGCCGCCATCCGCGACCAATCAGCCAGACTAATCAGCGATTTTGGTGCCAAATTTAAACACGCTCTCCAGTCCTCACTAACACGGTTCGCTGATTGGTCGCGGGCGCCGCCCGCGACCAATCACCAATATTGCCGCCAAATTTAAACACCGCTTTGCTGACTGGTCGCGGTTGCCGAACGCGACCAATCAGCGATTTTGGTGCAAAATTTAAACACCGCTCTGCTAATTGCGCCCCGTCGGCCGCATACATATTCTAGAATACCCGATGCATTAGAATCGGGCCACCATCTAGTCTATATATATAATCGTCTTATCCCATCGGTCGGTCTGTCTGTCCAGGAAATCCCGCGTCGCTAATTGGTCCGGCTGCGGCCAATCAGCGACGCGGGATTTCAGAAAAAGATGGCGGCCGTTAGCGGCTCATCTGCCGGACGGAGGTCAGCGGCGATGCAGCAGGGAGATGACCGGCACTAGCTGCTCATCTCCCCGCTGCTGGCAGCACAAGTACCCCTATTGGTGGCGCCGCTGACCTCCCGACAGCAAGTGTGAACGGAGGACCGGGGAGCGGTGCCGCCGGTCGGGATACTTCTGCTGCGAGCAGCCGCTCATCTCCCGGCTTCTCGCAGCGGAAGTAGCCGCACAGGCAGCGCCGGTCCTAACCAACACAATTCGCTGATTGGTCGTGGCCTCCTGCCGCGACCAATCAGCATTATTGGCGCAAAACTTAAACAACGCTCTGCGGGCGGTTGTGACCAATCAGCGATTTTAGGGCCAAATTTAAACAAGCTCTCCGGTCCTCACTAACACAGTTCGCTGATTGGTCCCAGCCGCCACCTGCGACCAATCACCGATATTGCTGCCAAATTTAAACACCGTTTTGTTGATTGCGTCCGGTCGGCCGCATACATATTCTAGAATACCCGATGCGTTAGAATCGGGCCACCATCTAGTAATAATATATTTTTTAAGAAGGGTGTCCAGGCCCTCCTTGTATACTGGTAGTGAATTCACCTTGACAGCATCATGTGACAGAGAGATCCATAGTCTTAATGCTCTTACAGTAAAGAATCCCCGTCTGTTATTATGGTTAGATGGAGAGGACGCCTCCTTGTCACTGTTGCAGATCAAGGTGTAGAAAGATCATCAGAAAATCTGGGTCCTGTCCCCTCATCCATTTCTCCATTGTAATAAGATTTCCCGTCAGCCGTCTTTTCTCCAAACTGAATAACCCCCAGTCTGATCCCTCGTCCTCTGCAGTCCCTCATTCCCTTCATCACCTTGGTTGTTCTGCACCCGCTCTAGTTCATCTATATCTTCCTTATAGACTGGAGCCCAAAATTGTCCCCAGTCCTGTGTGGCCGCAATAGGGACTTGTATAAAGGCAGAAGGACGTTCTCCTCAGGAGCAGCTCGGCCTCTTTTAATGCATCCCATCATTTTATTTGCCGGCCACTGGTCACTAAAGTGGACTTCAACTTCCGCCCATACACGCAAGTCTATAGCGACTATTTTACCCATTGTTTTACCATTTAGTACATAATTGTACGTTTTATTTCCTCAACCCAAGTCATTGATCTCACATTCTAGGTACCTGCAGCCAACACTAGGGGGAGTTCTTTGCATTCTGTTTATATAAGGAACACAAATCTGTATGCATGTGGCACCCTCTAGTGGTGGCTATGAGCAAAGCAGAAAGAAATTTATCATTTACATGGGGAATGTTGATGCTATTAAAAAATAATATAGCACAGAACAACCTAAAAGTTACAAATATTCTGCATGATAGCCATAGGAAGTAATAGGGCATATAGAGAGGCTTTTAAGCAGAACAGACAAGCTGGTGTCGTACTAATAAAGGGAGCGTGACCAACCCCCATTAAATGCTATCACTGCCCCCCATCCCCTTATAGGGGGGTGGGGGGTATATAAAAGTAGACAACCCCTTTAAGCATCAGGTCTCTATAACAGATTGTAAAAGCTCCTCGTGGGGTGATTGTATTACACCGTAATGAATCATCTCAGGCACAGTTTTTACATCATAAGAAAATCAAAAAGCCGCTAATTCCATCTTTAATGAGGAGAAAGGTAAATGATTATTTTATAAGAAGTAAAACTTCCAGTGTAAGACCCGTCCTTCCAACAAGCCGACATCACAAAGTAGAGGAGATCTCCGGAGAGCAGGATCAGCGCGACCATCGGAGGAATCCAGAGGTTTTATTCCCTGAAAATTGCACTTCTGTTATTAGTGAAGAGCTGGAAGGCAGCGACGAGACGAGAGGGGGCTCACGGGGAAAGAAAGGGTTAACGTCCGGCCCCGGCAGGCAGCGCTGACAAGGGGCGATGGATGCTATATGCTGGGAAACCTTCCATCATGGGGACATTCTGCACCTGGGGGGCTTCAGGGGAACTCGTCAAGATCCTGAGGCCCCAAAGGACGAGAGGCTGAAATACAGATCCGGTGCAGGTATAACACACGGACGCCCTGCAAAGGCTACGGGGATTTAGGGTTACTGCAGGGTAATGGGGGGGTTTTCAGGAATGATTGACTAATAAGGGGTTAAGCACATATGTGCTGCTCAGCGAGAGCTCATTGATGGGAATAGCTGATTTTTCAGGGCAAATTCAATATTGGAGCCCATTAGTGACCTGTCCACCTTTCCAAGTTGTACAAAATTCTAATTTATTTTCTTTTTACATAAGACTTTAAAATGCTGATTACTCACAGCCACCACTAGGGGGAGCTCAGTGCATACAACACACCACAGGCGCCCTCTAGTGGTGACCGCAGGCAGCATGAAGCTCATTACATACAGCAGGTGCCCTCCAGTGGCGGCTGCAGCTAGCGCAGAGTTCAGTGCATACAACATACCGCAGGCGCTCTCTAGTGGTGGCTGCTGGCAACGCAGAGCTCTGTCCATACAACAGCGCAGGCAATGCAGAGCTCAGTGCATACACCACAGGCTCCCTCTAGTGGTGGCTGCAGGCAGTGCAGATCTCAGTGCATACACCACAGGCACCCTCTAGTGGAGGCTGCTGGCAGCGCAGATCTCAGTGCATACACCACAGGCGCCCTCTAGTGGAGGCTGCTGGCAGCGCAGATCTCAGTGCATACACCACAGGCACCCTCTAGTGGAGTCTGCTGACAGTGCAGCTCTCAGTGAATACACCACAAGCGCCCTCTAGTGGAGGCTGCTGGCAGCGCAGAGCTCAGTGCATACACCACAGGCGCCCTCTAGTGGTGACTGCTGGTAGCGCAGATCTCTGTGCATACACCACAGGCGCCCTCTAGTGGAGGCTGCTGGCAGCGCAGATCTCAGTGCATACACCACAGGTGCCCTCTAGTGGTGGCTGCTGGCAGCGCAGATCTCAGTGCATACACCACAGGCGCCCTCTGGTGGTGGCTGCTGGCAGCGCAGATCTCAGTGCATTCACCACAGGCATCCTCTAGTGGTTACTGCAGGCAGTGCGGAGCTCAGTGCATACAACAGGCGTCCTCTAGTGGTGACCGCTGGCTGCATGGAGCTCAGTACATACCGAAAGTGCCCTCCAGTGGTGGCAGCAGCCAGCGCAGAGTTCAGTGCATACAACATACCGCAGGCGCCCTCTAGTGGTGGCTGCTGGCAGCGCAGAGCTCTGTCCATACAACAGCGCAGGAAAGGCAGAGCTCAGTGCATACAACAGCACAGGTGCCCTCTAGTGGTGGCTGATGGTGGTATGGAGCTCAGTGCATTCAACATACCACAGGTGCCCTCTAGTGGTGGCTGCTGGCAGTGCAGATCTCAGTGCATACACCACAGGCGCCCTCTAGTGGTGGCTGCTGGCAGCGCAGATCTCAGTGCATACACCACAGGGGCCCTCTAGTGGAGGCTGCTGGCAGTGCAGATCTCAGTGCATACACCACAGGGGCCCTCTAGTGGAGGCTGCTGGCAGTGCAGATCTCAGTGCATACACCACAGGCGCCCTCTAGTGGAGGCTGCTGGCAGCGCAGAGCTCAGTGCATACACCACAGGTGCCCTCTAGTGGAGGCTGCTGGCAGCGCAGAGCTCAGTGCATACACCACAGGCGCCCTCTAGTGGAGGCTGCTGGCAGCGCAGAGCTCAGTGCATACACCACAGGTGCCCTCTAGTGGAGGCTGCTGGCAGCGCAGAGCTCAGTGCATACACCACAGGCGCCCTCTAGTGGAGGCTGCTGGCAGCGCAGATCTCAGTGCATACACCACAGGTGCCCTCTAGTGGAGGCTGCTGGCAGTGCAGAGCTCAGTGCATACACCACAGGTGCCCTCTAGTGGAGACTGCTGGCAGCGCAGAGCTCAGTGCATACACCATACCACAGGCGCCCTCTAGTGGAGACTGCTGGCAGCGCAGATCTCAGTGCATACACCACAGGGGCCCTCTAGTGGAGGCTGCTGGCAGTGCAGATCTCAGTGCATACACCACAGGTGCCCTCTAGTGGAGGCTGCTGGCAGCGCAGAGCTCAGTGCATACACCACAGGCGCCCTCTAGTGGAGACTGCTGGCAGCGCAGAGCTCAGTGCATACACCACAGGCGCCCTCTAGTGGAGGCTGCTGGCAGCGCAGATCTCAGTGCATACACCACAGGTGCCCTCTAGTGGAGGCTGCTGGCAGCGCAGAGCTCAGTGCATACACCACAGGCGCCCTCTAGTGGAGACTGCTGGCAGCGCAGAGCTCAGTGCATACACCACAGGCGCCCTCTAGTGGAGACTGCTGGCAGCGCAGAGCTCAGTGCATACACCACAGGTGCCCTCTAGTGGAGGCTGCTGGCAGCGCAGAGCTCAGTGCATACACCACAGGCGCCCTCTAGTGGAGACTGCTGGCAGCGCAGAGCTCAGTGCATACACCACAGGCGCCCTCTAGTGGAGGCTGCTGGCAGCGCAGAGCTCAGTGCATACACCACAGGTGCCCTCTAGTGGAGGCTGCTGGCAGTGCAGATCTCAGTGCATACACCACAGGTGCCCTCTAGTGGTGGCTGCTGGCAGTGCAGATCTCAGTGCATACACCACAGGTGCCCTCTAGTGGAGACTGCTGGCAGCGCACAGCTCAGTGCATACACCACAGGCGCCCTCTAGTGGAGACTTCTGGCAGAGCAGAGCTCAGTGCATACACCACAGGTGCCCTCTAGTGGAGGCTGCTGGCAGCGCAGAGCTCAGTGCATACACCACTGGTGCCCTCTAGTGGTGGCTGCTGGCAGCACCTTAATTCTTGTATTAGAAGACAGACTTTAGACATAGTAAATAAATTGCTGCAGATTCCTGAACATTCACATCACACTGAACCACATGATCAGAAACTGGCACCTGAGATTTTTCTTGCTTCCAGGCTGAAAGTTGAGTACCAGGGGCCCCTAATGTTACAGCCCACCCGTCCATAGCTCTGATCACTGCTCTGCTGAAGGGGATGGGTGGTCTCATTTCTGCAGGGAGAAGTGCAGCTGCTGGCAGCAAAGTCCAACACCCGACCTGTATAGCGCCTTATAATAGGAGCCGTATACGATACCGGCCACCCCCAATGCAGAGCGGAAACCATCGGCACGGCCCTGTCCTGTGACCAGCCTGATCCCCACCGTCCACCATCTCTACAGTCTGGATCTAAATGTCTGGCCATTAATCCCTACAGCTCATAGTATCATTTGCAGGGGCAAATTCTATCCCTCCGTTCAGTTTCTGGGAAAGCTGAGTGATGAGCAATATGGCCGCCCTGACTGCTCCCACATAGGTGCACTGAGCGATACACAGAGCCGATCAGCCATCTCCCATGGTAAATGTATGGCGGCCGTATTCTGCCCTCATCCAGCTCATTGGACGCGACATAGAAAAGCGACGCCTTCATAGAAAACAACCGAAATTACAGAATGTATTAGTGCAAGTCAGACTAAAGTCAAGGAGCTGTCCGGGCATGCTGGGAGTTGTAGTTTCACAACAACCAGAGACCGTTGCCCTGTGACTTACCCTTATACGGCAACAAGGCGTAGTGCAGCATCATACAGGTAAAATCTATAGGAAATGCTGTTATCACCTCCAGAGCAGCAATCGCAAGTCTGCCAGATTCCTCCTAGCTTCTCAGCCTTCGTGAACCCCCCCCTCCGCCCTGCGGCCCACCCCTGGTGGTCTCACATAGCGCATGCTCTGCTGCGGGGCATTGGGGGAGGTGCAGTGTTTCCACCAGATCACACAGGACAGATTATTCCATATGATTATTATTATTATAAACCATTTCTCATATTTGTTACATATTTTACATGGTACAAGATCAGACAAATCAGACTGATGAGAGAAGAGATAAGAAACTTTCCCCACTACCCTCTCCTGCCCGCTACAGACGGCTGATACCAGAGAGGCAACAGCACATTTCGGATTTGCCCTGACCTATAGTGGAGGAGAAACCGTTGCTGTTTGCGATGGCGCTGAGCTACCTGCGCGTGGTACAGAATAGGGCAGACCGAGGGGAACGCATGGGACCTTTACCCTTCCACCAGTCTTGAGGGGGCGCCCACTACCCTGGTACCCAACACAAAGGTGCCCCCTCCTCCATGACGCTTCTCATGCGCGTTCATCTTCTGAACAGATCATGAAATGCCCCCGAGTGGGCGCACAGAGAATAGAATTAAAAACCCCTTTCATGTCCACCAATCGTAGTGGCAAAGAACGGGTTAAATCACAGCACTCTGAATTAGTGTCGGCCGCCACGAGGAGCGATGAGGAGGCGACACTTATCGAAAAGGATCCAGGTCATGTGAGCGACTTACTGCCCTGGCCCCTCCCCCTGATTGCAGGCCCCGCCCCATGATCACTTGCCCCTCCCCCTGATTGCCGGCTCCTCCCCTGACCGCAGGCCCCTCCTTTATCTAGTATAATACACTCTGTAGTACACAGATTTTGAACGACACAAGGAATAAGAGTTGTCAAATTTGAGCAGGTAGAGCCCCCGGCCGGGGTACTGGTGGCTGCCGGCGTCCACCTCTTCGTGACGATCCCGCCTGTAGACCGGCACAATCTCCTCCAGCTGAGGCTTGTTGGCGTCTTTTTGGCTTTCTCTTCATTGTTGGGATTCTCTGTAAAGAACAGACACAAGTCAGGAGTGAGTCCAGGATATCAGAGTGGGACAAGTCATGGGCGCGGAGCTAAAACAGAAGCATAAAGGGGTCTTCCGGGAATAATCCGGAAACAAGCAGTCTTACAGAAATCCTGCAGAGAGAGTACAGGGCGACTCATGCTGATCTGATCCGTTTTTGGTGCAGTTTTTCCTCCATCTTCGCTGGGTAAAATTGCAAAGTGCTTGTAAACACCAGCAACTTTACATTTCACTCTTTATTAAAAAGTATCTCTGTTGTCAAATATGGAGGTATTCTTAATTCTATAGTTTACAGCTGGTTGCCTAGGGCAGGGTTCCCCAACTCCAGTCCTCAAGGCCCACCAACAGGTCATGTTTTCAGGATTTCCTTAGTATTGCACAGGTGATGCAATTATCACCTGTGTAATACTAAGGAAATCCTGAAAACATGACCTGTTGGTGGGCCTTGAGGACTGGAGTTGGGGAACCCTGGCCTAGGGTACCGGCCACCTCTACAAACTATCAATGGTGACTGGTTTCCTTGGCAAGGAGAGCACGCTCGCAAGCTTTTTACTTTAAAGTGTGAATGAGCCTCTCTGATGCTAGATGCGGCCCGTTTTCCCTCTGCAGAGGCACAGCTCCTCCACTAGTGGCATTGGGGAGAGGAAAAATTAGGCAGCGACTCAACCATCCCGCCAGTCTGATAGGTCAATCTTAACCTACGGAAAGGGAGAGAGACCACAGTAACTCCCCAGAGAGCACATTGTTGGTTTTTGATCTCCTGCAGAGGTGAACATCCATGACCAGTTGGTGCTTCTCCAGAAGCCTCCGACCTCCTCGGAACAAGGGGGTGAGACGCTGCTTCTCAAGAGGCCCCGACCTCGTCCGGATGAGGGGGTGAGACGCTGCTTCTTGAAAGGCCCCCTACCTCGTCCGGATGAGGGGGTGAGACGCTGCTTCAATAGGGCCCCCGGAACTCTTTAGGACGAGGGGGTGAGAGCCCCTAACTCCTCAGGACGAAAGGGTGAGATGCTGCTTCTAGAGAGACCCCCCGACCTCTTCAGGACCAAGGGGTGAGATGCTGCTTCTTGAGAGGCCCCAACCTCCTCAAGACGAGGGGGTGAGACGCTGCTTCTCGAGAGGCCCCGACCTCCTCAAGACGAGGGGGTGAGACGCTGCTTCTCGAGAGGCCCCAAGCTCCTCAAGAAAAGGGGGTGAGAGGCTGCTTCTCGAGAGGTCCCAATCTCCTCAAGAAAAGGGAGTGAGACGCTGCTTCTTGAGAGGCCCCGACCTCCTCAAGACGAGGGGGTGAGACACTGCTTCTCGAGAGGCCCCAACCTCCTTAAAACGAGGGGGTAAGATGCTGCTTCTCGAGAGACCCCCGACCTCTTCAGGAAGAGGGGGTGAGACGCAGTGAAGACCTGCTACAGTATTTATTGTACAGGAATGAAGTATGAAAATTGTACAAAGTACCTTCGTCCTCGTCCTCGCTGGACTCGCTGACGTGCACGCTCACAGCCGTGTTTGGGGAGTCTGTCCATTCAAAGTAAACCCCAAAACCAATGTCAAAGTTATCTGTGGCAAACTCCCAGAAAAGATAGGAGCCCTCCTCGTGTGTGGGGACCCGGACTGTGACCACCTCTCCTCTTCCGACGGTGATGACTGAGTCCGCGTCCTGCCGGATCTTCTCTTTGAAGTCTTTAATTTGGGGTCTTTTCCACATGGATGGGGCAGCAATGACCGGCGTGGACTCTGTAGAGAGAAGGAAGTGGAAAAATAATGAGCAAACATAAACCATTAGCCAATGTCCAGGTATCGTCTGATTGTCCACCCAACAGACCCCAACCCCAATGGGGTCCATAGGACGCACCTTTAAGCCCGTTCTCCAGCAGGTCTTCCAGCGGGGTCTGCCTCCAGTTCTGTCTCAGCATTGTCTATGTGTGGGTGGGTTTGTCCGTTGACCGAGGGGGCTTCTCCGGAGCCGGTGATGCTTCCCATGTTCACCTTGGATGGAGAACTGACAGGGGAGCTGGTTCCTGCCGAAAGTGCCTCCTGCTGTTTCTGTAAGGCCGAGAGGGTAAGGAGAGGGTAACACCACGTCATTTATGAGCATTCTTCATTTCTTGTATGCTGCGAAGCAAAACTGCAGTGTAAAGCATGAGGGGAAGAACAAAGAAGCTTAACTTCTAATGAGGCAGCGTTTCAGACAACCACAGACTCCAATAGACGCTGCACACAAATCCCACTGTCTTCCACTTATAAACGCTGCATCTAATCAACCAGCTACTCAGCGCACCACCACCATCAAGAGCAAAACTCAGCCGCGCAATTTTTTTATTTTTTTCTTACTAAAAACAATTAGTTAATTAGTTCAGGTTCCAGGGAGCGTAAAGTGCAGGGTTTATTTTCTACATCAAAACCCGCAATAGCAATCTACTCTGATTATCTTATTTTTACAGCTGTTTTTACCCCATTTATTGTTGAAGATCTGAAGGTTTTATTAATTCTGTACAAGAAGCGAGGGCATTTTTTCATGCATTTTTTCGGCTCCACAGGAAAAAATAAACAAACCAAAAAAACACAAATTTCAGCAACGTCTTTAGATGCACAGCGGCCAGGAGTTTTCCGGGAAGCACAAGAAGTTTCCTCAAACTTTTAAACCAGTGTTTCCAAAACTCCAGTCCTCACGGCCCCCACAGGTCATGTTTCAGGATCTCCTTCGTATTACACAGGTGAGAGAATTCCTGATGCCTTGATAGTATTACACAGGTGATGGAAATACTAAGGAAATCCTGAAAACATGACCTATGGGGGCCGTGAGGACTGGAGTTTGGGAAACACCGTTTTAAACACAGGGGATTTTCTGCAAAAAAAAACAAACCCTGCAGCATTTATGCTACGTGGGAACATGGTCCGACAGGTAAATGCAGCTCAGAGCAGCGAGGCTCGGGGGTCTGTGCGCTGCGTCTACCTGTTGCTGAGCGAGCTGCACTTGGTACAGCTGCTGCATGTACTGCTGGTAGTGCTGTTCCTGCAGCTGCCGGATCAGGAGCTGCTGTTGCTCGAAGTTCCCCGGGTACTGCTGCGCTGCGTACTGCTGAAACTGCACCGCTGTCTGCGAGTTCAGGGCGGCCATGATCTGCTACCTGCAAAAAAAAAAAATAGAATTAAGATTTGAAACACAAATGCACGGTCCTGCCCTAATGACTGCTGCACCCGCCATTGCCTGTGGCCGGCAGAGCTTTAGTAATTTTCCATTAAAATGAATGTGACAGTGCTCCGTGGACCCCATTGTTGGTGACCCCAGCGCATGTACCCTCCAACCGGTCACCAGCATTGCATACAACAGACTGCTCCTTGCACTATGGCTCATACTACGAGGGTCCTGAATGAGTGACCCACCCAAAAATATCCTTTAAGAAAGATGAGTGACTTCCGATGGGAGTACTTACTTCTGCTGTTCCATTCTAAACCGTTCATCCTCCACTCGCATCCTCTCTTCCTCCTCTCTCCGCAGCCTCTGCTCCTCTTCTTTCCTCCGCTTCTCCTCCTCTCGCAGCAGCCGCTGCCGCTCCTCCTCTTCCCGCCGTCTCCGCTCCTTCTCTTCTCTCCAGTAAAGTCAGCAGATGACGCTTTACACTGAACTATGTCGGACATGATTTTTGCAGCAGCGTCAACCGTTCTCACTTCCTGGGACTTAAAGCAGAAGTCCGGTCCATGATCCCTCCGGTCTTACATACCGACTACTCCGTAAATCCATAATCACTGACTCCAGCTATACTGCAATTAGTACTGGAGTAGGAGGTAACCTGAAAGATGCCTCATGTCCTGTCAGTCTCATACTGCTGTTTTGTCCCCCATGCTTTACACTGCAGGTTGGATTCTATGTATCAAACTTAGTCAAAGTTTAAGAACTCCTGCGGCTTTAAGTTAGTGATATGATAGGGATTTGATACCACTTAAGGCAGTTGGAAATTTTACAAAATTGACCCATAAAAAACAAATATTTCTCGCCTGATGACTCCTTCGCTTCTCCCGTGCTCACACTCTGGCGGCCATCACTTTTTTTCCTGCAGCGATGATGTTGTATAATCCATGTGACTGCTGCAGTCGATCACTGGTTTCTACGGTCTCATGCTGTACATGCCAGTGATTGGCTGCAGCAATCTGATAGAGTGACGTGACGTTATCCCTGCAGGAAACAGAAAGCTCCTTTAAACTAACAGACAACCCCTTTAAGTGTGGAAAAACGTGACCCAGATGTCAATCATCATCTATCTTGTGAGATAGCGACTGCCGCTAACCTCTGCTATAGACTGGAGCAGAAAGATTTGCAGGACCCAGGTCCGGAATCCATAGAAAACCGCTGCAAACCATCTCCTATCTATCAGCATCACCAGCGCCTCTTCTGGTAGAGTTGGGGTGGGTTCACTGCACAATCTGCAGAGCGGTCCCTTTAAGAACGTCTCCAGTAACTATTAGTGCTGGAGTTGTCTTCAGGTACCTGTCTGCAGGTTGTGCGTCACCTTGCCGCTCAGCCCCACTCACTTTAATAGTACTGAGCTGCAATACTAGGCATAGCCTGTGGACACGTGTGGCGCTGTTTCTGGAGGAAACCAGCAGTTACCGTGCCCCACCGATGCCGGATGTACGGATTGTAGGGATTAGTACCTTTTTCTCTCCTGCTCTTCTTTCTCTATTTTATGGGATGTGACGTATGTGGAGAAGAGGTGGCAGCATCTGTTCAGGAGGGTGATAAACTCCGTCATGGCTTCCTGCTTGCTCAGGTTGCCCAGGGCCGTCCATTCTTTCCTGTGAGAAAGACGACAGTGTGTGAACGACGCTCAGAGGGAGCAAAGGCTTCTATGAAGAGGTTAGAAACGCGTCGTCGTTCAGTTTTATGCAAGAAACAGTCTGCAGTTTTCTATTAAACTTTGCATTTCAATTCCTATTTTTTTTTTTTTGGACACATCAGATCGATGCATGCCCATGATGGAAAATCTGTTGCCGTTTTGCGTACACAGCTCCCATAAATGCTCATGGTAATGAGGTTCACCCTGCAGTCGCTGACGGCTACTTTAGTGGTGAAAAATATACAATGGCAGGATCAGACTACATATGTAGTGTAGTCTGTAACCATGGAGACACACAGATCTGCATCAGTGCTGTGTATACAAAACGGTAAGAAAACGTTAGGCTATTTACAAAGTGGCTACTTTTTTATAGGAATGTGATACAGTGAAACAAACCACACGACGTTCGTTACCTCCTATCGTTGCCCAGGACATCGAAGAAGCCGACTTCGGGGCACGTGTCGGGGTTGTACGGTCCCAGGAGGACTTGTTTGTACACAGCCACCAGCCTCAGCTTCTCCTCGTAGGTTGGATGGAAAGCCTTCCCGTCCTTCTCTGTAAAAAAATACAGAAGGAAAATGGTTAGGAGACCCATCACATGTACCAAACTGCGTGTGCCGCCATATAATGCTCCACAAAAACTGTAATAAGACAGTGATAGGACCACTAAAGCCACCTGACCCCAGTGTGCAGTAATCAGACCCTGCAATACTGAGTAATATCTGTGCACAACACATAATACAATCCACTTTCCAGTAATTGGACCCAGAACGATAAAATTCAATTCTTACAGGGTGATTCCTTAAATACCTTGTAAAAGTCCCTGAGCTCCCCCGATTCTGTAGCTCTTTTCCGTTTTTCGCTGCGTCGCTCCATTGCAGAGATATTCACATTTGCGTCTTTTGGAGCACTGCATGTGAAATCTCTGCTTGTAGTGCAACGGGCTGTTTCTTCTCTGCTTCCACAGATCAGGAGAAGATCTAGTAGTCGAGCATGTGATCATTGGCAGCGTCTTGGAGGGAGGGCTGAAAGTGCGCACTCCCAAATAAGACTGAAAAAATGCAAAGTTGGACTGCAAAGCAGAGATTTCACATACTGCACTCCGAAAGCAACAAATGTGAGTATCTCTGCAATGGAGCGACGCAGTGCAAAACGGCAAAAAAGCAGCAGGGTTCAGGAGAGCTCAGGGATTTTTACCAGATATGTAACTAAATTTTTTGAGGCCGAGTGACAAAACCAAAAATATTTTTATATGCATCTCCAAAAGTACAGCCTAGTTTCCCTGCAGCCACATTAAATGTTGTGATACTGTACTTTGTGCCAAATGATAAAGGCAGCTCAGCTAAACCTGGCTGTATGAATACAGTAGCCACCAAAAGTTTAGCATTTTTTTTTTAAATTGTGATTGCTTCTGTTTGGTTGTTGTGAGGCCATTTTTCTGGTGATTTTAGTTAACTGGAAGCAAATGATTGTCAGCTATCAGGACAAAAATTGTGTTGGACATTGTTTTATCCCTTTATGTGTTAGTTTTCAACATTTGCTGGGCCAAATGTTTTGCCTATTTTGTTATGGGCAGTCGAATTTTGCCTAAATTTTTTTTTTTGCGTTTTAAGGTTAAAAACATGGCAGAGACAAAGCCAAATTTATCACCAGATGTCAGGAAGCTTATTATTCTGGGAGTGAAGTCAGGGAAAAGCCATAAAGAGGCAGCTATGGAATTCACCTGTTCTCAGAGTCAAGTGTCAGGTATATTAAAGAAAGAAAAAGAAGGTTCTGGAACAGCCGACAAACCTAGAAGTGGACGACCAAGGAGAACTTCCTCCAGAGTTGATCACATTATAAAGAAAAAGTCAGTATCTGATGTCCACAAAATGAACAAAGAATATGGGGTCAAAGTGAGTCGCGACGACTAAGCAGTAGGGCTGAATGCACGAGTTCCAGTCAAGAAGCCTTTCATCTCTGCAAAGAAAAGGAAGGTCTGACTTGTGTTTGCCAAAGAACACAGCCAACGGAAAGAGACAGATTGGTCTAAGGTGTTGGGGTCGGATGAATCCAAGTTCAATCTGTTTGGTAGTGATGGCAGCACTGTATATACTGCAGAATTGGAAAACGTAATGATCTAAGGTACCAAACGCCTACAGTGAAACATGGTGGTGGCAATCTCATGGTTTTGGGCTGCTTTTCTGCATCTGCCATTGGCCCTTGGCATAGAATTGATGGAAATATGAATGCTACCATGAACAAGGATACAGTTGTGCTCAAAAGTTTACATACCCCGGCAGAATTTTTCCTTTCTTGGTCTTGTTTCAGAGAATATGAATGATATTCAAAAGCATTTTGGTTACAATTAAGGTCTTGTATGATGACAACTTCATGCAACCAGACAGAAGTTATCACATTTTAAAAAAAAAAAAGCAAAACTTTTGGACTCTATTGTATAATCTATATGTGCGCTGTATCGGCCATAGTATCAGAGATAATGCGGTGTCTGACTATCTGTATGATCTGAATCTAAGTGAAGGAGGCAGGAAACATTTCCGTAAGAACGGTCCAGTCACGCTAAAATTCACAACGGAACTTTAATCATTGCAAAATGGAATTTTCTGAACTTTCTAACACTATGTTTGATGTACAATACAAAGTTATATTGTGGAACTGTGTTAGCCAGAAAAATCGATGTAAATACTTGTATGCCAAAAATGACAAAAGTATTCTTGGGGTGATACCTTTATTGGCTAACCAGAAATTATATATATATATATATGCAAGCTTTCAGAGCACAGAGGCTCCTTCTTCAGGCAAGATTACAAATGAATTCATCAGACAAAAGGCACAGCATCTGAGAGATGTTACAATAAGACATTTGTTCATGAGGTGTAAGTTGTGATGCCTCCTACAGATAAGTTAGGGAGAGCAAATTAGTTGTTTTTTTTTTTTTTGCAAAATGAGAGGCCTTGGGAATGTTTAATTATCTGGAGGTGTGAATTGTGTCCATGTAGTGAGTCATAAAGCCAGGTGTTATATTTAGTCCTGTTGTCAGTGAATTGAACATCCTTATCAATTTGAATTCCCAAAGTTTTCTTTCTCTGTTGCCCTTGAAGTGACCTTTTAGTATTAAAACTTTTAGATCTTTCATACAGTGTCCCCGGCCAGAGAAATGTTTTCCCACAGGTGTGTCCTGTTCATTCTTAATTGTGTGTCTGTGTAAATTCATTCTTGTTTGCAGTTTTTGCATCGTTTCTCCAATATAAACTCCTTCCGGACACCTTGTACATTGTATCATGTCACCACACTGGAGGATGTACATGAAAAGACATCCATGATTTTGTAGTCCTGATTTGTGTTAGGTATACAGACTGTATTTGATGGTAATATGTGGGTACAAGTTTTGCATTTTTTGTTTTTACATGGGAATGTGCTCGTCACTGATGGTGATCAGAGGACACTTCTGACAAGGAGATTCCTTAAGTTAGGGGGCTGTTTGTAGGAGAGAAGTGGTAGTTCTGGGAATATTTCTTTCAGTTTGTGGTCTCTGTGGAATATGGGTTGGAGATCAGCACCAATTTTCCTTAGGATGTTCATGTGGGGGTTGTATGTGACCACAAGAGGCGCCTGTTGTTGTCCTCCCTTTGTCTGTAATCCAGGAGGCTACTTCTTGGTATCCTTGTAGCTCTGTGAATTTGTTCATCTATTACCAGTGGATGGGATCCTTGTTGTAGGAATGTATTCCTCAGGGATAGTAGCTGCAGTTTTCTGTCCTTGCTGTCTGAACAGATTCGAATGTACCTCAGAGCTTGACTGTAGATGATGGATTTTTTTGTGCGTCTTGGATGAAAGCTGTTCCATCTAAGATATGCTGGACGTCCTGTGGGCTTATGGTAAATTGATGTCTGTATGGTGTTGTCTTTGATGTATATGGTCATGTCCAGAAAATGTATTTGGGATTTTGAGAAGTTGAGGGTGAGCTTGATGGTTGGGTGGAACCTGTTGAAGTTATCGTGGAAGGTCAGCAGATCATCTTTTGAGCCTGTCCAGATTATTAGCAGATCATCAATGTAGCGGAAGTATGCTAGAGGTTTAATAGAGCAAGATGACAAAAACTCCTCCTGTAGTTTAGCCATAAATAGGTTAGCATATTGTGGGGACATTTTGCTTCCCATGGCGCTACCCATACATTGTTGGTATGAATTGTTCCCAAAGGAGAAATAATTGTGATGGAGCACAAACCTGATGAATTGCAGAGTTGGTTCTGTAGCCAGATTGTTTTTTTGTAGGAAATGTTTGCTTGCTACAATCCCATCCTCATGAGGAATGTTGGAGTAGAGACTCTACATCCATGGTGGCTAGTATTGTGTCCTCCGGAAGTGGGCCGAGAGCTGACAGTTTGCAGAGGCTATCCGTGGTGTCCTGGATATAGCTGGGTGTGCGTCTCACCAGGGGTTTCAGAATGTTCTCCACCCAGCCTGAGATATTTTCCGTTAATGTCCCAATGCCAGAAATGATTGGCCTGTCAGGATTACCTCCTTTATGTATTTTAGGAAACATGTAGAAGGTACCTGTTTGGGGATTGTCTGGTATTAGTTCCAGTAGTGAGGATGAAGTAGAATCAAACCCATTGATGATATGTGTTAGTTCCTCTGTGTATTTTTTGGTGGGATCTTCCTGAAGTGGAGTGTAGTTGTCAGTATTCCGGGTTTTCTAGGTAACCTTGTGAATGATTTTGCCCTTTGTTAAGATGGAGTTTGCTGTTTTTGTATGCCCTACTTCCTGTTCGTTTGTTTAAAACCCGGCTCAGGTGCTGGCTTCCTTGCTGGAGTATTCTGCTTCTGCTTCCCTTCAGTCAAGCTGCCTTGTCCTGCTATTATCTCCCAGATCCCGTGTGTATTTACCAGGTTAATCTTCACGCCCTGGCTTTGGCTTTTAATCTTTGGCTCTGGACATTCTCTGCCTGTGTAAGCTACACTCACTGTGTTATCATTAACCTGTTGACTTTGGAATTTAACCCTTGCCTCACTCCACCCGGTAAGAACTGTGTTTCTGAACTGTGTTGTTGTTTAACCCTTCGTTCACTCCCTCCGGTGAGGGCTGCTGGAACTATTTACTGGAATATTACTTAAATGTGAACTTGTTTCTGGACTTCCCTGAATCTACGCCTCATCTAGGATTAACTTGTGAACTTGTTCTTGGACTTCCCTGTGGCCACGTCACCAGTCTGTTAGACTTTCCTTTTGATCACATTTGTGTGAGGACTCCGTCGTAAGAACATTGCAGACTTGCTATATAGGTTCCAAAGACTTAATATCGCTGGACTTATTTCATTGTATGTCACTACGGGTTATCTGTATATTGTTTTTGGGTGTTATTGCTGTTGCACAAATACATTATTTGCATTAAAGAAACCCGTCTCTGCTTGTTCATTGCCCCACGCTATCAGAATCCTCGAGTTCCTACAATAGTATTACAGGATACTCCAGCCAAAAAGAGGATTCTGCTGGGGCAATGACGGAGACACGGGCAGACAAGGTGTTCACCATAATTAACTCCTTGCAGCAGGAGATAGAGGTTTTACACAATAAGATTAGAGACATGGCATCCCAGGTTGACCACAACGCACAGGTGTTTGGTCAGGCTCTCCAAGATCTACGTACTAAGTTAGAAGTCCGGGAGGCCTTACCTACTGAGCCTACATCATCCACTAGTATGCCCAAAATGCCTCCATTCCGGTTTAATGGTGACCGAAGTCAATTCCGTGGGTTTGTTAACCAATGTATATTATTCTTTGATGTACATGCTTCCTATTACCGGTCTGATAGATCTAAGGTTCTATGTATTACCATGTTGTTGACCTCACGGGCACTGGCTTGGGCAAATCCTATGGTTGAAAGTCATGATACCCGTCTAAATAATTTGGATGATTTTCTGACAGCCATGGCACAAATGTTCGACGATCCCAACCGCCGTGCTACCGCTGAATCTGCCTTGCTTTCCTTACGCCAGGGGAAACGTTCAGTCATAGAATATGTTACTGAATTTAAAAGGTTAGTGGTGGACACCAACTGGGATAACAATGCTTTATTGCCAATCTTTAGAAAGGGTTTGTCCAGTGCAATCAAGGATGAGCTAGCTCGTTCAGAGTCTCCACAGGAGTTTGAGTTGTTTTTACAACACTGTGTACGTATTGATATCCGTCTAACTGAACGCAGACAAGAAAAATGGGCAGCTGTAAATCGCATCACTAATTTCTCTCTTCCGTCTAGGGAAATCACAGGCAAAAACTTGCGGGAGGCCGAGGAGGTGCCTATGCAGGTGGACTCGCTACAAAAACGTGAGAGTAATGAACGCCGCGAATACCGTCTCCGTGAGCGCTTATGTTTTTATTGTGGCCAATCAGACCATTTCCTTATCAATTGTCCTAAATGTCCCAGGCGACCCAACAAGGTGTTGGCGGTAGTAGGGGATTATGATAACACTGACGCTGAGTCTGAAGTTTCGGAGACCAGTCTACATCTAGATGCTGTTTTTCCCCCTATATTGATGCCGACTTCCCCTAAAGACCAAGGGGAGAAATATTCACATTGTTCTCTTCCTATTCAGATTCAGTGGGAGGGACAGTGGATATCAAGTTCTGCCATGATAGACTCTGGAGCAAGTGGGAATTTCATGGATTCTTCTTTTGCCAGGGAACATGGTATAAAGACGCAACTAAGAACTTCACCAGTCACTATGGAAACGGTGGATGGTTCCCCATTAGTTTCTGGACCAGTAGATCAGGAGACAGTGCTTCTGGAGTGTAAGATGGAACCAGACCAGCAAGAAACACTTTCATTCATGTTAATATCTTCTCCTCATTTTCCTGTAATTTTAGGAATTCCCTGGTTACGGTCTCAAAATCCAAACATCAATTGGGAAACCAAGGAGATATCCTTCCTCCCGAAGTGTAGTCCTACCATCAGTCCAACGGTAGCGGTTCCAGTCACCCAGAATTTGGAAGAGGCAATACAGGTACCCACTCTCCCTCTGGTTTACCAGGAATTCTCGGACGTTTGTGACAAGAGGAAGGCAGATCAACTTCCCCCACATAGACCGTATGATTGCCCCATAGAATTGCTTCCTGGGGCAGCGATTCCTTTCGGCCATGTTTACCCGCTGGCGGCTCCGGAATTAAAATCATTACGAGAATATATAGATGAGAATTTAGCCAAGGGGTTTATCCGACCATCTTCTTCACCAGCGGGAGCCCCTATATTCTTTGTAAAGAAGAAGGATGGGACTCTAAGACCCTGCATTGACTACCGGGAGTTAAATAAGGTAACCATTCGTAACAGGTACCCATTGCCGCTAATTCCGGAATTGTTGGAAAGAGTTCGCCAGGCCAAAGTATTTACCAAATTAGATCTTCGCGGGTCATATAATCTACTTCGTATA
The DNA here is from genome assembly GCF_046119375.1 of Phyllobates terribilis. Classification (NCBI taxonomy): domain Eukaryota; kingdom Metazoa; phylum Chordata; class Amphibia; order Anura; family Dendrobatidae; genus Phyllobates; species Phyllobates terribilis. The sequence continues at coordinate 477,136 of NW_027363005.1, read as the reverse complement.
CGTCCCGGAGACGAATGGAAGACAGCTTTTAGATGCCGGTATGGACATTATGAATATTTGGTGATGCCATTCGGACTCTGTAACGCTCCTGCTGCTTTTCAATATTTAGCCAACGATATTTTCAGGGATTTATTGGACCAATATGTGGTAATTTACCTGGATGACATTTTGATCTTCTCTGATTCCTTACAGGAACATCGGGAACACGTTAATGTAGCACCCCGAGGACTCAGCTGCTACAGGGGTATTGCACCTCAAACCAGAGGTGTGGTATTCCACTCCCGGGTAAGGATGGAGTGTGGGACAGAGCTCAGATAGCTGCATGCACTACACTCACCCCATTTCCGGGGGACAGAACAACGGTACTCCCACCAGGTAGATGTGCAGGTACGACAGCGTCTGTCCCTGGCTGGAGTGGGGAGGGGGGAGGAACATCCCAGTAGTGTAGGAGCAGATAGGGGAGGGACTCTGGGCATAGGTAGGAGCCCATTGGGTGCTAGTCACCTGGGCTCGGGTGTCAGAGGGAGTATATAAGGTGGGCACCATCTTTAGACAGGGTCTGTTCAGAGAGGAGCTCAGCCAGAGAGGGCTGACAGGGAGCTGTGGCTCCGTCTGGGCCCAGCTCCAGAGCCAGGCCTGAAGCAGAGAGAGAGAAAGAAGAAGAGGAACACTGAGAAAGGCCCAGAGATGCAAGCAGAGGGAACCCTGAGATCCCACGAGTGAACTAAAACGGGTGAAGGGTTGGCAAAGAAGGGTACCGGATCCCAAACTGGTGGAGGTCAATCATCCTTAGCCAGGAACCGGAGGTCGTGGTCAAGCTTTGGCACGACCCCTCGCCACATCCACCAGGAAGGCACGCCACATAGGGTCAGGGAAACCGGAGAGAGGTTTTACCCCCATAAGGCCCGAGGAAGCCGGACATAGGTGGGTCCCTGGTGGGGACGGCCAGTAGGAAGGAAGAGAGGGGAGCTCTGGACCACGCTCTGGAATTGCCTGGGAGTTGGCCGAGTCCTTGACCTGGTGGACGCAGCATGACTCGGGTGGTCCTACTGTGCACAAGGGACCTGATAAAGAACTGTGAGTAAAGCTTTTGAAACTGCACTTCCCGCCTCTGTGTTCCTGTCGTCACACCTGCACCATCGGCACTGGGACGCCCGCACCATCACTCCCATCATCATCTCTAAACATATCTGCCCTGAGGCCATACTCCTCCCGTGGGGAGTCATCTCATTCTCAGCTGCACCAACAACACCGGCCTCAGCGGTCTGCAGTGCAGCGGCGGTTCCGTAACCGCAATCCACGGGTGGCGTAGTCGAACATTCTAACATCTACTGCTAAATACTGCCGCTCAGTTTGACTCCCTGGGCACGGACCGGGTCACCGCCACGAGACTACTACCCCCCATCTGATCCGGCTCCGGGTAAGCCCCCGTGCGCGCGATGCCGCACGACACAGGCCCAGGGGCGCGTCATTAAGACCGTGCTTAGACGTTTGAGAGATAATCATTTGTACATCAAACTCGAAAAGTGTGAATTTCATTGCTCTGAAATCCAATTTTTAGGCTATATTATTTCTCCTCAGGGATTGAATATGGAGTCTAGCAAGATCCAGGCAATCTTAGACTGGCCGGTACCTGGAAACATTAAAGAGGTACAACGATTCATTGGTTTCGCTAACTTTTATAGACGTTTCATCCGAAATTTCTCAGAAGTTGTCCGTCCCATCACTCTCCTCACCAAGAAGGGGAAGAAGTTTGTATGGTCTTCGCAAGCTCAGGGAGCCTTTGATCGCCTCAAGGTTTGTTTTACCACGGCTCCGTTATTGATGCATCCGGATCCTGCACTGCCTTTCATCGTGGAGGTGGACGCTTCTGACTGTGCATTGGGAGCTATCCTCTCACAACGTACCGGAGACAAAGGTTTGCTGCACCCGTGTGCCTTCTTTTCTCATAGATTATCTTCTGCTGAACTGAACTATGATATTGCAGATAAGGAACTTTTGGCAATTATTTCCGCCTTTAAGGAATGGAGACACCATTTGCAGGGAGCAACTCAACAGGTAGTAGTACTCACGGATCATCGTAATTTGGAATTCCTTAAGTCTGCCAGGTGTCTTTCTCCTCGACAAGCTAGGTGGAGTTTGTTCTTGAACCAGTTTAATTTTATTATTTCGTACCGCCCAGGTTCACGTAATGGGAAAGCTGACGCATTATCCCGAATCCATACGGTGGACTCTGTGCCTGAGACCCCGTCTAAGACCATCTTGTCTGATGCCAATTTCGTAGGAGTGCTCCAGGACCGGGACTTGTGGCAGGAGATCAAGCTGGCCTATGACGGTGACGTATTTCTTGCTGCTCCACCTGACAACGTGAATCTTGTCCTTCGGAATGGTGTGTGGCTTAGAGATCGATGTATTTATGTCCCAGAGGCTGTGAGACTTCGAATTCTCAAATTGGTCCATGACTCTGTATTGGCTGGTCATAGGGGGGTACAGAAGACGCAGGAATTTTTAAGTCGTTTTTTTTGGTGGCCTACCTGTTTGAAAGATGTGAATGACTATGTCCGCTCTTGTGAGGTTTGTGCCCGGTACAAAGTTCCTCGCGTGTCACCTACTGGTCTTCTTAAACCGCTACCTGTACCGTCTCGCCCTTGGGGGTCTATTTCGATGGACTTTATTGTGGAGTTACCCACCTCTGGCGGTAAAAATACTATTTTGGTGGTAGTAGATCGTTTAACGAAGGCTGCTCATTTCATTCCGTGTACCGGTCTTCCCTCAGCTACAGAGACAGTGGATCTGGTTATCCAGAACGTTTTCCGGCTGCATGGGGAACCAGATGAGATCATTTCTGACCGGGGAATACAATTTACCTCTAGATTCTGGAAAGGATTTTGTTCTGCGCTCCACATTAATGTTTGCTTGTCTTCTGCATACCATCCTCAGACCAACGGACAGACCGAACGGACAAATCAAACCTTGGAGCAATATCTACGCTGTTACGTCAGTCATTTGCAGGACGATTGGCTGAAGCTACTTCCTTTAGCGGAATTTTCATACAACAACTCTCAGAGCAGTTCTACGAAGGTAACGCCTTTTTTTTGCCAATCTGGAATATCATCCAAATATTTTGCCTAGGTCTCCGGTTGCTATTTCGGTACCGGCGGTTGAAGATAGAGTGGCGGTGTTGCAACGTAATCTGGAAGTTTTGAAGGACTCCCTGACCGTAGCACAGGAGCGTTACAAGAAGTCGGCCGATAGGTTCCGGAAACCGGCACCTATGTATAAGGTAGGAGACGCGGTTTGGTTGTCTACCAAGAATCTAAGATTGGGTGTTCCTTCGCAGAAACTGGGACAGAAATTCATCGGTCCATTCAAGATCACTGGGATTGTGAGCTCTGTTGCCTGTCGGCTGAAGCTACCACGGACTTTAAAGGTACACCCAGTATTTCATGTTTCTTTATTAAAACCGGTCTCTCCTAACACGTTTCAGGGACGCATCGTATCTCCCCCTCCACCAGTGTTGGTTGATGGTGAAGAGCAATTTATGGTACAGGATATTGTTGATTCGAGACTTCATAGGAACCGGCTTCAGTATCTAGTCAGATGGCAAGGTTACTCTCCCGAAAACGATTCTTGGGAACCAGTAAGTAACATCAATGCTCCCCTGAAGGTCGCTCAGTTTCATCAGAGATACCCGGACAAGCCTGGTCCTGGACCGTCCGGAGGCCGTCTTTAGGGGGGGAGTAATGTCAGTATTCCGGGTTTTCTAGGTAACCTTGTGAATGATTTTGCCCTTTGTTAAGATGGAGTTTGCTGTTTTTGTATGCCCTACTTCCTGTTCGTTTGTTTAAAACCCGGCTCAGGTGCTGGCTTCCTTGCTGGAGTATTCTGCTTCTGCTTCCCTTCAGTCAAGCTGCCTTGTCCTGCTATTATCTCCCAGATCCCGTGTGTATTTACCAGGTTAATCTTCACGCCCTGGCTTTGGCTTTTAATCTTTGGCTCTGGACATTCTCTGCCTATGTAAGCTACACTCACTGTGTTATCATTAACCTGTTGACTTTGGAATTTAACCCTTGCCTCACTCCACCCGGTAAGAACTGTGTTTCTGAACTGTGTTGTTGTTTAACCCTTCGTTCACTCCCTCCGGTGAGGGCTGCTGGAACTATTTACTGGAATATTACTTAAATGTGAACTTGTTTCTGGACTTCCCTGAATCTACGCCTCATCTAGGATTAACTTGTGAACTTGTTCTTGGACTTCCCTGTGGCCACGTCACCAGTCTGTTAGACTTTCCTTTTGATCACATTTGTGTGAGGACTCCGTCGTAAGAACATTGCAGACTTGCTATATAGGTTCCAAAGACTTAATATCGCTGGACTTATTTCATTGTATGTCACTACGGGTTATCTGTATATTGTTTTTGGGTGTTATTGCTGTTGCACAAATACATTATTTGCATTAAAGAAACCCGTCTCTGCTTGTTCATTGACCCACGCTATCAGAATCCTCGAGTTCCTACAATAGTATTACAGTAGTATTTTATATCCAAGAGTTGTCTGTGTGCTTCTTGGATGTAATCTGACATGTTCATAATGACTACAGCTCCTCCTTTGTCTGCTGGTTTGATGATGATATTGTTATTTGCTTTTAAAGACTGTATGGCTTTTCTTTCCTCCATACTGATATTGTGCGGCACTTTGTGGCATCTGTCCAAAATGTCAGATTTAACTTTTTTACGGAAACAGTCTACGTAGTGATCCAGAGTTTGGTTGTGCCCAGGTTGGGGGGTCCAGTTTGTCCTCTTTTTCTTTTTTGATGTGTTGTTCAGATTATCTTGTGGTGTGATATCTGCATGGTTGTGAAAGAATTCTTTAAGCCGTAATCTGCGGAAGAATTCCTCAATATCACTACAAAATTGAGCCGTATCAAGTTGTTTTGTAGGACAGAATGTTAGTCCCTTTGATAAAACATTCATTTCTCCTGCGTTTGGCTCATACTGTGAGAGGTTCACAACAGAGGACGATGTATTAAAATGATTTTGTAAATTGGGCTTACCTTCAACTACATTGAGACCTGCTTTCTTCCTCAGTCTGTCAAGTTTCTTTTTCTTATTGATAATAAGGTGATGTTGCAATTTTTTGTAAAAATCCTGTAATGTCTCCTTGATTAGACATGAATCTGGTCCTTGTATTCGGCCCTGTAGAGAAGTTATCTCTTTATGGATGGTCCTCTTCTTCTTCTTGTTGTAGAAAAATCCAATGCGGTGATTCCGCAGTCTCTCAGATGATCTGTAGCAAAGTTTCTGTGAAAAATGAGTATTGTAGGTAAACTGAGTCGGATTCCTTATTATGAGGCCTTTGGGGATTAAGTTTTCCTTTTTGCATCTGGATAGAAAGAAAATGTCGCTGTTCATTTGTGCCAGTTTCTTCAGGAGGTTTTTCAGATCCATCTGTGATCGATACATTGGGGTATCTTCCATTATCATGATGTACAATACAAAGTTATATTGTGGCACCGTGTTATCCAGAAAAATAGATGTAAATACTTGTATGCCAAAAATGACAAAAGTATTCTTGGGGTGATACCTTTATTGGCTAACCAGAAAATCTATATATATGCAAGCTTTCAGAGCACAGAGGCTCCTTCTTCAGGCGAGATTACAAATGAATTTATAAGACAAAAGGCACAGCATTTGAGAGATGTTACAACAAGACATTTGTTCATGAGGTGTAAGTTGTGATGCCTCCTACAGATAAGTTAGGGAGAGCAAATTAGTTTGTTTTTTTTTGCAAAATGAGAGGCCTTGGGAATGTTTAATTATCTGGAGGTGTGAATTGTGTCCATGTAGTGAGTCATAAAGCCAGGTAATCCCGCCTGAAGAAGGAGCCTCTGTGCTCTGAAAGCTTGCATATATATATATATTTTCTGGTTAGCCAATAAAGGTATCACCCCAAGAATACTTTTGTCATTTTTGGCATACAAGTATTTACATCGATTAACACTATGTTTCAAATGCTTCACATTTCCAGATCTCTGCTTTCCGGCAGTGAATGAAGACTCCTCCTGACCAAATACTTTTCACACTGGTACATTCTTACAGATCTTATCCTGGTACAATATATCAATACAGAAGGAAGAGGTTCAGTCTGATGGTTTAGAACAGAAACAACTGTAGCAAACTCCCAGCTACAGAAGGACAAAGTCAGCGTAAAAGTCAACCTGCAGAAAATAGAACTAGAGTTATTGCCTCCAATTTTTTGTGTCCTCTCCAAAATAAAAAAAGGCAATAAAAAGGAATTTTGTGTATTAGCTAGTTAGCTCGACTCTATATAAAAAAAAAATGTACAAAATGTTTCACATTGATAAAGAATTTAGAGATCACAAAATGTAAAATACAGATTTTGAATTAAAAAAAAAATAATTGTTAAAACCATTTCTGACTAATTTGCTCTTTATTATGGCCTAAATCCGGAAAACGAGCAGAGGAGCGATTATCTTTCAGTGTAAATACAACTTTAATTGGATCTCGGCAAAAAAACAAAAAGCTACAAACTATTATCACATCCGAATATTCCCACATTAATTCCTTCTGTCTCTGGGATGGACTAAACCTTCCCAACCAACCTCAGGAAATATATACAACCACATACATGGTGAACAAAAATACATCTTCTACTGCCACATTAAAAGGGTTTATCAGAATTTCATACAATTTGCCCAACAGAAGAAAATTCATATGTAAAATAAGACAACTACTATAATACTGCCCCCTATGTACAAGAATATAACTACTATAATACAGCTCCTATGTACAAGAATACAAATACTATAATACAGCCCCCTATGTACAAGAATATAACTACTATAATACTGCTCCCATGTACATGAATACAGTTAGGTCCATATATATTTGGACAAAGATAACATTTTTCTAATTTTGGTTCTAGACATTACCACAATGAATTTTAAACAAAACAATTCAGATGCAGTTGAAGTTCAGACTTTCAGCTTTCATTTGAGGGTATCCACACTAAAATTGGATGAAGGGTTTAGGAGTTTCAGCTCCTTAACATGTGACACCCTGCTTTTAAAGGGACCAAAAGTAATTGGACAATTGACTCCAAGGCTATTTCATGGACAGGTGAGGGCAATCCCTTCGTTATGTCCTTCTCAATTAAGCAGATAAAAGGCCTGGAGTTGATTTGAGGTGTGGTGCGTTTGGAAGGTTTTGCTGTGAAGTAAACATGCGATCAAAGGCGCTCTCCATGCAGGTGAAACAAGCCATCCTTAAGCTGCAAAAACAGAAAAAACCCATCCGAGAAATTGCTACAATATTATGAGTGGCAAAATCTACAGTTTGGTACATCCTGAGAAAGAAAGAAAGCACTGGTGAACTCATCAATGCAAAAAGACCTGGGCGCCCACGGAAGACAACAGTGGTGGATGATCGCAGAATAATCTCCATGGTGAAGAGAAACCCCTTCACAACAGCCAACCAAGTGAACAACACTCTCCAGGAGGTAGGTGTATCAATATCCAAATCTACCATAAAGAGAAGACTGCATGAAAGTAAATACAGTGGGTTCACTGCACAGTGCAAGCCACTCATAAGCATCAAGAATAAAAAGCCTAGACTGGACTTATCTAAAAAAGCCAGCACAGTTCTGGAAGAACATTCTTTGGACAGATGAAACCAAGATCAACCTCTACCAGAATAATGGAAAGAGAAAAGTATGGCGAAGGCGTGGTACAGCTCATGATCCAAAGCATACCACATCATCTGTAAAACACGGCGGAGGCAGTGTGATGGCTTGGGCATGCATAGATGCCAGTGGCACTGGCTCACTAGTGTTTATTGATGATGTGACACAGGACAGAAGCAGCCAAATGAATTCTGATGTATTTAGAGCCATATTGTCTGCTCAGATCCAGCTGAATGCAGCCAAACTGATTGGTCGTCGTTTCATACTACAGATAGACAATGACCCAAAACATAAAGCCAAAGCAACCCAGGAGTTTATTAAAGCAAAGAAGTGGAATATTCTTGAATGGCCAAGTCAGTCACCTGATCTCAACCCAATTGAGCATGCATTTCACTTGTTAAAGACTAAACTTCAGACAGAAAGGCCCACAAACAAACAGCAACTGAAAACCACCGCAGTGAAGGCCTGGCAAAGCATCAAAAAGGAGGAAACCCAGCTTCTGGTGATGTCCATGAGTTCAAGACTTCAGGCAGTCATTGACAACAAAGGGTTTTCAACCAAGTACTAGAAATGAACATTTTATTTACAATTATTTAATCTGTCCAATTACTTTTGGTCCCTTTAAAATCAGGGTGGCACATGTTAAGGAGCTGAAACTCCTAATCCCTTCATCCAATTTTAATGTGGATACCCTCAAATGAAAGCTGAAAGTCTGAACTGCAACTGCATCTGAATTGTTTTGTTTAAAATTCATTGTGGTAATGTCTAGAACCAAAATTAGAAAAAATGTTGTCTCTGTCCAAATATATATGGACCTAACTGTATAACTACTATAATACCGCCCCCTATGTACAAGAATATAACTACTCTAACACTGCCCTCTATGTACAAGAATATAACTACTATAATACAGCTCCTATGTACATGAATATAACTACTATAATACTGCCCCTAAATACAATATAACTACTATAATACTGCTCCTATGTACATGAATATAACTACTATAATACTGCTCCTATGTACAAGAATATAACTACAATAATACTGCTCCCATGTACATGAATATAACTACTATAATACTGCCCCCTATGTACAAGAATATAACTACTATAATACTGCTCCTATGTACAAGAATATAACTACTATAATACTGCTCCTATGTACAAGAATATAACTACTATAATACTGCTCCTATGTACAAGAATATAACTACTATAATACAGCCTCCTATGTACAAGAATATAATTACTATAATGCTGCCCCCTAAATACAATATAACTACTATAATACTGCTCCTATGTACAAGAATATAACTACTATAATACTGCTCCTATGTACAAGAATATAACTACTATAATACAGCCTCCTATGTACAAGAATATAACTACTATAATACTGCCCCCTAAATACAATATAACTACTATAATACTGCTCCTATGTACAAGAAAATAACTACTATAATACTGCTCCCATGTACAAGAATATAACTACTATAATACTGCCCCTATGTACAAGAATATAACTACTATAATACTGCTCCTATGTACAAGAATATTACTACTATAATACTGCTCCTATGTACAAGAATATTACTACTATAATACTGCTCCTATGTACAAGAATATAACTACTATAATACTGCCCCTATGTACAAGAATATAACTACTATAATACTGCTCCTATGTACAAGAATATTACTACTATAATACTGCTCCTATGTACAAGAATATTACTACTATAATACTGCTCCTATGTACAAGAATATAACTACTATAATACTGCTCCTATGTACAAGAATATAACTACTATAATACTGCTCCTATGTACAAGAATATAACTACTATAATACTGCTCCTATGTACAAGAATATAACTACTATAATACTGCTCCTATGTACAAGAATATAACTACTATAATACAGCCTCCTATGTACAAGAATATAATTACTACTAGATGGTGGCCCGATTCTAATGCATCGGGTATTCTAGAATAGGTATGCGGCCGACCGGGAGCAATCAACAGAGCTGTGTTTAAATTTTGCGCCAAAATCGCTGATTGGTCGAGGCCGGCAACCGCGACTAATCAGCGATTTTGGGGCCAAATTTAAACCCCGCTCTGCATCGCTCTGCTGATTGGTCGCGGTCGCCGGCCTCGACCAATCAGAAGAGCGTTGTTTAAATTTGGCGCAATCTTGCTGATTGGTCGCGGCCGCCAGCCGCGAACAATCAGCAGAGCGGGGTTTAAATTTGGCGCCAATAATGCTGATGGGTCGCGGCCGGCGACCGCGACCAATCAGTAGAGCGTTGTTTAAATTTGGCACAAAAAACGCAGATTGGTCACGGCCGGTGGTTGCGACCAATCAGCAGAGCGTTGTTTACATTTTGCGCCAATACTGCTGATTGATCTCGGCCAGCGTCCGCAATCAATCAGCAGAGCGGTGTTTAAATTTGGGGCCAATCTCGCTGATTGGACGCGTCTGGCGTCCGCGACCAATCAGCAGAGCGTTGTTTACATTTTGCGCCAATACTGCTGATTGATCTCGGCCAGCGTCCGCAATCAATCAGCAGAGCGGTGTTTAAATTTGGGGCCAATCTCGCTGATTGGACGCGTCTGGCGTCCGCGACCAATCAGCAGAGCGTTGTTTACATTTTGCGCCAATACTGCTGATTGATCTCGGCCAGCGTCCGCAATCAATCAGCAGAGCGGTGTTTAAATTTGGCGCCAAAATCGCTGATTGGTCGCAGCTGGAGTCCGCGACCAATCAGCAGAGCGTTGTTTAAATTTTGCGCCAAGCTCGCTGATTGGTCGCGGCTGGCGTCCGCGACCAATTAGCACAGCAGTGTTTAAATGTGGCGGTAAGATCGGTGATTGGTCGCGGCCGCTATTTAAATGTAGCGCCCAAATCGGTGATTGGTCGCGGGCAGAGGCCGCGACCAATCAGCAGAGCGGTGTTTAACTTTAGCGCCAAGATCACTGATTGGTCGCGCTCTCCGCACGCGACCAATCCGCGAATCGTATTGGTGAGGAGCGGGGAGCGGAATCGTATTAGTGAGGATCGGGGAGCGCCGCTGCCTGTGCGGATACTTCCGCTGCGAGAACCCGGGACATAAGCGGGCGCTCGGAGCAGAAGTATCCCGACCCGCAGCGCCGCTCCCCGGTCCTCCCTTCACACCCTAGCTGCTGATGTCCCCACAGTATCCGCATGGTGTTCCAAAGGTCCGGACATTTGTGTTAAAAATTGGGCGCCAAATTTAAATATCGGCCGTGACCAATCACCGATCTTGGCTCCACATTTAAACACCGCTGTTCTGATTGGTCGCGGCCGATATTTAAATTTGGCGCCCAAATCGGTGATTGGTCGCGGGCAGCGCCAGCGACCAATCACCGATTTTTAACACAAATGTCCAGACCTTTGGAACACCATGCGGATACTGTGGGGACATCAGCGGCTAGGGTGTGAAGGGAGGACCGGGGAGCGGCGCTGCGGGTCGGGATACTTCTGCTCCGAGCGCTCGCTCATGTCCCGGGTTCTCGGAGCAGAAGTATCCGCACAGGCAGCGCCGCTGACATCCATGCGGCTACGGCGTGAAGGGAGGACCGGGGAGCGGCGCTGACATCCAATTGGTCGCGGCCACTATTTAAATCTGCCGCACAAATCGGTGATTGGTCGCTGTCTTGGCCCGCGACCAATCACTGATCTTGGCGCCAAAGTTAAACACTATTGTGCTGATTGGTCGCGGACGCTGACCGCGACCAATCACCGATTTGGGCGCTAAATTTAAATATCGTCCGCGACCAATCAGCACAGCGGTGTTTAAATGTGGAGCCAAGATCGGTGATTGGTCGCGGTCGATATTTAAATTTAGCGCCCAAATCGGTGATTGGTCGCGGGCCAAGACAGCGACCAATCACCGATTTGTGCGGCAGATTTAAATAGCGGCCGCGACCAATTGGATGTCAGCGCCGCTCCCCGGTCCTCCCTTCACACCCTAGCCGCCTGGATGTCAGGGGCGCTGCCTGTGCAGCTATTTCCGCTCCGAGAACCCGGGACATGAGCGGGCGCTCGGAGCAGAAGTATCCCGCCCCGCAGCGCCGCTACCCGGTCCTCCCTTCACACCCTAGCCGCTGATGTCCCCACAGTATCCGCATGGTGTTCCAAAGGTCCGGACATTTGTGTTAAAAATCGCTGATTGGTCGCTGGCGCTGCCCGCGACCAATCACCGATTTGGGCGCCAAATTTAAATATCCGCCGCGACCAATCACCGATCTTGGCTCCACATTTAAACACCGCTGTGCTGATTGGTCGCCGACGCTGTGCGCGACCAATCACCGATTTTGGCAGCACATTTAAATAGCGTCCACGACTAGTGTTGAGCGATACCTTCCGATATCAGGAAATATCGTATCGGATTGGATCGGGCCGATACCCAAAAAGTATCGGATATCGCCGATTCCGATACCGGAAACCAATGCAAGTCAATGGGACACAAATATCGGAATGAAAATAAACCCTTTCTTTCCTTGTAGGTTAATTCTACATGAAGTAAAACAACTAAGAATAATGTAGAATGACATGAAAAGCCGGCAATTCATCAGCGGCATTCACCGGTACCCGACAATTTACAACAGAAAGAATAGAGCTTCACACATAGATTAGGTAGATAGAAACATGTCAGTCACATATATAAGAAGTACAGTGACAGTGTTGCTTACTGTACTTGTCATTTAGTGTAAAGGATTTATTTTAAAAAATATTAGTGTTTTCGTGCACCGTCTCTTTAAAAAAGCCGGCCGGCAATTCAGCAGCGGTACCCGACAATTTATAACAGACAGAATAGAGCTTCACACATAGATTAGATAGATAGAAACATGTCAGTCACATATATATGAAGTACAGTGACAGTGTTGCTTACTGTACTTGTCATTTAGTGTAAAGGATTTATTTAAAAAATTATAGTGTTTTCATGCACCGTCTCTTTAAAAAAGCCGGCCGGCAATTCAGCATCTGTACCCGACAATTTAGAATAGAAAGAATAGAGAATCACACATAGATTAGATAGATAGAAACATGTCAGTCACATATATATGAAGTACAGTGACAGTGTTGATTACTGTACTTGTCATTTACTGTTAAAATAAAGGATTTATTTAAAAAAAAAATTGGCGTGGGGTTCCCCTTAATTTTAGGCTCTAGCGGAGGTTAAGCAGACAGCTGGGGCAGATGTTTGAAGCCTGGGAAGGGGGTAATATCCACGGAGCTTCCCAGGCTACTAATATCAGCCCCCAGCTGAATACCTAGCTTTTATTAGCTATTAAAATGGGGGACCCCCCCAAAAAAATAACGTGGGGTCCCCCCTAATTTAATAGCTAGCAAAGGCTAGGCAGACAGCTGGGGGCTGATTTTAATAGCCCAGGAAGGGTGCCATGAATATTGGCCCCCTCCCAGGCTAGAAACACCAGCCGTCAGCCGCCCCAGAAATGGCGCATCCATAGGATGCGCCAATTCTGGCACTTAGCCTCGCTCTTCCCACTGCCCTGTAGCGGTGGCAGTGGGGTAATAGGGCTGGGGTTGATGTCAGCTTATAATGCCAGCTGACATCAAGCCCAGGTTAGTAATGGAGAGGCGTCTATAAGACACCCCCATTACTAACCCCATAGTCAAAGTTAAAAGAAAACACAAACACCCAGAAAAAAGTCCTTTAATTGAAATAAAGACACAATCCTTTATTGTTCTAAATTAAACCATACTTACCGTCACGCCCATTCCAGCTGAAGCCAACGATCTCCTGCAATAAAAGAAAAATAATAAAGCAACCTCATCCTTACCTTTCCATGGTTCCCACGACAGCTTCAGCTCTGCTACATCGAGATGACAGGCTGGACCGCAGCAGAACGCTGCCATCCAGCCTGTCATCCCGCAGACACTGAGAAGCGCAGGCATGCTTGCGCTCCTCAGTGTCTCTCTGTGACGTCATCCAGATGAGCCGAGTTCATGTCCAATGAACTCAGCTCACCTCATGCACGTCACTGACAGCGTGGGAAAATTCTCACGCTGAAGCGCTGAGTGCAGGAGAATTTTCCCACGCTGTCAGTGACGTGCATGAGGTAAGCTCATGTCCAATGAACTCAGCTCACCTCATGCACGTCACTGACAGCGTGGGAAAATTCTCACGCTGAAGTGCTGAGTGCAGGAGAATTTTCCCACGCTGTCAGTGACGTACATGAGGTGAGCTCATGTCCAATGAACTCGGCGCACCTCATGCACTTCACTGACAGCGTGGGAAAATTCTCACGCTGAAGTGCTGAGTGCAGGAGAATTTTCCCACGCTGTCAGTGACGTGCATGAGGTGAGCTGAGTTCATTGGACATGACCTCGGCTCATCTTTATGCCGTCACAGCCAGACACTGAGGAGTGGAAGCATGCCTGCGCTTCTCAGTGTCTGCGGGATGACAGGCTGAATGGCAGCGTTCTGCTGCGGTCCAGCCTGTCATCTCGATGTAGCAGAGCTGGAGCTGTCGTGGGAACCATGGAAAGGTAAGGATGAGGTTGCTTTATTATTTTACTTTTATTGCAGGAGATCGTTGGCTTCAGCTGGAATGGGCGTGATGGTATGTATGGTTTAATTTAGAACAATAAAGAATTGTGTGTTTATTTCAATTAAAGGACTTTATTCTGGGTGTTGTGTTTTTTTAAATACTTTACTAGAAATTCATGGTGGTCATGTCTAATATTGGCGTGACCCCATGAATTTGGGGCTTAGGGCCAGCTGATAATGCCAAGCTGGCCTTAACCCCTTTATTACCCAGTGAGCCACCGCACCAGGGCCCTGGATGAGTTGGGTACAGCGCCAGAAGATGGCGCTTCTATGAACGCGCCATTTTCCGGGGCGGCTGCGGACTGCAATTTGCAGCGGGGGTGGCCCAGAAAGCTTGGGTCTCCCTGCGCTGCGGATTCCAGCCCCCAGCTGCCTAGTTGTACCTGGCTGGACACAAAAACAGGGCGAAGCCCCACGCATTTTTTTTTTTAATTATTTCATGAAATTCATGAAATAATTAAGAAAAAAAGGGCTTCCCTATATTGTTGTGTCCAACCAGGTACAAATAGGCAGCTGGTGGTTGGGGGCAGCCCGTTCCTGCCTGCTGTACCTGGCTGGACACAAATATAGTGCGAAGCCCCACGTCAATTTTTTTAAAATCATTTCAGGAAATTCATGAAATAATTAAAAAAAATTGATGTGGGGCTTAGCCCTATATTTGTGTCCAGTCAGGTACAGCAGGCAGGAACGGGCTGCCCCCAACCACCAGCTGCCTATTTGTACCTAGCCGGACACAACAATATAGGGAAGCCCTTTTTTTCTTAATTATTCCATGAATTTCATGAATTTAAAAAAAAAATACGTGGAGCTTCGCCCTATTTTTGTGTCCAGCCAGGTACAACTAGGCAGCTGGGGGATGGAATCTGCAGCGCAGGGAGGCCCAAGCTTTCTGGGCCCCCCCCCCCCGCTGCAAATTGCAGTCCGCAGCCGCCCCGGAAAATGGCGCGTTCATAGAAGCGCCATCTTCTGGCGCTGTACCCAACTCATCCAGGGCCCTGGTGCGGTGGCTCACTGGGTAATAAAGGGGTTAAGGCCAGCTTGGCATTATCAGCTGGCCCTAAGCCCGAAATTCATGGGGTCACGCCAATATTAGACATGACCACCATGAATTTCTAGTAAAGTATTTAAAAAAAACACAAACACCCAGAAAAAAGTCCTTTAATTGAAATAAACACACAATTCTTTATTGTTCTAAATTAAACCATACCTACCATCATGCCCATTCCAGCTGAAGCCAACGATCTCCTGAAATAAAAGAAAAATAATAAACCAACATCATCCTTACCTTTCCATGGTTCCCACGACAGCTTCAGCTCTGCTACATCGAGATGACAGGCTGGACCGCAGCAGAACGCTGCCATCCAGCCTGTCATCCCGCAGACACTGAGAAGCGCAGGCATGCTTGCGCTCCTCAGTGTCTGGCTGTGACGGCATCCAGATGAGCCGAGGTCATGTCCAATGAACTCAGCTCACCTCATGCACGTCACTGACAGCGTGGGAAAATTCTCCTGCGCATGCGGTGAGCGTGAGAGACTCGGCTTATCGGGATGCCGTCACAGCCTGACACTGAGGAGCGCAAGCATGCCTGCGCTTCTCAGTGTCTGCGGGATGACAGGCTGAATGGCAACTTTCTGCTGCGATCCAGCCAGTCATCTCGATGAAGCAGAGCTGAAGCTGTCGTGGGAGCCATGGAAAGGTAAGGATGATGTTGCTTTATTATTTTACTTTTATTGCAGGAGATCGTTGGCTTCAGCTGGAATGGGCGTGACGGTAAGTATGGTTTAATTTAGAACAATAAAGAATTGTGTCTTTATTTCAATTAAAGGACTTTTTTCTGGGTGTTTGTGTTTTTTTTAAATACTTTACTAGAAATTCATGGCGGTCATGTCTAATATTGGCGTGACCCCATGAATTTCGGGCTTAGGGCCAGCTGATAATGCCAAGCTGGCCTTAACCCCTTTATTACCCAGTGAGCCACCGCACCAGGGCCCTGGATGAGTTGGGTACAGCGCCAGAAGATGGCGCTTCTATGAACGCGCCATTTTCCGGGGCGGCTGCGGACTGCAATTTGCAGCGGGTGGGGCCCAGAAAGCTTGGGCCTCCCTGCGCTGCGGATTCCAGCCCCCAGCTGCCTTGTTGTACCTGGCTGGACACAAAAATAGGGCGAAGCCCCACGCATTTTTTTTTTTTAATTATTTCATGAAATTCATGGAATAATTAAGAAAAAAAGGGCTTCCCTATATTGTTGTGTCCGGCTAGGTACAAATAGGCAGCTGGTGGTTGGGGGCAGCCCGTTCCTGCCTGCTGTACCTGGCTGGACACAAATATAGAGCGAAGCCCCACGTCAATTTTTTTTTAATTATTTCATGAATTTCCTGAAATAATTAAAAAAAATTGACGTGGGGCTTTGCACTATATTTGTGTCCAGCCAGGTACAGCAGGCAGGAACGGGCTGCCCCCAACCACCAGCTGCCTATTTGTACCTAGCCGGACACAACAATATAGGGAAGCCCTTTTTTTCTTAATTATTCCATGAATTTCATGAAATAATGAAAAAAAAAAAAAACGTGGAGCTTCTCCCTATTTTTGTGTCCAGCCAGGTACAACTAGGCAGCTGGGGGCTGGAATCCGCAGCGCAGGGAGGCCCAAGCTTTCTGCCCCCCTCCCCCCCCCCGCTGAAAATTGCAGTCCGCAGCCACCCCGGAAAATGGCGCGTTCATAGAAGCTGGATGCTGTACCTGGCTGGCATACAAAAATATGGCGAAGCCCACGTCAAAAGTTTTGGGAAAAATTAATTAAAAAATAAATAATAATTTAGGGACTGCATCTTTATTAACTCCTCAAATGTCATTTAGTGTTAAAATAAAGGATTTATTTAAAAAAAAAATGGCGTGGGATCCCCCATAATTTTAGTCTCTAGCGGAGGTTAAGCAGACGGCTGGGGCAGATGTTTGAAGCCTGGGAAGGGGGTAAAACCCACGGAGCTTCCCAGGCTACTAATATCAGCCCCCAGCTGAATACCTAGCCTTTACTAGCTATTAAAATGGGGGACCCCCCCCAAAAAAATGACGTGGGGTCCCCCCTATTTTAATAGCTAGCAAAGGCTAGGCAGACAGCTGGGGGCTGATATTAATAGCCCAGGAAGGGTGCCATGAATAATGGCCCCCTCCCAGGCTAGAAACACCAGCCGTCAGCCGCCCCAGAAATGGCGCATCCGTAGGATGCGCCAATTCTGGCACTTAGCCTCGCTCTTCCACGCTGCCCTGGTGCGGTGGCAGGGGGTAATAGTGGTGGGGTTCATGTCAGCGCCAGCTGCCATGAAGCCCAGGTTAGTAATGATGGGCGTCTATAAGACACCCCCATTACTAACCTACAAAGTGTTAAAAAGAAAAAACACACTACACCCAGAAAAAAATAATTTATTTGAAATAAAACACACCATTTTATTTAATTCTTAGTTCACTAAAAATAATAGTTACCTGTCCACGTTCCTGTGCTGATCTCCCATGCACAGCTGTCACATCTGGAGATGGTGACAGCTGTGCATGGCTGCTGTAAGCTCACACTGCCGGGAACACGTCCGCTCCCGGCAGCGGGAGCCACTGACTGAGGTCACCGGAGTGCATTCAGTCAGCGCAGCTCCGGAGACCTCGTTTACGGCACTGCTGTACCGTGGGAATTTCTCACGATACAGCAGGGCCGTAAAGCAGCTAACCGGAGCAGCGCTGCCTGAACTCCGGTGAACCCGCTTATGCAATGACGGGGCTGCTTTACGGCCCCGTCATTCTAGCGGCGGCAGCGGTTCAGAGCGGTCACATTCTATGTGGCTGCTCTGAACTGGAGATCTTCGTGGGACACTCGTGGACTACTCCGGAGGGGTAAGGATAAGGTTGTGGTTTATTATTTTATATTTTATTACAGGAGATCGATGGCTTCGGGGAATTAGGTGTCTAGGTGAGTATAGGTGTAGTTTTTTATTTTTTACTTTATTTTAGGTGGCGATCGGCGGGGACAGGTAATGTATGAACTAATTTATTGTAGGTAACCACTGGCCACCAATGACATGTATTTAACATTTATTGGGGCACAGTAGGGCAATTTAAATAGCAGGATCAGACTGATGGGAACTACTGCTCCCATCGAGCTGATCCTGCTGGCACGAGTGGACGGGGGACAGACATAGGCCGATGGGAGTAGTAGTGTCACATCGGCCTATGTCTGCCTGCACGCACAGACACCCGCACAGACACCCGCACAAACATCGCACAGACACCCCGCACACAGACACCCCGCACACAGACACCCCGCACACAGACACCCCGCACACAGACACCCCGCACAGACACCCCGCACACACACTAATCATGACCGGTCTGATGGTCTGTGAGGTGTGGCTGACCTGTGCGGTCGTGGGAAAGTTCATGTGAGTTCATGCAGTCAAGCATGAACTCACATGAACCCTCTGAGGGCACCGCGGCTACTTCAAATGAACAGCTGATCGGCATCACCTGATACCTCAGCTGTTCATTTGAAATAACCGGCGGGAAAGCGCAGCACAGAACGGGAAAGCCGGCGGTGAAGTCTTTTCACTGCCGGCTTCCCCGCCCGGGTCCTTCGCTCCTTGGTGCTGCGCTCCCTGCCCGGTCCTAACTTACGATCGGGATGGGAGGTGGCGAGGGGAGCGGAGGATCGGGGTGGGAGGCTGTGGGGAAGCAGTATGGGGCTGTGTGATTGTTTAAAAGCCGGCGGCTTTTTACCGCGCGCCGGCTTTTAAACAATCAGGAGAATTCTCCCCCGCTGGGATGGCATTCTGATGACAGGCTGGATCGCGCTGCCATCCAGCTTGTCATCCTTCACAGACACTGCAGAGCGCAGGCATTATGGGAACTTCCGATTCCGGTATTCGATATTGTAAAAGTATCGGAATTAAGTATCGGAATTCCGATACTGCGAATATCGGCCGATACCCGATATTACAGTATCGGAATGCTCAACACTATCCGCGACCAATCATTACAGCGGTGTTTAAATGTGGAGCCAAGATCAGTGATTGGTCGCGGCCGATATTTAAATTTGGCGCCCAAATCGGTGATTGGTCGCTGTCTTGGCCCGCGACCAATCACCGATTTGGGCGCTAAATTTAAATATCGGCCGCTACCAATCACCGATCTTGGCTCCACATTTAAACCCCGCTGTGCTGATTGGTCGCGGCCGATATTTAAATTTGGCGCCTAAATCGGTGATTGGTCGCAGGCAGCGTCGGCGACCAATCAGCACAGCGGTGTTTAAGTTTTGCGCTAAGATCAATGATTGGTCGGGTCCGAAGACCGCGACCAATCATCGAATCGTCTTGGTGAGGACCGGGGAACGGCGCTGCCTGTGCGGCTACTTCCGCTGCGAGAACCCGGGACATAGCGGGCGCTCGCAGCAGAAGTATCCCGACCCGCAGCGCCGCTCCCCGGTCCTCCCTTCCACATGGAGGTCAGCGGCGCCGGCGGTCCTTCCGCTGCTACCGGCCGGGAGATGAGCGCCTCACGTCGGTCATCTCCCAGCTGCATCTCCGTCCCGCAGATGGGTCCGGCGGTCGGGTTCCTTCTGCTGGTACCGGCCGGGAGATGAGCGCCTCGCGCCGGTCATCTCCCGGCTGCATCGCCGCTGAGCTCCGTCCCGCAGATGAGCCGCTAACGGCCGCCATCTTTTTTCAGAAATCCCGCGGCGGACCAATGAGCGACGCGGGATTTCCTGGACAGACAGACAGACAGACAGACAGACAGACAGACGGACGGGATAAGACAATTATATAGTAGATGTTTTACTTGCTACTGGACAAAGGTGGTATTTAAGTTTTCTGTGATGTGGTTTATGAAGACTGAAATAAATAGTAAAGGTTCCTGTTATTCCTCGGATCGCCTCCAAGTGAGTAGCATTGTTACATTTGGTTTAGAATGCGGGCAGCGTTCCTAGGGAACACGTGTGATTACTACAGAAGTACTGCATGTCGTGGGTGACGGTGGCTATAGGCCACGGAGCAGCATCAGGCAGCATGGAGGACCTGATTAAACACCTGGTGCAAGCCCATCAGCTGCAACCGCAACAGCTACAGCCACGACAGCTGGCACAACAGACAAGTAAACTGCTTGTGCAAAAGCTGCAGATTGAATTACAGAGGTGGTTCAAGGCATGGTAGCAGCTCTGACTCCCAAAGTCAGCTGATGATTTTTCTATCCGGAAGGCGGTGAGGAGAGCCCTGCAGGAAATTTTTCTGTGATGCGGTTTATGAGGACTTAAATAAACCAGCCAGACTTTAAATACAAACGGTTCCTGTTTTACCTCCCATCGCTCCCAAGTGAGTATCATTGTTACAGATTTCATCAGCATTCACCTTAAAACTGCACCATGGCAGTCACTCTGTTGCAGATTATCCCAAAGTCATGTGTCATAATGCGTTCCCATTTGTCCAGAGAAGTGGTGGTCTAAGAGTAGCCAGGACCCTGGGCAGTTTAGAAGGTGTGCCCCCCCCCCCCTCGATACTCGATGTATCACATCACATGTCAAAGCGCATCGCACAACAGAATACATAACCTAGCGCTATTCATAATAGAGCAGGGGGGAGATTAATTTTCCCAAGGGGCCATATGAGAGACTGTTGTGGAGGATGCACCAAAAGGCTGAAACTAATTCTGCTCAATATTAATATTAACATATTATTTATAATTGTTTTTCTATATTAATTGTATGACTTAATATTGAGCAGAATTAAGTATGCTGACATCCCCTGTATACAGTATGAGCCCCCACATAGCCCCCTCAATCAACAACCAAAGCAGTCAACCCATGGGGCCCTTAAACATGTAAACCATAACAAATAAAAACATTAAAAAATTCTCTGTTTAGTTAGTTTAAAAACTCATATACCTCATAGTAACATTTCTATGGATATGGACTATCATATATATATTGTACGTGGGGGCTCGTACTGTATATAAGGGATATCAGCATACTTAATTCTGCTCAATATGAAGTCATACAATTAATATAAAAAATTATAATTAATATGTTAATATTAATATTGAGCAGAATTAGTTTCAGCCTTTTGATGTGGCCTCCACAACAGTCTCTCATGAGGCCCGTTGGGAATGTATATGTGTGTGTGTGTGTGTATATATATATATATATATATATATATATATATATATATACACACAATGGGGAAAAAAGTATTTAGTCAGCCGCCAATTGTGCAAGTTCTAACACTTAAAAAGATGAGCGAGGCCTGTAATTGACATCATAGGTCGACCTCAACTATGAGAGACAAAATGAGAAAACAAATCCTGAAAATCACATTGTCTGATTTGGAAAGAATTTTTTTTCAAATTTTAGTGGAAAATAAGTATTTGGTCAATTACAAACACGCAAGATTTCTGGCTCTTCCAGACCTGTAACTTCTTCTTTAAGAGGCTCCTCTGTCCTCCACTCATTACCTGTAGTACTGGCTCCTCTGTCCTCCACTCATTACCTGTAGTACTGGCTCCTCTGTCCTCCACTCATTACCTGTAGTACTGGCTCCTCTGTCCTCCACTCATTACCTGTAGTACTGGCTCCTCTGTCCTCCACTCATTTACCTGTAGTACTGCCTCCTCTGTCCTCCACTCATTTACCTGTAGTACTGCCTCCTCTGTCCTCCGCTCATTACCTGTAGTACTGGCTCCTCTGTCCTCCACTCATTTACCTGTAGTACTGGCTCCTCTGTCCTCCACTCATTACCTGTAGTACTGGCACCTGTTTGAACTTGTTATCAGTATAAAAGACACCTTTCTGCATCCTCATACAGTCACACTCCAAACTCCAATATGGTGAAGACCAAAGAGCTGTCGAAGGACACCAGAAACAAAATTGTAGCCCTGCACCAGGCTGGGAAGACTGAATCTGCAATAGGCGAGCAGCTTGGTGTGAAGAAATCAACTGTGGGAGCAATAATTAGAAAATGGAAGACATACAAGACCACTGATAATCTCCATCCATCTGGGGCTCCACACAAGATCTCACCCCGTGGGGTCAAAATGATCTCAAGAACGGTGAGCAGAAATTCTATACCCACACCAGGAGACCTAGTGAATGACCTGCAGAGAGCTGGGACCAATGTTACACAGGCTACCATCAGTAACACACTACTCCGCCAGGGATCCTGCAGAGCCAGACGTGTCCCCCTGCTTAAGCCATTACATGTCTGGGTCCCATACCTACTGTGAAGCATGGGGGTGGCAACATCATGCTTTGGGGCTGTTTCTCTGCCAAGGGACCAGGACGACTGATCCGTGTACATGAAAGAATGAATGGAGCCATGTATCGTGAGATTTTGAGTGCAAACCTCCTTCCATCAGCAAAGGCATTGAAGATGAAACGTGGCTGGGTCTTTCAGCATGACCATGATCCCAAGCACACCGCCAGGGCAACGAAGGAGTGGCTTTGTAAGAAGCATTTCAAGGTCCTGGAGTGGCCTAGCCAGTCTCCAGATCTAAACCCTATAGAAAACCTTTGGAGGGAGCTGAAAGTCCGTGTTTCCCAGATACATCCCCAAAACATCACCGCTCTAGAGGAGATCTGCATGGAGGAATGGACCAACATACCGGCAACAGTGTGTGCCAACCTTGTGAAGACTTATGACTCGCCCCCTGGGCCGTGGGGCACTCGGAACCGGGCTTCAGGGCAATGCTGGGAGTAGTAGTGGCGACCCGGTTCCGTGGCTCAGGGTGGTCAGACCAGTGGTAGTCTACTATGTGCTGTAGGTAATGTCCGACTACGCCACCCGTGGATTGCGGTTAGGGCTAACCGCCGCTGCAGTGCAGACCGCTGGGGCTGATATAAATGTGCAGCACTGAATAGTACAACTCCCCATGGGAGGAGTATGGCCCCAGGGCAGTATATATAATGGATGATGGAGGGGATGATTCCGACCGCGATAGCCAGGAAACGGAGGCCTCTTAAACAGTTCAGGGTCTTTATTAGAACAGGTAAAATGACCCAGAAACAGGCCCGGCTAGGAGGGGGCCTGGATGTCTGAGAACAAGTGGGAAGCTGGCCCTGGTCAGGGTGAGGGTGTAGGCCTACCGTGCTCTCTGTGCTCCTTCTGGCTATTTCCCTCCTTGTAGTGTAACAGCCCACGTTCCCGAGCTCATCGTGTCCTCTCGCCCGTATGGTTTGCAACTTGGGTCCATTTCTACTCTCGGCCTGGTATTGCATTGCTGGTCCCTTCTGCTGTGGCGGAGCCTCCGGGCTTCTTAGGCCAAGGAACATACAGTCCCCTGTGGGCTGGTTATCTGCTGTAGGACTTGAAATCCTCCCAGCCTCAGACACCAAAGTCTGGTAGATTAGTTTCTTTATCTGCCAGGACAGGGTCACTTCGCCTCTTGTCTCTGGCTCGTGGCTCTCCTACTGCCACACGTCCTCTTAGGCTGCAACACAACTGTCTGTCCTTGCTCTGGGACACCTCTCAATCCAGAGACAGGTTGTCCAGTTCTCCCTAACCCTGCCCCCAGTTCCAACTTTTATAGGGGCAGCCTGCTTCCCCTACTGGCCTGGGACAGGAGGTATTGCATGCTAATGGCCCTTGACTAGAGAACCCCCCCCTTGCTCTCAGACACAGCTTTATTATATTTGTGGCATCCAGGCCAGGGTGACACACTTACAGAAAAAGTTTGACCTCTGTCATTGCCAACAAAGGATATATAACAAAGTATTGAGAAGAACTTTTGTTCCAAATACTTATTTTCCACCAAAATTTGAAAAAAAAGTTCTTTCCAAATCAGACAATGTGATTTTCAGGATTTGTTTTCTCATTTTGTCTCTCATAGCTGAGGTCGACCTATGATGTCAATTACAGGCCTCGCTCAACTTTTTAAGTGGGAGAACGTGCACAATTGGCGGCTGACTAAATACTTTTTTCCCCACTGTACATATATACAGTACAGACCAAAAGTTTGGACACACCTTCTCATTTAAAGATTTTTCTGTATTTTCATGACTATGAAAATTGTACATTCACACTGAAGGCATCAAAACTATGAATTAACACATGTGGAATTATATACTTAACAAAAAAGTGTGAAACAACTGAAAATATGTCTTATATTCTAGGTTCTTCAAAGTAGCCACCTTTTGCTTTGATGACTGCTTTGCACACTCTTGGCATTCTCTTGATGAGCTTCAAGAGGTAGTCACCGGAAATGGTCTTCCAACAATCTTGAATGAGTTCCCAGAGATGCTTAGCACTTGTTGGCCCTTTTGCCTTCACTCTGCGGTCCAGCTCACCCCAAACCATCTCGATTGGGTTCAGGTCTGGTGACTGTGGAGGCCAGGTCATCTGGCGTAGCACCCCATCACTCTCTTTCTTGGTCAAATAGCCCTTACACAGCCTGGAGGTGTGTTTGGGGTCATTGTCCTGTTGAAAAATAAATGATGGTCCAACTAAACGCAAACCGGATGGAATAGCATGCCGCTGCAAGATGCTGTGGTAGCCATGCTGGTTCAGTATGCCTTCAATTTTGAATAAATCCCCAACAGTGTCACCAGCAAAGCACCCCCACACCATCACACCTCCTCCTCCATGCTTCACGGTGGGAACCAGGCATGTAGAGTCCATCCGTTCACCTTTTCTGCGTCGCACAAAGACACATTGGTTGGAACCAAAGATCTCAAATTTGGACTCATCAGACCAAAGCACAGATTTCCACTGGTCTAATGTCCATTCCTTGTGTTCTTTAGCCCAAACAAGTCTCTTCTGCTTGTTGCCTGTCCTTAGCAGAAGAGAAGGTGTGTCCAAACTTTTGGTCTGTACTTTGTGTATATATATATATATATATATATATATATATATATATATAATGTATGTACAGACAATATAAACAATACAATGTATGACATTTCAACAGTTACAGGAGGAGTGAGGGTCCTGCTCAGAAGCTTACAATCTATATGGAAATAGGGGGACACAATAGGAAGAACATGGTCATCAGCCAGAATTTGTCTAAGGGCAGTTACCCTGTGGTATTTGGGGGCATGGAGGATGTGGAGACAGGTGAATAGGCAGGAGCAGATTAAGATTAACATTTAGGAGGGGACAGGGGAGAGTTAGGTTGGTGAGTTGAGGTGATAGGATTGTCTAAACAGATGTGTTTTTACATACATATACATATATACCCTATATGGCCTAAACAGTTGTGTACTTAGCTTAATGGCATCTTCTTCCGACGCGTTTTCCCCCCTTTTGGTCATTCAGTGGTTCATCAGGGAATTCATTCAATCAGGACAAGAAAAGCAGACCACCATAAGCCGTACTGCAATAACGATAACAGCTCAGAAGCCCAGGGCAATATGCCCCCACATGGCCCCTACATACAATATGAGCCCACACACAGTTCCCCTATATACAGTT
The DNA here is from genome assembly GCF_046119375.1 of Phyllobates terribilis. Lineage (NCBI taxonomy): Eukaryota > Metazoa > Chordata > Amphibia > Anura > Dendrobatidae > Phyllobates > Phyllobates terribilis. The sequence goes on along the minus strand of NW_027363005.1, from coordinate 451,406 downwards.
TGAGCCTCTACATACAGTATGAGCCCCCACACAGCCCCCTAGATACAGTATGAACCCTCACATAACCCCAAATATACAGTATGAGCTCCCTCATAGCCTCCAATATACAGTATGAGCCCCCACATAGCCTTCAATATACAGTATGAGCTTCCACATAGCCTCCTATATACAGTATGAGTCCTCACATAGCCTTCAATATATAGTATGAGCCTGCACATAGCTCCCTATCTATAGTATGAGCCCCACATAGCCTCCATATATACAGTATGAGCCCCGACATAGCCTCCTATATACAGTATAAGCCCCCAAATAGCCTCCTATATACAGAATAAGCACCCACATAGGCTCCTATATACAGTACGAGCCCTCACATAGCCCATATATATAGGCACACATCCCATACACATATTAATAAAAAAAAAACAGATGCTAACCTTGCATGGCGCGTGCAGGCTGATGATGTCATTGAGTCGGCGCGTCACAGCACAGGGACAGGGGCTTTCCCGGAGCTGCGCTGCTATTCTGTATTGTCGGCAGCGGAGCTCCAGGAAAGTTCCCTGCCGGGATATGTGCACCACCATATTGAGGGCAATCTGGCCATGGGCTCCCCCGTAGCATCAGACCCCTGGCGGTAGCCCAGATTGCCCTCATAATCCGCCTATGGTCCAGGGCATGCATGGGTTAAATTGCATCAGATTTCGAGGTAAATAAGGATCCACATTCATTTCGTCCCTGGCTGGGATCCAAAAGAAAAAAAAAAAAATAGAAAATAAATATGAATTCTACATTTAATGAGACACGTGATTTCTATGCAATTTTTACACAATGCAATTAAGAGGATTCAGTTGCTATTGCCTTGCAGGTGTCACCTCCCCCGCACATTAAATTCACCAGCGGCTTTCACATTACTGGAATCGTTACTGAGAACGACTCCAGGGCGCCATGGGAGGTCTGTGTCTTCACTGCGTCTTCTTACTCTTCTGTCTCGGTAAGAAAAATGATTCCCTATTATTTTAGGATGGCCTTGAAACCAAATATGGCTGCCTATTAAAGGGGCTATCTCATAATCAACACATATATCACTTATGCACAGGTTAGGTGATGAATGTACGATCAATGAGGGTCTGATCGCTGGGACCGTCTCCGATCATGAGAACGGGGATCCCAAAGAGCATCGTGTGAATGACGCCTTAGTGAGCATGTGCGACCACGGCTCTATTTACTATAGGATTGGTGGTCGCACATGCTCACAATCTCAAAAAAGAGATAAAACCTTGTATTTTGTGTGTATTATTGCCCTGCTAAAAATCACATCTAATGCCATTTGAATGATCACATTTAACAATTTTGTAGAACATTGGGTTTTCTAAAGTAAGAGTGATAGTAGCGTAAAAAAAAGATAATTTAAGAAAGGATGACATACTTTTGGGAAGTGAGATATGGGATTAGTTTTCTTAAGATGCTTGTTGGCAATGGTGATGCCAGTCTTGTCTTACTCGAGGAAGAAAGTTATTTTCTCACCATTCTTCTCTGAAAGTTGTAGGAATATAGAGAAGTACACTTGCACCACATGATATAATGAGCGCTTTCATGATTATAATAATACCATGTCAACCTCTTAGTAATGACCATGTCAACTTTATAGTGTTAACCTCATAGTAATGCCATAAAATCAGCCTCATAGTAATATCATGTAATCAGCCTCATAGTAATACCATATAATCAGCCTCATAGTAATACCATAGAATCAGCCTCATAGTAATACCATAGAATCAGCCTCATAGTAATACCATAGAATCAGCCTCATAGTAATACCATAGAATCAGCCTCATAGTAATACCATAGAATCAGCCTCATAGCAATACCATAGAATCAGCCTCATAGCAATACCATAGAATCAGCCTCATATGAATACCATAGAATCAGCCTCATAGTAATACCATATAATCAGCCTCATAGTGATCCATAGAATCAGCCGCATAGTGATACCATAGAATCAGCCTCATAGTAATACCATAGAATCAGCCTCATAGTAATAGCATATAATCAGCCTCATAGTAATACCATATAATCAGCCTCATAGTGATACCATAGAATCAGCCTCATAGTAATATCATATAATCAGCCTCATAGTAATGCCATATAATCAGCCTCATAGTAATACCATTTAATCAGCCTCATAGTGATATCATAGAATCAGCCTCATAGTAATACCATAGAATCAGCCTCATAGTAATACCATATAATCAGCCTCATAGTAATAGCATAAAATCAGCCTCATAGTAATGCCATATAATTAGCCTCATAGTAATACCATGGAATCAGCCTCATAGTAATACCATCAAATCAGCCTCATAGTAATACCATGTAATCAGCCTCATAGTAATACCATAGTATCAGCCTCATAGTAATACCATAGTATCAGCCTCATAGTAATAGCATATAATCAGCGTCATATTAATACCATATAATCAGCCTCATAGTAATATCATATAATCAGCCTCATAGTAATATCATATAATCAGCCTCATAGTAATACCATAAAGTCAGACTCATAGTAATACCATAGAATCAGCCTCATAGTAATACCATAGTATCAGCCTCATAGTAATACCATAGTATCAGCCTCATATTAATACCATATAAACTGCCTCATAGTAATATCATATAATCAGCCTCATAGTAATATCAAATAATCAGCCTCATAGTAATACCATAAAGTCAGACTCATAGTAATACCATGGAATCAGCCTCATAGTAATACCATATAATCAGCCTCATAGTAATATCATAGTATCAGCCTCATAGTAATACCATAGTATCAGCCTCATAGTAATATCATATATTCAGCCTCATAGTAATATCATATAATCAGCCTCATAGTAATACCATAAAGTCAGACTCATATTAATACCATAGAATCAGCCTCATAGTAATACCATAGTATCAGCCTCATAGTAATAGCATATAATCAGCCTCGTAGTAATACCATATAATCAGCCTCATAGTAATACCATAAAGTCAGACTCATAGTAATACCATATAATCAGCCTCATAGTAATATCATAGTATCAGCCTCATAGTAATACCATAGTATCAGCCTCATAGTAATATCATATATTCAGCCTCATAGTAATATCATATAATCAGCCTCATAGTAATACCATAAAGTCAGACTCATATTAATACCATAGAATCAGCCTCATAGTAATACCATAGTATCAGCCTCATAGTAATAGCATATAATCAGCCTCGTAGTAATACCATATAATCAGCCTCATAGTAATACCATAAAGTCAGACTCATATTAATACCATAGAATCAGCCTCATAGTAATACCATAGTATCAGCCTCATAGTAATACCATAGTATCAGCCTCATATTAATACCATATAAACAGCCTCATAGTAATATCATATAATCAGCCTCATAGTAATATCAAATAATCAGCCTCATAGTAATACCATAAAGTCAGACTCATAGTAATACCATGGAATCAGCCTCATAGTAATACCATATAATCAGCCTCATAGTAATATCATAGTATCAGCCTCATAGTAATACCATAGTATCAGCCTCATAGTAATATCATATATTCAGCCTCATAGTAATATCATATAATCAGCCTCATAGTAATACCATAAAGTCAGACTCATATTAATACCATAGAATCAGCCTCATAGTAATACCATAGTATCAGCCTCATAGTAATACCATATAATCAGCCTCATAGTAATACCATAGAATCAGCCTCATAGTAATACCATAAGATCAGCCTCATAGTAATAGGATATAATCAGCCTCATAGTGATATCATATAATCAGCCTCATAGTAATACCATAGAATCAGCCTCATATTAATACCATAGAATCAGCCTCATAGTAATACCATAGAATCAGCCTCATAGTGATACCATAGAATCAGCCTCATAGTGATATCATAGAATCAGCCTCATAGTAATACCATAGAATCAGTCTCATAGTAATACCATAGAATCAGCCTCATAGTGATATCATAGAATCAACCTCATAGTAATGCCATATGATCAGCCTCATAGTAATACCATGGAATCAGCCTCATAGTAATACCATATAATCAGCCTCATAGTAATAGCATAAAATCAGCCTCAAAGTAATGCCATATAATTAGCCAGATAGTAATACCATATAATCAGCCTCATAGTAATACCATAGAATCAGCCTCATAGAAATATCATATAATCAGCCTCATAGTAATACCATCGAATCAGCCTCATATTAATACCATAGAATCAGCCTCATAGTAATACCATATAATCAGCCTCATAGTAATACCATAGTATCAGCCTCATAGTAATAGCATATAATCAGCCTCGTAGTAATACCATATAATCAGCCTCATAGTAATACCATAAAGTCAGACTCATATTAATACCATAGAATCAGCCTCATAGTAATACCATAGTATCAGCCTCATAGTAATACCATAGTATCAGCCTCATAGTAATAGCATATAATCAGCCTCGTAGTAATACCATATAATCAGCCTCATAGTAATACCATAAAGTCAGACTCATATTAATACCATAGAATCAGCCTCATAGTAATACCATAGTATCAGCCTCATAGTAATACCATATAATCAGCCTCATAGTAATACCATAGAATCAGCCTCATAGTAATACCATAAGATCAGCCTCATAGTAATAGGATATAATCAGCCTCATAGTGATATCATATAATCAGCCTCATAGTAATACCATAGAATCAGCCTCATATTAATACCATAGAATCAGCCTCATAGTAATACCATAGAATCAGCCTCATAGTAATACCATAGAATCAGCCTCATAGTGATACCATAGAATCAGCCTCATAGTGATATCATAGAATCAGCCTCATAGTAATACCATAGAATCAGTCTCATAGTAATACCATAGAATCAGCCTCATAGTGATATCATAGAATCAACCTCATAGTAATGCCATATGATCAGCCTCATAGTAATACCATGGAATCAGCCTCATAGTAATACCATATAATCAGCCTCATAGTAATAGCATAAAATCAGCCTCAAAGTAATGCCATATAATTAGCCAGATAGTAATACCATATAATCAGCCTCATAGTAATACCATAGAATCAGCCTCATAGAAATATCATATAATCAGCCTCATAGTAATACCATCGAATCAGCCTCATATTAATACCATAGAATCAGCCTCATAGTAATACCATATAATCAGCCTCATAGTAATACCATAGTATCAGCCTCATAGTAATAGCATATAATCAGCCTCGTAGTAATACCATATAATCAGCCTCATAGTAATACCATAAAGTCAGACTCATATTAATACCATAGAATCAGCCTCATAGTAATACCATAGTATCAGCCTCATAGTAATACCATAGTATCAGCCTCATAGTAATACCATATAATCAGCCTCATAGTAATACCATATAATCAGCCTCCTAGTAATACCATTTAATCAGCCTCATAGTGATACCATAGAATCAGCCTCACAGTGATATCATAGAATCAGCCTCATAGTAATGCCATATAATCAGCCTCATAGTAATACCATTTAATAAGCCTCATAGTAATACCATAGAATCAGCCTCATAGTAATACCATAAGATCAGCCTCATAGTAATAGGATATAATCAGCCTCATAGTGATATCATATAATCAGCCTCATAGTAATACCATAGAATCAGCCTCATATTAATACCATAGAATCAGCCTCATAGTAATACCATAGAATCAGCCTCATAGTAATACCATAGAATCAGCCTCATAGTGATACCATAGAATCAGCCTCATAGTGATATCATAGAATCAGCCTCATAGTAATACCATAGAATCAGCCTCATAGATATATTATATAATCAGCCTCATAGATATATTACATAATCAGCCTCATAGTGATACCATAGAATCAGCCTCATAGTAATACCATATAATCAGCCTCATAGTAATACCATAAAATCAGCCTCATAGTAATACCATATAATCAGCCTCATAGATATATTATATAATCAGCCTCATAGATATATTACATAATCAGCCTCATAGTAATACCATAAAGTCAGCCTCATAGTAATACAATAGAATCAGTCTCATAGTAATACCATAGAATCAGCCTCAAAGTAATATCATCTAATCAGCCTCATAGTAATGCCATATAATCAGCCTCATAGTAATACCATAGAATCAGCCTCATAGTAATACCATATAATCAGCCTCATAGTAATACCATATAATCAGCCTCATAGTAATACCATGGAATCAGCCTCATAGTAATACCATGGAATCAGCCTCATAGTAATACCATGGAATCAGCCTCATAGTAATACCATAAAATTAGCCTCATAGTAATACCATATAATCAGCCTCATAGTAATACCATGGAATCAGCCTCATAGTAATACCATATAATCAGCCTCATAGTAATATCATAGAATCAGCCTCATAGTAATACCATAGAATCAGCCTCATAGTAATAGCATAGAATCAGCCTCATAGTAATACCATAGAATCAGCCTCATAGTAATACTATAGTATCAGCCTCATAGTAATAGCATATAATCAGCGTCATATTAATACCATATAATCAGCCTCATAGTAATATCATATAATCAGCCTCATAGTAATATCATATAATCAGCCTCATAGTAATACCATAAAGTCAGACTCATATTAATACCATAGAATCAGCCTCATAGTAATACCATATAATCAGCCTCATTGTAATACCATAAAATCAGCCTCATTGTAATACCATCAAATCAGCCTCATTGTAATACCATCAAATCAGCCTCATTGAAATACCATCAAATCAGCCTCATTGAAATACCATAGAATCGGCATCATAGTGATACCATGGAATCAGCGTCATAGTAATGCCATATAATCAGCCTCATAGTAATACAATTTAATCAGCCTCAAAGTAATATCATATAATCAGCCTCATAGTAATACCATAAGATCAGCCTCATAGTAATAGGATATAATCAGCCTCATAGTGATATCATATAATCAGCCTCATAGTAATATCATATAATCAGCCTCATAGTGATATCATATAATCAACCTCATAGTAATATCATATAATCAGCCTCATAGTAATACCATATAATCAGCCTCATAGTAATACCATATAATCAGCCTCATAGTAATATCATAGAATCAGCCTCATAGTAATATCATAGAATCAGCCTCATAGTAATACCATAGAATCAGCCTCATAGTAATACCATAGAATCAGCCTCATAGTAATACCATAGAATCAGCCTCATAGTAATACTATAGTATCAGCGTCATATTAATACCATATAATCAGCCTCATAGTAATATCATATAATCAGCCTCATAGTAATATCATATAATCAGCCTCATAGTAATACCATAAAGTCAGACTCATATTAATACCATAGAATCAGCCTCATAGTAATACCATAGAATCAGCCTCATAGTAATATCATATAATCAGCTTCATAGTAATACAATATAATCAGCCTCATAGTAATATCATATAATCAGCCTCATAGCACACTGGGTTAACATAGTGGAAGCCGGGACCCAGTCGGACCTTGGGACGGAACACGTCCTCCCGACGCCAAGGATTGCAGGCCCTAGGTCAATCAGGGTTGCCCCCACGGTCTACAGCTCCTACACCTCATGCTCCTCAGCCTCCTCCTCCTCCTCAGCCTCCATCTCCGCATCAGTCACAAGCTGGAAGCACTGCAGCACTGCCTCGGCCAAGAGGCAACAGGCTGTGCTGAAGCTAATATGCTTAGGTGAAAAAACACACAATGCTGAAGAGTTATGGACAGCTCTGAAAGAGCAGGCAGATCTGTGGCTCAAACCGCTGAACCTACAGCCAGGCATGGTCGTGTGTGACAATGGCCGGAACCTGGTGGCGGCTCTGAGGCGAGGCGAGCTCACACACGTACCATGCCTGGCCCATGTGCTTAACCTCGTGGTTCAGCGGTTACTCAAATCCTACCCGGAGCTGCCGGATCTGCTTGTTAAAGTATGCCGCCTGTGTGCCCATTTTAGAAAGTCAGCTACAGCTTCCGCCGCCCTTGCAGTGTTTCAGCAGCGTTTGCAGCTTCTGGCTCACAGACTGGTGATGTCCCCACACGTTGGAACTCTACATTGCAGATGTTGGGAAGGATTTGTGAGCAGAAGAGGGCAGTTGTTGAGTACCAGCATCAAAAAGGCTATCGGTATTCAGTTCAGACTCCACACATAAGACCTCAGTAGTGGACGTGGATGTCAGACATATGTACCATCCTCCAAAACTTTGAGGACTCCACCAAGATGGTGAGCGGCGATGACGCCATAATTAGCCTCACCATCCCACTTCTCTGTCTTCTGAAAAGCTCTCTGCTCACAATCAAAGATGATGCATTGCAGGCGGAGCACGATAAGATGGAGCAATTAACCATACAGGGTGATTACACACAGCCAAGCCTCATCTCATCCCAACGTGGATTGGGTGACAATGAGGAAGAGGAGGAGGAGGAAGGACAGGAACTAGTTTCATGCACTATAGACGGTGCTATCTGCACAGCTGTCATACCGTCTGTTCAGCGTGGATGGCTAGAGGACAGAGAGGAGGAGGAGGAGAGCATGGTCAGTCATCCTCTTGGTGAGGACACGGAAGTCTTGCCTGTTAGTAGTCTGGCACGCATGGCTGAGTTTATGTTATGCTGCCTTTCCCATGACCCTCGCATTCTCAAAATTTTAGGTCATTACTGGTTGGTGACACTTTTAGACCCACTCTACAAGGAGAACTTTATATCTCTTATTCCTGAGGCGGACAGGTGTACAAAAATGAGGCAGTACCAGAAGGCCCTTGTTGCGGAACTATTAAAAAAATTCCCATCTGAAAACGCTGGAGGCAGAGGGCACACTTCGTTCGACAACCAAGGAGTACAGGCGAGAGAGACACAACTTCAATCCAGCAGACGCAGGGGAACACTGTCAAAGTTCTGGGAGAGTTTTCTCAGACCCTCCCATCGCACAGGCCCTGAGGCGCAGGGTACTCTCACAAGGAGTGCAAAGTTTGGGAAGATGCTGAGGGAGTACCTTGCCGTACCGTACCAACGTCCTCTGTGATTCCTCTGTGCCTTATAAATATTGGGTATCCAAGCTAGATATGTGGAATGAACTGGCTCTCTGTGCCTTGGAGGTCCTGGCCTGCCCTGCCGCCAGCGTTTTAGTGCCGCTGGTGGAATTATAACTGATAAGCGCATCCTCCTGTCAACTGAAAATGCTGACAGGCTGACTCTTATAAAAATGAACAAGGGCTGAATTGGGCCAGACTTCTCAGCACCACCGAATGATAGCAGCGTAACATAAACTCAAATCCAGTGTCTTTTCTTTGGGAGGTGTATTCCCATGCACCTTTTCACACCCCCACATGGGTATACGCTTCCTGATTTTGGCTATTTGCTCTTGTCCTCCTCCTTCTCCTCATCCTCCACCACCATATCACCAGGGTGACCGTGGTCCATGATGCAACACCCACATAATTTTTTTAAAGGGTGTTTGACTCGCCCCTGGGCCGTGGGGCACTCGGAGCCGGGCAATAGGGAGACGTTGGGGGTAGTAGTGGCGTCCCGGTTCCGTGGCTCAGGGTGGTCAGACCAGTGGTAGTCCTTTAGCAGTCCTAAGTGATGTCCGACTACGCCACCCGTGGATTGTGGTTATTATGAACCGCCGCTGCAAGGCCGACCGCTGGGGCTGATGATGTATGCAGCTGAGGTAGTGTGACTCCCCACGGGAAGAGTGCAGCCCCAGGGCAGTGTAGTGGATGGTGGGGGTGATGGTGCAGAGAGTCCCAGTGCCGTTAGTGCTGGAGGAGCGAAAGCGTACACAGACAGCGTACTGCAGTCCAATGTCTTTTACTCACAGTTCATGTACTCCGGGTCACTTCTGTAAGCAGTGACCGCCCGAGCCGTGCTGCGTCCACAAGGTGAGGGGCTCGGTCAACCCCAGGCAGTTCAGGAGCATGGCACAGGACCCCCTTCAATCCTTTCTCTGGCCTGCCTCACCAGTGACCCACTTTTGTCCAGCTGCCGCGGACTTGTGCGGGTAAACGTGGTTCCCGTTCCCCGCTGTCCTATATGGTGCCTTCCTAGCAGGTTTGATGAGGTGTCGCACCAATAAATGATCACGACCTCCGGTCTTTGGCTGAGGGCTGTTTCTCCTCCACCAACTTGGGATCCGGTACCCTTAATCTGCCTGACCCTTCACCCTGTATTCTCGTGGGTTCTTAGGGTCCCTTCTGCCGTCTTGTTCCTGAGCCCTTCTGTTTCTCTCTTTCTCTTTCTCTTCTGTTCCTTTCTGTTCTTGTTCCTTTCTGTTCCTGGCCTTCACCCTAGGCCTGCCTCGTCGAGCTGGGCCCAGACTGAGCCACAGCTCCCTGTCAGCCCTCTCTGGCTGAACTCCTTCTCTTACTCCACTCACTGAACTTCTCTCCTTCTCTTCTCTCTGTGCTGGCTGGGCCTCAGAGGCTAGGCCTGCCTACGGAGAAGAGCCCCTTGCAGAGGCCCCCACTCCGTCACTTCTTCTCTCTGACTGAACACTGTTCTAAGATGGTGCCCACCTTTTATACCTCCCTCTAGAACATGAGCCCAGGTGACCAGCAACCAATGGGCTCCTATCTACGCTCAGGAACCAACCCCTACCTGCTCCTACATCACTGGGTATTCCTACCCCCTCCCCACTCCAGCCAGGGACATGGTCTGTTGTGCCTGCATTTCTGTCTAATGGGAGCTGTCCCTCGGAATTGGGGTGAGTGTGCTAACTGAACCCTGGTCCATACTGTATCCTTACCCGGGAGTGGAATATCACACCTCTGGCAGAGGTGCAATACCCCTGTAGCGGCCGAGCCCTCGGGGCGCTACATTTTTATGATGCCTGTAAAAAAAAATTTTTATACAGTATGTTCATGTATACCCCCCAGAAGTAAATGTTTGTCAGCCCATACACTTAGTGCATGGCATTACAAGTATAGGAGGCCCGTTCCTTTCTAATGGTAAAAAAATTTTATGATGCGCTCCTCCACGTCTCTTCCAAGGGCCATTGAAGTGCCTCCAAATTTTTGGCAGCCCTTGCAGTCACTGCATAGTCCAACACTATGGGAGACTCTCTCCTTTCTAATGGGAATTTGTCATTTCTGTGGCCTGGTCTATGTGTCTTTAAATTCTTAGTGGGTTTTTTCCTAAACTTGGTCAGCCGTTGGACTCACTGCATACTCTATAACTGTATAGCAGACCCTCTCCTTTCTAATGGGAACATGTCATATCTTGTTACTGTGGCCCTGCTCTGTGTGTCTTTAAATTCTTATTGGGGTTTTTCATTAAAATTTGTCAGCCGTTGGACTCACTGCATACCCTATAACTGTATAGCAGACCCTCTACTTTCTAATGGGAACATGTCGTACCTTGTTACTGTGGCCCTGCTCTGTATGTCCTTAAATTCTTAGTGGGGTTTTTCCTAAAATCTGTCAGCCGTTGGACTCACTGCATACCCTATAACAGTATAGCCGACCCTATCATTTCTAATGGGAATTTGTCGTTACTGTGGCCCTGCTCTATGTGTCTTTAAATTCTTAGTGTTTTTTTTTCCTAAAATTGGTCAGCTGTTGGACTCACTGCATACCCTATAACTGTATAGCAGACCCTGTCCTTTCAAATGGGAGCATGTCGTACCTTGTTATTGTGGCCCTGCTCTTTGTGTCTTTAAATTGTTAGTGTTTTTTTTCAAAAATTTTGGCCACCCTTGCAGTCACAGCATGGGCATAAACACTATAGAAGACCCGCTCCTTTATAATGGGAACATTTTTTTTACTGAGACCCTCCTCTATGTCTCTTCAAAGGGGTATTAGGTTGCGTCCAAATTTTTGACAACCCTTGCAGTCACTGGATGCGCAATAACAGTATAGGAGACCCACTTGTTAATAATGGGAACAACAAAGCATAGCCCTCTGATGGCTCTCTAACAATAGCTAGGGCCGACTGCTGGCCTTTTAAGAATAGTAAGGGCCGTCTGATGTTCCTATAAAAATAGGCTTTATGACTTTCAGAGTCCCTCCATCATAAATAAAACAGGATGTGTCTGATGACACCACATTGCCAGATGAGGTTGTAAAATGTTAAAATGACATTTCCCGGTGAATGCATTTGTCATAAAAAATAACATAAAAAACATAACAATAGGATCTTTCTTTAGTATAAAAAACAGCATCACCAATTTAACCTCAATGTAATCACATTGTTCAGCTCATGCACCTCCTCCTCCATCTCCGAAATGACCACATCAGTCACAAGCTGACAGCACTGCAGCACTGCCTTGGCCAAACAGCAACAGGCTGTGCTGAAGATAACATGCTTAATGCTTAATTAACAAACCGCCCAGCGCTGCATAGTTGTTGAAAGCTGTAACACAGCAGCTTGATCTGTGGCTCTCACCGCTGAACATACAGCCAGGCATGGTCATGTGTTACAATGGGCGGAACCTGGTGACAGAGAAATGACAACCAGGGTAGATACGGTTTCCCTCTATGCCAGTCCTTTCACAGAGCTAAAGAATATGGCTGTGGTGAAATACAACTCCCACTGAGAAGCTGTTTCAGATTGAAAAACATTGTGCCCACCAGAGGATTTGTTTCTGAGGGCTAACCTTTCTCACCCGCTCAAGAGCCCCATAGCAGCTGCAAAGTTAGCGCTATCATGAACTCTCCTGAGGTAGAAGCCAAGGCACACCAGAGAATTCTCTGGTAGGACTGTCCAACCCTGCCGAGAAGCAGTCCTGGCTAAGAAAAGTGTGTGGGAAGATTCCAGGACACTCTATTTTTACTGAGGAGGAAACACACGCAAACATGGGGAGAACATACAAATTTCATGCAGATGTTGTCCTTGCTGGGATTTGAACCCAGGATTCCAGTGCTGCAAGACTTCAGTGCTAACCACTGATCCAATGTGCTGCCGTTCACCCTCTAATATCTAACAGGCTGGAGAAACTTGAACCTACTGCCACTCTATCATCAGCTCCTTTGTGAGAAAATGTATTTGGGCAGCCACTCAGTCTACCAAATAAAATTCCAGAGAAGGAAATTGAGGATGGCTTCGCTACTGGTACTGGGGGCAGTGCTAATACCATGGTGTTGTACCATAGTTTGCTGGAAATATTCCAGGCTGGTAGGAGGCAAGAAAATTCCCACAGAAAAGTACCAGCAGTAATGTTCAGGCCACATTTCAAGTGCAAGCAGCTTTAGAGGACTTCCTGGGAGAAATGACACGCAGGGTAGATACGGTTTCCCTCTATGCCAGTCCTTTCACTGAGCTAAATACAACTCTTATCAAAAAAAGTTGTGGACTGGCTCCGTACCGTCCCTGGCCACATTCACCTGTCCACGTGTTTGTGGTTAGGCAGTCCTTCTTAGTAAGTGCACTGGATAGGGCATGGGTAATGTTGTGGGACCCGTGCTTGTGGAAGGCGAAGGCGATACCGGGAAAAATACTGGCGGCTGGGGACCGAGTATGGACACCCGGCCGCCGCCTGCATGAGGTTGTGAAAAGCTTCCATCTCCACAAGCTTAAAAGGCCATATTTCAAGTGCAAAGAGCTGCCCAGAAATCTGTCAGTTTAGTGTTGCGGCCTGTGGGTGGGTGGGTGGCTGGCTGCATACTTGCAATTGCATTCCAAGTAACAGAAAACTAAGCAGATGATGGCCTCTATCATCATCATGGCCTCACCTCGGCACTATGAACTCTCCTGAAGGAGAAGCCAGGGCCCGCCGGAGGAGTCTCCGGTTCTCTGGTGGGCCTGTCCAACCCTGCCGAAAAGCAGCCCTGGCTAAGAAAAGTGTGGGGGAAGGTTCCTGGACACTCTATGGCTGCTTTTTTAATGCGGATCGGCCATGCTAATGTAGCACCCTGAGGATTCGGCTGCTACAGGGGTATTGCACCTCAACCCAGAGGTGTGATATTCCACTCCCGGGTAAGGATGGAGTGTGGAACTGAGCTCAGTTAGCTGCATGCACTACACACATCCCATTTCCGAGGGACAGACCGATGGTACTCCCACTAGAGAAATGTGCAGGTACGACAGTGTCTGTTCCTGGCTGGAGTGGGAGGGGGGTGGAACATCCCAGTAGTGTAGGGGCAGATAGGGGGAGCAGCCTGGGTAAAGTTAGGAGCTCATTGGGTGCTGGTCACCTGAGCTCACACATAGAGGGAGTATATAAGGTGGGAACCATCTTAGATCAGGGTCAGTCTGTCAGAGTGTAACCTGAGGAGCAGAGCAGAGGAGAAGAGCAGCTCCAAGGCCAAGAGAGAGAGAGGAGAAAGAAGGACCCAGAGGGGGAGAAAGAAGGAACTCCAAGAGCCCAAATTAGACCAGAGGGTGAAGAGTTGGCACAAGGGTACCGGATCCCAAGCTGGTGGAGGGCACTAATCCTCAGCCAGAGACCGGAGGTCGTGGGCAGGATCTGCCACGACCACCCACTAAATCCACCCGGAAGGCAGACCAGGAATAGGGTCAGGGAACCCAGAGACGAGGGTTTACCACCAAGAGGCCCGAGGGAGCCGGACATAGGTGGATCCCTGGTGGGGAAGGCCAGAGAAGAGGACAGGACAGAAAGGGAGCTCAGGACCACGCTCCAGAATCACCTGGGGGTTGGCCGAGTCCAGGACCTGGTGGACGCAGCACGGCTCGGGTGGTCACTCAAGGCCGGAGTGACCAGAACAACTGCAGTAAGTAAAAACCCTGAACTGCACAGCCCGACTCTGACTCTCATTTCCATCCTCGCTGCACCACCACAACCCCCATCCTCTGCAACTGACCCCCTGAGGCTATACCCCTCCCGTTGGGGGTTATACTACCTGAGCTGCACATACATCACCAGCCTCAGCGGACCCTGCTGCAGCGGCGGCCGTACTGACCGCAATTCAACGGGTGGCGTAGTCGACACAAAAGAACATCTAGTAACATCATAAGGACTGCCACACACTGAGCTTGACACCCTGGGCACGGACCGGGTCACAGCCACTCGGAGACTACAACCCCCATCTGATCCGGCTCCGGGTATCCCCAACAACACTGGCCCAGGGGGCGCGTCAACTTTGGCGTAGTCGGCATGATTACGTGCCCGCAACAACCGGGTACTGCGTGCCTGAAGAAAAGTACACTGTTACCTCAAAAAGAAGTCTCCTGCCGGTTCCGGAGGGTCCCCGCCATCGGGCCCCATCACAGGTCGTTTCCCGCCGGTTGTCCGCCATTTGCAGCTTTTTCCCGCCATCCATGGAGTTTCCCGCCACTGGGAGACGATTCCCGCCATTTCCAAAGATTTCCCGCCTTGGAAGAGCGGACGCCATTATGGGCGTGCCAGAGGGTGGCAAGAGGCCACCTCCCATCGTGGGCCAGGTCGAAGAATGGCGCCAAAAGCGGAAATCGCGCCCATCAACAGAGACTGTGATGCTGGAAGTGTCCATCAGCGTGAGAGAACTGCCCCTGGAACTGAAGTTGCCCCGGGACCACCCTCGATGTGGGCGGAGACAGAACAAGAGAACAAAGATGGGTGTCGCCTGGAGCAGTCTGGAGAGAGCGCACCCGGAGACAAGACGTCTGGAAGAGAGTCCAGAGAGAGCCTACCCGGAGATGGAGGGAGAGTCAGGCAGCACCGACCCAGTGGTCAGGAGCCTGTTGCAGGTCGCCACTCCAGAAGGCCTGCTGGAGATCCTAGCACAGCTTCCCCGAGACCGGGAGTGTGCACAGACCGCGCTGGAGGGCCTCGCACGGAGGATGGCCCGGGTGCAGCGGGAGACGTTGGCGGAGTGGAGCCGAGAGATGGCCCAGCAGACCGAAACCCGACAGCGGAGCACGCCACCTGAGACGAGGAGACAGACCGCCTCTGAGGATGGCGCAGGAGGAATGAAGGCAGGAGACGGCGCCGAGAAGGGAGCCGAACGAAAGGAGGCAGGTAAAGGGGACGTCTATACCCCGAGCCGGGAAACCGCGTGCCTGCCCCAGCTCCCCGTCGCAGAGCCCGAAATTCCCCCTGCCGTGCCCGTCGCTGTATCGTCACCACCGCCGACTAGGCCTCAACCGGAAACCGCGGCCGCGACCCCTGTGACGTCACACGCCTCGACCTCGAGCGTGGCCAAGCAGGAAATACCACCGGCCTGGTCGCAAGGCCTAGTACCCCCGGGCGCCGCTATTCCAACAGCGCCCCCTACCTCCGCGGAGCCACCGGCCTGGTCGCAGGGCCGAATAACCCAGGGCGCCGCCGTTCTTACGGTGCCCTTTGCCTTTAGGGTGCCCCAAGCCTGGTCGCAAGGCCTGGTCAACCCGGGCGCCGCTACCATCAACGCGCCCTCAACATCTAGAGTGCCGCACCTGGGTGAAAATCTATTTGCCCAGCATACGTGCCCGGATGGGCAGCCCTTTGTATGGCCCCAGGAGTACATTCAGCTGGAACTCCAGAGAGCAAGGCCCATGTGCGAGCCCCTGATTCCGGCTCCGAAGCCTGTAAAGAGGACCTCGCCCCCGCTAGAGGAGGCACAGTTTGAGTGGGACCCCACCGGAGGAGACCTCATGGGGTTCACTCAGGAGACTCGGGCGGCCGCAGCGGAGCGTGCAGAGTGCTGCCGCCAGCAGCTCGAGGTCTTCGAGAAGGAGCGGAGAGAGAGGCGGGTCCGGGAACAGCAAGCACAGATAAGGAGCGCGGAGCAGAAGAGCCAGACCAGGAGGAATCCCGGTGCAGCTCATGGTCCCCCTTCCACCGGGACTGTGATAAAATTCAACATGCAGCATGGGTGGGGCTTCATTAGAGACCATCATACCCCCGGCGACGTCTTTGTGACCCGCAGAGACGTAGAAAGCCATCTGCCGGAGGGACACAGAGGTCGTGACCTGTACGTAGGGGACGAGGTCACCTTCACCCGGCACAAGTGTGCCAAAGGACCCTACGCCCTCCATGTACATCGCCTGACGGAGGAGGAGCTGCGGTGTGAGGAGGAGCAAGAGGACCCGGACGGGTCTGAAGAATCTAAAGAAAGAGCAGGAGGACGCCGTCGTTGAAGTACGGTAGAGAGAGACTGTACATAGTTACCCGTCAGGGTATAAGAACTGTTCTAGTTAAAATATAGTCCCCGTTGGGACCAGCCAATTGAACTGATGCCCGTGTGTCCCTAGTTCCTAATACCTGGCCGAGGACTGAGAGCGGCCATATCCCCTTGTATATAGTTGCGCTTCCTAAAGCGCCCCCTACCGGTTTTATAGGGAACTGTTTTATTCCAAAAGAGACTGTCGCACTTTACCCGGTCACAAGTTGCACAGTGACCGGAGGAACCAGAAACAAGAATGTTATATATGAAAAGTTTATTGCTGATGATATCTATATGATGTATTCTATGTTTATGTTTATGAAAAAAAAAAATTGTATGTTTGGATGTTTTTTATATCTTACAGCCCGAGGACGTGCTGTGATTTACCAGGGGGGAATGTAGCACCCTGAGGATTCGGCTGCTACAGGGGTATTGCACCTCAAACCAGAGGTGTGATATTCCACTCCCGGGTAAGGATGGAGTGTGGAACTGAGCTCAGTTAGCTGCATGCACTACACACATCCCATTTCCGAGGGACAGACCGATGGTACTCCCACTAGAGAAATGTGCAGGTACGACAGTGTCTGTTCCTGGCTGGAGTGGGAGGGGGGTGGAACATCCCAGTAGTGTAGGGGCAGATAGGGGGAGCAGCCTGGGTAAAGTTAGGAGCTCATTGGGTGCTGGTCACCTGAGCTCACACATAGAGGGAGTATATAAGGTGGGAACCATCTTAGATCAGGGTCAGTCTGTCAGAGTGTAACCTGAGGAGCAGAGCAGAGGAGAAGAGCAGCTCCAAGGCCAAGAGAGAGAGAGGAGAAAGAAGGACCCAGAGGGGGAGAAAGAAGGAACTCCAAGAGCCCAAATTAGACCAGAGGGTGAAGAGTTGGCACAAGGGTACCGGATCCCAAGCTGGTGGAGGGCACTAATCCTCAGCCAGAGACCGGAGGTCGTGGGCAGGATCTGCCACGACCACCCACTAAATCCACCCGGAAGGCAGACCAGGAATAGGGTCAGGGAACCCAGAGACAAGGGTTTACCACCAAGAGGCCCGAGGGAGCCGGACATAGGTGGATCCCTGGTGGGGAAGGCCAGAGAAGAGGACAGGACAGAAAGGGAGCTCAGGACCACGCTCCAGAATCACCTGGGGGTTGGCCGAGTCCAGGACCTGGTGGACGCAGCACGGCTCGGGTGGTCACTCAAGGCCGGAGTGACCAGAACAACTGCAGTAAGTAAAAACCCTGAACTGCACAGCCCGACTCTGACTCTCATTTCCATCCTCGCTGCACCACCACAACCCCCATCCTCTGCAACTGACCCCCTGAGGCTATACCCCTCCCGTTGGGGGTTATACTACCTGAGCTGCACATACATCACCAGCCTCAGCGGACCCTGCTGCAGCGGCGGCCGTACTGACCGCAATTCAACGGGTGGCGTAGTCGACACAAAAGAACATCTAGTAACATCATAAGGACTGCCACACACTGAGCTTGACACCCTGGGCACGGACCGGGTCACAGCCACTCGGAGACTACAACCCCCATCTGATCCGGCTCCGGGTATCCCCAACAACACTGGCCCAGGGGGCGCGTCACTTATGCATGTTATTTCTCAAAACGCATTACGGATCAGGCCATTTTCCAACTCTGTATTCAAGAAATTAAATGCGCAAAGAAAGATGTGTGTGTGTCAAAGCACCATTGACAAGTGCGAGTTGATGTTGGATGGGCTGCCATTGCTTCTGCAACAAGCTCAATTACAGGATTTTCTGGGAGAAATGACAAGCAGGGTAGATACGGTTTCCCTCTATGCCAGTCCTTTCACCGAGCTAAATACAACTCTTAGCAAAAAAAGTTGTGGACTGGCTGCGTACCGTCCCTGGCCACATTCACCTGTCAACGTGTTTGTGGTTAGGCGGTCCTTCCCAGTAAGTGCACTGGGGAGGGCACGGGTAATGTTATGGGACCCGTGCTTGTGGAAGGCGAAGGCGATACCGGGAAATATAGTGGCGGCTGGGGACCGAGTATGGACACCCGGCCGCCGCCGGCATGAGGTTGTGAAAAGCTTCCGCCTCCACGAGCCTAAAAGGCCACATTTCAAGTGCAAGCAGCTGTCAAAAATTTGGCAGTATAGTATTGCAGCCTGTGGGTGGGTGGCTGCCGGCATTCTTGTGCTTGCATTCCAAGGAATGGGGTAGGGACAACTGAACACTGCAGTGGGACAAGGACGTGGACGGTGATTGTTGCAAGTCTGCAACGACAGGTGCATGGCGGGAGGCATCTTCGCATGTGCCAAGGATCACTTATGATGGGCACACATTTAGGCAGTGACCTGGGAGTCAGAGATGTTTCCAGAGGTCTTCCCCTTGCTGTTCCCATGTCTTTTCAGCACTGTATGCATGTGTCTGATGATGTGTCACACACCACATGGCCAGATAAGGTTGTAAAATGTTAAAATGACATTTCCTGGTGAATGCATTTGTCTTGGTTGAAAGCAATGCAAAAGTGCAAAAACGTGTCAAAAATGCTAGCCCAAGGTGTGTAGGAGTATTTTTGTTTTTGTTTATTTATTTTGCCTTATATACAAGTCATCACCCTGGAAAGGATGTTCCTTACGCCGTAAAAGTGGCGTAATACTCTGACGACGTTGTTGACAGCAGTGATCTGGGAGTCAGAGATGCTTCCAGGGGTCTTCCCCATGCTGTTCCCATGTCATTTGAGCACAGTTCCCATCGATTTGAGCAATTTTTAGGCCCTCTGCAGACCGCCGTGGGGAGCCACCTGAAAAATGCTCAAGTTTCCCCTAGACTTATATTGGGCTCATTGCTCGGGTTGAGCACCCGAGTATTTCAATTTGCTCGACCCGAGCAACGAGTACTCGAGCATTTTAGTGCTCGCTCATCACTAATGACAACCAAAAACATCCAAATAATCCTGATCAAAAAGTTCACATACCCTGGTGATTTTGGCCTGATAACATGCACAGAATTTGACACAAATGGGTTTGAATGGCTACTAAAGGTAACATCCTCACCTATGACCTGTTTGCTTGTAATCAGTGTGTGTGCATAAAGCTGAGTGAGTTTCTGGGATCCAGCCACTGACGTTTCTGGATTTTGAGATGGGGAAAGCAAAAGAATTATCAACGGATCTACGGGAAAAGGTAGTTGAACTGTATAACACAGGAAAGGGAGGCAAAAAGAGTATAACACAGGCAAGGGATACAAAAAGATATCCCAGGAATTGATAATGCCAGTCTCCAGTGTTCAAACTGTGATTAACAAATGGAAAATCAGATGCTCTGTAAAAACCAAACCAAGTCAGGTAGACCAACAAAAATTTCAGCCACAACTGCCAAGAAAATTGTTCGGGATGCAAAGAAAAACCAACAAATAACATCAGCTGAGAACACACTTAGGGGTGTACTCACTTTTGTTGCCAGCGGTTTAGACATTAATGGCTGTGTGTTGAGTTATTTTGCAGGCACACCAAATTTACAGTTAAACAAGCTGTACACTGACTACTGTACATTGTATCAAAGTGTCGCATCTTCAGTGTTGTCCCATCAAAAATATATATATGTATTCCGGCCCATTTTTGGAGTTTTGTGTGAAATTATGTCCAATTTGCCTTTTTTTTCTCAGTTTTTTTGTGTTGTTCCAATAAACACAAAGGAAATAAACATGCGTGTAATAAAACATGTGAAATTTTCTGAAACAATTTCAAGGGTGCCAGCACTTTCCGCCATGACTGTATATGCAAGTAGAGTCCTTAACCCCTTTACAACCCAAAGTGGTTTGCACGTTAATGAGAAGGCCAATTTTTACAATTCTGACCACTGTCACTTTATGAGGTAATTACTCTGGAACGCTTCAATGGATCCCCCTGGTTCTGAGAATATTTTTTCATGACATATTGTACTTTATGATTGTGGTAAAATTTCTTCGATATCACTTGTGTTTATTTGTGAAAAAAACAGATATTTGGCGAAAATTTTGAAAATTTTGCAATTTTCAAAATTTGAATTTTTATGCCCTTAAATCGGAGAGATATGTCACACAAAAAAAGTTAATAAATAACATTTCCCATATGTCTACTTTACATCAGCACAATTTTGGAACCAAAATTTATTTTTATTAGGGAGCTATAAGGGTTAAAATTGACCAGCGATTTCTCATTTTTCCAACAAAATTTACAAAACCATTTTATAAGGGACCACATCACATTTGAAGTCACTTTGAGGGGTCTTTATGACTGAAAATACCCAAAAGTGACACCATTCTTAAAACTGCACCCCTCAGTGAATCGGGTCATCATGGCAACATCCGGGAAGCCGCGGCACACATTGCTGGAAACCGGCAGGAGAGGTGACTATCCCGATCACCTCCCCTTGCCCCCGCAATGCTGCGAACGACTTCGATCCCAGCATTGCGGGGGTTAATGTGCGGGACCTCTCCCAGCACATAGCACCGGGTGTCAGCTGTGACAATCAGTTGACACCCGGCGGCGATCACGCCCGCACAGCCTGTGTGCGGGCGCGATCGCAAAGATGTACTAATACGTATCAGGCTCTTAAGTCCCAGGGCGCAGATACGTATCAGTACGTCTTGGGCTTTAAAGAAGTTAAAATTATGTGAAAATGGGAAAAGTCACAAAACTTTGCAACTTTTCAAGAGCTTTATGCCAGTTTTCTGGCAAAAACACTGGTGAATCGGGTTCATAATCTCTAATCCTTTCAGCTCCCTTTAATTAGACTACTTTCAACAAACTAATTATAAGTATTGGGTCTGTTTTTTTTTAATGCTTTTAAAATAATTGTAAATATTTTCAATCCCCTTTTGTTATAAGGATTTCCCAAAAATTAGCTAATCATAGGTTGTCGTGCATTCGTGACAGTGATTGACTGCGCGGTCACTTGGAAGTTTACATTGGCATCACTACAGGGCCGGTAAAGAAGGACTGTCAAGGACCACCAGAGTGTGGTAAAATGCGCCAACTAATTCATAATTCATTTAATTCTCACACAATATACTAAGTTAGTGTAAGTCTACAAAAAAACAACAAAACTTGGTGCTAAAAAAATTGAGCATAACTTTTTGAAAAATGAGCCAGGTTATGCCAAATCTTACATATTTTGTGACTTTGTGATCAGTTATCAACACAAATATTTTACTCAAATTACCAGATCGATGGATAAGAATTGGGACTTTTCCCTAAATCTCTCCAAAACATCACCGCTTATAGAAGACCACCCTCATATCCAGATCAGATTTTCTGTGAGAGATGCCCAGATTCATAATATAGTATGCCTACTGGCCATCTATGAGAAGTCCACCCCAATGGAAGTCCAGTTATTAAAGGAGATTTTACTGTTTATATAAGGGGCAGACAATGACAGTGAAGGGCCCTTAATCAGGACTTCTGATCTGGGCCCCCCACCCTCCATCAGGCACCACCTACATATACATTTCCATGTATATTTATATTAGGCACACATATAAAATTTGCACATGCTAATACTCTATACACATTTTAACGTATGCATATACATAGTGCACACAAACATAAAATACGGACATACACATAAGATGCACATACACAGTATACAGTCCCGGTAGTCCTCATAGTTTTAAGCATGGACCCTGGCAAATTGTAGACGGACTTTTATTGTACATGGGCTTTAAGGGAGAGAGGCTTCCTTTGTGGAGGACACTCATGAATGCCATTCATTTGCAGTGTACACCGTGTCGTGTCATGGAAAACACTCGCCCTGGTTTGGCTTTCTACTTCTTCAGCTAATAGCAATGAATTTGCCTGTCGATTTTCTTCTCATCAGAAGATGCTTTTGTTTAGATGTTAACTTCCATCTGACTGATAAGAAAAGCTTTGCTGATCTTCTTGTAGACTTCACATTTTTTGTAAAGAAATTATTTTCTTTCTCAGAAATGTCTTGTGACATTTCTCTTCTATGTGGTGCCACTTACCCTTCTCATCAGAGGACGCTTTTGTTTAGGTGTTAACTTCCATAGTCGGCCTGGACGTCTCTGTAAGATGGTTGCAGTTCCATCTTTGTTATAGTTTTGCATCACTTTTGCTACAGTATTCTGACTGATAAGTAAAGTTTTGCTGATCTTCTTGTAGACTTCACATTTATTGCAAAGAAATTATTTTCTTTCTCAGGTTTTGTGACATTTCCCTTCTATGTGGTGCCATTGCTGATAGCATGAAATGGGAAGGAGTTTTCTTTATTAAGTAACTTCCTTTTACAGACACCTGTCTGCTGGACATCTGTTTAATGAATAATTACACTTACTTGTGGTTCAGTTCTTGTTAATTAGAATTTTGTTGTCTAAACTTAGCTTTTCTCTTAAGACTGTTACTGGGATGTTCTCATTTTTGAAACATGATCTTGAATGAGAACTTTTTTGGGGTCTGCAAAATACCAAATCTTGTTTGCATTCAATGGCTCAAATTTGCGAGAGTATTTTGTAGTATGGTATCCCATATAAAATGATGATTCTGAAAGGAAACTACAGGTTTGCTGACAAATCTATTTGGGTGTACTGATTTATGCTAAACACTGTATATATATATATATATATATATATATATATATATATATATATAAACCTTATAAGTTTGGTATCACAGTAATCGTACTACTGACTCTGAATCATTTTGCCAGTTTGTTTTTACAACACAATACACACTGTAAAATGAAGGAAGCCAAACCTTGCATTTGTTCTCATTTTTCAACACATTATATGATAAAATGAATGGTGTTGTTCAAAACTACAACACTAAGCGTCAGCACACTGTGATTTGCAGATCTGTAAGATGCGTTCTTTGTGCTGTGAAAATACACAGCTGTGATATCTCACCAAATATTCATAGTGGGAACTTAAAATTATGTTTTTCTGCCATGATTAAGGATGGTTTGGATGTATGAAACATGTTGACCTTTTATTTCTATCTTTGTGGAATTAAGGCTGCATGAACCAGTCACCAACCATTATCTGTATATGTACAAATATTAAGTGCTACTGAGTGCTGTAGGAAAAACTTAGAATAGTGAGGTGATTTGATAGTCCTGCCACAAATAATCTGTTTCTACTGCACACTTAAAATCTCTGATAGTGGGAATGAACATGATTGCCTGCAGTAGTGCACTCCTGAGAGCTGGTGCAGCAGAGAAAATGTCTTGGACATGAGAGTGGGAGGTCCTGATTATGGAGGATGTTAATCTTAGCTCATTGGAGTGTAGATATGGTAGAGATGCAGGACTGTGCAGCAGGGTGCAGAGGTTTGTGGATGAGTGTAATGACTGGTACAGGGTGGAGGCACCAGTGTAACTGCTGGACAGAAATATGAGACTGACTGCTGCATTAAGGATAATGAGAAATACATCTAGTGAGAAGAAGAGCAATTAGTGAGTTACAAGTATTTGTGAATTCAAGACAAAAAGGAATCAGAGCAACAGTAACAGATTTTACTTTTTTTTAATTAATAATGGGATGAATAAAATCGTGAACATTATCAATAGACTAAATCAAAGTCAGGAAGATAGCCGAGGTCAGATACCAGGTGATCAGTAAATGACACGTCAGACGAGCAGTATGAATACCGCGGAGCCCGATGACAGAGGCGTTACTGAAACTTGTCCAGGTTGACCAGTCAGAAGGCCACAGGTAGATGGTGAAGGTCCTTCTATACAGCTCCAGCAGTGATGGTGGATCTGCTGGACTTCAGGGCGCTGGATGCTTAGGTGTCCCGTCTTTTAGATGGTTTTAGGGCAACAGTGACAGCATGCAAATGCGCGAGCAGCCCTGGATAATCCACGCCGGCAGGATGATAAGATCCGGCGGAAGATGGAACCTATGAGAAGAGAAATAAATATAATGTAAGTGATGGTACTCCATATTACATGATAATGCTGTGCAGTCACTGTGGCCGGACGGCAGAGGAATATTATCATACAGAGGTCAGGGGTCATTGTCAGCAATCATACATGTGACAATCCCATCACTGACAGATGACATCTACTCCACATGAATTATTCTCACTGACATCACACAACATGGAGTTGATTCTCACACTTACCTCGTCTCTTTTTCCCATTTTTTCCATTTTCTGAGTTTTGTTGCTCCATACTCAGATTTATTGCCGATTTTCTTTCTTCATGAGATGGAAATTCTGATGAAAAATTAAAAAAAAAAATCAATAACAATATCTTCTTATAGGATCTGCTTTGTCATAATATGGATAACATAAGAGACCTATAGTATTGTATAAAACCATGTGGGAATATTTGAGCCTTGAAGTCAACATTCACATTGCTGGTGCTGTAGACATGTACATACCTGGCAATGGGGACGAGGGTGGCAAGATGGTAACAGCATCGTCTGTATTACATACAGGAACAGATACTTTCTGCCTGTTTGAAGAAGAAAAACATGTAAATCTCAAGTAAACTCCATATAAAAGGGGTTGTCTCACTAGAAGAACACCGACTATAAGGACTAGTAGGACATATGACTGTCATAGTGGGGAAGGTCTTCTGCTCAAGACTACCTTTTATAGAGAGCTGAGAGGAAAACAACTACCAAGAATGGCCGGCATTTCATACTACATCTCTCCTACAGTGAGGGCAGCACTAAAAGTGCATGACCGGCCACAATTATGGGCTGTTATCTCCAACAATTCCGAAAGCTGAAAGCACAATGACCCATAACCATGGGGCGGTGGATGCTGCATTTGATATTATGGTATTTATATCCTATATTTGATGTTGTGCACATATATCAGCCTGGAGCTCCCAGTAATGACCCCATAATCTACTCACATTTCTGAGATGTTTGTGTTGGATTCTGGTGTACACTCTGGAGGGGCCTTGGGATCCTCGTTGTTCACCATCCCGTTAGTGGTGGTAGAGTGCTAAATGTGGATAACAATAAGTTATTAAATATATATACTTTTTAATTTTGTAGATCCTTTTTTGTACATATTTTGGATTTATCGATCACATACTTACTTTAGAAAGCCTCTCAGAAGATGATGATGCAAATATTCGGAAGATAAAGTTCTCATCGTCCTCACTTGTGTCCTCCTTATCCTCTGAGATCAGATGGTTGTCTTCATCAGAGTGATCTACAAGACATAGGTAAGGAAGGATTGTTAGAGGGTGTCAGTATAACACAGTCGCTATATCTCACTAGGTTAAAAGATGATGCAACGTAATAAACAGAATACATGAAAAAAAACTCCTGTACAAAATAAGGGAAATAGGGATACAGTACGAACCCATGGTCAACATAGCTGAGATCCATGAAACATGGATAACATAGTAGACCAGAAAAACCATGTGGAAATATTTGAGCTTTGAAGTCAACATTCACATTGTTGGTGCTGTAGACATGTACATACCTGGCAATGGGGACGAGGGTGGCAAGATGGTAACAGCATCGTCTGTATTACATACAGGAACAGATTCTTTCTGCCTGTTTGAAGAAGAAAAACATGTAAATCGTAAGTAAACATGACGCGCCCCCTGGGCCATATTCTTAGGGGGAATACCCGGAGCCGGATCAGATGGGGTTGTAGTCTCCGAGTGGCGGTGACCCGGTCCGTGCCCAGGGTGTCAAACTCAGTGTGTGGCAGTCTTTACAGATGTTATTAGATGTTCTTTGTGTCGACTACGCCACCCGTTGATTTGCGGTCAAAAGGCCGCCGCTGCACAAGGGTCCGCTGAGGCTGGTTGTATGTGTGCAGCTGTGGTAGTATAACCCCCAACGGGAGGGGTATGGCCTCAGGGGGTCAGGTGTAGAGGATGGTGGTTGTGGAGGTGCAGGAAGAAGACTCAGAGTCGGGCTGTGCAGTTCAGGGTTTTTACTTACTGCTGCGCTGTTGTGTTGGTCACTCCGGCCTTGAGTGACCACCCGAGCCGTGCTGCGTCCACCAGGTCCTGGACTCGGCCAACTCCCAAGGAATTCTGGAGCGTGATCCTGAGCTCCCTTTCTGACTTTTCCCTCTCTACTGGCCGTTCCCACCAGGGATCCACCTATGTCCGGCTCCCTCGGGTCTTTTGTTGGTTGAACTTTCTTTAGCTTCCCAGACCCTCTGCTCGGTGTGCCTTCCGGGTGGATTTGGTGAGGGTCGTGGCAGATCCTGCCCACGACCTCCCGTTTCTGGCTAAGGATTAGTGGCCTCCACCAGTTCGGGTTCCGGTACCGGTGTTGCCAACCCTTCACCCTTGTGTTCTGATTCTGGGCTCTTGGGGTTCCTTCTTCTCCCCTCTCTGGGCCTTTCTTTTCTCCTCTCTCACTCTGGGCCTTGGAGCTGCCTGAGCTTCTCTGCTCTTCTGGACCTCTCTCCAGACTGACTGACTCTCTACAAAAGACTGACCCTGTTCCTAGATGGTGCCCACCTTATATACTCCCTCTATGTGTGAGCTCAGGTGACCAGCACCCAATGAGCTCCTATCTTTACCCAGACTGCTCCCCCTATCTGCCCCTACACTACTGGGATGTTCCAACCCCCTCCCACTCCAGCCAGGGACAGACGCTGTCGTACCTGCACATTTATCTAGTGGGAGTACAGTAGTTCTGTCCCCCGGAAATGGGATGTATGTAGTGTATGCAGCTAACTGAGCTCAGTTCCACACTCCATCCTTACCCGGGAGTGGAATATCACACCTCTGGGTTGAGGTGCAATACCCCTGTAGCAGCCGAGTCCTCAGGGTGCTACATTCCCCCCTGGTAAACCACAGCACGTCCTCGGGCTGTAAGAGAACAAAACACCTCAAACATACAATTTTTTTTCATAAAACATCAACATATAAAACATATCAAACATTATATATACATTAGCAGCAATCACTTTCTCATAAAAACATTCTTGTTCCTCCGGCCACGGTGCAACTTGTGACCGGGTAAAGTGCGACAGTCTCTTTTGGGAAAAACAGTTTCTTTATAAAACCAGTAGGGGGCGCTTTAGGAAGCGCAACTATATACAAGGGGGAGGTGGCCGCTCTCAGTCCTCAGCCAGGTATTGAATAGGGGACACACGGGTTACTGTTCACACTTTGTCCCAACGGGGAACATATTTTAAATCAGCAACAGTTCTGGTACCCCGACGGGTAACTATATACAGTCTCTCTCTACCGCACTTTAATGACGGCGTCCTCCTGCTCTTTCTTGTTGGTAGGTTTCAGACCCGTCCGGGTCCTCTTGCTCCTCCTCACACCGCAGCTCCTCCTCCGTCAGCCGGTGCACATGGAGGGCGTAGGGTCCTTTGGCACACTTGTGCCGGGTAAATGTGACCTCATCCCCTACATATAGGTCACGACCTCTGTGTCCCTCCGGCAGATGGCTTTCTACGTCTCTGCGGGTGACAAAGACGTCGCCGGGGGTATGATGGTCTCTTATGAAGCCCCACCCGTGCTGCATATGAAACTTAATCACAGTCCCGGTGGTACGGGGACCATGCGCTGCACGGGGATCTCTCCTGGTCCGGCTCTTCTGCTCCGCGCTCCTTATTTGCATTTGCTGTTCCCAAACCCGCCTCTCTCTTCGTTCTCTTTCAAAAACCTCTAGCTGCTGCCGGCAGCACTCTGCACGCTCCGCTGCGGCCGCCCGAGTTTCCTGAGTGAACCCCATGAGGTCGTCTCCGGTGGGGTCCCACTCGAACTGTGCCTCCTCCAGCGGGGGCGGGGTCCTCCTAACGGGCTTCGGAGCCGGAATCAGGGGCTCGCACAGGGGCCTTGCCCTTTGGAGTTCCAGTTCATAGTACTCCTGGGGCCATATGAAGGGCTGCCCATCCGGGCACGTATGCTGGGCAAATAGGTCTTCACCCAGGTGCGGCACTCTAGATGTTATGGGCGCGGTGGTGGTAGCGGCGCCCGGGTTGACCAGGCCTTGCGACCAGGCTTGGGGCACCCTAAAGGAAAAGGGCACCGTAAGAACGGCGGCGCCCGTGGTTACTCGGCCCTGTGACCAGGCCGGTGGCTCCGTGGAGGTAGAAGGCGCTGTTGGCTCTGCAGCGCCCGGGGGTACTAGATCTTGCGACCAGGCCGATGGGGTTTCCTGCTTGGCCGCGCTCAGGGTCGAAGCGCGTGACGTCACAGGGGTCGCGGCCGCGGTTTCCGGTTGAGGCCTAGTCTGCGGCGGTGACGATGCAGCGACGGGCACGGCAGGGGGAACTTCGGGCTCTGCGACGGGGAGCTGGGGCAGGCTCACGGTTTCTCGGCTCGGGGTAATGACGTCCCCTTTACCTGCCTCCGTTTCTTCAGCTCCCTCCTCGGCGCCGTCTCCGGCCTTGATTCCTCCTGCACCATCCTCAGAGGCGGTCTGTCTCCTCGTCTCGGGTGGCGTGCTCCGCTGACGGGTTCCGGTCTGCTGGGCCATCTCTCGGCTCCACTCCGCCAGCGTTTCTCGCTGCACCTGGGCCATCCTCCATGCGAGGCCCTCCAGCGCGGTCTGTGCACACTCCCGGTCTCGGGGAAGCTGCGCCAGGACCTCCACTAGGCCTAGTGGGGTTGTCGCTTGCAGCAGGCTCCTGACCACTGGGTCGGTGCTGCCTGACTCTCCCTCCATCTCCGGGTGTGTTTTCTCCATACTCCTCTCCAGACTACTTGTCTCCGGGTGCGCTCTCTCCAGACTGCTCCAGGCGGCACCCATCTTCGCTCTTTTGTTCTGTGTCCTCCCACATTGAGGGCGGTCCCGGGGCAACTTGGTGATTGTCAGCTCCAGGGGCAGTTCCTTCACGCTGATGGACACTTCCAGCATCACAGTCTCTGTTGGTGGGGGCAGTTTCCGCTTTTGGCGCCATTCTTCGTCCTGGCCCACGATGGGAGGTGGCTTCTTGCCATCCTCTGGTACGCCCATAATGGCGTCCGCTCTTCCAAGGCGGGAAATCTTCTCTGATGGCGGGAAACGTCTCCCAGTGGCGGGAAACTCTGCAGATGGCGGGAAAACGCTGCAGATGGCGGGCAACCGGCGGGAATCGACCTGTGATGGGGTCCGATGGCGGGGACCCTCCGGGACCGGCGGGAGACTTCTTTTTGAGGTAAACTTGAACTTTTCTTCAGGCACGCAGTACCCGGTTGTTGCGGGCACGTGATCCTGCCGACTACGCCAAAGTTGACGCGCCCCCTGGGCCATATTCTTAGGGGCAATACCCGGAGCCGGATCAGATGGGGGTTGTAGTCTCCGAGTGGCGGTGACCCGGTCCGTGCCCAGGGTGTCAAACTCAGTGTGTGGCAGTCTTTACAGATGTTATTAGATGTTCTTTGTGTTGACTACGCCACCCGTTGATTTGCGGTCAAAAGGCCGCCGCTGCACAAGGGTCCGCTGAGGCTGGTGGTATGTGTGCAGCTGTGGTAGTATAACCCCCAACGGGAGGGGTATGGCCTCAGGGGGTCAGGTGTAGAGGATGGTGGTTGTGGAGGTGCAGGAAGAAGACTCAGAGTCGGGCTGTGCAGTTCAGGGTTTTTACTTACTGCTGCGCTGTTGTGTTGGTCACTCCGGCCTTGAGTGACCACCCGAGCCGTGCTGCGTCCACCAGGTCCTGGACTCGGCCAACTCCCAAGGAATTCTGGAGCGTGATCCTGAGCTCCCTTTCTGACTTTTCCCTCTCTACTGGCCGTTCCCACCAGGGATCCACCTATGTCCGGCTCCCTCGGGTCTTTTGTTGGTTGAACTTTCTTTAGCTTCCCAGACCCTCTGCTCGGTGTGCCTTCCGGGTGGATTTGGTGAGGGTCGTGGCAGATCCTGCCCACGACCTCCCGTTTCTGGCTAAGGATTAGTGGCCTCCACCAGTTCGGGTTCCGGTACCCGTGTTGCCAACCCTTCACCCTTGTGTTCTGATTCTGGGCTCTTGGGGTTCCTTCTTCTCCCCTCTCTGGGCCTTTCTTTTCTCCTCTCTCACTCTGGGCCTTGGAGCTGCCTGAGCTTCTCTGCTCTTCTGGACCTCTCTCCAGACTGACTGACTCTCTACAAAAGACTGACCCTGTTCCTAGATGGTGCCCACCTTATATACTCCCTCTATGTGTGAGCTCAGGTGACCAGCACCCAATGAGCTCCTATCTTTACCCAGACTGCTCCCCCTATCTGCCCCTACACTACTGGGATGTTCCAACCCCCTCCCACTCCAGCCAGGGACAGACGCTGTCGTACCTGCACATTTATCTAGTGGGAGTACAGTAGTTCTGTCCCCCGGAAATGGGATGTATGTAGTGTATGCAGCTAACTGAGCTCAGTTCCACACTCCATCCTTACCCGGGAGTGGAATATCACACCTCTGGGTTGAGGTGCAATACCCCTGTAGCAGCCGAGTCCTCAGGGTGCTACAAACACAGTATAAAATGGGTTGTCTCACTATAAGAACACTGACTATAAGGCCTAATAGGACATATGACTGTCATAGTGGGGAAGGTTTTCTGCTCCAAACTACCTTCCATGGATCAGAACACAACTACCAAGAATGTCTGGCAAGTAATACTACAGCTCTCCTACAGAGTAGGCAGTGCTAAAAATGCATGACCTGCCACAATTATGGGCTGTTATCTTCTGCATTTTCTGAAGCCAAAAGTACAATGACCGTTAACCATGAAGCGGTGAATGCTGCATTTGATATTCTGTTATTTATGTCCTATATTTGGTGTTGTGTACATAGATCAGCCTGGAACTCCCAGTAATGACCCTTTCTAGTCTACTCACATTTCTGAGATGTTTGTGTTGGTTTCTTGTGTATACTCTGGAGGGGCATTGGGATCCTCATTGTTCAGCATCCTGGTAGCGATGGTACAGAGCTAAATACGGATAAAAATAAGATATAAAATATTTTTTTTATGTACTTTTAGAGTTTTTTTTTAGTTTTTTTTACATATTTTGGATTTATTAATCACATACTTACTTTACAAAGCTTTTCAGAAGATGACGTAAAATTTTGGAAGGCAAGGCTCTCATTGTTCTCACTTGTGCCTTCCTCATCCTTTGAGACCAGATGTTTGTTTATATCAGAATGATCTACAAGAAATAGGTAATGAAGTATTATTAGAGGTTGTCAGTATAACACAGTCACTATTTATCACTAATATTAATGGGAACAGATGATCACATATTAGGGAAGATGAGACAAACAGTCGCTTAGTCTAGATGACGTCTCCTTCTACTTACTGATAAATAAGCTGGTGTCTGCGTCTGAAACAAGCTGAGGAACATACTCCAGCTCCTGGCTCAGAATGTTGTCAAAGTCCAAGTCACTCAGGAATGGATGAACCTTGATCTCAAATGCTCCTCCTAGAAAAAGAAAAACAAAAGTGATGCGGACATAGTCAGGGATGGCTCCATATCTGAACAGTTTATCGTAATCTGAACTAATGACAAAACTGAGCTGACATGAAGGAAATAAACTGAAAGTCTTAGTGTGGAGAACTAGAAATACAGTGTAACATACCTGGCGGCGTCCTTGCATGGTGGTCCATCTCCCACTGTGCAAGAGCGCGCACTTGATCTCCAGTCCAGAATGTCTCTCTGGCTTCCCTCCATGCTGTCTGTTTGTGTCTGTTTCTGCTGCTTAAGGGCGGCGCCCGATCACTTCCTGCTTTTTGTACCTGCTGTGGGTCACACCCCTTGTGCGTCCTCAGCCTATTGCTGTCTGTCACCTGGTATATAGCTCAGCTGCTCCCATCTATTCCTGCCTGAGCATAGTGTTTCATTCAGTGTGTGCTTGCACTCTGAAGGTGCCAGGTCCCGTTCTGTGTTCTCTTGTCTGCCTATCCTGGAGGCTGTATTTCCAGGCCTGTCTGAACACGCTCCTAGCCTGTTCCTCCTGCCTTCTAGGGGCCGATTACCTAGACCCGTTCCTGTATCTTGTCTGACCTGTCTGAACACGCTCCTAGCCTGTTCCTCCCGCCTTCTAGGGGCCGATTACCTAGACCCGCTCCTGTATCTTGTCTGTCCTGTCTGAACACGCTCCTTGCCTGTTCGTCCTGCCTCTCTGGGGGCCGTATTCCCAGACCCGCTCCTGTATTCCGCTGCAGTGTCGGTCTCCTCCGTACACTCAGTTCCAGTCTGAACTCTCTCCTATCCTTTACCTGTTTTGCCTCTATGTCCGTTCCCTTCCTTTTTCTGCAGAGTCTGAACTCGTACCTAACTCCTGCTTGTTGTCTCTGTACTCCCGTTTGTGAGTTTGTGGTCCACTCGCTACTTCTCTGCTAGTACCCTGTGGGTGTCTGGCTCTGCCTTTCCCTTCCTGTCTGTTCCGTGTGAACAGAGCCCTGTCCCCCCTACTCAGCCTAGCCTGCTCTGACTCCTTTGCTCACCGCTCCGGCGGTTCTAGCCTGCTCTGACTCCTTTGCTCACCGCTCCGGCGGTTCTAGCCTGCTCTGACTCCTTTGCTCACCGCTCCGGCGATTCTAGCCTGCTCTGACTCCTTTGCTCACCGCTCCGGCGGTTCTAGTCTGCTCTGACTCCTTTGCTTACCGCTCCGGCGGTTCTAGCCTGCTCTGACTCCTTGCTCACTGCTCCGCAGCCTTGCTCCGCTCTGACCCTTTTGCTCACTGCTCCGGCAGCCTTGCTCCGCTCTGACCCTTTTGCTCACTGCTCCGGCAGTCCTGTCCTGCCCTGCTTCTGCCCGCTGCTCCGGCAGTCCTGTCCTGCCCTGCTTCTGCCCGCTGCTCCGGCAGTCCTGTCCTGCCCTGCTTCTGCCCGCTGCTCCGGCAGTCCTGTCCTGCCCTGCTTCTGCCCGCTGCTCCGGCAGTCCTGTCCTGCCCTGCTTGTGCTCGCTGCTCCTGCAGCCCCGTCCTGCTCTGTTCTTGCCCACCACTTCGGGCGTTCCCTCTCTGCTGTGGTTTTCTACCGCATCTGCGGTTCTGTGACCCAGTCTGTACTGGGTCTTAACCTTTCTGTGCTCCAGCCCGTCCTTTCGGCCAGTACCTCCCTGCCTGCATACTCGCCTGTATCCACCCATCTGCATACCTGCCGTGTTTGCTTACATCCACCAGTCTGTGCCAGCCTAACCTGCCTGTTCCTGAGTCCCAGTGTGTACTGGGTCCTATCCCGCCTGTGTTCCTACCTGCTAGTGCCTCCCTGTCTGCACTCTAGCTGTGCTTGCCTGTACCCCTCTGCCTGTATTGTTCCTGAGTCCCAGTGTGTACTGGGTCCTATCCCGCCTGTGTTCCTACCTGCTAGTGCCTCCCTGTCTGCACTCTAGCTGCGCTTGCCTTTACCCGCCTGCCTGCATACCAGTCGTGCCTGCCTATACCCTCCAGTCTGTGCGCCAGCCTAACCAGCCTGTTCCAGTAATCCCTGTGTGGGTCAACCCCCGTGTCCGGAGTTTGACCTGGAGTAGCACCTGGTCCCTCTGCCCGGTTTCTCCCTGGTGCACTGGCGTCGTATGCCGTCGTGCCATCTTGGTCGGATCGGCCAGATACTTAGTCACGCCCCTCCAGGCACTCTCCGGTTCATGGTCCAGTGGAACCACA
The DNA here is from genome assembly GCF_046119375.1 of Phyllobates terribilis. Taxonomy (NCBI): domain Eukaryota; kingdom Metazoa; phylum Chordata; class Amphibia; order Anura; family Dendrobatidae; genus Phyllobates; species Phyllobates terribilis. The sequence goes on along the minus strand of NW_027363005.1, from coordinate 416,823 downwards.
ACACCCGCACACGCCAGTCAGTCCGGGCGTGTGCATAACATACAGTAGATGAGCTGATAGAGAAATGCTGATCTTCATGGACATGAGCGATATGTCCTTGGTCTAATAAGGGAATATTAATACTAGTATATCTGTTACCTGTCCCAAGTCTACGCACAGGATTTCTTCTGAGCAGCTCAGTGATGAGATTCTGAGAATCCTGGGGTGGAGCGCGATCACAATTCCAAATTAGTTCTCCTGTTACATAGAAAATTACAGAAAATAAAACCTCTTTACTGGACTGTAACATAAAGCAAAGGAAATAACTAAACAAATGTAACCAATCAACGCAATGATCGGATTATTCTACTCACCAATGACAACCCTTTTATAAAGCTCAGTGAGGGAATCAGCATCAAATGGTACACATCCCAGCAGGAATTTATACAGGATGATCCCCAATGACCACCAGTCAACAGGTCTTCCATAGCCTTCTTTCAGGATCATCTCTGGGGCTATGTAACATGGGGTGCCACAGAACTGGAAACCAACAGAACATAGAGATGAAAATCGATGAAACAATTATTATGACAAGATATCATCGTTAAAACACAATGCAGAAGATAAAATATTAGTGGAAAAGTTCTCTAGAAAGGAAGAACGTAGAGAAGAGACAATATTGTGATGAGATTTGCAAATAACAAGCTAAGTTCTTGTAGGTGATGCTGACCTCACGGTCCTGGAACTCTCTGGAGATGTCCACTGCTAATTCCTTGTAGGTGTTGGTTTTCGGTATCATTAGACCAAGTTTTGAAATCCCAAAATCGGTAACTTTAATATGTCCAGTAGATGTAATCAGGAGGCTGCAAAAGAGAAGATGGTTTTAGCCTCACAGACTGAATGATAATAAATGACAACTTTCCCCACTTTATTATACTACGGGGGCACTTACTTTTCCGGCTTCAGGTCTCTGTGCACCACACCGTAACTATGCAGGTATTCCACGGCAAGTACCGCCTCTGCAAAGTACAAGCGGGCCATGGGGACAGAGAAAGAACCCCTGGTGCTTAGAAGGGTCCCACAGTCTCCACCTATAGAAGAAAGGAAATATGACCGGTGAGGGGTTTATACAGAAGATAACCATGATATACCACGAGCAGATAACCATGATGTATAATGAGCAGTGAGCGGAAACATCCTGGGGAGATCACACAGATAGTGGCGTACATAGAAATCACAAGACCCCATATCAAAAGTTGTAATTGCCCCCCACCCTAAAAAATAAAAAAGAAATATATTTATATCCCTGTTGAAGCAGCTTGGTGTTCTCACCAGCAATACAACTTTTATGGCCATTTTAGAGTATGATGCTCCCAAAAATGCCCACACCCACACTCAATGAGTATGGTATCCCCACAGTGAATCCTCCTAAGGAGGCCACCACTTAGAAGGAGGCCAGCCACAACCCCCTACTCGGTGTGATGGCACCCACAGCAACCCTCCCACTCAGGATAATGGTTCCCACAGTCCCTCACACAATATAATGGTCCGCATAACTCCCCACTCAGTATGATGTCCCCACACAGAATGGGGGCCTCCATATAGAGTGAGGACCCCCACAGCACCCCACTTAATATGATGACCTCCACTCAGCATTCACAGTCCCCCCATATCTAGTCATACGGCCCCCTTTCAGTATTTTGGCCCCTACTAGCCACCTACTCAGTATTTTTGCCCCCACCAGCCCCACCTCCTTGAAGAAGCAAATAACGCTGAAATTGTGATGACAGGTGGAGGGATGCTGCCCACTGCCGAGCGTCGACAGACCCCCTCCGACTGATGAGCCCCATAGCGCCCCTGCACCAAGATCAATGAATTTACGAGCATCTTGGTAATAGATAACCTATAGTAAATGCTCTGTGGGGATGTAACCAACAATGTCCTAATGATATGAGCAGTGATAAGATGAAAGCAGACATGGGCTGAATATAATACAATAGATGTGTCTTACCTCCTACATACTCCATGACCATACACAGGTGAGATCTAGTTGGAAAGGAGCAGAGCATGGAGACCACAAAGGGACAATCAGCAAATGTTAAGATGTCCCTCTCCAGAAAGGCCCATTCCAATCTCTGTGCAGTATTTAGGTTCCGCTTAGCCATTTTCTTCATAGCAAAGGTCTGGTGTGAGTCTTTATGATGCACCAAGTAGACGGCCCTGTAGATAAGGAGAATCCATCGGTTATAATAAATCCTTATTAATAATCCATCTATAGAAATCATTATATGTTTAATACTGGTATCCAAGGGGTAACATTTCTCCTTGCGGAGAGTGACATGTTAAGCTTGTCAAGGTGAGGAGACTTTTAAGCCTCAATGATCCTCTGGGAAATATGCAAATTGTCTCTTCAGAGAGGAAGAGAACTAGAACTCTAGTGCCCCTTATAGGAAGTAGTAATCCTAAAAGTCAATATCAACCCTTTAACGAGCCTTATCACATGACATGGAATAATAGCCATAACCAAAATCTCAATTTTCGGACACTATGTTTTGGGGTACAAGCACTCATCAGTGCAAAGTGTGAGATATGGTTTGGCTGGGTGAGAGGCATCTGAACGGGATCCAAGCGGTAATGTTTCTCCTTGCGGAAAAAGCCATGTTAAGCATGTCAAGGTGAGGAGACTTTTAAGCTGCAATGCTCTTCTGGGAAATATGCAAATTGTCTCTTTTCAGAGAGGAAGAGAACTAGCACCCTAGTGCCACCTATAGGAAGTAGCAATCCTATTTCCCAGAGGAGCATTGTGGCTTAAAAGTCTCCTCATGTCCGCAAGGAGAAACGTCAACCCCTTGGATACCGGTCAGACACCTCTCACCCAGTCAAACCATTCACACTTTGCACTGAAGAGGGGCAGTACCCCAGAACACAGTTCCTGCAAATTGAGATTTGGTTTTGGCTATTATCCTAAGTCATGTGACAAGGCTTGATAAAGGGTCGATATTGACTTTTAGGATTGCTACTTCCTATAGGTGGAGTTCTAGTTTGCTTCCTCTCTGAAGAGACAATTTGCATATGTTTAATACTAGAAGTCTGGCCGCCACTATAAATCCACATCTAGAAATACATAAAATAGCACTACATAGATCACCTATTGGAGGTCTCCACAATGCCACTTCTGCCGCAGCCATCACCCAGGTCACATTATAGATACGAGAATCTATCGAAATTCTCTTTGGGCAGATTCGCTATAACTGACCAAATACAATTTAGTGCAAATAAAATTGGTCCAAAATGAATGTGCTCCAGGGCTCTCTTCTGCTGCTGAGGCCAGTGATTGGGCCCACATGGTCATGGTGGAGGGTGTAGATGTCATTGACGTCAATATAGTGTCACCCTTCATGTGACCATGTGTAGCCAACTTCTCTGATCAGCTTCATAATGGAGCCCCCCCATCAAAACAAAGATCAGAGTGGAGAGCAGAAAAGCTCAGGTGGAGGAGGCAGCATAAGAACAGATGAGGGTCTAGCACAGGCGAATGTAATAATATTATATTATTATATATTATATTATATGTAATTATATTATTTAAATCGCTTTCCTTACAGTTTGATTTGCTACAGATCATATAATTCCCTATGATAACACTGAATGGTAGAGTGCAGGAGCAGAAGCATTGTCATAGGGAACCCTGAGAAATGTGGATTATGGCAACAGAAATCTCACCCAAAATTTCCACTGCTGATGAGTTTGGAAGTTTCATAGTCGCTCATATGCGGCTTTCTCGCCGGAACCAATGAATCCATCACGCTCTATAAAAGAATAAGAAATAATACTGATTTATCGAAGATGCAGGAAAAAAGTTACAGATGCAAAAACTTCCCCCATATTATGTCCCAGATGATTTACACTGATATGATGTTGGGAGGATACAAACCGGACGCTGGGCAGACCTGGCGCTAGCACCCTGCACACCCAGGCAAGTGCCGGGGCCCTGAGTAGGCGAGGGGCCCACTTGCTGTCGGGCACCCTGGCGTGCTATGGGACCGGTGAGCAGAGGAGAGTGGTGCCAGCGCCAGCTAGTGGGCCTTGCTCCCCCCCCCCAATGCTTGCCCTGGACCACGGCCACCACAATACTTACCTCTCCACAGCTGGTGAGCAGTGAGGTGAGCATTTGATTTTTTTTTTTTATGTATGGAGGTATGGAGCATTATATGGGGGGAGAAGTGACATCCTGCATGGGGCATTATATGGGGGGGAGGTAGGGACATTCTGCGTGGGGTATTATATGGGGGGGAGAAGTGACATCCTGCATGGGGCATTATATGGGGGGGAGTGACATCCTGCATGGGGCATTATATGGGGTGAGAGGTGACATCCTACATGAGGCATTATATGGGGGGGACATCCTGCATGGGGCATTATATAGGGGGGTGACATCCTGCATGGGGTATTATATGAGGGGAGAAGTGACATCCTGCATGGGTCATTATATGGGGGGGAGTGACATCCAGCATAGGGCTTTATATGGGGTGAGAGGTGACATTCTGCATGGGGCATTACATGGGGGGTGATATCCTGCATGGGGCATTATATGGGGGGAGTGACATCCTGCATGGGGTATTATATGGGGGGAGAAGTGACATCCTGCATGGGGCATTATATGGGGTGAGAGGTGACATCCTGCATGGGGCAATATATGGGGTGAGAGGTGACATCCTACATGGGGCAGTATGTGTTGGGGGGACATCCTGCATGGGGCATTATATGGGGGGGTGACATCCTGCATGGGGCATTATATGGGGGGTGACATCCTGTATGGGCCATTATGTGGGGTGGGACATCCTGCATGCAGCATTATGTGGGGGGGACATCCTGCATGGGGAATTATATGGGGGGTGACATCCTGCATGGGGCATTATGTGGGGGGGATATCCTGCATGGGGCATTATGTGTGGGGGACATCCTGCATGGGGCATTATGTGGGGTGGGACATCCTGCATGGGACATTATGTGGAGGGGACATCCTGCATGGGGAATTATATGGGGGGTGACATCCTGCATGGGCCATTATATAGGGGGGTGACATCCTGCATGGGGTATTATATGAGGGGGAGAAGTGACATCCTGCATGGGTCATTATATGGGGGGGGGAAGTGACATCCAGCATAGGGCTTTATATGGGGTGAGAGGTGACATTCTGCATGGGGCATTATATGGGGGGTGACATCCTGCATGGGGCATTATATGGGGGAAGTGACATCCTGCATGGGGTATTATATGGGGGGAGAAGTGACATCCTGCATGGGGCATTATATGGGGTGAGAGGTGACATCCTGCATGGGTCATTATATGGGGGGGGGAAGTGACATCCAGCATAGGGCTTTATATGGGGTGAGAGGTGACATTCTGCATGGGGCATTATATGGGGGGTGACATCCTGCATGGGGCATTATATGGGGGAAGTGACATCCTGCATGGGGTATTATATGGGGGGAGAAGTGACATCCTGCATGGGGCATTATATGCGGTGAGAGGTGACATCCTGCATGGGGCAATATATGGGGTGAGAGGTGACATCCTACATGGGGCAGTATGTGTTGGGGGGACATCCTGCATGGGGCATTATATGGGGGGGTGACATCCTGCATGGGGCATTATATGGGGGGTGACATCCTGTATGGGCCATTATGTGGGGTGGAACATCGTGCATGGAGCATTATGTGGGGGGGACATCCTGCATGGGGAATTATATGGGGGGTGACATCCTGCATGGGGCATTATGTGGGGGGGATATCCTGCATGGGGCATTATGTGTGGGGGACATCCTGCATGGGGCATTATGTGGGGTGGGACATCCTGCATGGGGCATTATGTGGAGGGGACATCCTGCATGGGGAATTATATGGGGGGTGACATCCTGCATGGGCCATTATGTGGGGGGGCACAGCCTGCATGGGGCATTATGTGGGGGGCACAGCCTGCATGGGGCATTATGTGGGAGGGACATTCTGCATGAGGAATTATATGGGGGGTGACATCCTGCATGGGCCATTATGTGGGAGGGGGACATCCTGCATGGGGCATTATGTGGGGGGGGGCACAGCCTGCATGTGGCATTATGTGGGGGGTCAAAGCCTGCATGGGGCATTATGTGGGGGTCACAGCCTGCATGGAGCATTATGTGGGGGGTCAAAGCCTGCATGGGGCATTATGTGGGGGGCACAGCCTGCATGGGGCATTATGTGTGGGGTCACAGCCTGCATGGGGCATTATGTGGGGGGGGGGGCACAGCCTGCATGGGGCATTATATAGGGGGGGGCACAGCCTGCATGGGGCATTATGTGGGGGGCACAGCCTGCATGGGGCATTTTGTGGGGGGCACAGCCTGCATGGAGCATTATGTGGGGGGCACAGCCTGCATGGGGCATTATGTGGGGGGCACAGCCTGCATGGGGCATTATGTGTGGGGTCACAGCCTGCATGGGGCATTATATGGGGGCACAGCCTGCGTGGAGCATTTTATGGGGTCCATTATTCTATATGGAGCAATATATGGAGCTCATAATACGGTATAGAGGACTATGTGGTGCCATTATACTGTGTGGAGGACATTACTGTCCGGTCTGCACTGTGAGCTGTGAGGATTCGCCGCTTTCTGAGTTATTGTGGAATTTACAATAGATATCGCTCATGTAATGTAAGAAGTGAAATCTTCGGGCTTGTACTATATATATATATATATATATATATATATATATATATTTATCTGCGGTATCTGTGCATCATGAATCGTGGTATGTGTTAAAGGGGCCACTGAGACTCTTTCGCCCAGGGCCCACGAAATCCTGGAGCCGCCCTGCAACGGTCATCATACATTACTATAACATTCTGGATAATGTGGGAGATCACACAGAGGAGGACTTACAGGTAATCTGTCACCAGGTGTTTGCTATGTATTCTGAAAGCACCATGATGTAGGGGCAGAGACCCTGATTCCAGTGACGTGTTACTTACTAGGCTGTGTGTGGCTGTTTCAATAAAATCAGTAGATTATCACTAGAAGACTATCTGTCTAGCCAGGTAGTCCTATTGCTTTGTACCCCTGCCTCCACCACTGATTAGCAGCTTTCTGCCTATGCACAGTGTACACAGAAAGCTGCCAATCAATGGTGTGGGCGGGGTTATACAAGACTCAGCATTCAGAGCTCTGCAGCAGAAAAAAATAGTGATTTTATCACAACTGCTCCACCGAGTAAAGTAATCAACACAGGAATCAGGGTCTCTGTCCCTGCATCATGCTTCTCTCAGACCAAATAGCATAAACCTGGTGACAGATTCCCTGTAATTCAAATGTAATTAACACCATAGGGTCATCTACACTTAGAATAGAGACGTCCCATGGTTGTATGGGGGATAATACTGGACGAGTCATTCACACCCCATGATCTGATGACACACACGCATCCCCCTCTATGATACTTACGGATTCTTGGATCTCCGGGATCTCACTAATTCCATTGTTAGGATTCGACAGCTCAGTTGTTTCTAAAATAATGATGAAGAAATGAAATGTATTAGAGGATATTATTCCTACATAGATAATACAGCAATATAACGGAGAAATGACAAGATGTCTGTAAATGGGATTAATACTCGTCATATGGGGATTCTAAATATGAGAATATACGGGGAATCCATAGATAAATGTCATGTAAATGATGGAGGAACCCCTTCATAAATAACAAAAGACTGACCATCACTTCCGAAAAGAAAATGGGTGTGAACAGGTGCATACTAAGAGTAGCCATCCAAATACATAACTAACAAAGTTGCACTCTGTAACGCTATAGCATGTAAACATGAAATAAATGAAATTTGAATTGCATTACTGCTGTAGAAAATAGGATAAAAGGAAGATACTTAGTGCATAATTTGGCCAATTCATGCATGGCCAGAAGCCACGGCAAGGCGACCTTCTTTTTCTGGGTGCATGCCAAGTAGCCACGGCAAGGTGACCTTTTTTTTTGCTGGGTGCATGCCCAGCGGTCACGGCAAGACGACCTTCTTTTGCTGGGTGCTTGCCCAGCAGTCACGACAAGGCGACCTTCTTTTGCTGGGTGCATGCCAAGCAGTCACGACAAGGCGACCTTCTTTTGCTCGGTGCATGCCCAGCAGCCACGGCAAGGCGACCTTCTTTTGCTCGGTGCATGCCCAGCAGTCACGGCAAGGCAACCTTTTTTGCTGGGAACCTATCTCCACCCATCAGCCCGCGGTGGTTTTAATTACAACAGGATCCTACCTACCCATATAAATGTAGGCTTCAGCCTAGGAGAGGATTCACATTAGGAGAGGATTCCAACAAAAAGATCGCCTTGTCATTGGCTGCTGGGCATTCATGAATTGGCCAAATTATGTGCTCAGTATCTTACTTTTTTCCCATTTTCTAGAGCAGTAATGCAATTTAAATTTAATTTATTTCATGTTACTTGCTATAGCACTGCAGAATGGACCCTCCATCACATGAATGAGGAAGCCCCCACCCACGCTGCACATACGAGTGATGGTAAGAGAGCTGAAACATAGGAGAGATTTGCAAATTAGCCTGGAAGTGCACTGGGGGCGTGTCACTGCACTTGGATTTCTTCTTTCACGCCCCCAGCGCACTTCCATTCTGATTTGTATATGGTGTCTACTTTACATTTCTCCTGACTGGCACATTGGATTTCTACAAACAATTATTATTAGGGGACAATGGCCTATACCGTCACACCACTACTTCTATATGTAACAATGTGCTGCCAGGTTCCCATTACACAGAGTAGAGAGTAAATCTAACATTATCCTCCGTCCTCTGTAATATCTGGACATTCCTTGTAGAAGGTCGGGTGATCGCTCACCTGTAATCAGATCGCTGTTCAGCTCCGGCCGACTCCTATTAGGGTCAGGGATTTTCGGGGTCACATTTTGCCCATATTTGGCGTCGCCTCCTGTTGTTTCCTGATAGATATAATGTATATAATTAATATGTGGAAGATTTCACTAAATCACCAAATACATAAATCATGAAGGACTAAACCAACATTTACAGATGCACCAATTGTAACGATACAAATCCCGCGCCATCTTCAGACCTTTTCTCAGAAAGTCTCCTCAGATACGGTGGATTAAGATACGTCTATTAATATTGATCCTTACCGGGCGTTCCAATGAGCGTTCTAGTATAGACAGGACTTTTTCGGCCAGTTCTTTAAAGACAGCCAAATCTTCAGTCTGAGATCTTTCTTCAGCCTATAAAGAAGGAAAAATGGAAAGTAGAATTTTGAGATGAGAGCGATCAGAATGGAGGCGGAAATTGTATGTGACATCGGTTCTCTGTCTGCAGATACAATGACTACATACTGTATTTGGGGACTCGTGTTTTACCGTATTTTTTGGACTATAAGATGCCTTTTTTTCCAAAATTTTTGACCTCCCTTCTAACACTCTCGCACCCCTCCAATCTGTTCTAAACTCTGCTGTCTGACTAATTCACCTGTCCCCCCGCTATTCCCTGGCTTCTCCCCTCGCTCCGCCAATCCCTTCACTGGCTACACATTACCCAGAGACTCCAGTTCAAGACCCTAACCTTGGCATGCAAAGCCACCCACAACCTGTCTCCTCCATATATCTGTGACCTAGTCTCCCGGTACTTACCTGCACGCAACCTCCGATCCTCACAAGATCTTCTTCTCTACTCCCCTCTTATCTCCTCTTCCCACAATCGCATACAAGATTTCTCCCGTGCATCCCCCCTACTCTGGAGCTCTCCACCCCAGCATATCAGACAGATTATTAATAATAATAATTGTCTGAATGTAGCTTACCAGGGGGGTGGCTGTGGTGGAGTGAGGTCACAGGAGGTAGGGTCACTGCTGTAGGAAGCCGGCAGTAGAAGTGGGGCGCTGTTGCGGGCCCCGAGCTGGGAGGAGCGGGGTATCCAGGAGGTGCGAGGCTGCGGGCCCTGGGCTTCAAGGAAATGTTAGCGGTGATTTAGGAGGGGAGTCCCCGCTCTGCCCATTGATTTTCTGGTGGTGGGCTTCAGGCAAATGGCCGCTGGAGGCAGTGCATGTGAAGATTTAGATCTCGGCTCAATGACGAGCTGAGATCTCAATTTGCGTATTGGCCATCTCCAGCAGCCTACTTCTTGAAGCCCACTGCAGAGAAATCAATAAGCAGAGCAGGGCCTCCCCTCCTGAATTACCGCTAACATTTCCTTGAAGCCCAGGGCCCGCAGCCTCGTACCTTCTGGACACCCCGCTCCTCCCAGCTTGGGGCCCGCAGCAGCGCCCCACTCCTACTGCCGACTTCCTGCAGCAGCGACTCTGCCTCCTGTGACCTCGCTCCACTGCCACCACCCCCCTCAGTAAGCAACCGAAAATTCGGACTATAACACAGACCCCCATTTTATTATAATAAATGTTTTTCCTATTTTCCTCCCAAAAATTTTTGGTGCGTCTTATGGTCTGCAAAATATGATATATTAGAAGAAAAAGCTTCTATCCCTCCATTATTATCTGTTAATATTGAGATGTTCTGTGCAGAGTGTCCTCCACTTACCTGGTGTAGTAATGTCCTGATGTTCTGAAGTAAATCCGTCAGATAGTCTGACGTTAGACGACGTTGTCGGTGTTTGGTCAGGCAATCCTTTACTAGCTCCATCACCAGCCGGTGAGTGAAGCTGAGGACGCCATCGGGTGGTAGAAGTGTAGCACCCTGAGGATTCGGCTGCTACAGGGGTATTGCACCTCAACCCTGAGGTGTGATATTCCACTCCCGGGTAAGGATGGAGTGTGGAACTGAGCTCAGTCAGCTGCATGCACTACACACATCCCATTTCCGAGGAACAGACCAACGGTACTCCCACTTAGAAATGTGCAGGTACGACCGAGTCTGTTCCTGGCTGGAGTGGGAGGGGGGTGGTACATCCCAGTAGTGTAGGGGCAGATAGGGGGAGCAGCCTGGGTAAAGATAGGAGCTCATTGGGTGCTGGTCACCTGAGCTCACACATAGAGGGAGTATTTAAGGTGGGCATCACCTAAGATCAGGGTCAGTCTGAGAGAAGTCAGCCAGTCTTTGCAGAGAAGTCAGAGGAAGAGGAGCAGAGCAGTCCCAGGCCCAGAGAGAGTGAGAGAGGAGAGAAAGAAAGACCCAGAGGGGGAGACAGAAGGAACTCTGAGAACCCAAGTACAACCCCAGGGTGAAGAGTTGGCAACAGGGTACCGGATCCCAAACTGGTGGGGGCTAAAGCATACCTCAGCCAGAGACCGGAGGCCGTGGGCAGGATCTGCCACGGCCACCCACCACATCCACCCTGAAGGCAAACCACGTGTAGGGTCAGGGAACCCAAGGCCAAGGGTCTCCCAACAGAAGGCCCGAGGGAGCTGGACCTAGGTGGATCCCTGGTGGGGACGGCCAGAAGAAAGGACAAGAAGGAGGGCTCAGGGACACGCTCCGGACTTGCTTGGGGGTTGGCTGAATCCAGGACCTGGTGGACGCAGCACGGCTCGGGTGGTCAATCAAGGCCGGAGTGACCGGAATATCTGCAGTAAGTAAACACCCTGAACTGCACAACCCGACTCTGTCTTTAATTATCATCTACGCTGCACCACCACAACCCCCATCCTCTGCACCTGACCCCCTGAGGCCATACCCCTCCCGTTGGGGGTTATACTATCTAAAGCTGCACCAACACCATCAGCCTCAGCGGACCCTGCTGCAGCGGCGGCCGTAGTGACCGCAATCCAACGGGTGGCGTAGTCGACATAAGAACTTTAGTAACATCAGTAAGGACTGCCACACACTGAGCTTGACACCCTGGGCACGGACCGGGTCACAGCCACTCGGAGACTACAACCCCCATCTGATCCGGCTCCGGGTATTCCCCTAAAGAATATGGCCCAGGGGGCGCGTCAACTTTGGCGTAGTCGGCAGGATCTCGTGCCCGCAACAACCGGGTACTGCGTGCCTGAAGAAAAGAACAAGTTTACCTCAAAAAGAAGTCTCCTGCCGGTTCCGGAGGGTCCCCGCCATCGGACTCCATCACAGATCGATTCCCGCCGGTTGTCCGCCATTAACAGCTTTTTCCCGCCATCTGCGGAGTTTCCCGCCACTGGGAGACGATTCCCGCCATTTCCAAAGGTTTCCCGCCTTGGAAGAGCGGACGCCATTATGGGCGTGCCAGAGGATGGCAAGAGGCCGCCTCCCATCGTGGGCCAGGGCCGAAAATGGCGCCAAAAGTGGAAACCGCCCCCACCAACAGAGACTGTGATGCTAGAGGTGTCTGTCAGCGTGAAATAACTGCCCCTGGAGCTGACAATCACCAAGTGGCCCCGGGACCGCCCTCGAAGTGGGAGGACTGAGAAGAAGAGAGCAAAGATGGGTGTCGCCTGGAGCAGTCTGGAGAGAGCGCACCCGGAGACAAGAAGCCTAGAGCGGAGTCCAGAAGAAGCTTACCCGGAGATGGGAGAAGAGCAGAGCAGCACCGGCCCGCTGGCCAGGAGCCTGCTGGAAACAACGGAAGGAGAGCAGAGCAGCACCGACCCGTTGGTCAGGAGCCTGCTAGAAGCAACGACCCCACTAGGCTTAGTGGAGGTCTTGGCACAGCTCCCCCGAGATCGGGAGTGTGCACAGACTGCGCTGGAGGGCCTCGCACGGAGGATGGCCCGGGTGCAACGAGAGACGTTGGCGGAGTGGAGCCGAGAGATGGCCCAGCGAACCGAGACTCGTCAGCGGAGCACGCCACCCGAGACGAGGAGACAGACCGCCTCTGAGGATGGCGCAGGGGGACTCAAGGCCGGAGACGGCGCCGAGAAGGGAGCCGAACGAAAGGAGGCAGGTAAAGGGGACGTCTCTACCCCAAACCGGGAAACCGCGTACCTGCCCCAGCTCCCCGTCGCAGAGCCCGAAGTACCCCCTGCCGTGCCCGTAACCGCAACGTCACCGCCACAGACTAGGCCTCAACCGGAAGCCGCAGCCGCGACCCCTGTGACGTCACACGCCTCGACCCCGAGCGTGACCAAGCAGGAAGTACCATCGGCCTGGTCGCAGGGCCTAGTACCCCCGGGCGCCGCAATACCAACAGCGCCCCCTACCTCCGCGGAGCCACCGGCCTGGTCGCAGGGCCAAGTAGCCCAGGGCGCCGCCGTCCTTACGGTGCCCTTCACTTTCCAGGTGCCCCAGGCCTGGCCGCAAGGCCTGGGCAACCCGGGCGCCACCACCACCGCGCCCATAAAACCAAGAGTGCCGCATCTGGGAGAAGATCTGTTCGCCCAACATACGTGCCCGGATGGGCAGCCCTTTATATGGCCACCGGAGTTTCACCATCCCCGACTCCGGAAAGAGAGGCCCCTAGATGAACCCCTGATTCCGGTTCCAAAGCCCGTAAAAAGGACCTCGCCCCCGCTAGAGGAGGCACAGTTTGAGTGGGACCCCACCGGAGAAGACCTCATGGGGTTCACTCAGGAGACCCGGGCAGCTGCAGCGGAGCGTGCAGAGTGCTGCCGGCAGCAGCTCGAGGTCTTTGAGAGGGAGCAGAGAGAGAGGCGGGTCCGAGAACAACAAGCGCAGATAAGGAGCGCGGAGCAGAAGAGCCGGGCCAGGAGGAATCCCCGTGCAGCTCATGGTCCCCCTTCCACCGGGACTGTGATCAAGTTCAATATGCAGCACGGGTGGGGCTTCATCCGAGATCACCGCACCCCAGGCGACGTCTTCGTGACAAGAAGAGACGTTGAGTCCCACCTACCGGAGGGACACAGAGGTCGTGACCTGTATATAGGGGACGAGGTCACCTTCACCCGGCACAAGTGTGCCAAAGGACCCTACGCCCTCCATGTGCATCGCCTGACGGAGGAGGAGCTGCGGTGTGAGGAGGAGCAAGAGGACCCGGACGGGTCTGAAGTTAAAGGTAATCCCAAAGAAAGAGCAGGAGGACGTCGTCGTTGAGTACAGCGGAGTAGAAGCTGTATATAGTTGCCCGTCGGGGCACAGTGAACCGTTGCTGCTAATATAGTCCCCGTTGGGACCAGCGAATTGAAATGTTAACCCCATGTGTCCCTATTCCCACTGACCGAGGACTGAGAGCGGTCATCCCTTTCCTAAATACCTGGCCGAGGACTGAGAGCGGCCATATCCCCTTGTATATAGTTGCGCTTCCTAAAGCGCCCCCTACCGGTTTTATAGGAAAACCATTTTTCTAGAGAAATTGTTGCACTTTTCCCGGGCACACGTTGCACAGTGTCCGGAGGAGGAGCTAGAAGCAAGAGAAGTCTACGAGAATGTTATTTATGAAAAAAAAGTTTTATTGCTGATATATATGTTTTATATGTTTTTATTATGTTGTTTATGCAAAAATTCTATGTTTTGGTGTTTTTATATCTTGCAGCCCGAGGACGTGCTGTGATTTACCAGGGGGGAATGTAGCACCCTGAGGATTCGGCTGCTACAGGGGTATTGCACCTCAACCCTGAGGTGTGATATTCCACTCCCGGGTAAGGATGGAGTGTGGAACTGAGCTCAGTCAGCTGCATGCACTACACACATCCCATTTCCGAGGAACAGACCAACGGTACTCCCACTTAGAAATGTGCAGGTACGACCGAGTCTGTTCCTGGCTGGAGTGGGAGGGGGGTGGTACATCCCAGTAGTGTAGGGGCAGATAGGGGGAGCAGCCTGGGTAAAGATAGGAGCTCATTGGGTGCTGGTCACCTGAGCTCACACATAGAGGGAGTATTTAAGGTGGGCACCACCTAAGATCAGGGTCAGTCTGAGAGAAGTCAGCCAGTCTTTGCAGAGAAGTCAGAGGAAGAGGAGCAGAGCAGCCCCAGGCCCAGAGAGAGTGAGAGAGGAGAGAAAGAAAGACCCAGAGGGGGAGACAGAAGGAACTCTGAGAACCCAAGTACAACCCCAGGGTGAAGAGTTGGCAACAGGGTACCGGATCCCAAACTGGTGGGGGCTAAAGCATACCTCAGCCAGAGACCGGAGGCCGTGGGCAGGATCTGCCACGGCCACCCACCACATCCACCCTGAAGGCAAACCACGTGTAGGGTCAGGGAACCCAAGGCCAAGGGTCTCCCAACAGAAGGCCCGAGGGAGCTGGACCTAGGTGGATCCCTGGTGGGGACGGCCAGAAGAAAGGACAAGAAGGAGGGCTCAGGGACACGCTCCGGACTTGCTTGGGGGTTGGCTGAATCCAGGACCTGGTGGACGCAGCACGGCTCGGGTGGTCACTCAAGGCCGGAGTGACCGGAATATCTGCAGTAAGTAAACACCCTGAACTGCACAACCCGACTCTGTCTTTAATTATCATCTACGCTGCACCACCACAACCCCCATCCTCTGCACCTGACCCCCTGAGGCCATACCCCACCCGTTGGGGGTTATACTATCTAAAGCTGCACCAACACCATCAGCCTCAGCGGACCCTGCTGCAGCGGCGGCCGTAGTGACCGCAATCCAACGGGTGGCGTAGTCGACATAAGAACTTTAGTAACATCAGTAAGGACTGCCACACACTGAGCTTGACACCCTGGGCACGGACCGGGTCACAGCCACTCAGAGACTACAACCCCCATCTGATCCGGCTCCGGGTATTCCCCTAAAGAATATGGCCCAGGGGGCGCGTCAGAAGCACACTGTTAGGACGATTGATCATAAGGATCAACAATAGTGCTTTTACCTGAGGAATGTCCAAAACAATTCCAGCCATAGTGAAAAACTGCAAGTGCTATCAGTCACTATAGAGCCAAGAAAGGCACGGGTGAGCCTATGTGCATTGTATATATAGCGCCTGTGAGCAGTGATGTCACCATCACCTGTGATGTCATCACGGAATCTTGTGATAGAATCTTCACGGAGCAGCTCTGCGCAAATAGAATGCGGCCTGGTAATATATAAAGTGAAAACACCATACAATTAACTACCCATGTTATCATGACCGTTCTATTTTATATCCAATTAGAACACAACCAGGATAAAGGTGTGTTGACAAGTTGGATTTTGGCAGCATTTTTTTCTACCCCAAAAATCAAAGGTGGCAGGAAAAACGCTGCTTAAAATTCAGGTGTTTTAACTTGTGTTTTTTTTTCCATTCATTTGAATGGGTGAAAAATGCTGCAAAACCTCTGAAAGACTTGACAAGCTGCAGATTTAAAAAAATGCAAAAAAACAGCATGTGAATGAGATTTCAGAAATGTCATTCACTAAGATGGTGCTGTAAAACACAGCATTTTTGCTGCAGAAGAAAAAACAGTGAATACACCCTAAAGATATCCTCAGTCATATTATGGGAAATATTGTATATTTAGTATTTATTATTAGAGATGAGCGTTGTTCTACTCGAACTGTTCGCCAATCTCAAATTCGAGCTGTTTTGGGCGGTGTTCGAGCCGGTCGGCGAACACGAACAATTTGAGAAAAATTCGGCTGTTCGAGGTTATGTTCGATAACTGTTCGTGCACCAAAATCATAACTGGATTTTTTCTCAGTAATGATGAAAATTAATGTTAATACGCAGTTTGAGTGTACAGCGGGGCGGGGGGAGGGGCAGGGGATGGATCTCTGCAGGAACAATGAAGATCTCCATTTTTTTTTCTCTTTCCCGCATTTACAGTGGGGAGGTGCAGTCTGTCAGCCTATCAGCAGCGCACACACGGAGCGAAGTGCTTTTTTTCACACAAGCAAGGGCATGTGTGATTGGCAGTGTATGTCACATGTCCTTGCCCTATAAGACCAAGCCATTTTCCCCGTCGCCACCATTTTCTCACTGCTGCAGCTGCGTGTTAGACGGCACCGCTGTTGCTGTGTGCGCTATACCTTGTTAATTTCAAGCCAATTTTCGCACAAATATACAGATAGCTTGGGAGTAGGGAATAGTTGTGATTGCAGTCCTTTTAAGGACTAGGTTACAGCATTTCCTACGACTTTTATCAGGGAGGTCTGTGCTCTTAAATAGATAGATTGTGGGAGTAAAGACTAATTGTAATTGGAGTCCTTTTCAGGACTAGGTTACATCAGTTCCTATCAGTTTTTGCCAGGCAGGTCTGTGCCAGTGCTGTGCAATTTTTTTTCACAGCATTTGGCTGAATCTAGCAAAGCTAATCCTTTTTGGCCTATTGCAGAGTGTGTTAGTCAGTGGAGTAGCCTATCTGTGTTGCAAGATATACCACCTGTGTATAGAATACCAATTTTTTTACTGCACCTAGTGAAGTAAAATCTTTTGGGCATAGCATCATTCTATTAGTCCATCTATACTGACCTCCATCAGGTTGCAAACTGAATATAATTTTTTTCTGCATCTAGCTCTGAAAAAATATTTGGGCTTCTAGCAGTGTGTGGGACTTGGTCTATTAGTCCATCTATACTGACCTCCATCAGGTTGCAAATTGAATATAATTTTTTTCTGCATCTAGCTCTGAAAAAATATTTGGGCTTCTAGCGGTGTGTGGGACTTGGTCTATTAGTCCATCTATACTGACCTCCATCAGGTTGCAAATTAAAAATAATTTTTTTCTGCATCTAGCTCTGAAAAAATATTTGGGCTTCTAGCAGTGTGTGGGACTTGTTCTATTAGTCCTTCTATACTGACCTCCAGCAGGTTGCAAATTAAAAATAATTTTTTTCTTCATTTAGCTCTGAAAAAATATTTGGGCTTCTAGCAGTGTGTGGGACTTGTTCTATTAGTCCTTCTATACTGACCTCCAGCAGGTTGCAAATTGAATATAATTTTTTTCTGCATCTAGCTCTGAAAAAATATTTGGGCTTCTAGCGGTGTGTGGGACTTGGTCTATTAGTCCATCTATACTGACCTCCATCAGGTTGCAAATTAAAAATAATTTTTTTCTGCATCTAGCTCTGAAAAAATATTTGGGCTTCTAGCAGTGTGTGGGACTTGGTCTATTAGTCCATCTATACTGACCTCCATCAGGTTGCAAATTGAATAAAAAAATTTTCTGCATCTAGCTCTGAAAAAATATTTGGGCTTCTAGCGGTGTGTGGGACTTGGTCTATTAGTCCATCTATACTGACCTCCATCAGGTTGCAAATTAAAAATAATTTTTTTCTGCATCTAACCCAGCCAATAGTTTTGGCCTAATACCACAGTTTGGCCACTCAGCTCTGCTCGGTTACCATCCATTGTTTTTTTGTGCAAACAACTCCAGAGTTGTGAATTAGTTAACCACCAAAATGAGTGGAAAAAGGCCTGCTGCTGGTGGAAAGGGGAATAGGCGTGTTGGGAAGGGGAAAAAAGGTTGTGTCCGTGGGGTAGGTGCAGAAGAAAGACCATCTTCCAGCCAAACTAAAATGTCTACTTCTTTTAGCGGACAATGTGATAAGATCCCTTTCTTACGGCCACGCCAATCGCTACAAATTCCAGATGAGGCACAAAAACAGCAGGTGCTTCAACGGATATCAAGTGCTCCTTTAAGTGGGCTCTCCTCCACATCAACTTCAACATCACAAATACTCCAGTCCTCAAAGGTGTCACCCAAATCGCACTTGCTTCCTCACAGCTCCCAAATCTCCAGCTGCCCGTCTGAGTATGAGGTAGAACAGATGGTTGAGTCTGCAGAGCTGTTTACTCATACTATAGCCTGGGAATCAGAGGTCGACTCCAGCGCTTCTGTGAATCCAGACGAGGAAATGATCTGCACTGATGCCCAGAATCTTTATGAGTCGGATCCAGGACCAGACACAGAAGGTTCTGACCATAATGTAGACCCTCATTCCCAAACTGTAACTCCTGTTGGTGGAGACAATGAGGAAGACGATGATAAGACTCAAATACCTGATTGGAGCGACAACTTTAGTTTTTTGTCAGGGCAGGAACAGGTTGGCTCTGAGGACGACGGGTGTGATAACGCACAGGGTGATGATGATGAGGTCGGAGATCCCACTTACTGTCAACCCACAGTCAGCCAAGAGATGAGGTCAGCAGAGGAGGTGGAGGAAGATGCTAGTGACGACGAGGTCAGGTTGCGCCTTCCTGGACAGAGACGTAGTACTGGAAGCACGTCAGCAACTGCATCCTCAAACACAACTCTGCCTCTCACCACAAGTCGTGGTGGCTCTTCAGGTCGCATGGGTGCTAAGCCTTGCATAGCCTGGGCATTTTTTCAGATCGATAAAGATGACCCAACTCGTGTTATCTGTAACATTTGTCAGCAAAAGCTAAGTAGAGGCCAAAAAATACATAGTTTGAGTACTTCATGCATGAACCGGCACATGGACATGAAGCATAAGTTGCAGTGGGAAGCTCAGTGTGCTACAATGCGGCCTAGCCGGCCGGGCCAACCACCGTCTGCCATATCTTGTGCATCTGCGCCCTCTTCATCCTCTGTGACTGGGGGGACAGCAGTCACACCTGTTTTGGGGCGCAGACCTGCCACCTCTTTACCCGCAACAGCCAGCGTGATTGGCAGGTCATCATTTTCTTTGGAGGTGGTAACACCAGCTGGTCTTGAGCGCTGTCCGACATCGATAGCACCACCTTTGGATCAAGGCAACCTAACATGTCCGCCTGCATCTTCCTCACAGACCGGCAGTTTGCCGGGGACACCCTTATCAACCCCGTCTAAGCACAATAGCCAGCCCTCGGTCCCTCAGATGTGGACAAGTAAAAGACCATTTCCTCCTAGCCATGAGAAAGCTAAGAGGTTGAATTTCACCATCTGCAAGCTCTTGGCTACAGAAATGCTGCCTTTCCGCCTGGTGGACACAGAGGATTTTCGAGACCTTATGTCCGTCGCAGTGCCCCAGTACCAGATGCCCAGTCGGCACTACTTCTCAAAGAAAGGTGTGCCTGCGCTCCACCAGCATGTCGCACACAACATCACCGCTTCTTTGAGAAACTCTGTGTGTGACAGGGTGCATTTCACCACAGACACTTGGACGAGTAGGCATGGACAGGGGCGTTACATGTCGCTGACTGGGCACTGGGTAACTATGGTGACAGCAGGACAAGGGGCTGCTGTCCAAGTCTTGCCGTCCCCACGAGTTGTGCGTCAATCCTCTTTATGTCAAAGTTCCTCCACTGCTTCTGCCTCCTCAACCTCCTCTCGGTCTTCCACCTGCACCCAAAGCCTGTCTGGTCATGCCACAAGCTTTCTAACTGCGCAGAAGGGATCCTGCACACCTCCTTACTATGCTGGCAGTAGGGCTCAACGTCATCAGGCGGTTTTTACATTGAAATGTCTGGGAAATGTGAGTCACACAGCTGAGGAGTTGTGGTCAGCTCTGGAGAACCAATTTCATGAATGGTTGTCTCCACTGGACCTGAAACCAGGGAAGGCCGTGTGCGACAATGCTGCAAACCTGGGTGCTGCCCTTCGCCGGGGCAATGTCACACACGTGCCTTGTATGGCTCACGTGTTGAACCTGGTTGTCCAGCAATTTTTAGCCCACTATCCCAGACTAGATGGCCTTCTGCAGAGGGCACGGTCGCTGTGTGCTCACTTCCGCCGTTCGCATCCCGCAGCTCAGCGACTTACATCTCTACAGAAGTCGTTGGGCCTGCCACTTCACCGGCTAAAATGCGATGTGCCTACCCGGTGGAATTCAACTCTGCACATGTTGCAGCGACTGTGGCAGCACCGACAAGCCCTGGTGCAATACGTTCTGACGTATAGCCTGGGCCAACGAGATTCAGAGGTGGGGCAAATCACGCTGGAGGAGTGGTCTCAGATCAGGGACCTATGCACCCTTCTGCACAGTTTTGAAATGGCGACGAAGATGTTTAGTGCTGACGATGCCATTATCAGCATGACTATTCCGGTGATTTACATGCTGGAGCACATGTTAAACAGAATTCGGAGTCAGGTGGTGGCACAAGAGGAGGTGGAGGAAGTAGAGGAGGAGGAGTTGTATGCGGAAGGGCTAACATCTGCAAGGTCCAGACGGTCGGCAGCACCAAGGCGGCAGGCATGTGAGGGTGGGGGAGATGATTTTACCAGGGCGCATGGTAGCAGCCAAACTAGTGAGGAAGGTGCAGGAGCCCAGGAAGAAGTGGAGGACGAACTGATGGAAGACTCATCAGATGAGGGAGACCTTGATCACATTTCTGTTGTGCGAGGTTGGGGGGAGAGGACAGAGGAAGGAAGCATGATTGTTACCTCGCCACCAACACAACAGGGACTTGGTGCTCCTGGATGCGCAACACACATGAGTGCCTTCTTGCTGCACTACCTGCAACATGACCCTCGAATTGTGAGAATTAGAAATAATCCTGACTACTGGGTTGCCACACTGTTAGATCCCCGGTACAAAAGTAAATTTGCAGAAATTATTCCTGCCATAGAAAGGGATGCACGCATGCAGGAGTATCAGCAGAGACTGTTGCAGAATCTTACATGTGCTTTTCCACAAAATACCAGTGGTGCACGTAGTGAATCTCACAGTTCCAACTTGCCAACCGTGGGACCGTCAAGTGTTCAGCACTCAAACCGTAACAGAACCACAGTATCTGCTGGTAACATCAATTTTGCGGAATCATTTCACCACTTTTTTAGCCCATCCTTTGCAAGGCCACAGGAGACAAGAAGTCTGACACATAGTCAACGCCTAGAGACGATGGTACAGGAGTATCTCCAAGTAAACATTGAAGCCACGACTGTGTCACTGGACCCTTGCTCTTTTTGGGCTTCCAATCTGGATAAATGGCCGGAGCTAGCCACTTACGCCTTGGAGATCTTGTCATGCCCCGCAGCCAGCGTTCTGTCTGAACGTGTGTTCAGCGCTGCTGGTGGTGTGCTGACAGATAAGCGCACGCGGCTCTCCACTGATAATGTAGACAGACTCACGTTCATAAAGATGAACAAATCATGGATCCGAAACGACTTTTCTACCCCTGTGTCATCCTGGGGAGAGTAAAAGCTTGATGATTGGTTAAAATCACCCTACCAACCGTTTTAAGCTTTCAAATTACTAATCATGTTTATCTGTATCTTGACTGGAAAATAATTTGGGCTTTGTAGCAGTGTGCAGCACTGATCCTATTAGGCCATCTATACTAAGCTCCACCAGATTTAAAATTAAAAATAATTTTTAGCTGCATCTAGCCCGGAAAATAATTTTGGGGCTCCGAGATGCGCAAGACACATAAGTGCCTTCTTGCTGCACTACCTGCAGCATGACCCTCATATTGTCAGAATTCGAAGTAATCATGACTACTGGGTTGCCACACTCTTAGATCCCCCAAACTTTTCGATCAACCTTTTCATTTTAATAAAGACCAAAAAAATGGTCATTTTTGAAATTATAAGCATTAGCAGGTTGTTAGAAACTGAAATCAAACAGTTTTCAACTCAAAACTTTATTCTAGGTGATGTTACATTTTCACATAGGACCCCTTGTTCGAAAGGAGCTTCTGAACTCTCTCGTCCATTGAATTTGTCAGGTTTTGGATGGTTTCTGCTTCAATTGTTTTGCATGAGGACAGAATACCTCCCAGAGCTGTTGCTTAGATGTGAACTGCCTCCCGCCATCATAGACACTCCTTTTAATGATGCTCCAAAGGTTCTGAATGGGGTAGAGGTCAGGGGAGCATGGGGGTCACACCATAAGTTTGTCCCCTTTTATGCCCATATCAGCCAGAGATGCAGATGTTTTATGTGCAGCATGAGATGGTGCATTATCATGCAGAAAAATTATCTTGCTGTGAAATACACGGTTCTTCTTCTTGAACCATGGCAGGAAGTGCTGTTTGAGAAAATCCACATACATTATGGAGTTCATCTTTAGCGCCTTCAGGGATCCTAAAGGGGCCGACAATCTCTCTCCCCATGATTCCAGCCCAAAACATTACTCCACCTCCTCCTTGTTGGCGCTGTAGCCGTGTTTGCGTGGGGTGTCCATCAACCAGCCATCCTCCACTCCATTCATCTGGACCATCAAGCGCTGCACGGCACTCATCCGTGAACAAAACAGTTTTGAAATCAGTCTTCATGTAATGTTTGGCCCACTGGAGCCGTTTCTGCTTGTGTGAAGTGGATAGAGGAGGTCGACAGGATGGCGTATGCACAGCTGCAAACCTCTGAAGGACCCTGCATCTTGTTGTTCGGGGGACGTTGGAGGCACAAGCAGCTTCAAAAACTTGTCTGCTGCTATGACAAGGCTTTTTTGCCGCTGCTCTTTCAACCTGACGTAATTGCCTGTAGGAAAGAGTCCTCAATTTGCCCTTATCAGCACGCACACGTGTGTACTGTGAATCAGCTACATACTTCTTGATTGCCAAGACACTTCATCCTGATCATCGCACAATGTTGATTGTAGTCATGCCTTGACCTAAACACTCCACAATATGTTGCTTCTCAGCAGCCGACACATCCTTTTTCTTTCCCATTTTGGCAGAAAATGTAGGCTGCTTAATAATGTGAGAGAGCCTTCTTAAGTAGTCTTGCCTTTCATTGGACACACCTGCCAAACTAATTAGCACAGGTGTCTGCAATTGCTTACAGTGATATAAAGAGCCCTGACACACATCACCATCAATGAGTTTAACTGACAAACAAACAAATTCTTCCCTTATCACTCCTAAACACTTTTTGCATAATAATTTGGAACGCGGTGTACATGTGCTTTTCCACAAAACACTAGTGGTTCACGTAGTGAATCTTACAGTTCTAACTTGCCAACCGTGGTCTGTATGGAATTGTTCAATAAAGGGCCCAAAATTAAGATAACATAGATGGGAGAGGTCTCTATGAATAGGAATTCCTAAGTATTTGATACCCTGTGAGGGCCAGGCAAAGGGAAAGTTGGACTGGATGGAATCCTATATGGATTTAGGGAGGGAGACATCGAGGGCCTCAGACTTCGCTGCATTGATTTTAAAATTTTACCATGTAACAAAGTGATCTATTTCAGCCATAACAGCATGGATGGATATATGTGATTGAGTGATATATACTAGGACATCATCAGCAAATAGAGAGCACTTGTACTCGGTGCCTCCCACCTCAATCCACCTAATATTGGGGTTATGGCGAATTGATGAGAGCAGGTGCTCCGTCACTAGGATGTATAAGAGAGGGGACAGAGGACATCCCTGCCTTGTCCCATTGGTGATTGTGAAAGGTGATGAAAATGTTCTGACGCACCCCCTGGGCCTTGGGACACCCGGAGCCGGACCCTTTTTGGTGGATGCTGGTGGTTGTAGTCTTCGTGGCGGCGATCCGGTTCCGTGGCTCAGGGCGGTCAAACCAGTGGCGGAACTATTTATGTGGTTTTGATGTTTAAATGTCCGACTACGCCACCCGTGGATTGCGGTCAGAGTGAACCGCCGCTCCAGGGCAGACCGCTGAGGCTGGTGTTGTGGGTGCAGCAGAGCGTAGCATAACTCCCCACGGGAGGAGTATAGCCTCAGGGCAGTGTATGCGGAGGATGGGGGTGATGGTGCAGGGCAGCAGCAGTAACGACACGGAGTCAGTGATGCAGTTCAGGGCCTTTACTCACAGTTCTTATTATCCAGACCACGTCTGCAGGTAACGGCTGCCCACGTCGTACTGTGCTCACCAGGTGAGGGGCTCAGACAACTCCCAGATAACTTTGGAGCACTTCACAGGACCCCCTTTGTGTGTCCTTTGTCTGGCCTTTCTTACCAACACTTCTGTTCGGCTGCCTCGGGCCTCCTCTTGGTAAACTTGGCGCCAGTTTCCCTGACCCTATGTGGTGCCTTCCTAGCGGGTGTAGCGAGGGGCTGCGCCACATAAAATGTCACAGCCTCCTGTTTCTAGCTGAGGGTCGTTTCCTGCCTCCACTAGTTTCGGGGACCGGTCTCCCCCTTTGGCCTGACCCCTCCACGCAGGTGGATTCGGGCGTGCGGTGGCGACTCGCCCGTCTGCACCCCTGGGATCCCTTCATTCCTCGTTCCTGGAGCCTTCTCCGCTCCTCTTCCTTCCTTCTCCCTCTTGCAGGCCTGGGCCTCTGTTACTAGGCCCGTCTCCGGAGCAGAGCTCATGCAGAGCCCCTGCTCCCTGCCACTTCTGCTCAGACTTCTCTGCACTGAACTAAGATGGTGCCCACCTTTTATACTCCCTTCTCAATGCACCCAGGAACTGCTTCCTCCCTGCTCCTGCACTGCAGGGTTCCCCTTCCTCAGTGTTCCCTCCCCCCACTCCAGCCAGGGACAGGGACTGTCGTGCCCATCTCAGGGGCATATTGGTCGCCCTGCCCCACGGCAATGTGGTGTAATGCATGCAGGTGTCGGGTCCTGATCCACACTCCATCCTTATCTGAGAGTGAGATATCACACCTCTGGGTGAGGTGCAATACGTCTGTAGCAACCAAGCCCTCGGTGCTACAGTTCCATTTATCTTCAGCCTAGGTGACGTATTGTGATACAGGGCCGTGATTTTGGCTATAAAAGGGTCCCCTAGACCCCTACCCCAAGCTTTTTAAGAGAATCATATATGGCGTGCCAGGAGACTCTATGGAATGCTTTCTCAGCATCCAACGAGAGTATCTACTTACAAATTTTTAACTGCATCTAGCCCAGGAAATACTTTGTGCCTAGTAGCAGTGTCTGCTAGTCAGCGGATTATCCCGGCTGTTAAGCAAGCTACACCACCTGTAGTTTGGACACTTAATTTTTTCAAAGGAAATGCTTCGGGACCACGGGATACTCAGTGAAGAGCATCAGGAGGCACCCCAAGGCATAGGAGCT
The DNA here is from genome assembly GCF_046119375.1 of Phyllobates terribilis. Taxonomy (NCBI): domain Eukaryota; kingdom Metazoa; phylum Chordata; class Amphibia; order Anura; family Dendrobatidae; genus Phyllobates; species Phyllobates terribilis. The sequence goes on along the minus strand of NW_027363005.1, from coordinate 391,151 downwards.
GGGACTGGCACTAGGATGCCTTGCGGTGGACAGCCGAGCTCGATCCTTATAAAAGCTTTTTAACTGCAGCAGCTTTAGTGGACGCTACTGGAGCTGGAATTACGCGGCTGCTGGCATGAGACTTGCCCTCCAATAGATCCTTGTAAATGGATTTAAAGTGTATTCATTCAAATTAGAGGGACAATTTAAATTAAAAAGCTTAGAGCTGCCTCCACCACAGGGGGGCTCTCTCGACCCACCAGCGGACAGGCACCAGTATTGGGAGAGGGGGGCTGGCCGTCAGGGTTCACCGCGGCTCTGGCACAAACCCGGCGACACGGAGGTGGCACGGGCAGGAGCGGACTGGCCGTGTCGGCTTCTCACTTTTTGGATTTTAGAAGGGCATGACATGCCTATATCTGTGTCTCCCCCTCCTTTTACTCCTCCACCTCTTTTCTTTTCGCATGACTATATGTACTTGTCACTTTTCCATGTGTTAGTTGTGTCTTCTGAGCAGTTTGTCAGCTTTTGGACACCTTTGAAGGTGTTTTCTATGTGTTTCTATGTGTTTTTGTTTGCCTGCCATTGGTTTTAACGGTGTTCGAAGGTGTTCGACGAACAGTTCGACGAACAGTTCGGTGAACACACGGGTGTTCGACGAACCGAACCGAACTCGAACACTACGGGGGTGGCTCAACACTATTTATTATCTCACGTGTTTTTCTTCACCATAGAACTTTTAAGGCTGTGTGCCCACTATGCGTTTTTTAGGCGTTTCTGCAGCGTAACTTCCGCCGCGGAAACACTTAAAAAACGCTTGGTGATAGGTCTGCAATGGTCCCCAATGATAATCCGCATGTGCTGTTCACATGCTGCGGAGATTTCCGCTGCGGATTATCATTGCGGAAAAATCCGCAGCTCGTCTATTAATTTTGCAGAGTCGCTGCGATTTAGCCGCCATTGACTTGCATTGGAACGCATAACATCCGCATGACTACAAATACACATGTGGATATTATGCGACTCAATGCGTGGATGGTACCCGGGTCTGGAGATCAAGAGACTCTCCTCCAGACCCGGGTGCCATAGTACCTGTAGTTAAAATAGAATTAAAATAAAAAATAAACATATACTTACCTTCTGATGGCCCCTGTCTGCTCCCGGCGGTGCTGCTGGCTCTTCGGCTGCTCGCGATGGTAAAAGGACTTTCCATGACGCCATTTAGTCATGTGACAGATCACGCGACCGCTGACATCGGCGGTCGCGTGACCTGTCACATGACTAAATGACGTCATGGAAGGTCCTTTTACAGCACCGTGATCCGCCGAAGACACCGGACTCACCGGAGAAGGAGATCGAGGACCATCGGAAGATGAGTATAATGTTTTTTTTTTATTTTTCACCATTATTATTCTTTTTTTTTATTATTGATGCTGCATTTGCAGCATTGTAACTTGGTCACACTATGTAAATCCATGCCGGTTGCATGGAATTATATAGTGTGACCAAGTTGTCAAGCACTTTTCCAAGTGATGCTAAAATCACTTGGCAAAGCGCTTGACAACCCAGGGAGATGCAGAAACGCATAGGAAAAATCTGCAGCATTTCTGCATCGTGGTCATATATCCTAACTCATTGGCAAACTGTTATACAAGGCTATATTCACACTAGACGTTTTTTTAGCGGGCTTTTTTATGCAAATTTTCAGCTGCGTTTTACAGTACCAACAAAGTCTATGAGATTGCTTCTTTAGCAATGACCTTTTGTGGCTTACCCTCCTTGAGGAGTGTGTCAATGACTGCCTTTTGGACATCTGTCAAGTCAGCAGTCTTGCCCATGATTGTGGAGCCTACTAAAACAGACTAAGGGACCTTTTTAAATGCTTAAGAAGCCTTTGCAGGTGTTTCTTGTTAATTCTAATTTACTGAGATAGTGACTTTTGTGTTTTCATTGGCTGTAAGCCATAATCATCAACATTAACAGAAATAAACACTTAAAATAGATCCCTCTGTGTGTAATGACTCTATATAATAGATCCCTCTGTGTGTAATGACTCTATATAATAGATCCCTCTGTGTGTAATGACTCTATATAATAGATCCCTCCGTGTGTAATGACTCTATATAATAGATCCCTCTGTGTAATGACTCTATATAATAGATCACTCTGTGTGTAATGACTCTATATAATATAGGAGTTTCACTTTTTGCATTGAAGAACTGAAATAAACTAACTTTTGATGATATTCTAATTTTGTGAGAAGCACCTGTATATAGTATGAAGCCCCACTGCCCCATATGTGTATGTATAATTTGATGCACATGACTCGCCCCCTGGGCCGTGGGGTACACGGAACCGGGCCTTCTAGTGTACGGTGCTGATGGGGGTAGTAGTGGCAACCCGATCCCGTGGCTCAGGGTGGTCAGACCAAATGGTGGCAGTCTATTTATCAGTGTTTTGAATGTCCGACTACGCCACCCGTGGATTGCGGTCAGGGATAACCGCCGCTGCGAGGCAGACTACTGAGGCTGGTGTTGGTGTGCAGCACAGGTGTAGGATAACTCCCCACGGGAAGAGTGTAGCCTCAGGGCAGTGTAGGTGGATGTTGGGGGTGATAGTGCAGGCCGCAATAGTAAGAGTTCAGAGTCCGCTTCAAACAGTTCAGGGTCTTTATTGTAGATATTATTAATGACCCAACAGTACCGGTTAGGAATGGGTCTGGGTGTCTGAGAGAATTCGGGCGAGCCCCACTGGTCAGGGTGAGTGTGTAGGCCTACCGTTTTCTCTATGCTCTTTCTGACTATCCCCCTTTTCGTGGTGTAATAGCCCACGTCCCTGAGCTGGCCGTGTACTTCTCGCATGTATGGCATGCGACTAGGGCCTTGGGTACCTGTTGCTTGCTCCTCGCTGTACAGGTCCCTCTGTGTGGCGGAGCCTCCAGGCTTCTTAGGCCAAGGGACCTGAAATCCCTCGCAGGTTGGTTCTCTGCTGCTGGGCTTGTAACCCTGACAGCCTCGGACCCCAATGCCCGGTAGATTGGTTCTCTTCCAGGACCGGCTCTCGTCGCCTCTGTCCCTGGCTTGCAGTTTCTCCTCTGCCTCACGGACTCCTCAGCTACAGTTGAACTGTCCCTCCTTCTCTGGGACTAGTCTCACTCCTGAGCTAGGTCTTCCAGTTCTCTCTAACCCTGCCCCCAGTTCCAGCTTTTATAGGGGCAGCCAGCTCCCCCTGCTGGCCTGGGACAGGAGGTGCTGTATGCTAATTGTCCCTAACCAGGGGACCTCCCTCCTGCTCTCAGACACAGATTATTGTTTGTGGCATCCAGGCCTGGGGTGACACATTCTCCCCTAGTAAAATGTAGTACTCCGGACTAAACAGGAAACACAAATACAGGGTATAAATGACAACATAACATATATACAAGTATATTTTGTCCTTGAGGTCACGGCGCTTCCGTGACCGGGTGTCCATTTCACCCAACAAGGTGAAGTTTTCCACGGTGTGGGGACCTGTTTTCATAAACCCCAATTTCCTGGCCTTGGGCGTGGCGACAAGGCTGAGCTCTCTACTTTTTGCCACAAGGAGGCCACACCAGACAGATTTTTCTTCCGTGGCCATCTTCGAAAGAGGGCACCAAGTGCAACTATCTACAAGATAGTTCCGGTTATTCAGCATCCATAACCTGTTAGTCCATGAACTAGAAAGACTGGAAAAACATAATTAGCAACCAGGCAACAAACATAAAACATTTACAATATACAGCATTTAGATCTTCCAGCGAGCTGGTATTTGCCCCCTAGTGCTCCGGGTTGACCTGCGTAACCCACTGTCTGGTGGTGGTCTAACCTGACTTTCCCCACTAGCATTCAGGGTACAGCTACTAGCTGGGTTTACAGGCAGTGCAGGCAGCTATCTGCGGGTCCTTTGGCTTACCGCAGGTATGGCAGGCTCACTGTCAGCAGAGGGTTGACTCTCCTGGGCTGCTGGCATGGGTTCTTCTGCCTCTAGGGCTGCTTGGTCTTCTGATTCCTCCTGCTCTCCTGTAGGTTCCTGCTGGGTTGGTTGAAGGAAGTGTAGGACGGGTACCACTATTGCATCATTTATCCGAGTCCAGGACCGGGGGAACTCTCCAAGAACTGTGCTGATCATTTCTTTCTTGTCTTCTGCGGGTTCAAGGTCATCTTGATCTTCTCCTGCACTCTGTAGTTGCTCGGGGCACCTTTTTAGGTGGTGTCTGGAGACGGTGCTAGTGGTTTCTCCTCCAACCTTGGTAATTACACATACCTTCGGGTTGTTGTGGTTGGACTGCAGTACTGTGTACGGGTCGCTCTCCCACTGGTCATCTAGCTTGTGAAGCCTTCTCTTCCGCTTCAGGACCTGCTCACCAGGTTCCAGGGGACCAGCAGGGGCGTGTTGGTTGAAGAGCCTCTCTTGCTTTTCTCTCGCTTGAGCCAGACTCCTCTCCACACTCTCCTGTACCTTCTTATACTGTAGCTGCCGTTCCGTATCCCAGTCCGCGTCTGGGGAGGTGTCCTCGGGGGTCAGGACTCCCATCTCCAGGTCTATCGGCAGCTTACCTGGTCTTGCCCTCATCAGGTAAGCCGGGGTGCAATTTGTAGCATTCACCGGGATATGGTTGTATAAGTCTATCAGGTCTGGCAGCTTCTCCGGCCACAGGCTGCGTTCTTCCAGGGGCAACGTTTTGAGGAGATCAATGACGATATTATTCATTTTCTCACACAGCCCGTTGGTTTGTGGGTGGTAAGACGTTGTCCGAATCTTCTTACAGCCGTAGAGGTTGCAGAACTCCTGGAAGATTTCAGCCTCAAACGCTGGACCTTGATCTGTCAAGACCTGTTCCGGATACCCGTGTGGACGGCAGAAGTGTTGTTGGAAGGCTCTGGCCGCTGTTTGGGCTGTCAAGTCTTTAACAGGAACCACCAGCAGGAACCGGGACTAGTGGTCCACTATTGTCAGGGCATAGACGTAGCCCGACCGGCTTGGAGCCAGTTTCACATGGTCCAGAGCTACCAGCTCAAGAGGCTGCCTGGTGACGATGGGCATCAAGGGCGTCTTCTGGCTGGTACCGCCTTCCTTCTGAGGTTACATGGGCCACAGTCCCTGCACCACTTCTCTATGGCCCCTCTCATTCCGACCCAGTAGAACCGCTCTCACAGTAGGAACTCCAGTTTCTTCCACCCGAAGTGTCCCGCTCTGTCATGGTAGGCCTCCAGTACCATTGCTGCATCTCGTCTCGGGACCACTACCTGCCAGGTCAGCTCGTGCGTCCGGTGGTTGACAAGCCTTCTGCACAGCTTACCTTCGTAGAGGAATAGCCTGCTTTTCTCCTTCCATAACTGCTTGGCTTCCTCTGGAGCGTCCGAGCCAGGGCTAGCGTCTGCCTGGGTCAAGAGGTCTTTCACCAGGCGAATTGCAGGGTCACTATCTTGCATTTCAGCCCAGCCGTGGTGAGGTAAGGAATTGAACATGACAGTGGTCAAGTCTTTGTCTCTTACAAGGTGGGAGTACTGAGTGGCCCCGTACCGGTGGAATGCAGGGAGCTCTATTTCCTCCAACTCGTCTGGATCTTCTCCCTCATCGGGCAAGTGGGGCATTCTCGATAGGGCATCTGCATTGGCATTGGCTCGGCCTGCCCGGTACTTGATGGTGAAGTCATAGTTTGCTAGCCGGGCCATCCACCGCTGCTCTAGGGCACCAAGTCTCGCATTGTCCAGATGTGTCTACGGATTGTTGTCCGTGTACACAGTGAACTTCACAGAGGCCACGTAATGCTTGAAACGTTCTGTTACGGCCCACACCACTGCCAAGGACTCCAGCTTAAAGGAGCTGTAATTCTCCGGGTTTCTCTCGGTGGGCCTCAGCTTCCGGCTGGCGTACGCGATCACCCTTTCTCTGCCCTGTTGGTTCTGTGACAGTACGGCTCCCAGCCCCACATTACTGGCGTCTGTGTGGAGGATAAAAGGCTGGCCATAATCAGGGTAGGCCAGGTTCTCATCCCCCGTGAGGGCCATCTTCAGCTGGCGGAAGGACTCCTCTTCCGGCTTGTCCCACTTGAAGGGTGGCTTTTGGCTTCTGGTCTTAGATTGTCCTATAAGGAGGTCCTGCATAGGGGCTGCCATCTTGGTGAACCTGGGGATGAACCTTCGGTAGTAGCCTACCAACCCGAGGAACTGCCTCACTTCTTTTATGTTAGAGGGGCTTGGCCAGTTCTTTATTGCCGTGATTTTGTCAGGGTCGGGGGCTACTCCTTCTGCACTCACCACGTGTCCCAGGTACTGTACCTTCGGCTTTAACAGATGGCACTTGGAGGGTTTCACTTTCATGCCAAAGCCTGCCAGGGCCTTGAACACCTCGGCCAGGTGCTTTAGATGGTCCTCGTAAGTCTTCGAATAGACAATCACGTCGTCCAGGTAAAGTAGGACCGTCTCAAAGTTTCGGTGCCCTAGACAGCATTCCATCAGCCTCTGGAAGGTCCCGGGTGCGTTGCAGAGCCCGAACGGCATATAGTTGAATTCACTTAATCCCATCAGGGTGGTGAAGGCGGTCTTCTCCTTATCAGCCTCTGCCACAGGAGCCTGCCAGTACCCACTAGTAAGGTCCAAAGTAGAGAAGAAATTAGCTGATTTTAGTGCGGCCAAAGACTCTTCTATTCTAGGCAACGGGTATTTATCTTTATGGGTGATACGATTGACTTCTCTATAGTCCACGCACATTCTCATAGTACCGTCTTTCTTTTTTATCAGAACCAAGGGGGCTGCCCAGGGGCTACAACTGTCTCTATTGACCCTGGCTTCCTTCATTTCTCTCAGAATGCCCTTTGCATTCTGATAGTGTGCGGGGTGGTACAGGTCTGTATCTTTCAGCAATTGGTGGGTGGCTCCCCGTGGGGATGTGGTGTTCTACTCCTTTCACTCTGCCGAAGTCTAGCGGGTGCTTACTAAAGATTCTCTCGTACTCATGAACCACCCGGTAGACTCCTTGTTTTTGGTGCAAAGGAGTGGAGTCAGCACCCACGTGGAGTTTCTGGCACCAGTCCTCCTTGGGTTTCTGGGAACCATTACCCTCCACCTGGGGAGATGGAGGCAAGGGTTCCACGGCCCTGACAGCATTGTGTTCAACAGTATACAATTTGGCTAGTGTAGCGTACCGGGGCAAATGTACTTCCCTTTCCCCAATGTTTAAGATCCGGACGGGCACCCTTCCATGGCGGACATAGACCACCCCCCGGGCTGTCAAAATGGTGGGCCTGCTGTCTGAGTACATGGGTTCTACCATGGCTTGGTAGTCTCTCCCTCTTAACCCGATTGCAGTCCGACACCAGATCATTTCACTTTTGGGGGGCATAGCAATGGGGAACGAGTCGCTCATCCTCACGCTACCGATCTCACCACCAGACAGTTCTACCTGTTGCCATCTCATCAGGGCTCTTATCTCCTTCTGGAGGACCCTCTGTTGGCTGGAGCTCGCATTCATCGCCACCTGCTGCAAAATTACAATTACTTCTGAAAGACAATTTTCAATCACATTAGTACCCAAGGTTATTTTAGGGTGACTTTCTCGACGGTCAATGTCCACAATGATCACTCCCTGTGCCGGCAGTTCAACTTTACCAATCTTAATGGTCATCTCTCTGAACCCCACCTGCGGCACGGGTTGACCATTGCTGGCGATGATGCTCAAGTCATCGTCTGGGTAACGAGTTATATCAGTGTCACTCCAGTACTGCTTGAAAAGTACATAGGGGATGGTAGTCACTTGGGACCCGGTGTCCAGCAGTGCACTCATGGGGATACCGTCCAGCACTACGGGTAAAACCGGGCGTCCCCCTACGTACTTATCACGCCAATTAGATGGGCCTGATGACCTTATGCCTGGGGGTTGGCCCTTTGCCCCAGGTCGGACCCATTTAAAGTACAGTACCTGGCTACGTGTCCCGGCTGGCTGCAACGGCGGCAAATCGGCTGTCCATCCTCAGTGTAATGATCGGCGGGCCTCCCTCTGAATGACGGGATCCTCCTCCGTCGACGCCACGGGACATCCTCCGGACTGGAAGCCAGCTTGATTGGTCCTGACAGGTCCATCTGTAACGACTGTACGGTCCTGGTCAATGCAGCAACACTCTTTGTTAGTTCTTGGACCTGATGGTGGAGGTTTGCAGGCGGGGATGGATTTAGGGCCTGCGCATCAGCCCCCACAAGGTTTGCGGGATAGGGCGCCGCCCCCTGGTGGTAAGGGATGGCAGGGCGCCGGGAAGCTACAGCGCCACCCGGTGCAGGTTCTCGGAGCACCTGGATGGCCCTATCTTTGAACTGTGCAAAAGTCAAATCGGGGTTCTGTAGGGCCATGATCCGCAGCTGGGTTCTGTGGGCGCTGGACAGCAGACCTTCTATGAACTGGTCAGTCAATAGTTTATCTGTATCCTGCACGCTGCCAGGGTCAGCTTGCTTAATTGCCCCTAAGGCTTCCTGTAAATTTAGGGCATAATCTCAGATGCAATCTTGAGCTCGCTGCTTACATCCATAGAACCGCATTTTGATTTCTGCTGAGGTACGGGTATCAAAGGTGTCCCGTAGACGGGTCAGAACCCCCCTTACAGTCCTTTTCTCCTCAGCTGTCCAAGACTTTACCTCCCGCTGGGCCGCACCAGTTAACTGCCCTATCAGTATGCTTACTTTCTGTTCTTCTGTCAGGGGATAAACTTTGAACAGGCTATACAGCCTTTCTTTAAAGTCGCCCAAGGTATGCGACTCGCCAGCATACTGGGCATCCAGGCCGCTCCAGGGATATAGGCAGGGGTGGATTAAGAGTAGCAAGGGCCCCGGGCAGTTTAGAAGACGCGGGCCCCCTCCACACACCTGATTTATCACGTGACATGTCACATGATCCCCTGTGATAGATCATGTGATAGTTCACAGGAAATTTATTTGGCATAATATTAATTGTGCTGCCTCATCTGAGAGCAGCACAATATTGGGGCAGATACCCTGATTCCAGCGATGTGTCACTTTTTCAGCTGCTTGTTGTCATTTTGAGAAAATCACCGTTTTATCTGCTGCAGATCTAGCAGCTCTCTGAATGCTGCGCTCTGTATAGCCCCACCCACACCACTGATTGGCTGCTTTCTGCCCATGCTCATTGTACACAGAAATCTACTGATCAGTGATGGGGGTGGGGTCCTACAGAACTTACTAGTCATCTAGTGATAATTACCTTCTGACAAATCAATGATTTCATCAAAACAACACTAAGCAGCCCAGTAAGTGACACATTACTGGAATCAGTGCCTCTAACCCTACATTATGCTGCTCTCAGATTAGGTGGCAAAAACCTCATGACAGATTCCCTTTAAAGGAGCTGTAAAGACAAAAAAGTTTGTATTAAAAAAAATACAAGCCATTTGTTAAATTAACTTTTTTTTATTGTTAATTCACATTAGACTGTATCTTCAACACTTTTGTCAGCAGGTCTTATTACAGACTCTGAATAGGGCAGCTCTCTCCCTCTCCCTCAGCAGAAAGTCACAGCATGGTTAAAAAACGGGATCTTTTATGATTTTCTCATAATAAATAAAAAAGGACATGCAAGTCCTCCAAACTATTTTCCGTTTCTCTATAGGGAAGGTCCTAAATCTTTCTTGTTCTTTAGTTGATCACATGTCAAAAATGCAAAGCATTTACTATGAACTCGCCTAAAAAAATATACACTTGGAGAGTAATATCATCATTTGCATGTAAATATTCCTTGACTCTAAGGGCTCGCTCACACTGTCGTATAACACGGCCGAATGCTATGTGATGTTTTATCGGATAGGACTCGGCCCTATGTTATGCTATGGGACAGTGCGATTATTGGCATGAGAAAATAATCTCATTCGATATTCGGACCATGTGCACCCATACAAGTCTATGGGTGCACGTAAAACATTGGACTGCACTCGGATGTCATCCAAGTGCAGTCCGATGAACACTCACACAGACTATGGAGAAGATGGAGAAATTAAGTTCTCCATCTTCTCCATATCTGTGCTGCGAGAGAATCGGATCACACTCAGTTGAAGCTCTGACAGAGTTTGAGCCCAGTGTCATTAGCATAATTGGCCCTATTCTCTTGCATGAGAGAATATATGGCTTAGTGAGTGGACCCTAAAACTGACTAGTAGTGACGGACAGGCACCTCACAAGCGGGATCCATGTAGCTCTCAGATGTTATGTAGGTAGGGCTTCATTCCATGGGGTAGGGTTTAATTTCAAGGTATATAAAAAAAATGGACTTCAAATGAAAATTAAATGAACACATAAAGCACTAATTGAATTATTTTTTTCGTATTTATGTTTGCAGCCCCTTTAAAAACCCTTTGAGGACCAAGGCACATATATGTCCCATAGTTTTAAACTGGAAAAAAATTTGATTGAATAAAATTTAAGGTCCTCAAAGGTTTAAGTAGGTCATAAATTCATATGAATACTTGCTCATACAATTGCACATGCCAAAAGATGAAGAAGAACAGAATCAAAAATATGACATTAAGTGGAGCACTTACAGGTATTCAAGGTGAAAGAGACCAGCAAAGGCATCGTCTCGAATGACAGTAAATGAGTTAGAATTCAGCAAGCTGAAAATGAAGACAGCAGGTTAGAAGCGAACCAGACTTTATGGTGCTCAGAATTAGTCAAGCAGAATTTATTGACTGCTCTTGCAAAGCACTGAGACTCCCGCTGTGTATAGATGGCGCCGTGCGGCCTTCCGCTGTGTATAGATGGCGCCGTGTGGCCTCCCGCTGTGTATAGATGGCGCCGTGCGGCCTCCCGCTGTGTATAGATGGCACCATGTAACATACCTGGCGGCGTCCTTGCATGGTGGTCCATCTCCCACTGTGCAAGAGGGCGCACTTGATCTCCTGTCCAGAATGTCTCTCTGGCTTCCCTCCATGCTGTCTGTTTCTGTCTGTTTCTGCTGCTTAAGGGCGGCGCCCGATCACTTCCTGCCTTTTGTACCTGCTGTGGGTCACACCCCTTGTGCGTCCTCAGCCTATTGCTGTCTGTCACTTGGTATATAGCTCAGCAGCTCCCTTCTATCCCTGCCTGAGCATAGTGTTTCCTTCAGTGTGTGCTTGCACTCTGAAGGTGCCAGGTCCCGTCTCTTGTCTCCTGCTTTTTGTATCAGTTCCCGTGTCTGAACTGAGTCCTGTATGTCTCCTGCTTTTCGGTATCAGTTCCCGTGTCTGAACTGAGTCCTGTATGTCTCCTGCTTTTCGGTATCAGTTCCCGTGTCTGAACTGAGTCCTGTATGTCTCCTGCTTTGCGGTATTAGTTCCCGTGTCTGAACTGAGTCCTTTCTGTGTTCTCTTGTCTGTCCTGTCTGAACACGCTCCTAGCCTGTTCCTCCCGCCTTCTAGGGGCCGATTTCCTAGACCCGCTCCTGTATCTTGTCTGTCCTGTCTGAACTCGCTCCTAGCCTGTTCCTCCCGCCTTCTAGGGGCCGATTACCTAGACCCGCTCCTGTATCTTGTCTGTCCTGTCTGAACACGCTCCTTGCCTGTTCGTCCCGCCTCTCTGGGGGCAGTATTCCCAGACCCGCTCCTGTATCCCGCTGCAGTGTTGGTCTCCTCCGTACACTCAGTTCCAGTCTGAACTCTCTCCTGTCCTTTACCTGTTTTGCCTCTATGTCCGTTCCCTTCCTTTTTCTGCAGAGTCTGAACTCGTACCTAACTCCTGCTTGTTGTCTCTGCAAGTACTGTGTGAGTATCTGGCTCTGTCTTTCCCTTCCTGTCTGTTCCGTGTGAACAGAGCCCTGTCCTCCCTGCTCAGCCTTGTCTGCACTCTAGCTGTGCTTGCCTGTAACCCTCTGCCTGTATTGTTCCTGAGTCCCGGTGTGTACTGGGTCCTATCCCGCCTGTGTTCCTACCTGCTAGTGCGTCCCTGTCTGCACTCTAGCTGTGCTTGCCTTTACCCCCCTGCCTGCATACCCGCCTGCCTGCATACCAGTCGTGCCTGCCTATACCCACCAGTCTGTGTGCCAGCCTACCAGCCTGTTCCTGTATTCCCCTGTGTGGGTCAACAGCCGTGTCCGGGGTCTGTCCTGGAGTAGCACCTGGTCCCTCTGCTCGGTTCCTCCTTGGTGCACTGGCGTCGTATGCCGTCGTGCGACCCTGGTCGGATCGGGTGAATACCTAGTCACGCCCCTCCAGGCATTCACTCTCCGGCACGGTCCAGTGGAATCACTACCAATCACACGCACACGCCGCTTAGCCCGGGCGTGTGCATAACAGCATGCTCAGGTCATGGTTCCCGTTGAGCCCCACGGCCTTCGCTCTTTGAGAAGTTTTTCCAGCGAATACATGCATTAAAATAAAATAAATAAATTTTTTTTTTTCCCCCTTTAGCTGAGTTCCAGGCGAATTACGCACCCGTCCAGATGGATCTATCAGCCCTCGTTCCTGCGGATCCGCCACGTTACTATGGGGATCCAAGACAGTGTCGTGCATTTGTGGAGCAATGCATGCTACACTTTAAGGCCTACCCTCTCTATTTTCCTTCCGATTGGGCTAAAGTGGCCTTTATGATTGACTACCTAGCGGGTGATGCCTTGAAATGGGTCACCCCCCTATGGGAAGCATGGGATCCTGTCATCCTTGACCTGCAGGCCTTCCTGGTGGCCTTTCGTATGGTCTTCGAGGACCCTAACTCTGAAGCCCCTGCTGAAGCTTCACTTCCCAATATCCCGGAGCAGCCCCGACGGGTAATGTGTGTGGGTAGCGCAATAGTCCTCCAGCCCAATGAGACTACTGCCCACCCAGAATCCTCACAGGGTGACTACGCTTTCCGGAATACTTCTCTCAACCTCAAGAGGCAGTCCAGACGTGCTAGACTTAGAGGCAAGCCGTCACGCCAGGGTCTGTCCTCCCTGAGACCTCCTGACCCCAACCTTGAAGTCCCTACTGAAGCTTCATCTCCCTGTATCCCGGAGAAACCCCAATGGGTAATGTGCGTGGGTAGTGCACCAGTTCTCCTGGCCGAAGAGACTTCTGCCCATCCAGACTCCACACAGGAGAACTTCCTGCACCCGGCATCAGATGCTTCTTTCTCTTTAACCGGTGTGCATGTCCAAGGATGCTCCAAAGCTGTGGTTACCTCAGAGTCTGTGCACCTCTACTACCTGGCGGAGGATCCCCTGTTGCCTCCTGAACCCTCCGGGATACCACTCGATGACAAATGGAGAGAGACTTCTCTACACCCGGTACTCAATACTTTGTCCGCTTCGTCCTGTGAGCCTGACAATGGGTACCCCAAAGTGGTAGTTACCTCCGAGTCTCTACACCCCTCCGACCAGGCGGAGGATCTCCAGTTGTCTCCTGAACCCTTCGGGGTGCTACCTGGTAGCGAAAGGACAGAGACTCTCTTATACTCTGTACCTGATACCTCGCTCGCTTCGTCCAGTGAGTCCAACTTAGTGTACTCCGAAGCAGAGGTTACTCCTGAGTCTCTACACCCCTCCGACCAGGCGGAGGACCTCCAGTTGTGTTCAGAATCCTTCGGGGTGCCACCTGGTGGTGAATGGACAGAGACTTTCCTATATCCTGGATCTGATACCTCGCTTGCTTCGTCCAGTGAGTCCGACCTAGTGTACTCTGAAGCAGAGGTTACCCGTGAGTCTCTACACCCCTCTGACCAGGCGGAGGACCGCCAGCTGTCTCCAGAACCCTTCGGGGTGCCACCTGGTGGTGAATGGACAGAGACTTTCCTATACTCGGTACCCGATACCTCGCCTGCTTCCTCCAGTGAGTCCGACCTAGTGTACTCTGAAGCAGAGGTTACTCCTGAGTCTCTACACCCCTCCGACCAGGCGGAGGACCTCCAGTTGTGTTCAGAATCCTTCGGGGTGCCACCTGGTGGTGAATGGACAGAGACTTTCCTATATCCTGGATCTGATACCTCGCTTGCTTCGTCCAGTGAGTCCGACCTAGTGTACTCTGAAGCAGAGGTTACCCGTGAGTCTCTACACCCCTCTGACCAGGCGGAGGACCACCAGCTGTCTCCAGAACCCTTCGGGGTGCCACCTGGTGGTGAATGGACAGAGACTTTCCTATACTCGGTACCCGATACCTCGCCTGCTTCCTCCAGTGAGTCCGACCTAGTGTACTCTGAAGCAGTTGTTTTCTCTGAGCCTCTGCACTCTTCTGACCCGGCGGAGGACCTCCAGTTGTTTCCTGAATCCTCCGGGATACCACCAGATAACAAAGAGACAGTGACTTTTCCTCATTATGTACGTGATAACCCGTCTATTTCTTCCTGTGAGCTTGACAAGATGTACCTCGAAGCAGAGATTACCCTTAAGTCTCTGTCCCCCTCCAACCCAGTGAACGACTGGCCCTCGAATTCCCTGCGGAAGATTCTGGCAGGCCTGAAGAAGAGGGGGCGTAAGGGGGGAGGTACTGTAACATACCTGGCGGCGTCCTTGCATGGTGGTCCATCTCCCACTGTGCAAGAGGGCGCACTTGATCTCCTGTCCAGAATGTCTCTCTGGCTTCCCTCCATGCTGTCTGTTTCTGTCTGTTTCTGCTGCTTAAGGGCGGCGCCCGATCACTTCCTGCCTTTTGTACCTGCTGTGGGTCACACCCCTTGTGCGTCCTCAGCCTATTGCTGTCTGTCACTTGGTATATAGCTCAGCAGCTCCCTTCTATCCCTGCCTGAGCATAGTGTTTCCTTCAGTGTGTGCTTGCACTCTGAAGGTGCCAGGTCCCGTCTCTTGTCTCCTGCTTTTTGTATCAGTTCCCGTGTCTGAACTGAGTCCTGTATGTCTCCTGCTTTTCGGTATCAGTTCCCGTGTCTGAACTGAGTCCTGTATGTCTCCTGCTTTTCGGTATCAGTTCCCGTGTCTGAACTGAGTCCTGTATGTCTCCTGCTTTGCGGTATTAGTTCCCGTGTCTGAACTGAGTCCTTTCTGTGTTCTCTTGTCTGTCCTGTCTGAACACGCTCCTAGCCTGTTCCTCCCGCCTTCTAGGGGCCGATTTCCTAGACCCGCTCCTGTATCTTGTCTGTCCTGTCTGAACTCGCTCCTAGCCTGTTCCTCCCGCCTTCTAGGGGCCGATTACCTAGACCCGCTCCTGTATCTTGTCTGTCCTGTCTGAACACGCTCCTTGCCTGTTCGTCCCGCCTCTCTGGGGGCAGTATTCCCAGACCCGCTCCTGTATCCCGCTGCAGTGTCGGTCTCCTCCGTACACTCAGTTCCAGTCTGAACTCTCTCCTGTCCTTTACCTGTTTTGCCTCTATGTCCGTTCCCTTCCTTTTTCTGCAGAGTCTGAACTCGTACCTAACTCCTGCTTGTTGTCTCTGCAAGTACTGTGTGAGTATCTGGCTCTGTCTTTCCCTTCCTGTCTGTTCCGTGTGAACAGAGCCCTGTCCTCCCTGCTCAGCCTTGTCTGCACTCTAGCTGTGCTTGCCTGTAACCCTCTGCCTGTATTGTTCCTGAGTCCCGGTATGTACTGGGTCCTATCCCGCCTGTGTTCCTACCTGCTAGTGCGTCCCTGTCTGCACTCTAGCTGTGCTTGCCTTTACCCCCCTGCCTGCATACCCGCCTGCCTGCATACCAGTCGTGCCTGCCTATACCCACCAGTCTGTGTGCCAGCCTACCAGCCTGTTCCTGTATTCCCCTGTGTGGGTCAACAGCCGTGTCCGGGGTCTGTCCTGGAGTAGCACCTGGTCCCTCTGCTCGGTTCCTCCTTGGTGCACTGGCGTCGTATGCCGTCGTGCGACCCTGGTCGGATCGGGTGAATACCTAGTCACGCCCCTCCAGGCATTCACTCTCCGGCACGGTCCAGTGGAATCACTACCAATCACACGCACACGCCGCTTAGCCCGGGCGTGTGCATAACACACCATATAGATGGCTACGTGCGGCCTCCTGCTGAGTATACGTGTATAGATGGCTATGTGCGGCCTCCTGCTGAGTATAGATGCCTCACGGCGCTCCTCCCAGAGACAGCAGGAGGCCGCACAGCGCCATCTATACTCAGCGGGAGACCGCACGTAGCCATCTATACACAGCAGGAGGCCACATGGCGACATCTATACTCAGCGGGGGGCCGCACGTAGCCATCTATACACAGCGGGGGGCGCACTTAGCCATCTATACACAGCGGGGGGCCGCACGGCGCCGTCTATAATGCACGGAGCCCCACCAGAGACATCAGGAGGCCGCACGGCGCCAACTATACTCAGCAGGAGGCCGCATGCAGTCATACACACACACAAACATATACAGACACGCATAAACACATTTGAAACACAAAAATACATACAAACAGACATCACACAATGACATCTGCCCACACACACACACACAAACAGACAGACATCACACACACACACCTGCCCACACACACACACACCTGCCCACACACACACACCTGCCCACATACACATCTGTGTGTGTGTATGTATTGTGTGTGTGTGTGTATAATGTGTGTGTATGTATACTGTGTGTGTATGTATAGTGTGTGTGTGTGTGTGTATAATGTGTGTGTATGTATAGTGTGTGTGTATGTATAGTGTGTGTGTGTGTGTGTGTATAATTTGTGTGTGTGTATTTTTTTTTTAAGTTAAAACCAAGTAAAATGCTTGTGGCATCAATATCAAGACTCCAGATATAAGGGCCTATTCACACTGAATTTTGCAATGCATTCATCTCCTCTTTCCAGGCTTCTATCTAAATCCCTGAAAATTGGCATTCAGATGTGCCTTGACATAGCCATTGATTTGAACAAAAGCAAACCAAGGCTAAAGTCTGAATCTTTAGGCTCCATTTTCTCTGCTTTCAGATGTCTCATTTCAGACAGCACAATCCTGAATTTCAGGGATTCAGTTGTAAGCCTTGTGTAAAGACCTGAATGCAGCGCTGAATGTAGTGTGAATAGGTCCTTACATCCTACACCACCTCAGGGGATTGTTGTTATGGAGTATTGCCCCTGGGTGGCCGCAGTTATGACCACCACCAGGGCTCGCGGTCACCCACCCTAACTTTGGTATTCTGGGGAGCTGGTATAATGAATATCTGAGAAGAGCCCTAGAGAAGCAAGAACATTGGACAACCAAGAGGTGGTGGCCTCAAGTCAGGTGTAGTGTTCAACAGGGCAAGACTTTCTAACCTGCCCCCCCCCCCACACACACACACACACATATACACACACCTGCCCACACAGACACACACACACACACCTGCCCACACACACACACACACACACACACACACACCTGTCCACACACACACACACACATACACCTGCCCACACACACACACACACACATATACACACACACACACCTGCCCACACACACACACACACATATACACACACACACACCTGCCCACACAGACACACACACACACCTGCCCACACAGACACACACACCTGCCCACACACACACACCTGCCCACACACACACACACCTGCCCACACACACACACACACACACACACCTGCCCACACACACACACACACCTGCCCACACACAAACATACCTGCCCACACACAAACACACCTGCCCACACACACACACCTGCCCACACACACACACACACCTGCCCACACACATACACACCTGCCCACACACACACACAAACACCTGCCCACACACACACACACCTGCCCACACACACACACACCTGCCCACACACACATCTGCTCACTCAGACACCTGCCCGCAAACACACACACACACCCATATACACACACCTGACCACACACACACACACACCTGCCCACACACACACACACACCTGCCCACACAGACACCTGCCCACACAGACACCTGCCCCCCCACACACACACACACACACATATACACACACACATATACACACACACCTGCCCACACAGACACACACACATATACACACACACACATATACATTCACACACACACCTGCCCACACAGACACCTGCCCCCACAGACACCTGCCCACAAACACACACACCTGCCCACACACACATCTGCCCACACACACACACACACACTCACAATCCCCCGGCTCAATTCCTCCTGCCTGCTCTCTCTCTTTTCCGGTGCAGCACTGCAGGCCGGGGCGCACTGTGTGACGTCACAGCTAGGAGACACAGCCGCGCACAGGGCCATGTCTCCTAGCAGTGATGCGGCCGGGCCAGCACAGGGAAGTTAACTGCTGCAGTGCTGGCCCGGCGGATGAAGAAGTAGTGGCGGCCGCTGCTGGGGGAGCGGTCCGGGCCCCCCCCTCCCGCCACTGCTACCGCTATGTGCCGCGGAAAATTAAATAAATACATAAAGCACTAATTGAATTATTTTTTTCGTATTTATGTTTGCAGCCCCTTTAAAAACCCTTTGAGGACCAAGGCACATATATGTCCCATAGTTTTAAACTGGAAAAAAATTTGATTGAATAAAATTTAAGGTCCTCAAAGGTTTAAGTAGGTCATAAATTCATATGAATACTTGCTCATACAATTGCACATGCCAAAAGATGAAGAAGAACAGAATCAAAAATATGACATTAAGTGGAGCACTTACAGGTATTCAAGGTGAAAGAGACCAGCAAAGGCATCGTCTCGAATGACAGTAAATGAGTTAGAATTCAGCAAGCTGAAAATGAAGACAGCAGGTTAGAAGCGAACCAGACTTTATGGTGCTCAGAATTAGTCAAGCAGAATTTATTGACTGCTCTTGCAAAGCACTGAGACTCCCGCTGTGTATAGATGGCGCCGTGCGGCCTTCCGCTGTGTATAGATGGCGCCGTGTGGCCTCCCGCTGTGTATAGATGGCGCCGTGCGGCCTCCCGCTGTGTATAGATGGCACCATATAGATGGCTACGTGCGGCCTCCTGCTGAGTATACGTGTATAGATGGCTATGTGCGGCCTCCTGCTGAGTATAGATGCCTCACGGCGCTCCTCCCAGAGACAGCAGGAGGCCGCACAGCGCCATCTATACTCAGCGGGAGACCGCACGTAGCCATCTATACACAGCAGGAGGCCACATGGCGACATCTATACTCAGCGGGGGGCCGCACGTAGCCATCTATACACAGCGGGGGGCGCACTTAGCCATCTATACACAGCGGGGGGCCGCACGGCGCCGTCTATAATGCACGGAGCCCCACCAGAGACATCAGGAGGCCGCACGGCGCCAACTATACTCAGCAGGAGGCCGCATGCAGTCATACACACACACAAACATATACAGACACGCATAAACACATTTGAAACACAAAAATACATACAAACAGACATCACACAATGACATCTGCCCACACACACACACACAAACAGACAGACATCACACACACACACCTGCCCACACACACACACACCTGCCCACACACACACACCTGCCCACATACACATCTGTGTGTGTGTATGTATTGTGTGTGTGTGTGTATAATGTGTGTGTATGTATACTGTGTGTGTATGTATAGTGTGTGTGTGTGTATAATGTGTGTGTATGTATAGTGTGTGTGTATGTATAGTGTGTGTGTGTGTGTGTGTGTGTATAATTTGTGTGTGTGTATTTTTTTTTTAAGTTAAAACCAAGTAAAATGCTTGTGGCATCAATATCAAGACTCCAGATATAAGGGCCTATTCACACTGAATTTTGCAATGCATTCATCTCCTCTTTCCAGGCTTCTATCTAAATCCCTGAAAATTGGCATTCAGATGTGCCTTGACATAGCCATTGATTTGAACAAAAGCAAACCAAGGCTAAAGTCTGAATCTTTAGGCTCCATTTTCTCTGCTTTCAGATGTCTCATTTCAGACAGCACAATCCTGAATTTCAGGGATTCAGTTGTAAGCCTTGTGTAAAGACCTGAATGCAGCGCTGAATGTAGTGTGAATAGGTCCTTACATCCTACACCACCTCAGGGGATTGTTGTTATGGAGTATTGCCCCTGGGTGGCCGCAGTTATGACCACCACCAGGGCTCGCGGTCACCCACCCTAACTTTGGTATTCTGGGGAGCTGGTATAATGAATATCTGAGAAGAGCCCTAGAGAAGCAAGAACATTGGACAACCAAGAGGTGGTGGCCTCAAGTCAGGTGTAGTGTTCAACAGGGCAAGACTTTCTAACCTGCCCCCCCCCCCCCACACACACACATATACACACACCTGCCCACACAGACACACACACACACACCTGCCCACACACACACACACACACACACACCTGCCCACACACACACACACACACATACACCTGCCCACACACACACACACACACATATACACACACACACACCTGCCCACACACACACACACATATACACACACACACACCTGCCCACACAGACACACACACACACCTGCCCACACAGACACACACACCTGCCCACACACACACACCTGCCCACACACACACACACCTGCCCACACACACACACACCTGCCCACACACACACACACACACACACCTGCCCACACACACACACACACCTGCCCACACACAAACATACCTGCCCACACACAAACACACCTGCCCACACACACACACCTGCCCACACACACACACACACCTGCCCACACACATACACACCTGCCCACACACACACACAAACACCTGCCCACACACACACACACCTGCCCACACACACACACACCTGCCCACACACACCTGCCCACACACACATCTGCTCACTCAGACACCTGCCCGCAAACACACACACACACCCATATACACACACCTGACCACACACACACACACACCTGCCCACACACACACACACACCTGCCCACACAGACACCTGCCCACACAGACACCTGCCCCCCCCCCCCCACACACACACACATATACACACACACATATACACACACACCTGCCCACACAGACACACACACATATACACACACACACATATACACACACACACACACCTGCCCACACAGACACCTGCCCCCACAGACACCTGCCCACAAACACACACACACCTGCCCACACACACATCTGCCCACACACACACACACTCACAATCCCCCGGCTCAATTCCTCCTGCCTGCTCTCTCTCTTTTCCGGTGCAGCACTGCAGGCCGGGGCGCACTGTGTGACGTCACAGCTAGGAGACACAGCCGCACACAGGGCCATGTCTCCTAGCAGTGATGCGGCCGGGCCAGCACAGGGAAGTTAACTGCTGCAGTGCTGGCCCGGCGGATGAAGCAGTAGCGGCGGCCGCTGCTGGGGGAGCGGTCCGGGCCCCCCCCTCCCGCCACTGCTACCGCTATGTGCCGCGGCGGCCCGCACATATAATGAGGGCAATCCGGATTGCCCTCATTATAATCCGCCTATGGATATAGGGCATGGAAAACGGCATCACAGCTGCAGCGGCTACGCTGGTGGTAGAGGGTCCCTCCGCGTCCGACATCTTCCTCCCCCCTAGTTAACTGTGGCCTACCTTCTGGCGATCCTCTTCTGTAGGCCGCGGCTCCGCTCGCGATGCTCTGGGCGAGGACCTTGCTTTGCTCGGTGATGACGTCGGCATCCGCTGGATCTCCTTCCAGGACCTTGAGCAGCGTCTCAGCGTAGGCGTGGCGTCCCGAAGATGGCGCCCGATGGCGGGAAACGCTCCGATTGGCGGGAAATGGCCCCGAATGGAGGGAAACTTCACTCAGATATGTATAGAGTCTTTTCCAGGCACGCAATACCCGTTTGTTGCGGGTTGGTCACAATTCTGCCGACTACGCCAAAGCTGACTCGCCCCCTGGGCCGTGGGGTACCCGGAACCGGGCCTTCTAGTGTACGGTGCTGATGGGGGTAGTAGTGGCAACCCGATCCCGTGGCTCAGGGTGGTCAGACCAAATGGTGGCAGTCTATTTATCAGTGTTTTGAATGTCCGACTACGCCACCCGTGGATTGCGGTTGGAGATAACCGCTGCTGCAAGGAAGACCGCTGAGGCTGGTGTTGGTGTGCAGCACAGGGGTAGGATAATTCCCCACGGGAAGAGTGTAGCCTCAGGGCAGTGTAGGTGGATGTTGGGGGTGATAGTGCAGGCCGCAATAGTAAGAGTTCAGAGTCCGCTTCAAACAGTTCAGGGTCTTTATTGTAGATATTATTAATGACCCAACAGTACCGGTTAGGAATGGGCCTGGGTGTCTGAGAGCATTCGGGCGAGCCCCACTGGTCAGGGTGAGTGTGTAGGCCTACCGTTCTCTCTATGCTCTTTCTGACTATCCCCCTTTTCGTGGTGTAATAGCCCACGTCCCTGAGCTGGCCGTGTACTTCTCTCCTGTATGGCTTGCGACTCAGGCCTTGGGTACCTGTTGCTTGCTCCTCGATGTACTGGTCCCTCTGTGTGGCGGAGCCTCCAGGCTTCTTAGGCCAAGGGACCTGAAATCCCTCGCAGGTTGGTTCTCTGCTGCTGGGCTTGTAACCCTGACAGCCTCGGACCCCAATGTCCGGTAGATTGGTTCTCTGCCAGGACCGGCTCTCGTCGCCTCTGTCCCTGGCTTGCAGTTTCTCCTGTGCCTCACGGACTCCTCAGCTACAGCTGAACTGTCCCTCCTTCTCTGGGACTAGTCTCACTCCTGAGCTAGGTCGTCCAGTTTTCTCTAACCCTGCCCCCAGTTCCAGCTTTTATAGGGGCAGCCAGCTCCCCCTGCTGGCCTGGGACAGGAGGTGCTGTATGCTAATAGTCCCTAACCAGGGGACCTCCCTCCTGCTTTCAGAAACAGATTATTGTTTGTGGCATCCAGGCCTGGGGTGACACACACACACTGCTCTATATTTAGTATGATGCCCCCACTCCTCCATATATATAGCATGATGGTCCCACTGCTCCATATACAGGTGCATCTCACTAAATTAGAATATCATCAAAAAGTTAATTTATTTCAGTTCTTCAATACAAAAAGCTGTCTTTCAGCTCATCTGCATTGTTGGGTCTGGTGTCTCTCATCTACCTCTTGACAATACCCCATAGATTCTCTATAATAGATTCTCTATGGGGTTAAGGTCAGGCGAGTTTGCTGCCAATCAAGCACAGTGATACTGTTGTGTGTAAACCAGGTATTGGTACTTTTGGCCGTGTGGACAGGGGCCAAGTCCTGCTGGAGAATGACATTTCCATCTCCAAAAAGCTTGTGGGCAGAGGGAAGCATGAAGTGCTGTAAAATGTCCTGGTAGCCGGCTGTGCTGACTTTGGTCTTGATAAAACACAGTGGACCTACACCAGCAGATGACATGGCCCCCCAAACCATCACTGATTGTGGAGCCTTCACACTAGACCTCAAGCAGCTTGGATTGTGGACTCTCCACTCTTCCTCCAGACTCTGGGACCTTGATTTCCAAATGAAAATTGGAACTCTAGGACCTTGTGGAGTGTGTCAATGACAGCCTTCTGGACATCTGTCAAGTCAGCAGTCTTCCTCATGATTGTGGAGCATACTGAAACAGTATTGAAGAACTGTAATAAATTAACTTTTTGAAGATATTCTAATTTAGTGAGATGCACCTGTATATACTATGATGGT
The DNA here is from genome assembly GCF_046119375.1 of Phyllobates terribilis. Lineage (NCBI taxonomy): Eukaryota > Metazoa > Chordata > Amphibia > Anura > Dendrobatidae > Phyllobates > Phyllobates terribilis. The sequence continues at coordinate 367,669 of NW_027363005.1, read as the reverse complement.
CCCACTGCCCCACATACATATAGTATAATGGCCCCACTACTCCATATGTAGTATGATGGACCCACTACTCCAGATATATAGTAGGATGGCTCCACTGCCCGATCATTTAAAAAAAAAATAACGTTTATTCTCACTTAATCCTGATTCCCTACATCACGGCCTCTGTCTCCTCTTCCATGGCGGGACTGCAGAGCAGAGCGATGCAATGATGTCACCGAGCCACCTCCGTGAGTATGCTGACATCTCGTTAACCGCAGGCCTATGGCGATCTGTGGCATATGAAAGAGATAGTGATAGGGCAGGGAGCTTGTGTCTCACTACTTTATCATGCGACGCCTCTGCATAAGAGACATTAGGGCTACATTAGCTACGTCACAGAAGACACTGGGGCTGGAGTATATAGAATAGGAGACACTGGGGCTGGCGTATATTCATCACAGGATACATTGGGGCTAGAGCATATACATCACAGAAGAAGCTGGAGTATATAGAATAGGAGACACTGGGGCTGGAGTATATAGAATAGGAGACACTGGGGCTGGTGTATATTCATCACAGGATACATTGGGGCTAGAGCATATACATCACAGAAGAAGCTGGAGTATATAGAATAGGAGACACTGGGGCTGGAGTACATAGAATAGGAGACACTGGGGCTGGCGCATATACAGTTCTGCTCAAAAGTTTACATACCCCGGCAGAATTTTTCCTTTCTTGGCCTTGTTTCAGAGAAAATGAATGATAACAAAAACACTTTTTCTCCACTCATGGTTATTGGTTGGGTGAAGCCATTTACTGTCACATTTCTGTGTTTTCTCTTTTTAAATCTTAATGACAACTAGTGATGAGCGAGCATGCTCGCTACTGCTCGGTGCTCGCCCGAGTATCTCACTGCTCGAGATGCTCTGCGCTCACCGAGTATTTCCGGGTTGGTCGGGCGGGAAGTCGGGACCCATCCCTGCATGTTTGGCGCTCTTTACAGAGCCAATGAACATACAGTGATTGCCTGCCATGCACTGTAATGCCATAGCCATGTTGGTTGTGGGCATTACAGTGATTGGCTGGCTGCACAGCGTCATCAGGTCTATATCTGACCTGGCACCGCCATGCTCATCACAGTCACTCTGGATCAGACAGTGTAGGGAGAGCTGCTGCTGCGTTAGGGAGAGATTTGATCGTGCATTAGGTAGTGTAGTGAGAAAAACCGCACATTACACATATCCATCTCAACAAACAGTCCTTCTGAGGACTAATCCATCTGCAGATATATCAGGCAGGCAGTGTATATAGGCAGGCAGGCAGGGTATATAGCAGACTGCAGTGCATATAGCACAAGAGGCTCCATTCCAATTCTGCCTTCTGCTGCTGTTAGATATTTCTATACAAAGGCCCAGGTCTCAGGGGCGAGGAATACTTTTCTTTGGATCTTAATCCTCATTATTTGCTTATAAAGCAATCCAGAGAACACCGTTTTTCTGCGCCATTTGCTTGTTGGCACTGCAGAATACAGCCAGGTCCTTTCCATATTAGAGCGCTAGAAATCCAGCTATTTAAAACTGTGTTTTCTCCGTCACACGGATCACATATACGTTGTCAGAAAATACTGCCATTTCTGGCCTCCATTTTTTCAGTGTGTCAGTGAAGCAATTCACAGCAGTTTGCTGTTCACACTACTTACCTACAGGCCAGGAATTTAAAACTCTGTTTTCTCCATCACACCGATCACATATAACTTCGCTTCAAACTCAGTCATTTGTAGTGAGCGTGGAAGATACTATCCTCCATTTAAAATGGGCAAGGCACGTGGCAAGGGACGGGGAACTGGACGTGATGGTAATGGTGCATGCAGAGGCCGAGGACAAGGCCGTGGGCAAGCCGAAATTGTGCCACAGCAAACACCCACATCTTCTCGCCTGACCTTCCTGTCCCAATTTCTAGGGGACCGCAGCACACCACTATTGAACCCAGATCAGTGTCAAAAGGTTGTTGGTTGGATAGCGGATAATGCTTCCAGTCACTTAGCCACCACCACCACCACCCTGTCTTCTACACGGTCAAGTCTCAGTAGCCATGAGTCTGGACCTCATATTCCTCACCCTGATCCTCCTTTCTCCCACCATGCCGAGTACCCAGAGACAACTGATCCCACACTTGGACAATCTGAAGAGCTGTTCACTTTTCCATTTATAGATTCGGGCCTCTCGCCCGGTCCACTTGAAGCGGGGCAAGAGGAGATCACGTGTAGCGATGCCCAAATATTTGAGCAGCCACGGTCACATGAAGGCGACGGTGGGAAACTGTCACAAGAGGTGGACGATGATTAGACACAATTGGCAGAAAGTCAGGAATAGTACCAGGGTGCAGAAGTGGGTGACTAGGTGGTGGATGATATAGTAACTGACCCAACCTGGCAGGAGGACATGCAGAGCAAGGACAGCAGCACACAGGAGGAGGGAGGCAGAGCACCCCAACAGGCAGGAAGAAGCAGTGTGGTGGCCGCAGACAGAAGGCAGGCTATCGTTTCCCGTAACACCAACACGAAGGAAGTTGCCACTACAACTGTTAGGTCTTCCCGAGTCTGGTTGTTTTTTAAAGACTCTGCCGATAACTCCAAAAAGGCCATTTGCATCACGAGCCAGACCAGCATCAGCAGGGGTGGCAAAACGACCAGCCTGACCACCACCAGCATGATCAGGCACATGGCAGCAAATCACTCGACTTTGTGGGCCGAACACCAGGGTCCAGGAACAGTGTCTACAGGTGGCACCATTGCTTCTTCTGCTGTTGTGCATGCAAGTCAATCCCCTGTCCATAGTGCATGCAAAGATGCCTCCTGCCCTGCACCTGTCATTGCACACTCTCAAGTAGCAGCATCAGGAAGCACGTCCATGTCCTTCTCCCAGCACAGCGTTCAGTTGTTCATACTCCAGTCCTTGGAATGCAAGCGCAAATATGCAGCCAACGTCCCACAGGCCACACTACTAAATTCTCACAATTCACGACTGCTTGGCTCGAAATGTTGCCTTTTAGGCTTGTGGAGACAGAAGCATTCCGCAACCTGATGGCGGCGGCCGTCCCTCGGTACTCTGTCCCCAGCCGCCACTATTTCTCCCAGTGTGCCGTCCCCACATTACACAAGCACGTATTCCAAAACATTAGCCGTGCCCTCAACAACGCAGTTACCGGTAAAGTCCACCTAACCACGGACACGTGGACAAGTGCTTGTGGGCAGGGCCGGTACATCTCGCTGATGGCACACTGAGTTAACATAGTGGAAGCCGGGACCCAGTCGGACCTTGGGACGGAACACGTCCTCCCAACGCCAAAGATTGCAGGCCCTAGGTCAATCAGGGTTGTCCCCACGGTCTACAGCTCCTGAACCTCATGCTCCTCAGCCTCCTCCTCCTCCTCGGCCTCTATCTCCGAAATGACCACATCAGTCACAAGCTGGAAGCACTGCAGCACTGCCACGGCCAAGCGGCAACAGGCTGTGCTGAAGCTAATATGCTTAGGTGAAAAAACACACAATGCTGAAGAGTTATGGCCAGCTCTGAAAGAGCAGGCAGATCTGTGGCTCAAACCGCTGAACCTACAGCCAGGCATGGTCGTGTGTGACAATGGCCGGAACCAGGTGGCGGCTCTGAGGCGAGGCGAGCTCACACACGTACCATGCCTGGCCCATGTGCTTAACCTCGTGGTTCAGCGGTTACTCAAATCCTACCCGGAGCTGCCGGATCTGCTTGTTAAAGTATGCCGCCTGTGTGCCCATTTTAGAAAGTCAGCTACAGCTTCCGCCGCCCTTGCAGTGTTTCAGCAGCGTTTGCAGCTTCTGGCTCACAGACTGGTGTGTGATGTCACCACACGTTGGAACTCTACATTGCAGATGTTGGGAAGGATTTGTGAGCAGAAGAGGGCAGTTGTTGAGTACCAGCATCAAAAAGGCTATCGGTATTCAGTTCAGACTCCACACATAAGACCTCAGTAGTGGACGTGGATGTCAGACATATGTACCATCCTCCAAAACTTTGCGGACTCCACCAAGATGGTGAGCGGCGATGACGCCATAATTAGCGTCACCATCCCGCTTCTCTGTCTTCTGAAAAGCTCTTTGCTCACAATCAAAGATGATGCATTGCAGGCGGAGCACGATAAGATGGAGCAATTAACCATACAGGGTGATTACACACAGCCAAGCCTCATCTCATCCCAACGTGGATTGGGTGACAATGAGGAAGAGGAGGAGGAGGAAGGACAGGAACTAGTTTCATGCACTATAGACGGTGCTATCTGCACAGCTGTCATACCGTCTGTTCAGCGTGGATGGCCAGAGGACAGAGAGGAGGAGGAGGAGAGCATGGTCAGTCATCCTCTTGGTGAGGACACGGAAGTCTTGCCTGTTAGTAGTCTGGCACGCATGGCTGAGTTTATGTTATGCTGCCTTTCCCATGACCCTCGCATTCTCAAAATTTTAGGTCATTACTGGTTGGTGACACTTCTAGACCCACTCTACAAGGAGAACTTTATATCTCTTATTCCTGAGGCGGACAGGTGTACAAAAATGAGGCAGTACCAGAAGGCCCTTGTTGCGGAACTATTAAAAAAATTCCCATCTAAAAACGCTGGAGGCAGAGGGCACACTTCGTTCGACAACCAAGGCCCCCACTCTGTCACTTCTTCTCTCTGACTGAACACTGTTCTAAGATGGTGCCCTCTAGAACATGAGCCCAGGTGACCAGCAAACAATGGGCTCCTATCTACGCTCAGGAACCAACCCCTATCTGCTCCTACATCACTGGGTATTCCTACCCCCTCCCCACTCCAGCCAGGGACATGGTCTGTCGTGCCTGCATTTCTGTCTAATGGGAGCACCGTTGAGCTGTCCCTCGGAAATGGGGTGAGTGTGCTGTATGCAGCTAACTGAACCCTGGTCCATACTCCATCCTTACCCGGGAGTGGAATATCACACCTCTGGCAGAGGTGCAATACCCCTGTAGCGGCCGAGCCCTCGGGGCGCTACATTTTTATGATGCCCGAAAAAAAAATTTTTTATACAGTATGTTCATGTATACCCCCCAGGAGTAAATGTTTGTCAGCCCATACACTTAGTGCATGGCATTACAAGTATAGGAGGCCCGCTCCTTTCTAATGGTAAAAAAAATTTATGATGAGCTCCTCCACGTCTCTTCCAAGGGCCATTGAAGTGCCTCCAAATTTTTGGCAGCCCTTGCAGTCACTGCATAGTCCAACACTATGGGAGACTCTCTCCTTTCTAATGGGAATTTGTCATTACTGTGGCCTGGTCTATGTGTCTTTAAATTCTTAGTGGGTTTTTCCTAAACTTGGTCAGCCGTTGGACTCACTGCATACCCTATAACTGTATAGCAGACCCTCTCCTTTCTAATGGGAACATGTCATATCTTGTTACTGTGGCCCTGCTCTGTGTGTCTTTAAATTCTTAGTGGGGATTTTCCTAAAATCTGTCAGCCGTTGGACTCACTGCATACCCTATAACAGTATAGCCGACCCTAGAATTTCTAATGGGAATTTGTCGTTACTGTGACCCTGCTCTATGTGTCTTTAAATTCTTAGTCGTTTTTTTCCTAAAATTGGTCAGCCGTTGGACTCACTGCATACCCTATAACTGTATAGCAGATCCTGTCCTTTCTAATGGGAGCATGTCGTACCTTGTTACTGTGGCCCTGCTCTGTGTGTCTTTAAATTCTTATTGAGGTTTTTCATTAAAATTTGTCAGCCGTTGGATTCACTGCATACCCTATAACTGTATAGCAGACCCTCTACTTTCTAATGGGAACATGTCGTACCTTGTTACTGTGGCCCTGCTCTGTGTGTCCTTAAATTCTTAGTGGGGTTTTTCCTAAAATTTGTCAGCCGTTGGATTCACTGCATACCCTATAACTGTATAGCAGACCCTCTCCTTTCTAACGGGAACATGTCGTACCTTGTTACTGTGGCCATGCTCTTTGTGTCTTTAAATTGTTAGTGTTTTTTTTCAAAAATTTTGGCCACCCTTGCAGTCACAGCATGGGCATTACCACTATAGAAGACCCGCTCCTTTATAATGGGAACATTTTTTTTACTGAGACCCTCCTCTATGTCTCTTCAAAGGGGTATTAGGTTGCGTCCAAATTTTTGACAACCCTTGCAGTCACTGGATGCGCAATAACAGTATAGGAAACCCACTTGTTAATAATGGGAACAACAAAGCATAGCCCTCTGATGGCTCTCTAACAATAGCTAGGGCCGACTGCTGGCCTTTTAAGAATAGTAAGGGCCGTCTGATATCCCTATAAAAATAGGCTTTATGACTTTCAGAGTCCCTCCATCATCAATAAAACAGGATGTGTCTGATGACACCACATTGCCAGATGAGGTTGTAAAATGTTAAAGTGACATTTCCCGGTGAATGCATTTTTCATAAAAAATAACATAAAAAAACATAACAATAGGATCTTTCTTTAGTATAAAAAACAGCATCACCAATTTAACCTCAATGTAATCACATTGTTCAGCTCATGTACCTCCTCCTCCATCTCCGAAATGACCACATCAGTCACAAGCTGACAGCACTGCAGCACTGCCTTGGCCAAACAGCAACAGGCTGTGCTGAAGATAACATGCTTAATGCTTAATTGACAAACCGCCCAGCGCTGCATAGTTGTTGAAAGCTGTAACACAGCAGCTTGATCTGTGGCTCTCACCGCTGAACATACAGCCAGGCATAGTCATGTGTTACAATGGGCGGAACCTGGTGACAGAGAAATGACAACCGGGGTAGATAAGGTTTCCCTCTATGCCAGTCCTTTCACAGAGCTAAAGAATATGGCTGTGGTGAAATACAACTCCCACTGAGAAGCTGTTTCAGATTGAAAAACATTGTGCCCACCAGAGGATTTGTTTCTGAGAGCTAACCTTTCTCACCCGCTCAAGAGCCCCATAGCAGCTGCAAAGTTAGCGCTCTCATGAACTCTCCTGAGGTAGAAGCCAAGGCACACCAGAGAATTCTCTGGTGGGACTGTCCAACCCTGCTGAGAAGCAGTCCTGGCTAAGAAAAGTGTGTGGGAAGATTCCAGGACACTCTATTTTTACTGAGGAGGAAACACATGCAAACATGGGGAGAACATACAAATTTCTTGCAGATGTTGTCCTTGCTGGGATTTGAACCCAGGATCCCAGTGCTGCAAGACTTCAGTGCTAACCACTGATCCAATGTGCTGCCGTTCACCCTCTAATATCTAACAGGCTGGAGAAACTTGAACCTACTGCCACTCTATCATCAGCTCCTTTGTGAGAAAATTTATTTGGGCAGCCACTCAGTCTACCAAATAAAATTCCAGAGAAGGAAATTGAGGATGGCTTCGCTACTGGTACTGGGGGCAGTGCTAATACCATGGTGTTGTACCATAGTTTGCTGGAAATATTCCAGGCTGGTAGGAGGCAAGAAAATTCCCACAGAAAAGTAACAGCAGTAATGTTCAGACCACATTTCAAGTGCAAGCAGCTTTAGAGGACTTCCTGGGAGAAATGACACGCAGGGTAGATACGGTTTCCCTCTATGCCAGTCCTTTCACTGAGCTAAATACAACTCTTATCAAAAAAAGTTGTGGACTGGCTCCGTACCGTCCCTGGCCACATTCACCTGTCCACGTGTTTGTGGTTAGGCAGTCCTTCTTAGTAAGTGCACTGGGTAGGGCATGGGTACTGTTGTGGGACCCGTGCTTGTGGAAGGCGAAGGCGATACCGGGAAAATTACTGGCGGCTGGGGACCGAGTATGGACACCCGGCCGCCGCCTGCATGAGGTTGTGAAAAGCTTCCACCTCCACAAGCTTAAAAGGCCATATTTCAAGTGCAAAGAGCTGCCCAGAAATCTGTCAGTTTAGTGTTGCGGTCTGTGGGTGGGTGGGTGGGTGGCTGGCTGCATACTTGCAATTGCATTCCAAGTAAAAGAAAACTAAGCAGATGATGGCCTCTATCATCATCATGGCCTCACCTCGGCACTATGAACTCTCCTGAAGGAGAAGCCAGGGCCCGCCGGAGGAGTCTCCGGTTCTCTGGTGGGCCCGTCCAACCCTGCCGAAAAGCAGCCCTCGCTAAGAAAAGTGTGGGGGAAGGTTCCTGGACACTCTATGGCTGCTTTTTTAATGCGGATCGGCCATGCTTATGCATGTTATTTCTCAAAACGCATTACGGATCAGGCCATTTTCCAACTCTGTATTCAAGAAATTAAATGCGCAAAGAAAGATGTGTGTGTGTCAAAGCACCATTGACAAGTGCAAGTTGATGTTGGATGGGCTGCCATTGCTTCTGCAACAAGCTCATTTACAGGATTTTCTGGGAGAAATGACACGCAGGGTAGATACGGTTTCCCTCTATGCCAGTCCTTTCACCGAGCTAAATACAACTCTTAGCAAAAAAAGTTGTGGACTGGCTCCGTACCGTCCCTGGCCACATTCACCTGTCCACGTGTTTGTGGTTAGGCGGTCCTTCCCAGTAAGTGCACTGGGGCGGGCACGGGTAATGTTATGGGACCCGTGATTGTGGAAGGCGGAGGCGATACCGGGAAATATAGTGGCGGCTGGGGACCGAGTATGGACACCCGGCCGCCGCCGGCATGAGGTTATGAAAAGCTTCCGCCTCCACGAGCCTAAAAGGCCACATTTCAAGTGCAAGCAGCTGTCAAAAATTTGGCAGTATAGTATTGCAGCCTGTGGGTGGGTGGCTGCCGGAATTCTTGTGCTTGCATTCCAAGGAATGGGGTAGGGACAACTGAACACTGCAGTGGGACAAGGACGTGGACGGTGATTGTTTCAAGTCTGCAACGACAGGTGCATGGCGGGAGGCATCTTCGCATGTGCCAAGGATCACTTATGATGGGCACACATTTAGGCAGTGACCTGGGAGTCAGAGATGTTTCCAGAGGTCTTCCCCTTGCTGTTCCCATGTCTTTTCAGCACTGTATGCATGTGTCTGATGATGTGTCACACACCACATGGCCAGATAAGGTTGTAAAATGTTAAAATGACATTTCCTGGTGAATGCATTTGTCTTGGTTGAAAGCAATGCAAAAGTGCAAAAACGTGTCAAAAATGCTACGTGTGTAGGAGTATTTTTGTTTTTGTTTATTTATTTTGCCTTATATACAAGTCATCACCCTGGAAAGGATGTTCCTTACGCCGTAAAAGTGGCGTAATACTCTGACGACATTGTTGACAGCAGTGTTCTGGGAGTCAGAGATGCTTCCAGGGGTCTTCCCCATGTTGTTCCCATGTCATTTGAGCACAGTTCCCATCGATTTGGGTAATTTTTAGGCCCTCTGCAGACTGCCGTGGGGAGCCACCTGAAAAATGCTCAAGTTTCCCCTAGACTTATATTGGGCTCATTGCTCGGGTTGAGCACCCGAGTATTTCAATTTGCTCGACCCGAGCAACGAGTACTCGAGCATTTTAGTGCTCGCTCATCACTAATGACAACCAAAAACATCCAAATAATCCTGATCAAAAAGTTCACATACCCTGGTGATTTTGGCCTGATAACATGCACAGAATTTGACACAAATGGGTTTGAATGGCTACTAAAGGTAACATCCTCACCTATGACCTGTTTGCTTGTAATCAGTGTGTGTGCATAAAGCTGAGTGAGTTTCTGGGATCCAGCCACTGACTTTTCTGGATTTTGAGATGGGGAAAGCAAAAGAATTATCAATGGATCTACGAGAAAAGGTAGTTGAACTGTATAACACAGGAAAGGGAGGCAAAAAGAGTATTAGGGTATGTGCACACGATGCAGAAATGAAGCAGAAAATTTCTGCATCATTTCTGCATCTCCCTGGCAGAAAAAACGCATGCAGATTGTGCATGCGTTTTTCCTGCAGAATACATGCGGATCCACATGCAGATTCACATGCGTTTCCGCATGCAGATTGACAAGCGCTTTCCAGGCGATGTTAGCATCACCTGGAAAGTGCTTGACAACTAGGTCACACTATATAAATCCATGCAAACAGCATGGATTTATACAGTGTGAACCGAGAGAGTGTATATACTTACCTCCGATGGCCCGCGCTGTCCTGCTCACTCCGTTCTCCCGGCTGCCGGCAACTTTGAATTGAAAGACCTGCCGACGTCAGCGTCACGTGACCCGTCACATGACTCTGACGTCACCGCAGGTCCTACAACTCACTGCAAGTGCCGGAAACCAAGCGGGAGCGCAGCGCGGGCCGACAGAAGGTAAGAATACATTTATTTTTTATTTTATTCTTCTTTTTACAGCTTTTTTAATGGTACCTGGGTGTGGATGAGACTCTCCTCTCCTCCACACCCGGGTACCATCCGCACATTAGAACGCACCAATTACGCAAGTACAAATGCTGTCTTGCGGAATTGGCGCGTTCTAATGCAAGTCAATGGCGGCGAAATCGCCGCGTTTCCGCAAAATTAATTGACATGCTGCGGATTTTTGACCGCAGCGTTAACGCTGCGGAAAAATCCGCATCATGGGCACAGCACATGCGGATTTCCATTGGGGAACATTGCTGCCCTTCTACCATGCGTTTTTCATGCGTTTCCGCGGCGTTTACGCAACTGCAAAAACGCCGCGGAAACGCATGAAATACGCATCGTGTGAACACAGCCTAACACAGGAAAGGGATACAAAAAGATATCCCAGGAATTGATAATGCCAGTCTGCAGTGTTCAAACTGTGATTAACAAATGGAAAATCAGATGCTCTGTAAAAACCAAACCACAGTCAGGTAGACCAACAAAAATTTCAGCCACAACTGCCAAGAAAATTGTTCGGGATGCAAAGAAAAACCAACAAATAACATCAGCTGAGAACACACTTAGGGGTGTACTCACTTTTGTTGCCAGCGGTTTAGACATTAATGGCTGTGTGTTGAGTTATTTTGCAGGCACACCAAATTTACAGTTAAACAAGCTGTACACTGACTACTGTACATTGTATCAAAGTGTCGCATCTTCAGTGTTGTCCCATCAAAAATATATATATGTATTCCGGCCCATTTTTGGAGTTTTGTGTGAAATTATGTCCAATTTGCCTTTTTTTTCTCAGTTTTTTTGTGTTGTTCCAATAAACACAAAGGAAATAAACATGCGTGTAATAAAACATGTGTAATTTTCTGAAACAATTTCAAGGGTGCCAGCACTTTCCGCCATGACTGTATATGCAAGTAGAGTCCTTAACCCCTTTACAACCCAAAGTGGTTTGCACGTTAATGAGAAGGCCAATTTTTACAATTCTGACCACTGTCACTTTATGAGGTAATTACTCTGGAACGCTTCAACGGATCCCCCTGGTTCTGAGAATATTTTTTCATGACATATTGTACTTTATGATTGTGGTAGAATTTCTTCGATATCACTTGTGTTTATTTGTAAAAAAACAGATATTTGGCGAAAATGTTGAAAATTTTGCAATTTTCAAAATTTGAATTTTTATGCCCTTAAATCGGAGAGATATGTCACACAAAAAAAGTTAATAAATAACATTTCCCATATGTCTACTTTACATCAGCACAATTTTGGAACCCAAATTTATTTTTATTAGGGAGCTATAAGGGTTAAAATTGACCAGCGATTTCTCATTTTTCCAACAAAATTTACAAAACCATTTTATTAGGGACCGCATCACATTTGAAGTCACTTTGAGGGGTCTTTATGACTGAAAATACCCAAAAGTGACACCATTTTTAAAACTGCACCCCTCAGTGAATCGGGTCATCATGGCAACATCCGGGAAGCCGCGGCACACATTGCTGGAAACCGGCAGGAGAGGTGACTATCCCGATCACCTCCCCTTGCCCCCGCAATGCTGCGAACGACTTCGATCGCAGCATTGCGGGGGTTAATGTGCGGGACCTCTCCCAGCACATAGCACCGGGTGTCAGCTGTGACAATCAGTTGACACCCGGCGGCGATCACGCCCGCACAGCCTGTGTGCGGGCGCGATCGCAAAGATGTACTAATACATATCAGGCTCTTAAGTCCCAGGGCGCAGATACGTATCAGTACGTCTTGGGCTTTAACCCCTTAATAACATCTGACGTACTAATACGCGTCTGTGCCCTGGGACTTAAGAGCCAGACTCGTATTAGTACGTCATCGCGATCGCGCGCGCACATAGGCTGTGCGGGCGCGATCGCCGCCGGGTGTCAGCTGATTGTCACAGCTGACACCCGGTACTATGTGCAGGGAGCGGTCCTGCACCGCTCCCAGCACATTAACCCCCGCGATGCTGCGATCGAAGTCGATCGCGGCATTGCGGGGGCAAGGGGAGGTGATCGGCGATACTCACCTCCTCTTCCGGCTTCCAGCGCAGTCTGCAAAGGCTTCCCAGGTGTTGCCATGACGACCCGATGTCGTCATGACAACATCCGGGTCACCAGAGAGCAGGAAGATTGCTTGGACATGCGCAGTGCATCTCCAAGCAATCTTCACACTGTGCATTTCTGACAGCCTTCATGGCATAGGGATAGTGCTCCATTCCTGTGCCATGCAGACGATCAGAAAAAAAAAAAGTGAAAGTCCCAGAGTGGGACAAAGTAATAAAGTGTATAAACTGTGTGAAAGTGGAAAAAAAAAAAAATGTGCAAAAATATTATAAAAAAATAAAAAAAATAATACACCAAAAATAAAAATATAATGTACCTGACGCGCCCCCTGGGACATATTCCTTTTTGAGGGGAATACCCGGCACCGGATCAGATGGGGGGTTGTAGTCTCCGAGCGGCTGTGACCCGGTCCCGTGCCCAGGGCGTCAAGCTCAGTGTTATGTGGCAGCTTTACAGATGTTACTAAAGTTCTTTTGTGTCGACTACGCCACCCGTTGTGATGCGGTCACTGTGGCCGCCGCTGCTGCAGGGTCCGCTGAGGCTGATGGTGGGTGCGCAGCTTGGTGAGATAACCCCCAACGGGAGGGGTATAGCCTCAGAGGGGACAGGCGCAGAGGATGGGGGTTGTGGTGGTGCGATGCAGCCGGCAATGAAGACAGACTCGGGTTGTGCAGTTAAGGATGTTTACTTACTGCTGATGTTGTACTGGTCACTCCAGCTGCTAGTGACCACCCGAGCCGTGCTGCGTCCACCAGGTCCTGGATCCAGCCAACCCCCAAACAAGTCCGGAGCGTGGCCCTGAGCTCTCCCTCTGTCCTTTCTTCAGCCGTCCCCACCAGTGATTCACCTAGGTCCAGCTCCCTCGGGCCTTCTGTTGGGACACCCTTGGCCCTGGGTTCCCTGACCCTTCATGTGGTGTGCCTTCGGGGTGAATGTGGTGGGTGACCGTGACAGACACTGCCCACGGTCTCCGGTCTCTGGCTGGGGAATGTCTTTGCCCCCACCAGCTTGGGTTCCGGTACCCTCTTGCTGACTCCTCACCCGGTGCTCTAATTTGGGTTCTTGGGTCCCTTCAGTCTTCCCCCTCTGGGTCTTTCTCTGCTCCACTCTCTCTCTCTCCAGGGCTGCTGTTTCCTTCTCTCTCCTCTCCAACTGACTTGTTCTCAGCGTCTGACCCTGATCTAAGTTGGTGCCCTCCTTATATATCCCTCTATGTGTGAGCTCAGGTGACCAGCACCCAATGAGCTCCTATCACTACCCAGACTGCTCCCCCTATCTGCCCCTACACTACATGGGATGTACCACCCCCCTCCCACTCCAGCCAGGAACAGGCTCGGTTGTACCTGCACATTTCTAAGTGGGAGTACCGTCGGCCTGCTCCTCTGGAATGGGATGTATGTAGTGCATGCAGTCTATCTGAGCTCAGTTCCACACTCCTTCCTTACCCGGGAGTGGAATATCACACCTCTGGGTTGAGGTGCAATACCCCTGTAGCAGCCGAATCCTCAGGGTGCTACATTCCCCCCTGGTAAATCACAGCACGTCCTCGGGCTGTAAGACATAAAACACCAAAAACATACAAAATTTTTATATCAACATATAAAACATGTAAAACATTACATATATATAAAACTTTTTCATATAAACATTCTCGTCGTCTCTGGTTTCAGGTTCCTCCTCCGGACACTGTGCAACGTGTGTCCGGGAAAAGTGCGACAGTCTTTCTAGAAAAATGGTTTCTCCTATAAAACCGGTAGGGGGCGCTTTAGGAAGCGCAACTATATACAGGGGAATTTGGCCGTTCTCAGTCCCCGGCCAAGAAAAGGGAAAGGGAATGGCTGCTCACAGTCCTCAGCCTGTAGGATAAAAGGGGTTAACGGGTAAACAGTTCACTGGTCCCAACGGGGACTATTTTAGCAGCAACAACAGTTCCAGTTCCTTTATACCCTGATTGGGTAACTATTTACATCACTTCTCGGCCGCACTCAACGGCGTCTTCCTCCTGCTCTTTGCTTATAGCTGGTGGTAACTTCAGACCCGTCCGGGTCCTCTTGCTCCTCCTCCCAGACGCGGCACCCTTGGTTTTACGGGCGCGGGCTCGGTGGTGGTGGCGCCCGGGTTGCCCAGGCCTTGCGGCCAGGCCTGGGGCACCTGGGAGGTGAAGGGCACCGTTAGGACGGCGGCGCCCTGGGCTACCTGGCCTTGCGGCCAGGCCGGAGGCTCCGCGGAGGTAGGGGGCGCTGTTGGTGATGCGGCGCCCGGGGGTACTAGGCCTTGCGACCAGGCTGGTGGTATTTCCTGCTTTGTCACGCTCCGGGTCGAGGCGCGTGACGTCACAGGGGTCGCTGCGGCGGCTTCCGGTCGGGGCCTAGTCCATAGCGGTGACGTGGCGGCGACGGGCACAGCAGGGGGACTTTCGGGCTCTGCGACGGGGAGCTGGGGCAGGCGAGCGGTGTCACGGCTTGGGGTATAGGCGTCCCCTTTACCTGCCTCCATGCGTTCGGCTCCCTCCTCGGCGCCGTCTCCGGCCTTGGGTCCTCCCGCGCCATCCTCAGAGGCGGTCTGCTTCCTCTTCCAGGGTAGCGTGCTCCGTTGACTGGTCTCTGCTTGCTGGGTCATCTCCCGGCTCCACTCCGCCAGTATCTCGCGCTGTACCCGGGCCATCCTCCTTGCGAGGCCCTCCAGGGCAGTTTGTGCACACTCCCGGTCTCGGGGGAGCTGCGCTAGGATCTCCGCTAGACCTAGCGGGGTTGTGGACTCTAGCAGGCTCCTGACCATCGGGTCGGTGCTGCTCTGCTCGGCTTCCGGCAGGCTCCTGGCCAGCGGGCCAGTGCTGCTCTGCCCTCCTTCCTCGGTCTCTAGCAGACTCCTGGCCAGCGGGCCGGTGCTGTTCTGCTCTCTTTCCATCTCCGGGTGAGCTTTTCTGCTGCTCCTTTCCAGGCTTCCTGCCTCCGGGTGCGCTCGTTCTAGACTGCTCCAAGCGACACCCATCTTTTCTCTTCTCTTTCGTCTCCTCCCACTTAGAGGGCGGTCCCGGGGCAACTCGGTGACTGTCAGCTCCAGGGGGAGTTCTTTCACGCTGACAGACACCTCCAGCATCACAGTCTCTGTTGGTGGGGGCGGTTTCCACTTTTGGCGCCATTTTCTGTCCTGGCCCACGATGGGAGGTGGCCTCCTGCCCTCCTCTGGCACGCCCATAATGGCGTCCGCTGCTCTTCCAAGGCGGGAAATCTGCGGTTTTGGCGGGAATCGCTTCCCAGTGGCGGGAAACTCTGCAGATGGCGGGAACAAACTGGAAATGGCGGACAATCGGCGAGAAATGACTGGTGATGGAGTCCGATGGCGTGGACCCTCCGGAACCGGCGGGAGACTTCTTTCTGAGGTAAACTTGCACTTTTCTTCAGGCACGCAGTACCCGGGTGTTGCGGGCACGTAATCCTGCCGACTACGCCAAAGTTGACGCGCCCCCTGGGACATATTCCTTTTTGAGGGGAATACCCGGCACCGGATCAGATGGGGGGTTGTAGTCTCCGAGCGGCTGTGACCCGGTCCCGTGCCCAGGGCGTCAAGCTCAGTGTTATGTGGCAGCTTTACAGATGTTACTAAAGTTCTTTTGTGTCGACTACGCCACCCGTTGTGATGCGGTCACTGTGGCCGCCGCTGCTGCAGGGTCCGCTGAGGCTGATGGTGGGTGCGCAGCTTGGTGAGATAACCCCCAACGGGAGGGGTATAGCCTCAGAGGGGACAGGCGCAGAGGATGGGGGTTGTGGTGGTGCGATGCAGCCGGCAATGAAGACAGACTCGGGTTGTGCAGTTAAGGATGTTTACTTACTGCTGATGTTGTACTGGTCACTCCAGCTGCTAGTGACCACCCGAGCCGTGCTGCGTCCACCAGGTCCTGGATCCAGCCAACCCCCAAACAAGTCCGGAGCGTGGCCCTGAGCTCTCCCTCTGTCCTTTCTTCAGCCGTCCCCACCAGTGATTCACCTAGGTCCAGCTCCCTCGGGCCTTCTGTTGGGACACCCTTGGCCCTGTGTTCCCTGACCCTTCATGTGGTGTGCCTTCGGGGTGAATGTGGTGGGTGACCGTGACAGACACTGCCCACGGTCTCCGGTCTCTGGCTGGGGAATGTCTTTGCCCCCACCAGCTTGGGTTCCGGTACCCTCTTGCTGACTCCTCACCCGGTGCTCTAATTTGGGTTCTTGGGTCCCTTCAGTCTTCCCCCTCTGGGTCTTTCTCTGCTCCACTCTCTCTCTCTCCAGGGCTGCTGTTTCCTTCTCTCTCCTCTCCAACTGACTTGTTCTCAGCGTCTGACCCTGATCTAAGTTGGTGCCCTCCTTATATATCCCTCTATGTGTGAGCTCAGGTGACCAGCACCCAATGAGCTCCTATCACTACCCAGACTGCTCCCCCTATCTGCCCCTACACTACATGGGATGTACCACCCCCCTCCCACTCCAGCCAGGAACAGGCTCGGTTGTACCTGCACATTTCTAAGTGGGAGTACCGTCGGCCTGCTCCTCTGGAATGGGATGTATGTAGTGCATGCAGTCTATCTGAGCTCAGTTCCACACTCCTTCCTTACCCGGGAGTGGAATATCACACCTCTGGGTTGAGGTGCAATACCCCTGTAGCAGCCGAATCCTCAGGGTGCTACATACCCATCAATAAATATTATTATAAAAAAAATATTTGGTATCGCCGCGTCTGGAAAAACCTGACCTATAAAACTGTCCCACTAGTTAACCCCTTCAGTGAACACGGTAAAAAAAAAAAAAAAAAACGAAGCAAAAAGCAATGCTTTATCACCATACCGCCAAACAAAAAGTGGAATAACACGCGATCAAAAAGACGCATATAAATAAAAATGATACCACTGAAAACGTCATCTCGTCCCGCAAAAAACAAGCCGCCATACAGCTCCATCAGCCGAAAAATAAAAAAGTTATAGCTCTCAGAATAAAGCGATACTAAAAATATTTTTTTCTATAAAATAGCTTTTATTGTGTATAAGCGCCAAAACATAGAAAAATGATACAAATGTGGTACCGCTGTAAACGTACTGACCCGAAGAATAAAGCTACCTCATCAATTTTACCACACGCGGAACAGAATAAAAAAAAAAAAAAAAAACAATTCCTGAATTGTTGGTTTTTGTTTATTCTGCCTCCCAAAAATCGGAATAGAAAGCGATCAAAAAATGTCACGTGCCTGAAAATGGCACCAATAACAACGTCAAGTCATCCCGCAAAAAACGAGCCGTCACATGACTGTCTGCCAAAATCTGGAAAAATTATAGCTCTCAAAATATGGCGATGCAAAAACTAGATTTAAAAAAAAATGCGTCTTTTAGTGTGTGACAGCTGTCAGTCATAAAAACCCCATATGATTCTGGCACTGCTGTAATCACACCGACCCGAAGAATAAAGTCGTCTAATCACTTATACCGCACAAGGAACGGCGTCAAAAATAAACTCTTGGGTTAGGATTGGGCTAGGGTTAGGGCTGGGTTTGGGGCTAGGGTTGTGCTGGGGCTAGGGTTGTGCTGGGGCTAGGGTTGTGCTAGGGTTAGGGCTGGGTTTGGGGTTAGGGCTGGGTTTGGGGCTAGGGTTGTGCTGGGGCTAGGGTTGTGCTGGGGCTAGGGTTGTGCTAGGGTTAGGGCTGGGGTTGGGATTTTTTTCAAAAGTAAGAAAAAAAGATGACGATATGGCGACTAGTGTTGAGAGCAAGTACTCGCTACTTGAGTTTGCATCGGGTGCTCTGGTATGCATTGAGTATCGTGGGTATTTGAGTGACATGCTCGAGTCTCTGCCCCATATGCTTCGCGGCCAAAAAACTTTACGGGGATTGCCTGCCATGCACGAGCGATCCCCACATGTTTTTTTTGGGGTGTCTAATAACCGTGAAACATGCGGAGCAGGGACTCGAGCATGTCACTCGAGCACACGCTGTACATGGTGCATACCTGAGTACCCGATGCAAACTCAAGTAGCGAGCACTTGCGCTCAAGAATAATGACAACTTATTCAATATGATGACCTAATGTAAACAAATTCTGTGCCGTACCTCTGGGTTCAAAATGTTCACTATACACCTTAATAAAATCCTTGAGGGGTATAGTTTCCAAAATGGGGACACTTGTGGGGGAGCTCCACTGTTTAGGCACATCACGGGCTCTCCAAACGCGATATGGTGTCCGCTAACAAATTGAATGGAAAATCGGCTGAAATTGTTAGCGGACGCCATGTTGCGTTTGGAAAGCCCCTGTGTGCCCAAACATTGGAGCTCCCCCACAAGTGACCCCATTTTGGAAACTAGACCCCCGAAGGCACCTATCTAGATGCACAGTGAGCACTTGGAATCCCCAGGTGCTTCACAAATTGATTCGTAAAAATGAAAAAGTGAAAAAAAAAAACACTTTTTCATTTTTATGAATCAATTTGTGAAGCACCTGGGGTTCCAAGTGCTCACTATGAATCTAGATAGGTGCCTTGGGGGGTCTAGTTTCCAAAATGGGGTCACTTGTGGGGGAGCTCCAATGTTTGGGCACGCAGGGACTCTCTAAATGCAACATGGTATCCGCTAACAAATTGAATGGAAAATCGGCTCAAATTGTTAGCGGATACCATGTAAAGTAGACATGTGGGAAATGTTATTTATTAACTCTTTTGTGTGACATATCGCTCTGATTTCAGGGCTTAAAAATTCAAATTTTGAAAATTGCAAAATTTTCAAAATTTTCGCCAAATTTCCGTTTTTTTCACAAATAAACGCAAGTGATATCGAAGAAATTTTTCCACAATCATGAAGTACAATATGTCACGAAAAAACAATCTCAGAATCAGGGGGATCCGTTGAAGCGTTCCAGAGTAATTACCTCATAAAGTGACAGTGGTCAGAATTGTAAAAATTGGCCCGGTCATTAACGTGCAAACCACCCGCGGGGCTTAAGGGGTTAAAGAAGTTAAAATTATGTGAAAATGGGAAAAGTCACAAAACTTTGCAACTTTTCAAGAGCTTTATGCCAGTTTTCTGGCAAAAACACTGGTGAATCGGGTTCATAATCTCTAATCCTTTCAGCTCCCTTTAATTAGACTACTTTCAACAAACTAATTATAAGTATTGGGTCTGTTTTTTTTTAATGCTTTTAAAATAATTGTAAATATTTTCAATCCCCTTTTGTTATAAGGATTTCCCAAAAATTAGCTAATCATAGGTTGTCCTGCATTCGTGACAGTGATTGACTGCGCGGTCACTTGGAAGTTTACATTGGCATCACTACAGGGCCGGTAAAGAAGGACTGTCAGGGACCCCCAGAGTGTGGTAAAATGCGCCAACTAATTCATAATTCATTTAATTCTCACACAATATACTAAGTTAGTGTAAGTCTACAAAAAAGCAACAAAACTTGGTGCTAAAAAAATTGAGCATAACTTTTTGAAAAATGAACCAGGTTATGCCAAATCTTACATATTTTGTGACTTTGTGATCAGTTATCAACACAAATATTTTACTCAAATTACCAGATCGATGGATAAGCATTGGGACTTTTCCCTAAATCTCTCCAAAACATCACCGCTTATAGAAGACCACCCTCATATCCAGATCAGATTTTCTGTGAGAGATGCCCAGATTCACAATATAGTATGCATACTGGCCATCTATGAGAAGTCCACCCCAATGGAAGTCCAGTTATTAAAGAGGATTTTACTGTTTATATAAGGGGCAGACAATGACAGTGAAGGGCCCTTAATCAGGACTTCTGATCTGGGCCCCCCACCCTCCATCAGGCACCACCTACATATACATTTCCATGTATATTTATATTAGGCACACATATAAAATTTGCACATGCTAATACTCTATACACATTTTAACGTATGCATATACATAGTGCACACAAACATAAAATACAGACATACACATAAGATGCACATACACAGTATACAGTCCCGGTAGTCCTCATAGTTTTAAGCATGGACCCTGGCAAATTGTAGACGGACTTTTATTGTTCATGGGCTTTAAGGGAGAGAGGCTTCCTTTGTGGAGGACACTCATGAATGCCATTCATTTGCAGTGTACACCGTGTCGTGTTATGGAAAACACTCACCCTAGTTTGGCTTTCTACTTCTTCAGCTAATAGCAATGAATTTGCCTGTCGATTTTCTTCTCATCAGAAGATGCTTTTGTTTAGATGTTAGCTTCCATCTGACTGATAAGAAAAGCTTTGCTGATCTTCTTGTAGACTTCACATTTTTTGTAAAGAAATTATTTTCTTTCTCAGAAATGTCTTGTGACATTTCTCTTCTATGTGGTGCCACTTACCCTTCTCATCAGAGGACGCTTTTGTTTAGGTGTTAACTTCCATAGTCGGCCTGGACGTCTCTGTAAGATGGTTGCAGTTCCATCTTTGTTATAGTTTTGCATCACTTTTGCTACAGTATTCTGACTGATAAGTAAAGTTTTGCTGATCTTCTTGTAGACTTCACATTTATTGCAAAGAAATTATTTTCTTTCTCAGGTTTTGTGACATTTCCCTTCTATGTGGTGCCATTGCTGATAGCATGAAATGGGAAGGAGTTTTCTTTATTAAGTAACTTCCTTTTACAGACACCTGTCTGCTGGACATCTGTTTAATGAATAATTACACTTACCTGTGGTTCAGTTCTTGTTAATTAGAATTTTGTTGTCTAAACTTAGCTTTTCTCTTAAGACTGTTACTGGGATGTTCTCATTTTTGAAACATGATCTTGAATGAGTTTGTTAAGAAAATTACTTTTTTGGGGTCTGCAAAATACCAAATCTTGTTTGCATTCAATGGCTCAAATTTGCGAGAGTATTTTGTAGTATGGTATCCCATATAAAATGATGATTCTGAAAGGAAACTACAGGTTTGCTGACAAATCTATTTGGGTGTACTGATTTATGCTAAACACTGTATATATATATATATATATATATATATATATATATATATATATATATATATAAACCTTATAAGTTTGGTATCACAGTAATCGTACTACTGACTCTGAATCATTTTGCCAGTTTGTTTTTACAACACAATACACACTGTAAAATGAAGGAGCCCAAACCTGGCATTTTTTCTCATTTTTCAACACATTATATGATAAAATGAATGGTGTTGTTCAAAACTACAACATTAAGCGTCAGCACACTGTGATTTGCTGATCTGTAAGATGCGTTCTTTGTGCTGTGAAAATACACAGCTGTGATATCTCACCAAATATTCATAGTGGGAACTTAAAATTATGTTTTTCTGCCATGATTAAGGATGGTTTGGATGTATGAAACATGTTGACCTTTTATTTCTATCTTTGTGGAATTAAGGCTGCATGAACCAGTCACCAACCATTATCTGTATTTGTACAAATATTAAGTGCTACTGAGTGCTGTAGGAAAAACTTAGAATAGTGAGGTGATTTGATAGTCCTGCCACAAATAATCTGTTTCTACTGCACACTTAAAATCTCTGATAGTGGGAATGAACATGATTGCCTGCAGTAGTGCACTCCTGAGAGCTGGTGCAGCAGAGAAAATGTCTTGGACATGAGAGTGGGAGGTCCTGATTATGGAGGATGTTAATCTTAGCTCATTGGAGTATAGATATGGTAGAGATGCAGGACTGTGCAGCAGGGTGCAGAGGTTTGTGGATGAGTGTAATGACTGGTACAGGGTGGAGGCACCAGTGTAACTGCTGGACAGAAATATGAGACTGACTGCTGCATTAAGGATAATGAGAAATACATTTAGTGAGAAGAAGAGCAATTAGTGAGTTACAAGTATTTGTGAATTCAAGACAAAAAGGAATCAGAGCAACAGTAACAGATTTTACTTTTTTTTAATTAATAATGGGATGAATAAAATCGTGAACATTATCAAAAGACTAAATCAAAGTCAGGAAGATAGCCGAGGTCAGATACCAGGTGATCAGTAAATGACAAGTTAGACGAGCAGTATGAATACCGCGGAGCCCGATGACAGAGGCGTTACTGAAACTTGTCCAGGTTGACCAGTCAGAAGGCCACAGGTAGATGGTGAAGGTCCTTCTATACAGCTCCAGCAGTGATGATGGATCTGCTGGACTTCAGGGCGCTAGATGCTTAGGTGTCCCGTCTTTTAGATGGTTTTAGGGCAACAGTGACAGCATGCAAATGCGCGAGCAGCCCTGGATAATCCACGCCGGCAGGATGATAAGATCCGGCGGAAGATGGAACCTATGACAAGAGAAATAAATATAATGTAAGTGATGGGACTCCATATTACATGATAATGCTGTGCAGTCACTGTGGCCGGACGGCAGAGGAATATTATCATACAGAGGTCAGGGGTCATTGTCAGCAATCATACATGTGACAATCCCATCACTGACAGATGACATCTACTCCACATGAATTATTCTCACTGACATCACACAACATGGAGTTGATTCTCACACTTACCTCGTCTCTTTTTCCCATTTTTTCCATTTTCTGAGTTTTGTTGCTCCATACTCAGATTTATTGCCGATTTTCTTTCTTCATGAGATGGAAATTCTGATGAAAAATTAAAAAAAAAAATCAATAACAATATCTTCTTATAGGATCTGCTTTGTCATAATATGGATAACATAAGAGACCTATAGTATTGTATAAAACCATGTGGGAATATTTGAGCCTTGAAGTCAACATTCACATTGCTGGTGCTGTAGACATGTACATACCTGGCAATGGGGACGAGGGTGGCAAGATGGTAACAGCATCGTCTGTATTACATACAGGAACAGATACTTTCTGCCTGTTTGAAGAAGAAAAACATGTAAATCTCAAGTAAACTCCATATAAAAGGGGTTGTCTCACTAGAAGAACACCGACTATAAGGACTAGTAGGACATATGACTGTCATAGTGGGGAAGGTCTTCTGCTCAAGACTACCTTTTATAGATAGCTGAGAGGAAAACAACTACCAAGAATGGCCGGCATTTCATACTACATCTCTCCTACAGTGAGGGCAGCACTAAAAGTGCATGACCGGCCACAATTATGGGCTGTTATATCCAACAATTCCGAAAGCTGAAAGCACAATGACCCATAACCATGGGGCGGTGGATGCTGCATTTGATATTATGGTATTTATGTCCTATATTTGATGTTGTGCACATATATCAGCCTGGAGCTCCCAGTAATGACCCCATAATCTACTCACATTTCTGAGATGTTTGTGTTGGATTCTGGTGTACACTCTGGAGGGGCCTTGGGATCCTCGTTGTTCACCATCCCGTTAGTGGTGGTAGAGTGCTAAATGTGGATAACAATAAGTTATTAAATATATATACTTTTTAATTTTATAGATCCTTTTTTGTACATATTTTGGATTTATCGATCACATACTTACTTTAGAAAGCCTCTCAGAAGATGATGATGCAAATATTCGGAAGATAAAGTTCTCATCGTCCTCACTTGTGCCCTCCTTATCCTCTGAGATCAGATGGTTGTTTTCATCAGAGTGATCTACAAGACATAGGTAAGGAAGGATTGTTAGAGGGTGTCAGTATAACACAGTCGCTATATCTCACTAGGTTAAAAGATGATGCAACGTAATAAACAGAATACATGAAAAAAAACTCCTGTACAAAATTAGGGAAATAGGGATACAGTACGAACCCATGGTCAACATAGCTGAGATCCATGAAACATGGATAACATAGTAGACCAGAAAAACCATGTGGAAATATTTGAGCCTTGAAGTCAACATTCACATTGTTGGTGCTGTAGACATGTACATACCTAGCAATGGAGACGAGGGTGGCAAGATGGTAACAGCATAGTCTGTATTACATACAGGAACAGATTCTTTCTGCCTGTTTGAAGAAGAAAAACATGTAAATCGTAAGTAAACACAGTATAAAATGGGTTGTCTCACTATAAGAACACTGACTATAAGGCCTAATAGGACATATGACTGTCATAGTGGGGAAGGTTTTCTGCTCCAAACTACCTTCCATGGATCAGAACACAACTACCAAGAATGTCTGGCAAGTAATACTACAGCTCTCCTACAGAGTAGGCAGTGCTAAAAATGCATGACATGCCACAATTATGGGCTGTTATCTTCTGCATTTTCTGAAGCCAAAAGTACAATGACCGTTAACCATGAAACGGTGAATGCTGCATTTGATATTCTGTTATTTATGTCCTATATTTGGTGTTGTGTACATAGATCAGCCTGGAACTCCCAGTAATGAAGTAATGACCCTTTCTAATCTACTCACATTTCTGAGATGTTTGTGTTGGTTTCTTGTGTATACTCTGGAGGGGCATTGGGATCCTCATTGTTCACCATCCTGGTAGCGATGGTACAGAGCTAAATACGGATAAAAATAAGATATAAAATATTTTTTTATGTACTTTTAGAGTTTTTTTTCTTTTTTTTTACATATTTTGGATTTATTAATCACATACTTACTTTACAAAGCTTTTCAGAAGATGACGTAAAATTTTGGAAGTCAAGGCTCTCATTATTCTCACTTGTGCCTTCCTCATCCTTTGAGACCAGATGTTTGTTTATATCAGAATGATCTACAAGAAATAGGTAATGAAGTATTATTAGAGGTTGTCAGTATAACACAGTCACTATTTATCACTAATATTAATGGGAACAGATGATCACATATTAGGGAAGATGAGACAAACAGTCGCTTAGTCTAGATGACGTCTCCTTCTACTTACTGATAAATAAGCTGGTGTCTGCGTCTGAAACAAGCTGAGGAACATACTCCAGCTCCTGGCTCAGAATGTTGTCAAAGTCCAAGTCACTCAGGAATGGATGAACCTTGATCTCAAATGCTCCTCCTAGAAAAAGAAAAACAAAAGTGATGCGGACATAGTCAGGGATGGCTCCATATCTGAACAGTTTATCGTAATCTGAACTAATGACAAAACTGAGCCGACATGAAGGAAATAAACTGGAAGTCTTAGTGTGGAGAACTAGAAATACAGTAGATGAGCTGATAGAGAAATGCTGATCTTCATGGACATGAGCGATATGTCCTTGGTCTAATAAGGGAATATTAATACTAGTATATCTGTTACCTGTCCCAAGTCTACGCACAGGATTTCTTCTGAGCAGCTCAGTGATGAGATTCTGAGCATCCAGGGGTGGAGCGCGATCACAATTCCAAATTAGTTCTCCTGTTACATAGAAAATTACAGAAAATAAAACCTCTTTACTGGACTGTAACTTAGAGCAAAGGAAATAACTAAACAAATGTAACCAATCAACGCAATGATCGGATTATTCTACTCACCAATGACAACCCTTTTATAAAGCTCAGTGAGGGAATCAGAATCAAATGGTACACATCCCAGCAGGAATTTATACAGGATGATCCCCAATGACCACCAGTCAACAGGTCTTCCATAGCCTTCTTTCAGGATGATCTCTGGGGCTATGTAACATGGGGTGCCACAGAACTGGAAACCAACAGAACATAGAGATGAGAATCGATGAAACAATTATTATAAGATATCATCGTTAAAACACAATGCAGAAGATAAAATATTAGTGGAAAAGTTCTCTAGAAAGGAAGAACGTAGAGAAGAGACAATAGTGTGATGAGATTTGCAAATAACAAGCTAAGTTCTTGTAGGTGATGCTGACCTCACGGTCCTGGAACTCTCTGGAGATGTCCACTGCTAATTCCTTGTAGGTGTTGGTTTTCGGTATCATTAGACCAAGTTTTGAAATCCCAAAATCGGTAACTTTAATATGTCCAGTAGATGTAATCAGGAGGCTGCAAAAGAGAAGATGGTTTTAGCCTCACAGACTGAATGATAATAAATGACAACTTTCCCCACTTTATTATACTTCGGGGGCACTTACTTTTCCGGCTTCAGGTCTCTGTGCACCACACCGTAACTATGCAGGTATTCCACGGCAAGTACCGCCTCTGCAAAGTACAAGCGGGCCATGGGGACAGAGAAAGGACCCCTGGTGCTTAGAAGGGTCCCACAGTCTCCACCTATAGAAGAAAGGAAATATGACCGGTGAGGGGTTTATACAGAAGATAACCATGATATACCACGAGCAGATAACCATGATGTATAATGAGCAGTGAGCGGAAACATCCTGGGGAGATCACACAGATAGTGGCGTACATAGAAATCACAAGACCCCATATCAAAAGTTGTAATTGCCCCCAACCCCAAAAAATAAAAAAGAAATACATTTATATCCCTGTTGAAGCAGCTTGGTGTTCTCACCAGCAATACAACTTTTATGGCCATTTTAGAGTATGATGCTCCCAAAAATGCCCACACCCACACTCAATGAGTATGGTATCCCCACAGTGAATCCTCCTAAGGAGGCCACCACTTAGAAGGAGGCCAGCCACAACCCCCTACTCGGTGTGATGGCACCCACAGCAACCCTCCCACTCAGGATAATGGTTCCCACAGTCCCTCACACAATATAATGGTCCGCATAACTCCCCACTCAGTATGATGTCCCCACACAGAATGGGGGCCTCCATATAGAGTGAGGACCCCCACAGCACCCCACTTAATATGATGACCTCCACTCATCATTCACAGTCCCCCCATATCTAGTCATACGGCCCCCTTTCAGTATTTTGGCCCCTACTAGCCACCTACTCAGTATTTTTGCCCCCACCAACCCCACCTCCTTGAAGAAGCAAATACCGCTGAAATTGTGATGACAGGTGGAGGGATGCTGCCCACTGCCGAGCGTCGACAGACCCCCTCCGACTGATGAGCCCCATAGCGCCCCTGCACCAAGATCAATGAATTTACGAGCATCTTGGTAATAGATAACCTATAGTAAATGCTCTGTGGGGATGTAACCAACAATGTCCTAATGATATGAGCAGTGATAAGATGAAAGCAGACATGGGCTGAATATAATACAATAGATGTGTCTTACCTCCTACATACTCCATGACCATACACAGGTGAGATCTAGTTGGAAAGGAGCAGAGCATGGAGACCACAAAGGGACAATCAGCAAATGTTAAGATGTCCCTCTCCAGAAAGGCCCATTCCAATCTCTGTGCAGTATTTAGGTTCCGCTTAGCCATTTTCTTCATAGCAAAGGTCTGGTGTGAGTCTTTATGATGCACTAAGTAGACGGCCCTGGAGAGAAGGAGAATCCATCGGTTATAATAAATCCTTATTAATAATCCATCTATAGAAATCATTATATGTTTAATACTGGTATCCAAGGGGTAACATTTCTCCTTGCGGAGAGTGAAATGTTAAGCTTGTCAAGGTGAGGAGACTTTTAAGCCTCAATGATCCTCTGGGAAATATGCAAATTGTCTCTTCAGAGAGGAAGAGAACTAGAACACTAGTGCCCCTTATAGGAAGTAGTAATCCTAAAAGTCAATATCGACCCTTTAACGAGCCTTATCATATGACATGGAATAATAGCCATAACCAAAAACTCAATTTTCGGACACTATGTTTTGGGGTACAAGCACTCATCAGTGCAAAGTGTGAGATATGGTTTGGCTGGGTGAGAGGCATCTGACCGGGATCCAAGCGGTAACGTTTCTCCTTGCGGAAAAAGCCATGTTAAGCATGTCAAGGTGAGGAGACTTTTAAGCTGCAATGCTCTTCTGGGAAATATGCAAATTGTCTCTTTTCAGAGAGGAAGAGAACTAGCACCCTAGTGCCACCTATAGGAAGTAGCAATCCTATTTCCCAGAGGAGCATTGTGGCTTAAAAGTCTCCTCATGTCCGCAAGGAGAAACGTCAACCCCTTGGATACCGGTCAGACACCTCTCACCCAGTCAAACCATATCTCACACTTTGCACTGAAGAGGGGCAGTACCCCAGAACGCAGTTCCTGCAAATTGAGATTTTGGTTTTGGCTATTATCCTAAGTCATGTGACAAGGCTTGTTAAAGGGTCGATATTGACTTTTAGGATTGCTACTTCCTATAGGTGGAGTTCTAGTTTGCTTCCTCTCTGAAGAGACAATTTGCATATGTATAATACTAAAAGTCTGGCCGCCACTATAAATGCACATCTAGAAATACATAAAATAGCACTACATAGATCACCTATTGGAGGTCTCCACAATGCCACTTCTGCCGGAGCCATCACCCAGGTGACATTATAGATACGAGAATCTATCGAAATTCTCTTTGGGCAGATTCGCTATAACTGACCAAATACAATTTAGTGCAAATAAAATTGGTCCAAAATGAATGTGCTCCAGGGCTCTCTTCTGCTGCTGAGGCCAGTGATTGGGCCCACATGGTCATGGTGGAGGGTGTAGATGTCATTGACGTCAATATGGTGTCACCCTTCATGTGACCATGTGTAGCCAACTTCTCTGATCAGCTTCATAATGGAGCCCCCCCCCATCAAAACAAAGATCAGAGTGGAGAGCAGAAAAGCTCAGGTGGAGGAGGCAGCATAAGAACAGATGAGGGTCTAGCACAGGCGAATGTAATAATATTATATTATTATATATTATATTATATGTAATTATATTATTTAAATCGCTTTCCTTACAGTTTGATTTGCTACAGATCACATAATTTCCCTATGATAACACTGAATGGCAGAGTGCAGGGGCAGAAGCATTGTCATAGGGAACCCTGAGAAATGTGGATTATGGCAACAGAAATCTCACCCAAAATTTCCACTGCTGATGAGTTTGGAAGTTTCATAGTCGCTCATATGCGGCTTTCTCGCCGGAACCAATGAATCGATCACGCTCTATAAAAGAATAAGAAATAATACTGATTTATTGAAGATGCAGGAAAAAAGTTACAGATGCAAAAACTTCTCCCCCCATATTATGTCCCAGATGATTTACACTGATATGATGTTGGGAGGATACAAACCGGACGCTGGGCAGACCTGGCGCTAGCACCCAGCACACCCAGGCAAGTGCCGGGGCCCTGAGTAGGCGAGGGGCCCACTTGCTGTCGGGCACCCTGGCGCGGTATGGGACCGGTGAGCAGAGGAGAGTGGTGCCAGCGCCAGCTAGTGGGCCTTGCTCCCCCCCCCAATGCTTGCTCAGGACCACGGCCGGCACAATACTTACCTCTCCACAGCTGGTGAGCAGTGAGGTGAGCATTTGATTTTTTTTTTTTATGTATGGAGGTATGGGGCATTATATGGGGGGAGAAGTGACATCCTGCATGGGGCATTGTATGGGGGGGAGGTAGGGACATCCTGCGTGGGGTATTATATGGGGGGGGGAGTGACATCCTGCATGGGGCATTATATGGGGGGAGTGACATCCTGCATGGGGCATTATATGGGGTGAGAGGTGACATCCTACATGAGGCATTATATGGGGGGGACATCCTGCATGGGGCATTATATAGGGGGGTGACATCCTGCATGGGGTATTATATGAGGGGGAGAAGTGACATCCTGCATGGGTCATTATATGGGGGGGGGAAGTGACATCCAGCATAGGGCTTTATATGGGGTGAGAGGTGACATTCTGCATGGGGCATTATATGGGGGGTGACATCCTGCATGGGGCATTATATGGGGGGAGTGACATTCTGCATGGGGTATTATATGGGGGGAGAAGTGACATCCTGCATGGGGCATTATATGGGGTGAGAGGTGACATCCTGCATGGGGCAATATATGGGGTGAGAGGTGACATCCTACATGGGGCAGTATGTGTTGGGGGGACATCCTGCATGGGGCATTATATGGGGGGGTGATATTCTTCATGGGCATTATATGGGGGGTGACATCCTGTATGGGCCATTATGTGGGGTGGGACATCCTGCATGGAGCATTATGTGGGGGGGACATCCTGCATGGGGAATTATATGGGGGGTGACATCCTGCATGGGGCATTATGTGGGGGGGATATACTGCATGGGGCATTATGTGTGGGGGACATCCTGCATGGGGCATTATGTGGGGTGGGACATCCTGCATGGGGCATTATGTGGAGGGGACATCCTGCATGGGGAATTATATGGGGGGTGACATCCTGCATGGGCCATTATGTGGGGGGGCACAGCCTACATGGGGCATTATGTGGTGGGCACAGCCTGCATGGGACATTATGTGGGAGGGACATTCTGCATGGGGAATTATATGGGGGGTGACATCCTGCATGGGCCATTATGTGGGAGGGGGACATCCTGCATGGGGCATTATGTGGGGGGGGGCACAGCCTGCATGGGGCATTATGTGGGGGGTCAAAGCCTGCATGGGGCATTATGTGGGGGTCACAGCCTGCATGGAGCATTATGTGGGGGGGTCAAAGCCTGCATGGGGCATTATGTGGGGGGCCAGCCTGCATGGGGCATTATGTGTGGGGTCACAGCCTGCATGGGGCATTATATGGGGGCACAGCCTGCGTGGAGCATTTTATGGGGTCCATTATTCTATATGGAGCAATATATGGAGCTCATAATACGGTATAGAGGACTATGTGGTGCCATTATACTGTGTGGAGGACATTACTGTCCGGTCTGCACTGTGAGCTGTGAGGATTCGCCGCTTTCTGAGTTATTGTGGAATTTACAATAGATATCGCTCATGTAATGTAAGAAGTGAAATCTTCGGCCTTGTACTATATATATATATATATATATATATATATATATATATATATATATATATATATATATATATATATATATTTATATTTATCTGCGGTATCTGTGCATCATGAATCGTGGTATGTGTTAAAGGGGCCACTGAGACTCTTTCGCCCAGGGCCCACGAAATCCTGGAGCCGCCCTGCAACGGTCATCATACATTACTATAACATTCTGGATAATGTGGGAGATCACACAGAGGAGGACTTACAGGTAATCTGTCACCAGGTGTTTGCTATGTATTCTGAAAGCACCATGATGTAGGGGCAGAGACCCTGATTCCAGTGATGTGTTACTTACTAGGCTGTGTGTGGCTGTTTCAATAAAATCAGTAGATTATCACTAGAAGACTATCTGTCTAGCCAGGTAGTCCTATTGCTCTGTACCCCTGCCTCCACCACTGATTAGCAGCTTTCTGCCTATGCACAGTGTACACAGAAAGCTGCCAATCAATGGTGTGGGCGGGGTTATACAAGACTCAGCATTCAGAGCTCTGCAGCAGAAATAAATAGTGATTTTATCACAACTACTCCACCGAGTAAAGTAATCAACACATGGAATCAGGGTCTCTGTCCCTGCATCATGCTTCTCTCAGACCAAATAGCATAAACCTGGTGACAGATTCCCTGTAATTCAAATGTAATTAACACCATAGGGTCATCTACACTTAGAATAGAGACGTCCCATGGTTGTATGGGGGATAATACTGGACGAGTCATTCACACCCCATGATCTGATGATACACACGCATCCCCCTCTATGATACTTACGGATTCTTGGATCTCCGGGATCTCACTAATTCCATTGTTAGGATTCGACAGCTCAGTTGTTTCTAAAATAATGATGAAGAAATGAAATGTATTAGAGGATATTATTCCTACATAGATAATACAGCAATATAACGGAGAAATGACAAGATGTCTGTAAATGGGATTAATACTCGTTATATGGGGATTCTAAATATGAGAATATACGGGGAATCCATAGATAAATGTAATGTAAATGATGGAGGAACCCCTTCATAAATAACAAAAGACTGACCATCACTTCCGAAAAGAAAATGGGTGTGAACAGGTGCATACTAAGAGTAGCCATCCAAATATATAACTAACAAAGTTGCACTCTGTAACGCTATAGCATGTAAACATGAAATAAATTAAATTTGAATTGCATTACTGCTGTAGAAAATAGGATAAAAGGAAGATACTTAGCACATAATTTGGCCAATTCATGCATGGCCAGCAGCCACGGCAAGGCGACCTTCTTTTTCTGGGTGCATGCCAAGTAGCCACGGCAAGGTGACCCTTTTTTTTGCTGGGTGCATGCCCAGCAGTCACGGCAAGACGACCTTCTTTTGCTGGGTGCATGCCTAGCAGTCACGGCAAGGCGACCTTTTTTGCTGGGAACCTATCTCCACACATCAGCCCGGGGTGGTTTTAATTACAACAGGATCCTACCTACCCATATAAATGTAGGCTTCAGCCTAGGAGAGGATTCACATTAGGAGAGGATTCCAACAAAAAGATCGCCTTGTCATTGGCTGCTGGGCATTCATGAATTGGCCAAATTATGTGCTCAGTATCTTAGTTTTTTCCCATTTTCTAGAGCAGTAATGCAATTTAAATTTAATTTATTTCATGTTACTTGCTATAGCACTGCAGAATGGACCCTCCATCACATGAATGAGGAAGCCCCCACCCACGCTGCACATACGAGTGATGGTAAGAGAGCTGAAACATAGGAGAGATTTGCAAATTAGCCTGGAAGTGCACTGGGGGCGTGTCACTGCACTTGGATTTCTTCTTTCACGCCCCCAGCGCACTTCCATTCTGATTTGTATATGGTGTCTACTTTACATTTCTCCTGACTGGCACATTGGATTTCTACAAACAATTATTATTAGGGGACAATGGCCTATACCGTCACACCACTACTTCTATATGTAACAATGTGCTGCCAGGTTCCCATTACACAGAGTAGAGAGTAAATCTAACATTATCCTCCGTCCTCTGTAATATCTGGATATTCCTTGTAGAAGGTCGGGTGATCGCTCACCTGTAATCAGATCGCTGTTCAGCTCCGGCTGACTCCTATTAGGGTCAGGGATTTTCGGGCTCACATTTTGCCCATATTTGGCGTCGCCTCCTGTTGTTTCCTGATAGATATAATATATATAATTAATATGTGGAAGATTTTACTAAATCACCAAATACATAAATCATGAAGGACTAAACCAACATTTACAGATGCACCAATTGTAACGATACAAATCCCGCGCCATCTTCAGACCTTTTCTCAGAAAGTCTCCTCAGATACGGTGGATTAAGATACGTCTATTAATATTGATCCTTACCGGGCGTTCCAATGAGCGTTCTAGTATAGACAGGACTTTTTCGGCCAGTTCTTTAAAGACAGCCAAATCTTCAGTCTGAGATCTTTCTTCAGCCTATAAAGAAGGAAAAATGGAAAAGAGAATTTTCAGATGAGAGCGGTCAGAATGGAGGCGGAAATTGTATGTGACATCGGTTCTCTGTCTGCAGATACAATGACTACATACTGTATTTGGGGACTCATTGTGTTTTACCGTATTTTATGGACTATAAGATGCTTTTTTTTCCAAAATTTTTGACCTCCCTTCTAACACTCTCGCACCCCTCCAATCTATCCTAAACTCTGCTGTCTGACTAATCCACCTGTCCCCCCGCTATTCCCTGGCTTTTCCCCTCGCTCCGCCAATCCCTTCACTGGCTCCACATTACCCAGAGACTCCAGTTCAAGACCCTAACCTTGGCATGCAAAGCCACCCACAACCTGTCTCCTCCATATATCTGTGACCTAGTCTCCCGGTACTTACCTGCACGCAACCTCCGATCCTCACAAGATCTTCTTCTCTACTCCCCTCTTATCTCCTCTTCCCACAATCGCATACAAGATTTCTCCCGTGCATCCCCCCTACTCTGGAGCTCTCCACCCCAGCATATCAGACAGATTATTAATAATAATAATTGTCTGAATGTAGCTTACCAGGGGGGTGGCTGTGGTGGAGTGAGGTCACAGGAGGTGGGGTCACTGCTGCAGGAAGCCGGCAGTAGAAATGGGGCGCTCCTGCGGGCCAGCGGGGTGTCCAGGACGTGCGAGGCTGCGGGCCCTGGGCTTCAAGGAAATGTTAGCGGTGATTTAGGAGGGGAGTCCCCACTCTGCCCATTGATTTTCTGGCGGTGGGCTTCAGGCAAATGGCCGCTGGAGGCAGTGCATGTGCAGATTTAGATCTCGGCTCAATGACGAGCTGAGATCTCAATTTGTGTATTGGCCATCTCCAGCAGCCTACTTCTTGAAGCCCACTGCAGAGAAATCAATAAGCAGAGCAGGGCCTCCCCTCCTGAATTACCGCTAACATTTCCTTGAAGCCCAGGGCCCGCAGCCTCGCACCTTCTGGACACCCCGCTCCTCCCAGCTTGGGGCCCACAGCAGCGCCCCACTCCTACTGCCGACTTCCTGCAGCAGCGACTCTGCCTCCTGTGACCTCGCTCCACTGCCACCACCCCCCTCAGTAAGAAACCGAAAATTCGGACTATAAGACAGGACTATAAGACAGACCCCCATTTTATTATAATAAATGTTTTTCCTATTTACCTCCCAAAAATTTTTGGTACGTCTTATGGTCTGCAAAATACGATATATTAGAAGAAAAAGCTTCTATCCCTCCATTATTATCTATTAATATTGAGATGTTCTGTGCAGAGTGTCCGCCACTTACCTGGTGTAGTAATGTCCTGATGTTCTGAAGTAAATCCGTCAGATAGTCTGACGTTAGACGACGTTGTCGGTGTTTGGTCACGCAATCCTTTACTAGCTCCATCACCAGCCGGTGAGTGAAGCTGAGGACGCCATCGGGTGGTAGAAGCACACTGTTAGGACGATTGATCATAAGGATCAACAATAGTGCTTTTACCTGAGAAATGTCCAAAACAATTCCAGCCATAGTGAAAAACTGCAAGTGCTATCAGTCACTATAGAGCCAAGAAAGGCACGGGTGAGCCTATGTGCATTGTATATATAGCGACTGTGAGCAGTGATGTCACCATCACCTGTGATGTCATCACGGAATCTTGTGATAGAATCTTCACGGAGCAGCTCTGCGCAAATAGAATGCGGCCTGGTAATATATAAAGTGAAAACACCATACAATTAACTACCCATGTTATCATGGCCGTTCTATTTTATATCCAATTAGAACACAACCAGGATAAAGGTGTGTTCACAAGTTGGATTTTGGCAGCATTTTTTTTCTACCTCAAAAATCAAAGGAGGCAGGAAAAACGCTGCTTAAAATTCAGGTGTTTTTACTTGTGTTTATTTTTCCATTCATTTGAATGGGTGAAAAATGCTGCAAAACCTCTGAAAGACTTGACAAGCTGCAGATTTAAAAAAAATGCAAAAAAACCAGCATGTGAATGAGATTTCAGAAATGTCATTCACTAAGATGGTGCTGTAAAACACAGCATTTATTGCTGCAGAAGAAAAAACAGTGAATACACCCTAAAGATATCCTCAGTCATATTATGGGAAATATTGTATATTTCGCATTTATTATCTCACGTGTTTTTCTTCACCATAGAACTTTTAAGGCTGTGTGCCCACTATGCGTTTCTTAGGCGTTTCTGCAGCGTAACTTCCGCCGCGGAAACACTTAAAAAACGCTTGGTGATAGGTCTGCAATGGTTCCCAATGATAATCCGCATGTGCTGTTCACATGCTGCAGAGATTTCCGCTGCGGATTATCATTGCGGAAAAATCCGCAGCACGTCCTTTAATTTTGCAGAGTCGCTGCGATTTAGCCGCCATTGACTTGCATTGGAACGCATAACATCCGCATGACTACAAATACACATGTGGATACTATACGACTCAATGCATGGATGGTACCCGGGTCAGGAGATGAAGAGACTCTCCTCCAGACCCGGGTACCATAGTACCTGTAGTTAAAATAGAATTAAAATAAAAAATAAACATATACTTACCTTCTGATGGCCCCTGTCTGCTCCCGGCGGTGCTGCTGGCTCTTCGGCTGCTCGCGGTGGTAAAATGACCTTCCATGATGCCATTTAGTCATGTGACAGGTCACGCGACCGCTGACATCGGCGGTCGCGTGACCTGTCACATGACTAAATGACGTCATGGAAGGTCCTTTTACAGCACCGTGATCCGCCGAAGACACCGGACGCACCGGAGAAGAAGATCGAGGACCATCGGAAGATGAGTATAATGGTTTTTTTTTATTTTTCACCATTATTATTCTTTTTTTTTATTATTGATGCTGCATTTGCAGCATTGTAACTTGGTCACACTATATAAATCCATGCCGGTTGCATGGAATTATATAGTGTGACCAAGTTGTCAAGCACTTTTCCAAGTGATGCTAAAATCACTTGGCAAAGCGCTTGACAATCCAGGGAGATGCAGAAACGCTTAGGAAAAATCCGCAGCATTTCTGCATCGTGGTCATATATCCTAACTCATTGGCGAACTGTTATACAAGGCTATATTCACACTAGACGTTTTTTTAGCGGGCTTTTTTATGCAAATTTTCAGCTGCGTTTTACAGTACCAACAAAGTCTATGAGATTTCCGAAATCTCATGCACAAAGCTTGCTTATTTGTCCTCAGTATTTTGTGCTTTCCATGGCTTTTTGCAATAGAGTATGTCACTTGTTTCAGCGTTTTTCACCCATTAAAAAAAAGGGTGGTGGAAAAAAATGCTGAAAAAAAGCCTAGTGTGAACATTTTGCTGCGTTTTTAGTGAAAAAAGCAAGTATGTGACACACATTTACTTTTGTGATTTTCCCAAGTTTAAACCATCTTGTCTTGGTCACCTGATATAGCAGCTTGGATTATTACAGTTTAATTAAATTAGTGATGCCTACAAAGTAAACATTGGTTGAGCTAGGTGTGAGATTGAACAACACGTGTGGCCCAGGGAGGTGTGAAAATGAACAATGCCTGAGCAACTCAATGGCAAACCATAATGTGAAAGTAAATAGTGTCCTACAAATTCAATGCACTGCCAGGGTCTTAGATAAACTATTCCAGACCAATTCACCCCCCCCTATTACATTTGTAATGTGTACTTTTTCATGAACATATGTCTTGCAATGGTGACCTGTTTTCATGTGTCTATGGTGGAAGCAAAGCTGAACTTTGGGATCCTGAAAAACGCACCAAAAATGCACCAAGAACCACTGCAAAAAAACACACCAAAACCTGCGTTTTTGACGCTACTTCTTTCCTGCCAAGAGATTATGTTTTGCTGCAGAAAAAAAACACCTAGTGTGAATATAGCCTAAGACTTACTCTGCCAGCATTAATAGTCAATATTCTGTATACAAATAGGACTCCAATCCATGTATTCAGTTTATCATAAACAAGCCTGAGTTAATCTGCCAAATACACATAGTATGCTTTCTCATAGGTGAAATATAAATCCTGTTAAAGGTCCAAGTTGCAGCAGTTAAGTAGAACAAAACAGACCTCTTCATTCTTTGTAGGTGGAAAAACTTTCGAAATTTTCAGTGTATCAAGTACTTATACTCCTGACTGTATATAGTATAATTGCCGCACTGCTACATACAGGTGCTTCTCAGAAAATTAGAATATCATCAAAAAGTGAATTTATTTCAGTTCTTCAATCCTAAAAAATGAAACTCATATATTATACAGAGTCATTACAAACAGAGTGATCTGTTTTAAGTGTTTATTTCTGCTAATGTTGATGATTATGGCTTACAGCCAATGAAAACACAAAAGTCATTATCTCAGTAAATTATAATTAACAAGAAACACCTGCAAAGGCTTCCTAAGCATTTAAAAAGGTCCCTTAGTCAGTTTCAGTAGGCTCCACAATCATGGGCAAGACTGCTGACTTGACAGATGTCCAGAAGGCAGTCATTGACACACTCCTCAAGGAGGGTAAGCCACAAAAGGTCATTGCTAAAGAAGCAGCTGTTCACAGAGTGCTGTATCTGAGCATATTAATGGACTTGGAAGGAAAAAGTGTGGTAGAAAAAGGTGCACAAGCAACTGGGATAACCGCAGCCTTGAAAGGATTGCTAAGAAAAGGCCATTCAAAAATTTGGGGGAGATTCACAAGGAGTGGACTGCTGCTGGAGTCACTGCTTCAAGAGCCACCACACACAGACGTATCCAGGACATGGGCTACAAGTGTCGCATTGCTTGTGTCAAGCCCCTCATGACCAATAGACAACGCCAGAAGCGTCTTACCTGGGCCAAAGAGAAAAAGACCTGGACTGATGCTCAGTGGCCCAAGGTGTTGTTTTCAGATGAAAAGTAAATTTTGCATTTCATTTGGAAATCAAGGTCCCAGAGACTGGAGGAAGAGTGGAGAGGCCACAATCCAAGCTGCTGGAGGTCTAGTGTGAAGTCTCCACAATCAGTGATGGTTTGGGGAGCTATGTCATCTGCTGGTGGAGGTCCACTGTGTTTTATCAAGACCAAAGTCAGCGCAGCCGTCTACCAGGACATTTTACAGCACTTCATGCTTCCCTCTGCCCACAAGCTTTATGGAGATGGAAATGTCATTCTCCAGCAGGACTTGGCCCCTGTCCACACTGCCAAAAGTACCAATACCTGGTTTACACACAACAGTATCACTGTGCTTGATTGGCAGCAAACTCGCCTGACCTTAACCCCATAGAGAATCTATTATAGAGAATCTATGGGGTATTGTCAAGAGGAAGATGAGACCCCAGACCCCACAATACAGATGAGCTGAAGGCTGCTATCAAAGCCACCTGGGCTTCCATAACACCTCAGCAGTGCCACAGGCTGATCCCTCCATGCCACATTGCCGCATTGATGCAGTAATTGATGCACAAGGAGCCCGAACAACTATTGAGGGCATTTACTAAACATACATTTCAGTAGGCCACCTTTTCGGATTTTAAAAACATTTTTCAAGCTGTTGTTATGAAGTATTCTAATTTACTGAGATAATGACGTTTGTGTTTTCATTGGCTGTAAGCTATAATCATCAACATTAACAGAAATAAACACTTAAAATAGATCCCTCTGTGTGTAATGACTCTATATAATAGATCCCTCTGTGTGTAATGACTCTATATAATAGATCCCTCTGTGTGTAATGACTCTATATAATAGATCCCTCTGTGTGTAATGACTATATAATAGATCCCTCTGTGTGTAATGACTCTATATAATAGATCCCTCTGTGTGTAATGACTGTATATAATAGATCCCTCTGTGTGTAATGACTCTATATAATAGATCACTCTGTGTGTAATGACTCTGTATAATAGATCCCTCTTTGTGTAATGACTCTATATAATAGATCCCTCTGTGTGTAATTACTCTATATAATAGATCCCTCTGTGTAATGACTCTATATAATAGATCCCTCTGTGTGTAATGACTCTATATAATAGATCCCTCTGTGTAATGACTCTATATAATAGATCACTCTGTGTGTAATGACTCTATATAATATAGGAGTTTCACTTTTTGCATTGAAGAAATGAAATAAACTAACTTTTGATGATATTCTAATTTTGTGAGAAGCACCTGTATATAGTATGAAGCCCCACTGCCCCATATCTGTATGTATAATTTGATGCACATGACTCGCCCCCTGGGCCGTGGGGTACACGGAACCGGGCCTTCTAGTGTACGGTGCTGATGGGGGTAGTAGTGGTAACCCGATCCCGTGGCTCAGGGTGGTCAGACCAAATGGTGGCAGTCTATTTATCAGTGTTTTGAATGTCCGACTACGCCACCCGTGGATTGCGGTCAGGGATAACCGCCGCTGCGAGGCAGACTGCTGAGGCTGGTGTTGGTGTGCAGCACAGGTGTAGGATAACTCCCCACGGGAAGAGTGTAGCCTCAGGGCAGTGTAGGTGGATGTTGGGGGTGATAGTGCAGGCCGCAATAGTAAGAGTTCAGAGTCCGCTTCAAACAGTTCAGGGTCTTTATTGTAGATATTATTAATGACCCAACAGTACCGGTTAGGAATGGGCCTGGGTGTCTGAGAGCATTCGGGCGAGCCCCACTGGTCAGGGTGAGTGTGTAGGCCTACCGTTCTCTCTATGCTCTTTCTGACTATCCCCCTTTTCGTGGTGTAATAGCCCACGTCCCTGAACTGGCCGTGTACTTCTCGCCTGTATGGCATGCGACTAGGGCCTTGGGTACCTGTTGCTTGCTCCTCGCTGTACTGGTCCCTCTGTGTGGCGGAGCCTCCAGGATTCTTAGGCCAAGGGACCTGAAATCCCTCGCAGGTTGGTTCTCTGCTGCTGGGCTTGTAACCCTGACAGCCCCGGACCCCAATGCCCGGTAGATTGGTTCTCTTCCAGGACCGGCTCTCGTCGCCTCTGTCCCTGGCTTGCAGTTTCTCCTCTGCCTCACGGACTCCTCAGCTACAGCTGAACTGTCCCTCCTTCTCTGGGACTAGTCTCACTCCTGAGCTAGGTCTTCCAGTTCTCTCTAACCCTGCCCCCAGTTCCAGCTTTTATAGGGGCAGCCAGCTCCCCCTGCTGGCCTGGGACAGGAGGTGCTGTATGCTAATTGTCCCTAACCAGTGGACCTCCCTCCTGCTCTCAGACACAGATTATTGTTTGTGGCATCCAGGCCTGGGGTGACACATTCTCCCCTAGTAAAATTTAGTACTTCGGACTAAACAGGAACCACAAATACAGGGTATAAATGACAACATAACATATACACAAGTATATTTTGTCCTTGAGGTCACAGCGCTTCCGTGACCGGGTGTCCATGTCACCCAACAAGGTGAAGTTTTCCACGGTGTGGGGACCTGTTTCCATAAACCCCAAGTTCCTGGCCTTGGGCGTGGCGACAAGGCTGAGCTCTCTACTTTGGGCCACAAGGAGGCCACACCGGACAGATTTTTCTTCCGTGGCCATCTTCGAAAGAGGGCACCAAGTGCAACTATCTACAAGACAGTTCCGGTTATTCAGCGTCCATAACCTGTTAGTCCATGAACTAGAAAGACTGGAAAAACATAATTAGCAACCAGGCAACAAACATAAAACATTTACAATATACAGCATTTAGATCTTCCAGCGAGCTGGTATTTGCCCCCTAGTGCTCCGGGTTGACCTGCGTAACCCACTGTCTGGTGGTGGTCTAACCTGACTTTCCCCACTAGCATTCAGGGTACAGCTTCTAGCTGGGTTTACAGGCAGTGCAGGCAGCTATCTGCGGGTCCTTTGGCTTACCGCAGGTATGGCAGGCTCACTGTCAGCAGAGGGTTGACTCTCTTGGGC
Organism: Phyllobates terribilis; assembly: GCF_046119375.1. Taxonomy (NCBI): domain Eukaryota; kingdom Metazoa; phylum Chordata; class Amphibia; order Anura; family Dendrobatidae; genus Phyllobates; species Phyllobates terribilis. The sequence goes on along the minus strand of NW_027363005.1, from coordinate 326,381 downwards.
TGCTGGCATGGGTTCTTCTGCCTCTAGGGCTGCTTGGTCTTCTAATTCCTCCTGCTCTCCTGTAGGTTCCTGCTGGGTTGGTTGAAGGAAGTGTAGGACGGGTACCACTATTGCATCATTTATCCGAGTCCAGGACCGGGGGAACTCTCCAAGAACTGTGCTGATCATTTCTTTCTTGTCTTCTGCGGGTTCAAGGTCATCTTGATCTTCTCCTGCACTCTGTAGTTGCTTGGGGCACCTTTTTAGGTGGTCTCTGGAGACGGTGCTAGTGGTTTCTCCTCCATCCTTGGTAATTACACATACCTTCGGGTTGTTGTGGTTGGACTGCAGTACTGTGTACGGGTCGCTCTCCCACTGGTCATCTAGCTTGTGAAGCCTTCTCTTCCGCTTCAGGACCTGCTCACCAGGTTCCAGGGGACCAGCAGGGGCGTGTTGGTTGAAGAGCCTCTCTTGCTTTTCTCTCGCTTGAGCCAGACTCCTCTCCACACTCTCCTGTACCTTCTTGTACTGTAGCCGCCGTTCCGTATCCCAGTCCGCGTCTGGGGAGGTGTCCTCGGGGGTCAGGACTCCCATCTCCAGGTCTATCGGCAGCTTACCTGGTCTTGCCCTCATCAGGTAAGCCGGGGTGCAATTTGTAGCATTCACCAGGATATGGTTGTATAAGTCTATCAGGTCTGGCAGCTTCTCCGGCCACAGGCTGCGTTCTTCCAGGGGCAACGTTTTGAGGAGATCAATGACGATATTATTCATTTTCTCACATAGCCCGTTGGTTTGTGGGTGGTAAGACGTTGTCCGAATCTTCTTACAGCCGTAGAGGTTGCAGAACTCCTGGAAGATTTCAGCCTCAAACCCTGGACCTTGATCTGTCAAGACCTGTTCCGGATACCCGTGTGGACGGCAGAAGTGTTGTTGGAAGGCTCTGGCCGCTGTTTGGGCTGTCAAGTCTTTAACAGGAACCACCACCAGGAACCGGGAATAGTGGTCCACTATTGTCAGGGCATAGACGTAGCCCAACCGGCTTGGAGCCAGTTTCACATGGTCCAGAGCTACCAGCTCAAGAGGCTGCCTGGTGATGATGGGCATCAAGGGCATCTTCTGGCTGGTACCGTCCTTCCTTCTGAGGTTACATGGGCCGCAGTCCCTGCACCACTTCTCTATGGCCCCTCTCATTCCGACCCAGTAGAACCGCTCTCTCAGTAGGAACTCCAGTTTCTTCCACCCGAAGTGTCCCGCTCTGGTAGGCCTCCAGGACCATTGCTGCATCTCGTCTCGGGACCACTACCTGCCAGGTCAGCTCGTGCGTCCGGTGGTTGACAAGCCTTCTGCACAGCTTACCTTCGTAGAGGAATAGCCTGCTTTTCTCCTTCCATAACTGCTTGGCTTCCTCTGGAGCGTCCGAGCCAGGGCTAGCGTCTGCCTGGGTCAACAGGTCTTTCACCAGGCGAATTGCAGGGTCACTATCTTGCGTTTCAGCCCAGCCGTGGTGAGGTAAGGGATTGAACATGACAGTGGTCAAGTCTTTGTCTCTTACACGGTGGGAGTACTGAGTGGCCCCGTACCGGTGGAATGCAGGGAGCTCTATTTCCTCCAACTCGTCTGGATCTTCTCCCTCATCAGGCAAGTGGGGAATTCTCGATAGGGCATCTGCATTGGCATTGTCTCGGCCTGCCCGGTACTTGATGGTGAAGTCATAGTTTGCTAGCCGGGCCATCCACCGCTGCTCTAGGGCACCAAGTCTCGCATTGTCCAGATGTGTCTACGGATTGTTGTCCGTGTACACAGTGAACTTCACAGAGGCCAGGTAATGCTTGAAACGTTCTGTTACGTCCCACACCACTGCCAAGGACTCCAGCTTAAAGGAGCTGTAATTCTCCGGGTTTCTCTCGGTGGGCCTCAGCTTCCGGCTGGCGTACGCGATCACCCTTTCTCTGCCCTGTTGGTTCTGTGACAGTACGGCTCCCAGCCCCACATTACTGGCGTCTGTGTGGAGGATAAAAGGCTGGCCATAATCAGGGTAGGCCAGGATCTCATCCCCCGTGAGGGCCATCTTCAGCTGGCGGAAGGACTCCTCTTCCGGCTTGTCTCACTTGAAGGGTGGCTTTTGGCTTCTGGTCTTAGATTGTCCTATAAGGAGGTCCTGCATAGGGGCTGCCATCTTGGTGAACCTGGGGATGAACCTTTGGTAGTAGCCTACCAACCCGAGGAACTGCCTCACTTCTTTTATGTTAGAGGGGCTTGGCCAGTTCTTTATTGCCGTGATTTTGTCAGGGTCGGGGGCTACTCCTTCTGCACTCACCACATGTCCCAGGTACTGTACCTTCGGCTTTAACAGATGGCACTTGGAGGGTTTCACTTTCATGCCAAAGCCTGCCAGGGCATCGAACACCTCGGCCAGGTGCTTTAGATGGTCCTCGTAAGTCTTCGAATAGACAATCACGTCGTCCAGGTAAAGTAGGACCGTCTCAAAGTTTCGGTGCCCTAGACAGCATTCCATCAGCCTCTGGAAGGTCCCGGGTGCGTTGCAGAGCCCGAACGGCATATAGTTGAATTCACTTAATCCCATCGGGGTGGTGAAGGCGGTCTTCTCCTTATCAGCCTCTGCCACAGGAACCTGCCAGTACCCACTAGTAAGGTCCAAAGTAGAGAAGAAATTAGCTGATTTTAGTGCGACCAAAGACTCCTCTATTCTAGGCAACGGGTATGCGTCTTTATGGGTGATACGATTGACTTCTCTATAGTCCACGCACATTCTCATAGTACAGTCTTTCTTTTTAACCAGAACCAAGGGGGCTGCCCAGGGGCTACAACTGTCTCTAATGAAACCGGCTTCCTTCATTTCTCTCAGCATGCCCTTTGCGTTCTGATAGTGTGCGGGGTGGTACAGATCTGTATCTTTCTTTTATTGGTGGGTGGCTCCCCATGGGGATGTGGTGTTCTACCCCTTTCACTCTGCCGAAGTCTAGCGGGTGCTTACTAAAGATTCTCTCGTACTCTTGAACCACCCGGTAGACTCCTTGTTTTTGGTGCAAGGGAGTGGAGTCAGCACCCACGTGGAGTTTCTGGCACCAGTCCTCCTTAGGTTTCTGGGAACCATTACCCTCTGCTTGGGGAGATGGAGGCAAGGGTTCCATGGCCCTGACAGCATTGTGTTCAACAGTATACAATTTGGCTAGTGTAGCGTACCAAGGCAAGTGTACTTCCCTTTCCCCAATGTTTAAGATCCAGACGGGCACCCTTCCATGGCGGACATCGACCACCCCCTGGGCTGTCAAAATGGTGGGCCTGCTGTCTGAGTACACGGGTTCTACCATGGCTTGGTAGTCTCTCCCTCTTAACCCGATTGCATTCCGACACCAGATCATTTCACTTTTGGGGGGCATGGCAATGGGGAACGGGTCGCTCATCCATTCCTCACGCTACCGATCTCACCACCAGACAGTTCTACCTGTTGCCATCTCATCAGGGCTCTTATCTCCTTCTGGAGGACCCTCTGCTGGCTGGAGCTCACATTCATCGCCACCTGCTGCAAAATTACAATTGCTTCTGAAAGACAATTTTCAATCACATTAGTACCCAAGGTTATTTTAGGGTGACTTTCTCGACGGTCAATGTCCACAATGATCACTCCCTGTGCCGGCAGTTCAACTTTACCAATCTTAATGGTCATCTCTCTGAACCCCACCTGCGGCACGGGTTGACCATTGCTGGCGATGATGCTCAAGTCATCATCTGGATAACGAGTTATATCAGTGTCACTCCAGTACTGCTTGAAAAGTACATATTGGATGGTAGTCACTTGGGACCCGGTGTCCAGCAGTGCACTCATGGGGATACCGTCCAGCACTACGGGTAAAACCGGGCGTTCCCCTGCCTACTTACCACGCCAATTAGATGGGCCTGATGACCTTATACCTGGGGGTTGGCCCTTTGCCCCAGGTCGGACCCATTTAAAGTACAGTACCTGGCTACGTGTCCCGGCTGGCTGCAACGGCGGCAAATCGGCTGTCCATCCTCAGTGTAATGATCGGCGGGCCTCCCTCTGAACGACGGGATCCTCCTCCATCGACGCCACGGGACATCCTCCGGACTGGAAGCCAGCTTGATTGGTCCTGACGGGTCCATCTGTAACGACTGTACGGTCCTGGACAATGCAGCAACACTCTTTGTTAGTTCTTGGACCTGATGGTGCAGGTTTGCAGGCGGGGATGGATTTAGGGCCTGCGCATCAGCCCCCACAAGGTCTGCGGGATAGGGTGCCGCCCCCTGGTGGTAAGGGATGGCAGGGCGCCGGGAAGCTACAGCGCCACCCGGTGCAGGTTCTCGGAGCACCCGGATGGCCCTATCGTTGAACTGTGCAAAAGTCAAATCGGGGTTCTGTAGGGCCATGAGGCGCAGCTGGGTTCTGTGGGCGCTGGACAGCAGACCTTCTATGAACTGGTCAGTCAATAGTTTATCTGTATCCTGCACGCTGCCAGGGTCAGCTTGCTTAATTGCCCCCAAGGCTTCCTGTAAATTTAGGGCATAATCTCGGATGCTATCTTGAGCTCGCTGCTTACATCCATAGAACCGCATTTTGATTTCTGCTGAGGTACGGGTATCAAAGGTGTCCCGTAGACGGGTCAGAACCCCCCTTACAGTCCTTTTCTCCTCAGCTGTCCAAGACTTTACCTCCCGCTGGGCCGCACCAGTTAACTGCCCTATCAGTATGCTTACCTTCTGTTCTTCTGTCAGGGGATAAACTTTGAACAGGCTATACAGCCTTTCTTTAAAGTCACCCAAGGTATGCGACTCGCCAGCATACTGGGCATCCAGGCCGCTCCGGGGATATAGGCAGGGGTGGATTAAGAGTAGCAAGGGCCCCGGGCAGTTTAGAAGGCGCGGGCCCCCTCCACACACCTGATTTATCACGTGACATGTCACATGATCCCCTGTGATAGATCATGTGATAGTTCATGGGAAATTAATTTGGCATAATATTAATTGTGCTGCCTCATCTGAGAGCAGCACAATATTGGGGCAGATACCCTGATTCCAGCGATGTGTCACTTTTTCAGCTGCTTGTTGCCATTTTGAGAAAATCACAGTTTTATCTGCTGCAGATCCAGCAGCTCTCTGAATGCTGAGCTCTGTATAGCCCCACCCACACCACTGATTGGCAGCTTTCTGCCCATGCTCAGTGTACACAGAAATCTACTGATCAGTGATGGGGGTGGGGTCCTACAGAACTTACTAGTCATCTAGTGATAATTACCTTCTGACAAATCAATGATTTTATCAAAACAACACTAAACAGCCCAGTAAGTGACACATTACTGGAATCAGTGCCTCTAACCCTACATTATGCTGCTCTCAGATTAGGTGGCAAAAACCTGATGACAGATTCCCTTTAAAAGAGCTGTAGAGACAAAAAAGTTTGTATTAAAAAAATACAAGCCATTTGTTAAATTAACTTTTTTTCATTGTTAATTCACATTAGACTGTATCTTCAACACTTTTGTCAGCAGGTCCTATTACAGACTCTGAATAGGGCAGCTCTCTCCCTCTCCCTCAGCAGAAAGTCACAGCATGGTTAAAAAACTGGATCTTTTATGATTTTCTCATAATAAATAAAAAGGACATGCAAGTCCTCCAAACTATTTTTCGTTTCTCTATAGGGGAGGTCCTAAATCTTTCTTGCTCTTTAGTTGATCACATGTCAAAAATGCAAAGCATTTACTATGAACTCGCCTAAAAAAATATACACTTGGAGAGTAATATCATCATCTGCATGTAAATATTCCTTGACTCTAAGGGCTCGCTCACACTGTCGTATAACACGGCCGAATGCTATGTGATGTTTTATCGGATAGGACTCGGCTCTATGTTATACTATGGGACAGTGCGATTATTGGCATGAGAAAATAATCTCATTCGATATTCGGACCATGTGCACCCATACAAGTCTATGGGTGCACGTAAAACATTGGACTGCACTCGGATGTCATCCAAGTGCAGTCCGATGAACACTCACAGAGACTATGGAGAAAGTAAGTTCTCCATCTTCTCCATATCTGTGCTGCGAGAGAATCGGATCACACTCAGTTGAAGCTCTGACAGAGTTTGAGCCGAGTGTCATTAGCTTAATTGGCCCTATTCTCTTGCATGAGAGAATATATGGCTTAGTGAGTGGACCCTAAAACTGAATAGTAGTGACGGACAGGCACCTCACAAGCGGGATCCATGTAGCTCTCAGATGTCATGTAGGTAGGGCTTCATTCCATGGGGTAGAGCTTAATTTCAAGGTATATAAAAAAATGGACTTCAAATAAAAATTAAATAAACACAAAAAGCACTAATTGAATTATTTTTTTCATATTTATGTTTGCAGCCCCTTTAAAAACCCTTTGAGGACCAAGGCACATATATGTCCCATAGTTTTAAACTGGAAAAAAAATTGATTGAATAAAATTTAAGGTCCTCCAAGGTTTAAGTAGGTCATAAATTCATATGAATACTTGCTCATACAATTGCACATGCCAAAAGATGAAGAAGAACAGAATCAAAAATATGACATTAAGTGGAACACTTACAGGTATTCAAGGTGAAAGAGACCAGCAAAGGCATCGTCTCGAATGACAGTAAATGAGTTAGAATTCAGCAAGCTGAAAATGAAGACAGCAGGTTAGAAGCGAACCAGACTTTATGGTGCTCAGAATTAGTCAAGCAGAATTTATTGACTGCTCTTGCAAAACACTGAGACTCCCGCTGTGTATAGATGGCTCCGTGCGGCCTCCCGCTGTGTATAGATGGCGCCGTGCGACCTCCCACTGTGTATAGATGGCGCCGTGCGGCCTCCCGCTGTGTATAGATGGCACCGTATAGATGGCTACGTGCGGCCTCCTGCTGAGTATACGTGTATAGCTGGCTACGGTCGGCCTCCTGCTGAGTATAGATGCCGCACGGCGCTCCCCCCAGAGACAGCAGGAGGCCGCACAGCGCCATCTATACTCAGCGGGAGACCGCACGTAGCGATCTATACACAGCAGGAGGCCGCACGGCGACATCTATACTCAGCGGGGGGCCGCACGTAGCCATCTATACACAGCGGGGGGCGCACGTAGCCATCTATACACAGCGGGGGGGCGCACGGCGCCGTCTATAAACAGCGAGGGGCCGCACGTAGCCATCTATACACAGCGGGAGGCTGCACGGAGCCCCCCCAGAGACATCAGGAGGCCGCACGGCGCCAACTATACTCAGCAGGAGGCCGCATGCAGTCATACACACACACAAACATATACAGACACGCATAAACACATTTGAAACACAAAAATACATACAAACAGGCATCACACAATGACATCTGCCCACACACACACACACACACACACAAACAGACAGACATCACACACACACACACCTGCCCACACACACACCTGCCCACACACACACACCTGCCCACATACACATCTGTGTGTGTGTATGTATAGTGTGTGTGTGTGTGTGTATAATGTGTGTGTATGTATACTGTGTGTGTATGTATAGTGTGTGTGTGTGTGTGTGTATAATTTGTGTGTATTTTTTTTTTAAGTTAAAAACAAGTAAAATGCTTGTGGCATCAATATCAAGACTCCAGATATAAGGGCCTATTCACACTGAATTTTGCAATGCATTCATCTCCTCTTTCCAGGCTTCTATCTAAATCCCTGAAAAATGGCATTCAGATGTGCCTTGACATAGCCATTGATTTGAACAAAGGCAAACCGAGGCTAAAGTCTGAATCTTTAGGCTCCATTTTCTCTGCTTTCAGATGTCTCATTTCAGACAGCACAATCCTGAATTTCAGGGATTCAGTTGTAAGCCTTGTGTAAAGACCTGAATGCAGCGCTGAATGTAGTGTGAATAGGTCCTTACATCCTACACCACCTCAGGGGTTTGTTGTTATGGAGTATTGCCCCTGGGTGGCCGCAGTTATGACCACCACCAGGGCTCGCGGTCACCCACCCTAACTTTGGTATTCTGGGGAGCTGGTATAATGAATATCTGAGAAGAGCCCTAGAGAAGCAAGAACATTGGACAACCAAGAGGTGGTGGCCTCAAGTCAGGTGTAGTGTTCAACAGGGCAAGAATTTCTAACCTGCCCACACACACACACACACACACATATACACACACACACCTGCCCACACAGACACACACACACACCTGCCCACACAGACACACACACACCTGCCCACACACACACACCTGCCCACACACACATCTGCCCACACAGACACACACACACACCTGCCCACACACACACACACCTGCCCACACACAAACACACCTGCCCACACACAAACACACCTGCCCACACACACACACCTGCCCACACATACACACCTGTCCACACACACACACCAACACCTGCCCACACACACACACACCTGCCCACACACACACACCTGCCCACACACACACACACCTGCCCACACACACACACACACCTGCCCACACACACATCTGCCCACACAGACACCTGCCCGCAAACACACACACACACACACACCTATATACACACACCTGCCCACACACACACCTGCCCACACACACACACACACCTGCCCACACACACACACACACCTGCCCACACAGACACCTGCCCACACACACACACACACACACACATATACACACACACACACCTGCCCACACAGACACACACACATATACACACACACACATATACACACACACACACACCTGCCCACACAGACACCTGCCCCCACAGACACCTGCCCACAAACACACACACACCTGCCCACACACACATCTGCTCACACACACACTCACCATCCCCCGGCTCAATTCCTCCTGCCTGCTCTCTCTCTTTTCCGGTGCAGCACTGCAGGCCGGGGCGCACTGTGTGACGTCACAGCTAGGAGACACAGCCGCGCACAGGGCCATGTCTCCTAGCAGTGACGCGGCCGGGCCAGCACAGGGAAGTTAACTGCTGCAGTGCTGGCCCGGCCGATGAAGAAGTAGCGGTGGCCGCTGCTGGGGGAGCAGTCCAGGCCCCCCCCTCCCGCCACTGCTACCGCTATGTGCCGCGGCGGCCCGCACATATAATGAGGGCAATCCGGCATTAGACACCCCGCCTGGAGCCGCGGACCCCCTGCAGGCTCGGGGCCCTGGGCGGTCGCCCGGATTGCCCTCATTATAATCCGCCTATGGATATAGGGCATGGAAAACGGCATCACAGCTGCAGCGGCTACGCTGGTGGTAGAGGGTCCCTCCGCGTCCGACATCTTCCTCCCTCCTAATTAACCGTGGCCTACCTTCTGGCGATCCTCTTCTGTAGGCCGCGGCTTCCCTCGCGATGCTCTGGGAGAGCACCTTGCGTTGCTCGGTGATGACGTCGGCATCCGCTGGATCTCCATCCAGGACCTTGAGCAGCGTCTCAGCGTAGGGCGGGGCTTCAGGTCTCACGCGTTTTTGGACGTCCACGCCCCTCTTCTTCCCGCGCGTCGTCCCGAAGATGGCGCCCGATGGCGGGAAACGGCTCCGATTGGCGGGAAATGGCCCCAAATGGCGGGAAACTTCACTCAGATATGTATAGAGTCTTTTCCAGGCACGCAATACCCGTTTGTGGCGGGTTGGTCACAATTCTGCCGACTACGCCAAAGCTGACTCCCCCCCTGGGCCGTGGGGTACCCGGAACCGGGCCTTCTAGTGTACGGTGCTGATGGGGGTAGTAGTGGCAACCCGATCCCGTGGCTCAGGGTGGTCAGACCAAATGGTGGCAGTCTATTTATCAGTGTTTTGAATGTCCGACTACGCCACCCGTGGATTGCGGTTGGAGATAACCGCCGCTGCAAGGCAGACCGCTGAGGCTGGTGTTGGTGTGCAGCACAGGGGTAGGATAACTCCCCATGGGAAGAGTGTAGCCTCAGGGCAGTGTAGGTGGATGTTGGGGGTGATAGTGCAGGCCGCAATAGTAAGAGTTCAGAGTCCGCTTCAAACAGTTCAGGGTCTTTATTGTAGATATTATTAATGGCCCAACAGTACCGGTTAGGAATGGGCCTGGGTGTCTGAGAGCAATCGGGCGAGCCCCACTGGTCAGGGTGAGTGTGTAGGCCTACCGTTCTCTCTATGCTCTTTCTGACTATCCCCCTTTTCGTGGTGTAATAGCCCACGTCCCTGAGCTGGCCGTGTACTTCTCTCCTGTATGGCTTGCGACTCAGGCCTTGGGTACCTGTTGCTTGCTCCTCGATGTACTGGTCCCTCTGTGTGGCGGAGCCTCCAGGCTTCTTAGGCCAAGGGACCTAAAATCCCTCGCAGCTTGATTCTCTGCTGCTGGGCTTGTAACCCTGACAGCCTCGGACCCCAATGTCCAGTAGATTGGTTCTCTGCCAGGACCGGCTCTCGTCGCCTTTGTCCCTGGCTTGCAGTTTCTGCTCTGCCTCACGGACTCCTCAGCTACAGCTGAACTGTCCCTCCTTCTCTGGGACTAGTCTCACTCCTGAGCTAGGTCTTCCAGTTCTCTCTAACCCTGCCCCCAGTTCCAGCTTTTATAGGGGCAGCCAGCTCCCCCTGCTGGCCTGGGACAGGAGGTGCTGTATGCTAATTGTCCCTAACCAGGGGACCTCCCTCCTGCTTTCAGAAACAGATTATTGTTTGTGGCATCCAGGCCTGGGGTGACACACACACACTGCTCTATATTTAGTATGATGCCCCCACTCCTCCATATATATAGCATGATAGTCCCACTGCTCCATATATAGGTGCATCTCACTAAATTAGAATATCATCAAAAAGTTAATTTATTTCAGTTCTTCAATACAAAAAGCTGTCTTTCAGCTCATCTGCATTGTTGGGTCTGGTGTCTCTCATCTTCCTCTTGACAATACCCCATAGATTCTCTATAATAGATTCTCTATGGGGTTAAGGTCAGGCGAGTTTGCTGCCAATCAAGCACAGTGATACTGTTGTGTGTAAACCAGGTATTGGTACTTTTGGCCGTGTGGACAGGGGCCAAGTCCTGCTGGAGAATGACATTTCTATCTCCAAAAAGCTTGTCGGCAGAGGGAAGCATGAAGTGCTGTAAAATGTCCTGGTAGCCGGCTGTGCTGACTTTGGTCTTGATAAAACACAGTGGACCTACACCAGCAGATGACATGGCCTCCCAAACCATCACTGATTGTGGAGCCTTCACACTAGACCTCAAGCAGCTTGGATTGTGGACTCTCCACTCTTCCTCCAGACTCTGGGACTTTGATTTCCAAATGAAAATTGGAACTCTAGGACCTTGTGGAGTGTGTCAATGACTGCCTTCTGGACATCTGTCAAGTCAGCAGTCTTCCTCATGATTGTGGAGCATACTGAAACAATATTGAAGAACTGGAATAAATTAACTTTTTGAAGATATTCTAATTTAGTGAGATGCACCTGTATATACTATGATGGTCCCACTGCCCCACATACATATAGTATAATGGCCCCACTACTCCATATGTAGTATGATGGACCCACTACTCCAGATATATAGTAGGATGGCTCCACTGCCCGATCATTTAAAAAAATATCTCACTTAATCCTGATTCCCTACATCACGGCCTCTGTCTCCTCTTCCATGGCGCGACAGCAGAGCAGAGCGATGCAATGATGTCACCGAGCCACCTGCGTGAGGATGCTGACATCTCGTTAACCGCAGGCCTATGGCGATCTGTGGCATATGAAAGAGATAGTGATAGGGCAGGGAGCTTGTGTCCCACTGCTTTATCATGCGACGCCTCTGCATAAGAGATATTAGGGCTACATCACAGAAGACACTGGAGCTGGAGTATATAGAATAGGAGACACTGGGGCTGGCGTATATTCATCACAGGATACATTGGGGCTAGAGCATATACATCACAGAAGAAGCTGGAGTATATAGAATAGGAGACACTGGGGCTGGAGTATATAGAATAGGAGACACTGGGGCTGGCGCATATACAGTTCTGCTCAAAAGTTTACATACCCCGGCAGAATTTTTCCTTTCTTGGCCTTGTTTCAGAAAAAATGAATGATAACAAAAACACTTTTTCTCCACTCATGGTTATTGGTTGGGTGAAGCCATTTACTGTCACATTTCTGTGTTTTCTCTTTTTAAATCTTAATGACAACTAGTGATGAGCGAGCATGCTCGCTACTGCTCGGTGCTCGCCCGAGTATCTCACTGCTCGAGATGCTCTGCGCTCACCGAGTATTTCCGGGTTGGTCGGGCGGGAAGTCGGGACCCATCCCTGCATGTTTGGTGCTCTTTACAGAGCCAATGAACATGCAGGGATTGCCTGCCATGCACTGTAATGCCATAGCCATGTTGGTTGTGGGCATTACAGTGATTGGCTGGCCGCACAGCGTCATCAGGTCTATATCTGACCTGGCGCCGCCATGCTCATCACAGTCACTCTGGATCAGACAGTGTAGGGAGAGCTGATGCTGCGTTAGGGAGAGATTTGATCGTGCATTAGGTAGTGTAGTGAGAAAAACCGCACATTACACATATACATCTCAACAAACAGTCCTTCTGAGGACTAATCCATCTGCAGATATATCAGGCAGGCAGTGTAAATAGGCAGGCAGGCAGTGTATATAGCAGACTGCAGTGCATATAGCACAAGAGGCTCCATTCCAAATCTGCCTTCTGCTGCTGGTAGATATTTCTATACAAAGGCCCAGGTCTCAGGGGCGAGGAATACTTTTATTTGGATCTTAATCCTCATTATTTGCTTATAAAGCAATCCAGAGAACAACGTTTTTCTGCACCATTTGCTTGTTGGCACTGTAGAATACAGCCAGGTCCTTTCCATATTAGAGCGCTAGAAATCCAGCTATTTAAAACTGTGTTTTCTCCGTCACACAGATCACATATACGTTGTCAGAAAATACTGCCATTTCTGGCCTCCATTTTTTCAGTGTGTCAGTGAAGCAATTCACAGCAGTTTGCTGTTCACACTACTTACCTACAGGCCAGGTATTTAAAACTCTGTTTTCTCCATCACACCGATCACATATAACTTCGCTTCAAACTCAATCATTTGTAGTGAGCGTGGAAGATACTATCCTCCATTTAAAATGGGCAAGGCACGTGGCAAGGGACGGGGAACTGGACGTGATGGTAATGGTGCATGCAGAGGCCGAGTACAAGGCCGTGGGCAAGCCGAAATTGTGCCACAACAAACACCCACATCTTCTCGCCTGACCTTCCTGTCCCAATTTCTAGGGGACCGCAGCACACCACTATTGAACCCAGATCAGTGTCAAAAGGTTGTTGGTTGGATAGCGGATAATGCTTCCAGTCACTTAGCCGCCACCACCACCACCACCCTGTCTTCCACACGGTCAAGTCTCAGTAGCCATGAGTCTGGACCTCATATTCCTCACCCTGATCCTCCTTCCTCCCACCATGCCGAGTACCCAGAGACAATTGATCCCACACTTGGACAATCTGAAGAGCTGTTCACTTTTCCATTTATAGATTCGGGCCTCTCGCCCGGTCCACTTGAAGCGGGGCAAGAGGAGATCACGTGTAGCGATGCCCAAATATTTGAGCAGCCACGGTCACACGAAGGCGACGGTGGGAAACTGTCATAAGAGGTGGACGATGATGAGACACAATTGACAGAAAGTCAGGAATAGTACCAGGGTGCAGAAGTGGGAGACGAGGTGGTGGATGATATAGTAACTGACCCAACCTGGCAGGAGGACATGCAGAGCAAGGACAGCAGCACACAGGGGGAGGGAGGCAGAGCACCCCAACAGGCAGGAAGAAGCAGTGTGGTGGCCGCAGACAGAAGGCAGGCTACCATTTCCCGTAACACCAACATGAAGGAAGTTGCCACTACAACTGTTAGGTCTTCCCGAGTCTGGTTGTTTTTTAAAGACTCTGCCGATAACTCCAAAAAGGCCATTTGCATCACGAGCCAGACCAGCATCAGCAGGGGTGGCAAAACGACCAGCCTGACCACCACCAGCATGATGAGGCACATGGCAGCAAAGCACTCGACTTTGTGGGCCGAACACCAGGGTCCAGGAACAGTGTCTACAGGTGGCACCATTGCTTCTTCTGCTGTTGTGCATGCAAGTCAATCCCCTGTCCATAGTACAAAGATGCCTCCTGCCCTGCTCCTGTCATTGCACACTCTCAAGTAGCAGCACCAGGAAGCACGTCCATGTCCTTGTCCCAGCGCAGCGTTCAGTTGTTCATACTCCAGTCCTTGGAATGCAAGCGCAAATATGCAGCCAACGTCCCACAGGCCACACTACTAAATTCTCACAATTCACGACTGCTTGGCTCGAAATGTTGCCTTTTAGGCTTGTGGAAACAGAAGCATTCCGCAACCTGATGGCGGCGGCCGTCCCTCGGTACTCTGTCCCCAGCCGCCACTATTTCTCCCAGTGTGCCGTCCCCACATTACACAAGCAAGTGTCCCAAAACATTAGCCGTGCCCTCAACAACGCAGTTACCGGTAAAGTCCACCTAAACACGGACACGTGGACAAGTGCTTGTGGGCAGGGACGGTACATCTCGCTGATGGCACACTGGGTTAACATAGTGGAAGCCGGGACCCAGTCGGACCTTGGGACGGAACACGTCCTCCCGACGCCAAGGATTGCAGGCCCTAGGTCAATCAGGGTTGCCCCCACGGTCTACAGCTCCTGAACCTCATGCTCCTCAGCCTGCTCCTCCTCCTCAGCCTCCATCTCCGAAATGACCACATCAGTCACAAGCTGGAAGCACTGCAGCACTGCCTCGGCCAAGCGGCAACAGGCTGTGCTGAAGCTAATATGCTTAGGTGAAAAAACACACAATGCTGAAGAGTTATGGACAGCTCTGAAAGAGCAGGCAGATCTGTGGCTCAAACCGCTGAACCTACAGCCAGGCATGGTCGCGTGTGACAATGGCTGGAACCTGGTGGCGGCTCAGAGGCGAGGCGAGCTCACACACGTACCATGCCTGGCCCATGTGCTTAACCTCGTGGTTCAGCGGTTACTCAAATCCTACCCGGAGCTGCCGGATCTGCTTGTTAAAGTATGCCGCCTGTGTGCCCATTTTAGAAAGTCAGCTACAGCTTCCGCTGCCCTTGCAGTGTTTCAGCAGCGTTTGCAGCTTCTGGCTCACAGACTGGTGTGTGATGTCCCCACACGTTGGAACTCTACATTGCAGATGTTGGGAAGGATTTGTGAGCAGAAGAGGGCAGTTGTTGAGTACCAGCATCAAAAAGGCTATCGGTATTCAGTTCAGACTCCACACATAAGACCTCAGTAGTGGACGTGGATGTCAGACATATGTACCATCCTCCAAAACTTTGAGGACTCCACCAAGATGGTGAGCGGCGATGACGCCATAATTAGCGTCACCATCCCGCTTCTCTGTCTTCTGAAACGCTCTCTGCTCACAATCAAAGATGATGCATTGCAGGCGAAGCATGATAAGATGGAGCAATTAACCATACAGGGTGATTACACACAGCCAAGCCTCATCTCATCCCAACGTGGATTGGGTGACAATGAGGAAGAGGAGGAGGAGGAAGGACAGGAACTAGTTTCATGCACTATAGACGGTGCTATCTGCACAGCTGTCATACCGTCTGTTCAGCGTGGATGGCCAGAGGACAGAGAGGAGGAGGAGGAGAGCATGGTCAGTCATCCTCTTGGTGAGGACACGGAAGTCTTGCCTGTTAGTAGTCTGGCACGCATGGCTGAGTTTATGTTATGCTGCCTTTCCCATGACCCTCGCATTCTCAAAATTTTAGGTCATTACTGGTTGGTGACACTTCTAGACCCACTCTACAAGGAGAACTTTATATCTCTTATTCCTGAGGCGGACAGGTGTACAAAAATGAGGCAGTACCAGAAGGCCCTTGTTGCGGACCTATTAAAAAAATTCCCATCTGAAAACGCTGGAGGCAGAGGGCACACTTCGTTCGACAACCAAGGAGTACAGGCGAGAGAGACACAACTTCAATCCAGCAGAGGCAGGGGAACACTGTCAAAGTTCTGGGAGAGTTTTCTCAGACCCTCCCATCGCACAGGCCCTGAGGCGCAGGGTACTCTCACAAGGAGTGCAAAGTTTGGGAAGATGCTGAGGGAGTACCTTGCCGTACCGTACCAACGTCCTCCGTGATTCCTCTGTGCCTTATAAATATTGGGTATCCAAGCTAGATATGTGGAATGAACTGGCTCTCTATGCCTTGGAGGTCCTGGCCTACCCTGCCGCCAGCGTTTTATCAGATCGGGTTTTTAGTGCCGCTGGTGGAATTATAACTGATAAGCGCATCCTCCTGTCAACTGAAAATGCTGACAGGCTGACTCTTATAAAAATGAACAAGGGCTGGATTGGGCCAGACTTCTCAACACCACCGAATGATAGCAGCGTAACATAAATTCAAATCCAGTGTCTTTTCTTGGGAGGTGTATTCCCATGCACCTTTTCACACCCACACATGGGTATACGCTTCCTGATTTTGGCTATTTGCTCTTGTCCTCCTCCTTCTCCTCATCCTCCACCACCATATCACCAGGGTGACCGTGGTCCATGATGCAACACCCACATAATTTTTTTTAAGGGTGTTTGACTCGCCCCTGGGCCGTGGGGCACTCGGAGCCGGGCAATAGGGAGACGGTGGGGGTAGTAGTGGCGACCCGGTTCCGTGGCTCAGGGTGGTCAGACCAGTGGTAGTCCTTTAGCCGTCCTAAGTGATGTCCGACTGCGCCACCCGTGGATTGCGGTTATTATGAACCGCCGCTGCAAGGCAGATCGCTGGGGCTGATGATGTATGCAGCTGAGGTAGTGTGACTCCCCACGGGAAGAGTGCAGCCCCAGGGCAGTGTAGTGGATGGTGGGGGTGATGGTGCAGAGAGTCCCAGTGCCGTTAGTGCTGGAGGAGCGAAAGAGTACACAGACAACGTACTGCAGTCCAATGTCTTTTACTCACAGTTCATGTACTCCGGGTCACTTCTGTCAGCAATGACCGCCCGAGCCGTGCTGCGTCCACCAGGTGAGGGGCTCGGTCAACCCCAGGCAGTTCAGGAGCATGACACAGGACCCCTTCAATCCTTTCTCTGGCCTGCCTCACCAGTGACCCACTTTTGTCCAGCTGCCGCAGACTTGTGCGGGTAAATGTGGTTCCCGTTCCCCGCTGTCCTATATGGTGCCTTCCTAGCAGGTTTGATGAGGTGTCGCACCAATAAATGATCACGACCTCCGGTCTTTGGCTGAGGGCTGTTTCTCCTCCACCAACTTGGGATCCGGTACCCTTAATCTGCCTGACCCTTCACCCTGTATTCTCGTTGGTTCTTAGGGTCCCTTCTGCCGTCTTGTTCCTGAGCCCTTCTGTTTCTCTCTTTCTCTTTCTCTTCTGTTCCTTTCTGTTCTTGTTCCTTTCTGTTCTTGTTCCTTTCTGTTCCTGGCCTTCACCCTAGGCCTGCCTCGTGGAGCTGGGCCCAGACTGAGCCACAGCTCCCTGTCAGCCCTCTCTGGCTGAACTCCTTCTCTTACTCCACTCACTGAACTTCTCTTCTTCTCTTCTCTCTGTGCTGGCTGGGCCTCAGAGGCTAGGCCCGCCTACGGAGAAGAGCCCCTTGCAGAGGCCCCAACTCTGTCACTTCTTCTCTCTGACTGAACACTGTTCTAAGATGGTGCCTACCTTTTATACCTCCCTCTAGAACATGAGCCCAGGTGACCAGCAAACAATGGGCTCCTATCTACGCTCAGGAACCAACCCCTATCTGCTCCTACATCACTGGGTATTCCTACCCCCTCCCCACTCCAGCCAGGGACATGGTCTGTCGTGCCTGCATTTCTGTCTAATGGGAGCACCGTTGAGCTGTCCCTCGGAAATGGGGTGAGTGTGCTGTATGCAGCTAACTGAACCCTGGTCCATACTCCATCCTTACCCAGGAGTGGAATATCACACCTCTGGCAGAGGTGCAATACCCCTGTAGCGGTCGAGCCCTCGGGGCGCTACATTTTTATGATGCCCGTAAAAAAAATTTTTTATACAGTATGTTCATGTATACCCCCCAGGAGTAAATGTTTGTCAGCCCATACACTTAGTGCATGGCATTACAAGTATAGGAGGCCCGCTCCTTTCTAATGGTAACAATTTTTTATGATGCGCTCCTCCACGTCTCTTCCAAGGGCCATTGAAGTGCCTCCAAATTTTTGGCAGCTCTTGCAGTCACTGCATAGTCCAACACTATGGGAGACTCTCTCCTTTCTAATGGGAATTTGTCATTACTGTGGCCTGGTCTATGTGTCTTTAAATTCTTAGTGGGTTTTTTCCTAAACTTGGTCAGCCGGTGGACTCACTGCATACCCTATAACTGTATAGCAGACCCTCTCCTTTCTAATGGGAACATGTCGTACCTTGTTAATGTGGCCCTGCTCTGTGTGTCCTTAAATTCTTAGTGGGGTTTTTCCTAAAATTTGTCAGCCGTTGGATTCACTGCATACCCTATAACTGTATAGCAGACCCTCTCCTTTCTAACGGGAACATGTCGTACCTTGTTACTGTGGCCATGCTCTTTGTGTCTTTAAATTGTTAGTGTTTTATTCAAAAATTTTGGCCACCCTTGCAGTCACAGCATGGGCATTACCACTATAGAAGACCCGCTCCTTTATAATGGGAACATTTTTTTTACTGAGACCCTCCTCTATGTCTCTTCAAAGGGGTATTAGGTTGCGTCCAAATTTTTGACAACCCTTGCAGTCACTGGATGCGCAATAACAGTATAGGAGACCCACTTGTTAATAATGGGAACAACAAAGCATAGCCCTCTGATGGCTCTCTAACAATAGCTAGGGCCGACTGCTGGCCTTTTAAGAATAGTAAGGGCCGTCTGATGTTCCTATAAAAATAGGCTTTATGACTTTCAGAGTCCCTCCATCATAAATAAAACAGGATGTGTCTGATGACACCACATTGCCAGATTAGGTTGTAAAATGTTAAAATGACTTTTCCCGGTGAATGCATTTGTCATAAAAAATAACATAAAAAAACATAACAATAGGATCTTTCTTTAGTATAAAAAATAGCATCACCAATTTAACCTCAATGTAATCACATTGTTCAGCTCATGCACCTCCTCCTCCATCTCCGAAATGACCACATCAGTCACAAGCTGACAGCACTGCTGCACTGCCTTGGCCAAACAGCAGCAGGCTGTGCTGAAGATAACATGCTTAATGCTTAATTAACAAACCG
This sequence comes from Phyllobates terribilis, assembly GCF_046119375.1. Classification (NCBI taxonomy): domain Eukaryota; kingdom Metazoa; phylum Chordata; class Amphibia; order Anura; family Dendrobatidae; genus Phyllobates; species Phyllobates terribilis. The sequence continues at coordinate 307,167 of NW_027363005.1, read as the reverse complement.
CCCAGCGCTGCATAGTTGTTGAAAGCTGTAACACAGCAGCTTGATCTGTGGCTCTCACCGCTGAACATACAGCCAGGCATGGTCGTGTGTTACAATGGGCGGAACCTGGTGACGGAGAAATGACAACCGGGGTAAATAAGGTTTCCCTATATGCCAGTCCTTTCACAGAGCTAAAGAATATGGCTGTGGTGAAATACAACTCCCACTGAGAAGCTGTTTCAGATTGAAAAACATTCTGCCCACCAGAGGATTTGTTTCTGAGGGCTAACCTTTCTCACCCGCTCAAGAGCCCCATAGCAGCTGCAAAGTTAGCGCTATCATGAACTCTCCTGAGGTAGAAGCCAAGGCACACCAGAGAATTCTCTGGTGGGACTGTCCAACCCTGTGGGAGAACATACAAATTTCTTGCAGATGTTGTCCTTGCTGGGATTTGAACCCAGGATCCCAGTGCTGCAAGACTTCAGTGCTAACCACTGATCCAATGTGCTGCCGTTCACCCTCTAATATCTAACAGGCTGGAGAAACTTGAACCTACTGCCACTCTATCATCAGCTCCTTTGTGAGAAAATTTATTTTGGCAGCCACTCAGTCTACCAAATAAAATTCCAGAGAAGGAAATTGAGGATGGCTTCGCTGCTGGTACTGGGGGCAGTGCTAATACCATGGTGTTGTACCATAGTTTGCTGGAAATATTCCAGGCTGGTAGGAGGCAAGAAAATTGCCACAGAAAAGTACCAGCAGTAATGTTCAGGCCACATTTCAAATGCAAGCAGCTTTAGAGGGCTTCCTGGGAGAAATGACACTCAGGGTAGATACGGTTTCCCTCTATGCCAGTCCTTTCACTGAGCTAAATACAACTCTTATCAAAAAAAGTTGTGGACTGGCTCCGTACCGTCCCTGGCCACATTCACCTGTCCACGTGTTTGTGGTTAGGCAGTCCTTCTTAGTAAGTGCACTGGGTAGGGCATGGGTAATGTTGTGGGACCCGTGCTTGTGGAAGGCGAAGGCGATACCGGGAAAAATACTGGCGGCTGGGGACCGAGTATGGACACCCGGCCGCCGCCTGCATGAGGTTGTGAAAAGCTTCCACCTCCACAAGCTTAAAAGGCCATATTTCAAGTGCAAAGAGCTGCCCAGAAATCTGTCAGTTTAGTGTTGCGGCCTGTGGGTGGGTGGGTGGCTGGCTGCATACTTGTGTAGCACCCTGAGGATTCGGCTGCTACAGGGGTATTGCACCTCAGCCAGAGGTGTGATATTCCACTCCCGGGTAAGGAAGGAGTGTGGAACTGAGCTCGGTAGGCTGCATGCACTACACACATCCCATTTCCGGAGGGCAGACCAACGGTACTCCCACTTAGAAATGTGCAGGTACGACCGAGTCTGTCCTTGGCTGGAGTGGGAGGGGGGTGGAATATCCCAAGTAGTGTAGGGGCAGATAGGGGGAGCAGCCTGGGTAAAGTTAGGAGCTCATTGGGTGCTGGTCACCTGAGCTCACACATAGAGGGATATATAAGGTGGGCACCAACTAAGAACAGGGTCAGTTGCAGAGAACAAGTCAGCGAGCAGAGGAGAAGAGAGACCCAGAGTGAGAGAGGAGAAAGAGAAGGAAAGACCCAGAGGGGGAAACAGAAAAGAGGACTCCAAGAACCCAAATTAAATCCCCGGGTGAAGAGTCGGCACAGGGTACCGGATCCCAAACTGGTGGGGGCAGAAGCACACCCTAGCCAGAGACCGGAGGCCGTGGGCAGCATCTGCCACGGCCACCCACCACATCCACCCCGAAGGCATACCACGTGGAGGGTCAGGGAACCCAAGGCCAAGGGCCTCCCAACAGAAGGCCCGAGGGAGCTGGACCTAGGTGGATCACTGGTGGGGACGGCCAGAGGAAAGGACAGAAGGAGAGCTCAGGGTCACGCTCCGGACTTACTTGGGGGTTGGCCGAGTCCAGGACCTGGTGGACGCAGCACGGCTCGGGTGGTCACTAGAAGCTGGAGTGACCGGAACATCAGCAGTGAGTAAATACCCTAAACTGCATAACCCGACTCTGTCTCTGATTGCCGTCTACACTGCACCACCACAACCCCCATCCTCTGCACCTGATCCCCCTGAGGCTATACCCCTCCCGTTGGGGGTTATCCTATCAAGCTGCACCAACACCATCAGCCTCAGCGGACCCTGCTGCAGCGGCGGCCACAGTGACCGCAACACAACGGGTGGCGTAGTCGACAATAAAGAACTTAATAACATCTGTAGGACTGCCACATACAACTGAGTTTGACACCCTGGGCACGGACCGGGTCACAGCCACTCGGAGACTACAACCCCCATCTGATCCGGCTCCGGGTATTCCCCTGAAAGAAAGGAATATGTCCCAGGGGGCGCGTCACTTGCAATTGCATTCCAAGTAACAGAAAACTAAGCAGATGATGGCCTCTATCATCATCATGGCCTCACCTCGGCACTATGAACTCTCCTGAAGGAGAAGCCAGGGCCCGCCGGAGGAGTCTCTGGTTCTCTGGTGGGCCCGTGCAACCCTGCCGAAAAGCAGCCCTGGCTAAGAAAAGTGTGGGGGAAGGTTCCTGGACACTCTATGGCTGCTTTTTTAATGCGGATCAGCCATGCTTATGCATGTTATTTCTCAAAACGCATTACGGATCAGGCCATTTTCCAACTCTGTATTCAAGAAATTAAATGCGCAAAGAAAGATGTGTGTGTGTCAAAGCACCATTGACAAGTGCGAGTTGATGTTGGATGGGCTGCCATTGCTTCTGCAACAAGCTCAATTACAGGATTTTCTGGGAGAAATGACGCGCAGGGTAGATACGGTTTCCCTCTATGCCAGTCCTTTCACCGAGCTAAATACAACTCTTAGCAAAAAAAGTTGTGGACTGGCTCCGTACCGTCCCTGGCCACATTCACCTGTCCACGTGTTTGTGGTTAGGCGGTCCTTCCCAGTAAGTGCACTGGGGAGGGCACGGGTAATGTTATTGGACCCGTGGTTGTGGAAGGCGGAGGTGATACCGGGAAATATAGTGGCGACTGGGGACCGAGTATGGACACCCGGCTGCCGCCGGCATGAGGTTATGAAAAGCTTCCGCCTCCACGAGCCTAAAAGGCCACATTTCAAGTGCAAGCAGCTGTCAAAAATTTGGCAGTATAGTATTGCAGCCTGTGGGTGGGTGGCTGCCGGCATTTTTGTGCTTGCATTCCAAGGAATGGGGTAGGGACAACTGAACACTGCAGTGGGACAAGGACGTGGACGGTGATTGTTGCAAGTCTGCAACGACAGGTGCATGGCGGGAGGCATCTTCGCATGTGCCAAGGATCACTTATGATGGGCACACATTTAGGCAGTGACCTGGGATTCAGAGATGTTTACAGAGGTCTTCCCCTTGCTGTTCCCATGTCTTTTCAGCACTGTATGCATGTGTCTGATGATGTGTCACACACCACATGGCCAGATAAGGTTGTAAAATGTTAAAATGACATTTCCTGGTGAATGCATTTGTCTTGGTTGAAAGCAATGCAAAAGTGCAAAAACGTGTCAAAAATGCTACGTGTGAACATAGCCCAAGGTGTGTAGGAGTATTTGTGTTTTTGTTTATTTATTTTGCCTTATATACAAGTCATCACCCTGGAAAGGATGTTCCTTACGCCGTAAAAGTGGCGTAATACTCTGACGACGTTGTTGACAGCAGTGATCTGGGAGTCAGAGATGCTTCCAGGGGTCTTCCCCATGCTGTTCACATGTCATTTGAGCACAGTTCCCATCGATTTGGGCAATTTTTAGGCCCTCTGCAGACCGCCGTGGGGAGCCACCTGAAAAATGCTCAAGTTTCCCCTAGACTTATATTGGGCTCATTGCTCGGGTTGAGCACCCGAGTATTTCAATTTGCTCGACCCGAGCAACGAGTACTCGAGCATTTTAGTGCTCGCTCATCACTAATGACAACCAAAAACATCCAAATAATCCTGATCAAAAAGTTTACATACCCTGATGATTTTGGCCTGATAACATGCACAGAATTTGACACAAATGGGTTTGAATGGCTACTAAAGGTAACATCCTCACCTATGACCTGTTTGCTTGTAATCAGTGTGTGTGCATAAAGCTGAGTGAGTTTCTGGGATCCAGCCACTGACGTTTCTGGATTTTGAGATGGGGAAAGCAAAAGAATTATCAACGGATCTACGGGAAAAGGTAGTTGAACTGTATAACACAGGAAAGGGAGGCAAAAAGAGTATAACACAGGAAAGGGATACAAAAAGATATCCCAGGAATTGATAATGCCAGTCTGCAGTGTTCAAACTGTGATTAACAAATGGAAAATCAGATGCTCTGTAAAAACCAAACCACAGTCAGGTAGACCAACAAAAATTTCAGCCACAACTGCCAAGAAAATTGTTCGGGATGCAAAGAAAAACCAACAAATAACATCAGCTGAGAACACACTTAGGGGTGTACTCACTTTTGTTGCCAGCTGTTTAGACATTAATGGCTGTGTGTTGAGTTATTTTGCAGGCACACCAAATTTACAGTTAAACAAGCTGTACACTGACTACTGTACATTGTATCAAAGTGTCGCATCTTCAGTGTTGTCCCATCAAAAATATATATATGTATTCCGGCCCATTTTTGGAGTTTTGTGTGAAATTATGTCCAATTTGCCTTTTTTTTCTCAGTTTTTTTGTGTTGTTCCAATAAACACAAAGGAAATAAACATGCGTGTAATAAAACATGTGTAATTTTCTGAAACAATTTCAAGGGTGCCAGCACTTTCCTCCATGACTGTATATGCAAGTAGAGTCCTTAACCCCTTTACAACCCAAAGTGGTTTGCACGTTAATGAGAAGGCCAATTTTTACAATTCTGACCACTGTCACTTTATGAGGTAATTACTCTGGAACGCTTCAACGGATCCCCCTGGTTCTGAGAATATTTTTTCATGACATATTGTACTTTATGATTGTGGTAAAATTTCTTCGATATCACTTGTGTTTATTTGTGAAAAAAACAGATATTTGGCGAAAATTTAGAAAATTTTGCAATTTTCAAAATTTGAATTTTTATGCCCTTAAATCGGAGAGATATGTCACACAAAAAAAGTTAATAAATAACATTTCCCATATGTCTACTTTACATCAGCACAATTTTGGAACCCAAATTTATTTTTATTAGGGAGCTATAAGGGTTAAAATTGACCAGCGATTTCTCATTTTTCCAACAAAATTTACAAAACCATTTTATTAGGGACCGCATCACATTTGAAGTCACTTTGAGGGGTCTTTATGACTGAAAATACCCAAAAGTGACACCATTCTTAAAACTGCACCCCTCAGTGAATCGGGTCATCATGGCAACATCCGGGAAGCCGCGGCACACATTGCTGGACGCCGGCAGGAGAGGTGACTATCCCGATCACCTCCCCTTGCCCCCGCAATGCTGCGAACGACTTCGATCCCAGCATTGCGGGGGTTAATGTGCGGGACCTCTCCCAGCACATAGCACCGGGTGTCAGCTGTGACAATCAGTTGACACCCGGCGGCGATCACGCCCACACAGCCTGTGTGCGGGCGCGATCGCAAAGATGTACTAATACGTATCAGGCTCTTAAGTCCCAGGGCGCAGATACGTATCAGTACGTCTTGGGCTTTAAAGAAGTTAAAATTATGTGAAAATGGGAAAAGTCACAAAACTTTGCAACTTTTCAAGAGCTTTATGCCAGTTTTCTGGCAAAAACACTGGTGAATCGGGTTCATAATCTCTAATCCTTTCAGCTCCCTTTAATTAGACTACTTTCAACAAACTAATTATAAGTATTGGGTCTGTTTTTTTTTTAATGCTTTTAAAATAATTGTAAATATTTTCAATCCCCTTTTGTTATAAGGATTTCCCAAAAATTAGCTAATCATAGGTTGTCCTGCATTCGTGACAGTGATTGACTGCGCGGTCACTTGGAAGTTTACATTGGCATCACTACAGGGCCGGTAAACAAGGACTGTCAGGGACCCCCAGAGTGTGGTAAAATGCGCCAACTAATTCATAATTCATTTAATTCTCACACAATATACTAAGTTAGTGTAAGTCTACCAAAAAGCAACAAAACTTGGTGCTAAAAAAATTGAGCATAACTTTTTGAAAAATGAACCAGGTTATGCCAAATCTTACATATTTTGTGACTTTGTGATCAGTTATCAACACAAATATTTTACTCAAATTACCAGATCGATGGATAAGAATTGGGACTTTTCCCTAAATCTCTCCAAAACATCACCGCTTATAGAAGACCACCCTCATATCCAGATCAGATTTTCTGTGAGAGATGCCCAGATTCACAATATAGTATGCATACTGGCCATCTATGAGAAGTCCACCCCAATGGAAGTCCAGTTATTAAAGAGGATTTTACTGTTTATATAAGGGGCAGACAATGACAGTGAAGGGCCCTTAATCAGGACTTCTGATCTGGGCCCCCCACCCTCCATCAGGCACCACCTACATATACATTTCCATGTATATTTATATTAGGCACACATATAAAATTTGCACATGCTAATACTCTATACACATTTTAACGTATGCATATGTGGCACCCCAGGGGTCTGGTTTCCACAGTAACAGCAATGTTATGTCTGAGAGCAGGTGGGAGGTCTCTTGGTCAGGAATCCTATGCATGCCACACCTCCTGCCCAGTCCTGGGAGGGGAAGGACTTCCCCTATATAAACCTGGGGCTGAGGCAGGGTTAGAGAGTTCAAAGGGAGAGTTGAGCCAGGAGGGCGGACAGTGAGCTGTGGCTCCGGCTGGGCCCAGCTCCCGGGCCATGCCAGAAGTAGAGACAGAGAAGAGAAGCAGCATAGGAAGAAACAACAGGAGCTCTGTGGGAGCAGTGCTACAAGGAGTCAGGGGCTGGCAGCTGCAGAGCTCGCCCTGACTGAGAAGTTATCACCGGACCCGGAGTCCGAGGCTGTGGGGACTAACCCTTACCCAGCAGCAGAAACCGTCCGGCAGGGGATTTCAAGTCCTCTGGCCCAGAAACCCGAAGGCACGGTCACACGCGTGGGACCAGCACCGCCGTCGTGGAGCGGAAGGCACTAGAAGGCCCCGAGTCACCGGCCATACGGGTGAGCACCACACGGTACACTCAGGGACGTGGGCTACTTTTACCCGCCTCTAGGAAGGTAGCCAGAAGAGTACAGTTAGTTGGGAAGGCCTACAACTCCACCTGGCCAGGGGAGATCCCATCTGCTCAAGGACTGACCAGGCCCCGATCGCTAGCAAGTACTCTGGGAGGGTCTGTCTTTGTCACCAGTAAAGACCCTGAACTACACCGCATCGTCTCTGAGTGGTTCCTGCTACCCCCATCTTCCACGTCGGCTGCCCTGAGGCCATACCCCTCCCGTTGGGGGTTATATCATCCACGCTGCACCATCCTTCCACCGGCCTCAGCGGTCTGCCCTGCAGCGGCAGCTCCATAGCTGCATTCAACGGGTGGCGTAGTCATCCTACATCTACTGCTAATATACCGCCACTTAGTCTGACTCCCTGGGCACGGACCGGGTCACCGCCACGAGACTACTACCCCTATCAGATCCGGCTCCGGGTAGTCCCTGCGTGCGCAACGCTACGTCACATAGGCCCAGGGCGCGTCACATATACATAGTGCACACAAACATAAAATACGGACATACACATAAGATGCACATACACAGTATAGAGTCCCGGTAGTCCTCATAGTTTTAAGCATGGACCCTGGCAAATTGTAGACGGACTTTTATTGTTCATGGGCTTTAAGGGAGAGAGGCTTCCTTTGTGGAGGACACTCATGAATGCCATTCATTTGCAGTGTACACCGTGTCGTGTCATGGAAAACACTCACCCTAGTTTGGCTTTCTACTTCTTCAGCTAATAGCAATGAATTTGCCTGTCGATTTTCTTCTCATCAGAAGATGCTTTTGTTTAGATGTTAACTTCCATCTGACTGATAAGAAAAGCTTTGCTGATCTTCTTGTAGACTTCACATTTTTTGTAAAGAAATTATTTTCTTTCTCAGAAATGTCTTGTGACATTTCTCTTCTATGTGGTACCACTTACCCTTCTCATCAGAGGACGCTTTTGTTTAGGTGTTAACTTCCATAGTCGGCCTGGACGTCTCTGTAAGATGGTTGCAGTTCCATCTTTGTTATAGTTTTGCATCACTTTTGCTACAGTATTCTGACTGATAAGTAAAGTTTTGCTGATCTTCTTGTAGACTTTACATTTATTGCAAAGAAATTATTTTCTTTCTCAGGTTTTGTGACATTTCCCTTCTATGTGGTGCCATTGCTGATAGCATGAAATGGGAAGGAGTTTTCTTTATTAAGTAACTTCCTTTTACAGACACCTGTCTGCTGGACATCTGTTTAATGAATAATTACACTTACCTGTGGTTCAGTTCTTGTTAATTAGAATTTTGTTGTCTAAACTTAGCTTTTCTCTTAAGACTGTTACTGGGATGTTCTCATTTTTGAAACATGATCTTGAATGAGTTTGTTAAGAAAATTACTTTTTTGGGGTCTGCAAAATACCAAATCTTGTTTGCATTCAATGGCTCAAATTTGCGAGAGTATTTTGTAGTATGGTATCCCATATAAAATGATGATTCTGAAAGGAAACTACAGGTTTGCTGACAAATCTATTTGGGTGTACTGATTTATGCTAAACACTGTATATATATATATATATATATATATATATATATATATACAGTACAGACCAAAAGTTTGGACACACCTTCTCGGTTAAAGATTTTTCTGTATTTTCAAGACTATGAAAATTGTACATTCTCACTGAAGGCATCAAAACTATGAATTAACACATGTGGAATAATATACTTAACAAAAAAGTATGAAACAACTGAAAATATGTCTTATATTCTAGGTTCTTCAAAGTAGCTACCTTTTGCTTTGATGACTGCTTTGCACACTCTTGGCATTCTCTTGATGAGCTTCAAGAGGTAGTCACCGAAAAAGGTTTTCACTTCACAGGTGTGCCCTGTCAGGTTTAATAAGTGGGATTTCTTGCCTTATAAATGGTGTTGGGACCATCAGTTGTGTTGTGCAGAAGTCTGGTCGATACTCTGCTGATAGTCCTACTGAATAGACTGTTAGAATTTGTATTATTGCAAGCAAAAAGCAGCTAAGTAAAGAAAAACGAGTGGCCATCATTACTTTAAGGAATGAAGGTCAGTCAGTGCGAAAAATTGGGAAAACTTTGAAAGTGTCCCCAAGTGCAGTTGCAAAAACCATCAATCGCTACAAAGAAACTGGCTCACATGAGGACCACCCCACGAAAGGAAGACCAAGAGTCAGCTCTGCTTCTGAGGATAAGTTTATCCGAGTCACCAACCTCAGAAATCGCAGGTTAACAGCAGCTCAGATTAGAGGCCGGGACAATGCCACACAGAGTTCTAGCAGCAGACACATCTCTTCAACAACTGTTAAGAGGAGACTTTGTGCAGCAGGCCTTCATGGTAAAATAGCTGCTAGGAAACCACTGCTAAGGACAGGCAACAAGCAGAAGACACTTGTTTGGGTTAAAGAACACAAGGAATGGACATTAGACCAGTGGAAATCTGTGCTTTGGTCTGATGAGTTCAAATTTGAGATCTTTGGTTTCAACCACCGTGACTTTGTGCGATGCAGAAAAGGTGAACGGATGGCTCTACATGCCTGGTCCCCACCATGAAGCATGGAGGAGGAGGTGTGATGGTGTGGGGGTGCTTTGCTGGAGACACTGTTGGGGATTTATTCAAAATTGAAGGCATACTGAACCAGCATGGCTACCACAGCATCTTGCAGCGGCATGCTATTTCATCCGGTTTGCGTTTAGTTGGACCATCATTTGTTTTTCAACAGGACAATGACCCCAAACACACCTCCAGGCTGTGTAAGGGCTATTTGACCAAGGAGGAGAGTGATGGGGTGCTACGCCGGATGACCTGGCCTCCACAGTCACCAGACCTGAACCCAATCGAGATGGTTTGGGGTGAGCTGGACCACAGAGTGAAGGCAAAAGGGCCAACAAGTGCTAAGCATCTCTGGGAACTCCTTCAAGACTGTTGGAAGACCATTTCCGGTGACTACCTCTTGAAGCTCATCAAGAGAATGTCAAGAGTGTGCAAAGCAGTCATCAAAGCAAAAGGTGGCTACTTTGAAGAACCTAGAATATAAGACATATTTTCAGTTGTTTCACACTTTTTTGTTAAGTATATAATTCCACATGTGTTAATTCATAGTTTTGATGCCTTCAGTGTGAATGTACAATTTTCATAGTCATGAAAATACAGAAAAATCTTTAAATTAGAAGGTGTGTCCAAACTTTTGGTCTGTACTGTATATATATATATATATATACATATATATATATATATATATATATATATATATAAACCTTATAAGTTTGGTATCACAGTAATCGTACTACTGACTCTGAATCATTTTGTCAGTTTGTTTTTACAACACAATACACACTGTAAAATGAAGGAACCCAAACCTGGCATTTTTTCTCATTTTTCAACACATTATATGATAAAATGAATGGTGTTGTTCAAAACTACAACACTAAGCGTCAGCACACTGTGATTTGCTGATCTGTAAGATGCGTTCTTTGTGCTGTGAAAATACACAGCTGTGATATCTCACCAAATATTCATAGTGGGAACTTAAAATTATGTTTTTCTGCCATGATTAAGGATGGTTTGGATGTATGAAACATGTTGACCTTTTATTTCTATCTTTGTGGAATTAAGGCTGCATGAACCAGTCACCAACCATTATCTGTATATGTACAAATATTAAGTGCTACTGAGTGCTGTAGGAAAAACTTAGAATAGTGAGGTGATTTGACAGTCCTGCCACAAATAATCTGTTTCTACTGCACACTTAAAATCTCTGATAGTGGGAATGAACCTGATTGCCTGCAGTAGTGCACTCCTGAGAGCTGGTGCAGCAGAGAAAATGTCTTGGACATGAGAGTGGGAGGTCCTGATTATGGAGGATGTTAATCTTAGCTCATTGGAGTGTAGAGATGCAGGACTGTGCAGCAGTGTGGAGAGGTTTGTGGATGAGTGTAATGACTGGTACAGGGTGGATGCACCAGTGTAATTGCTGGACAGAAATATGAGACTGACTGCTGCATTAAGGATAATGAGAAATACATTTAGTGAGAAGAAGAGCAATTAGTGAGTTACAAGTATTTGTGAATTCAAGACAAAAAGGAATCAGAGCAACAGTAACAGATTTTACTTTTTTTTAATTAATAATGGGATGAATAAAATCGTGAACATTGTCAATAGAATAAATCAAAGTCAGGAAGATAGCCGAGGTCAGATACCAGGTGATCAGTAAATGACACGTCAGACGAGCAGTATGAATACCGCGGAGCCCGATGACAGAGGCATTACTGAAACTTGTCCAGGTTGACCAGTCAGAAGGCCACAGGTAGATGGTGAAGGTCCTTCTATACAGCTCCAGCAGTGATGATGGATCTGCTGGACTTCAGGGCGCTGGATGCTTAGGTGTCCCGTCTTTTAGATGGTTTTAGGGCAACAGTGACAGCATGCAAATGCGCGAGCAGCCCTGGATAATCCACGCCGGCAGGATGATAAGATCCGGCGGAAGATGGAACCTATGAGAAGAGAAATAAATATAATGTAAGTGATGGGACTCCATATTACATGATAATGCTGTGCAGTCACTGTGGCCGGACGGCAGAGGAATATTATCATACAGAGGTCAGGGGTCATTGTCAGCAATCATACATGTGACAATCCCATCACTGACAGATGACATCTACTCCACATGAATTATTCTCACTGACATCACACAACATGGAGTTGATTCTCACACTTACCTCGTCTCTTTTTCCCATTTTTTCCATTTTCTGAGTTTTGTTGCTCCATACTCAGATTTATTGCCGATTTTCTTTCTTCATGAGATGGAAATTCTGATGAAAAATTAAAAAAAAAATCAGTAACAATATATTCTTATAGGATCTGCTTTGTCATAATATGGATAACATAAGAGACCTATAGTATTGTATAAAACCATGTGGGAATATTTGAGCCTTGAAGTCAACATTCACATTGCTGGTGCTGTAGACATGTACATACCTGGCAATGGGGACGAGGGTGGCAAGATGGTAACAGCATCGTCTGTATTACATACAGGAACAGATACTTTCTGCCTGTTTGAAGAAGAAAAACATGTAAATCTCAAGTAAACTCCATATAAAAGGGGTTGTCTCACTAGAAGAACACCGACTATAAGGCCTAGTAGGACATATGACTGTCATAGTGGGGAAGGTCTTCTGCTCAAGACTACCTTTTATAGAGAGCTGAGAGGAAAACAACTACCAAGAATGGCCGGCATTTCATACTACATCTCTCCTACAGTGAGGGCAGCACTAAAAGTGCATGACCGGCCACAATTATGGGCTGTTATCTCCAACAATTCCGAAAGCTGAAAGCACAATGACCCATAACCATGGGGCGGTGGATGCTACATTTGATATTATGGTATTTATGTCCTATATTTGGTGTTGTGCACATATATCAGCCTGGAGCTCCCAGTAATGACCCCATAATCTACTCACATTTCTGAGATGTTTGTGTTCGATTCTGGTGTACACTCTGGAGGGGCCTTGGGATCCTCGTTGTTCACCATCCCGTTAGTGGTGGTAGAGTGCTAAATGTGGATAACAATAAGTTATTAAATATACATACTTTTTAATTTTATAGATCCTTTTTTTGTACATATTTTGGATTTATCGATCACATACTTACTTTAGAAAGCCTCTCAGAAGATGATGATGCAAATATTCGGAAGATAAAGTTCTCATCGTCCTCACTTGTGCCCTCCTTATCCTCTGAGATCAGATGGTTGTTTTCATCAGAGTGATCTACAAGACATAGGTAATGAAGGATTGTTAGAGGGTGTCAGTATAACACAGTCGCTATATCTCACTAGGTTAATAGATGATGCAACGTAATATACAGAATACATGAAAAAAAACTCCTGTACAAAATTAGGGAAATAGGGATACAGTACGAACCCATGGTCAACATAGCTGAGATCCATGAAACATGGATAACATAGTAGACCAGAAAAACCATGTGGAAATATTTGAGCCTTGAAGTCAACATTCACATTGTTGGTGCTGTAGACATGTACATACCTGGCAATGGGGACGAGGGTGGCAAGATGGTAACAGCATCGTCTGTATTACATACAGGAACAGATTCTTTCTGCCTGTTTGAAGAAGAAAAACATGTAAATCGTAAGTAAACACAGTATAAAATGGGTTGTCTCACTATAAGAACACTGACTATAAGGCCTAATAGGACATATGACTGTCATAGTGGGGAAGGTTTTCTGCTCAAAACTACCTTCCATGGATCAGAACACAACTACCAAGAATGGCTGGCAAGTAATACTACAGCTCTCCTACAGAGTAGGCAGTGCTAAAAATGCATGACCTGCCACAATTATGGGCTGTTATCTTCTGCATTTTCTGAAGCCAAAAGTACAATGACCGTTAACCATGAAGCGGTGAATGCTGCATTTGATATTCTGATATTTATGTCCTATATTTGGTGTTGTGTACATAGATCAGCCTGGAACTCCCAGTAATGAAGTAATGACCCTTTATAATCTACTCACATTTCTGAGATGTTTGTGTTGGTTTCTGGTGTATACTCTGGAGGGGCATTGGGATCCTCATTGTTCACCATCCTGGTAGCGATGATACAGAGCTAAATACGGATAAAAATAAGATATAAAATATTTTTTTTATGTACTTTTAGAGTTGTTTTACATTTTTTTTACATGTTTTGGATTTATTAATCACATACTTACTTTACAAAGCTTTTCAGAAGATGACGTAAAATTTTGGAAGTCAAGGCTCTCATTGTTCTCACTTGTGCCTTCCTCATCCTTTGAGACCAGATGTTTGTTTATATCAGAATGATCTACAAGAAATAGGTAATGAAGTATTATTAGAGGTTGTCAGTATAACACAGTCACTATTTATCACTAATATTAATGGGAACAGATGATCACATATTAGGGAAGATGAGACAAACAGTCGCTTAGTCTAGATGACGTCTCCTTCTACTTACTGATAAATAAGCTGGTGTCTGCGTCTGAAACAAGCTGAGGAACATACTCCAGCTCCTGGCTCAGAATGTTGTCAAAGTCCAAGTCACTCAGGAATGGATGAACCTTGATCTCAAATGCTCCTCCTAGAAAAAGAAAAACAAAAGTGATGCGGACATAGTCAGGGATGGCTCCATATCTGAACAGTTTATCGTAATCTGAACTAATGACAAAACTGAGCCGACATGAAGGAAATAAACTGAAAGTCTTAGTGTGGAGAACTAGAAATACAGTAGATGAGCTGATAGAGAAATGCTGATCTTCATGGACATGAGCGATATGTCCTTGGTCTAATAAGGGAATATTAATACTAGTATATCTGTTACCTGTCCCAAGTCTACGCACAGGATTTCTTCTGAGCAGCTCAGTGATGAGATTCTGAGCATCCAGGGGTGGAGCGCGATCACAATTCCAAATTAGTTCTCCTGTTACATAGAAAATTACAGAAAATAAAACCTCTTTACTGGACTGTAACATAAAGCAAAGGAAATAACTAAACAAATGTAACCAATCAACGCAATGATCGGATTATTCTACTCACCAATGACAACCCTTTTATAAAGCTCAGTGAGGGAATCAGCATCAAATGGTACACATCCCAGCAGGAATTTATACAGGATGATCCCCAATGACCACCAGTCAACAGGTCTTCCATAGCCTTCTTTCAGGATGATCTCTGGGGCTATGTAACATGGGGTGCCACAGAACTGGAAACCAACAGAACATAGAGATGAGAATCGATGAAACAATTATTATGACAAGATATCATCGTTAAAACACAATGCAGAAGATAAAATATTAGTGGAAAAGTTCTCTAGAAAGGAAGAACGTAGAGAAGAGACAATAGTGTGATGAGATTTGCAAATAACAAGCTAAGTTCTTGTAGGTGATGCTGACCTCACGGTCCTGGAACTCTCTGGAGATGTCCACTGCTAATTCCTTGTAGGTGTTAGTTTTCGGTATCATTAGACCAAGTTTTGAAATCCCAAAATCGGTAACTTTAATATGTCCAGTAGATGTAATCAGGAGGCTGCAAAAGAGAAGATGGTTTTAGCCTCACAGACTGAATGATAATAAATGACAACTTTCCCCACTTTATTATACTACGGGGGCACTTACTTTTCCGGCTTCAGGTCTCTGTGCACCACACCGTAACTATGCAGGTATTCCACGGCAAGTACCGCCTCTGCAAAGTACAAGCGGGCCATGGGGACAGAGAAAGGACCCCTGGTGCTTAGAAGGGTCCCACAGTCTCCACCTATAGAAGAAAGGAAATATGACCAGTGAGGGGTTTATACAGCAGATGACCATGATATACCACGAGCAGATAACCATGATGTATAATGAGCAGTGAGCGGAAACATCCTGGGGAGATCACACAGATAATGGCGTACATAGAAATCACAAGACCCCATATCAAAAGTTGTAATTGCCCCCCACCCTAAAAAATAAAAAAGAAATATATTTATATCCCTGTTGAAGCAGCTTGGTGTTCTCACCAGCAATACAACTTTTATGGCCATTTTAGAGTATGATGCTCCCAAAAATGCCCACACCCACACTCAATGAGTATGGTATCCCCACAGTGAATCCTCCTAAGGAGGCCACCACTTAGAAGGAGGCCAGCCACAACCCCCTACTCGGTGTGATGGCACCCACAGCAACCCTCCCACTCAGGATAATGGTTCCCACAGTCCCTCACACAATATAATGGTCCGCATAACTCCCCACTCAGTATGATGTCCCCACACAGAATGGGGGCCTCCATACAGAGTGAGGACCCCCACAGCACCCCACTTAATATGATGACCTCCACTCAGCATTCACAGTCCCCCCATATCTAGTCATACGGCCCCCTTTCAGTATTTTGGCCCCTACTAGCCACCTACTCAGTATTTTTGCCCCCACCAGCCCCACCTCCTTGAAGAAGCAAATACCGCTGAAATTGTGATGACAGGTGGAGGGATGCTGCCCACTGCTGAGCGTCGACAGACCCCCTCCGACTGATGAGCCCCATAGCGCCCCTGCACCAAGATCAATGAATTTACGAGCATCTTGGTAATAGATAACCTATAGTAAATGCTCTGTGGGGAAGTAACCAACAATGTCCTAATGATATGAGCAGTGATAAGATGAAAGCAGACATGGGCTGAATATAATACAATAGATGTGTCTTACCTCCTACATACTCCATGACCATACACAGGTGAGATCTAGTTGGAAAGGAGCAGAGCATGGAGACCACAAAGGGACAATCAGCAAATGTTAAGATGTCCCTCTCCAGAAAGGCCCATTCCAATCTCTGTGCAGTATTTAGGTTCCGCTTAGCCATTTTCTTCATAGCAAAGGTCTGGTGTGAGTCTTTATGATGCACTAAGTAGACGGCCCTGGAGAGAAGGAGAATCCATCGGTTATAATAAATCCTTATTAATAATCCATATATAGAAATCATTATATGTTTAATACTGGTATCCTGGTAACATTTCTCCTTGCGGAGAGTGACATGTTAAGCTTGTCAAGGTGAGGAGACTTTTAAGCCTCAATGATCCTCTGGGAAATATGCAAATTGTCTCTTCAGAGAGGAAGAGAACTAGAACTCTAGTGCCACCTATAGGAAGTAGTAATCCTAAAAGTCAATATCGACCCTTTAACGAGCCTTATCACATGACATGGAATAATAGCCATAACCAAAATCTCAATTTTCGGACACTATGTTTTGGGGTACAAGCACTCATCAGTGCAAAGTGTGAGATATGGTTTGGCTGGGTAAGAGGCATCTGACCGGGATCCAAGCGGTAACGTTTCTCCTTGCGGAAAAAGCCATGTTAAGCATGTCAAGGTGAGGAGACTTTTAAGCTGCAATGCTCTTCTGGGAAATATGCAAATTGTCTCTTTTCAGAGAGGAAGAGAACTAGCACCCTAGTGCCACCTATGGGAAGTAGCAATCCTATTTCCCAGAGGAGCATTGTGGCTTAAAAGTCTCCTCATGTCCGCAAGGAGAAATGTCAACCCCTTGGATACCGGTCAGACACCTCTCACCCAGTCAAACCATATCTCACACTTTGCACTGAAGAGGGGCAGTACCCCAGAACACAGTTCCTGCAAATTGAGATTTTGGTTTTGGCTATTATCCTAAGTCATGTGACAAGGCTTGTTAAAGGGTCGATATTGACTTTTAGGATTGCTACTTCCTATAGGTGGAGTTCTAGTTTGCTTCCTCTCAGAAGAGACAATTTGCATATGTTTAATACTAGAAGTCTGGCCGACACTATAAATCCACATCTAGAAATACATAAAATAGCACTACATAGATCACCTATTGGAGGTCTCCACAATGCCACTTCTGCCGGAGCCATCACCCAGGTCACATTATAGATACGAGAATCTACTGAAATTCTCTTTGGGCAGATTCGCTATAACTGACCAAATACAATTTAGTGCAAATAAAATTGGTCCAAAATGAATGTGCTCCAGGGCTCTCTTCTGCTGCTGAGGCCAGTGATTGGGCCCACATGGTCATGGTGGAGGGTGTAGATGTCATTGACGTCAATATGGTGTCACCCTTCATGTGACCATGTGTAGCCAACTTCTCTGATCAGCTTCATAATGGAGCCCCCCCATCAAAACAAAGATCAGAGTGGAGAGCAGAAAAGCTCAGGTGGAGGAGGCAGCATAAGAACAGATGAGAGTCTAGCACAGGCGAATGTAATAATATTATATTATTATATATTATATTATATGTAATTATATTATTTAAATCGCTTTCCTTACAGTTTGATTTGCTACAGATCACATAATTTCCCTATGATAACACTGAATGGCAGAGTGCAGGGGCAGAAGCATTGTCATAGGGAACCCTGAGAAATGTGGATTATGGCAACAGAAATCTCACCCAAAATTTCCACTGCTGATGAGTTTGGAAGTTTCATAGTCGGTCATATGCGGCTTTCTCGCCGGAACCAATGAATCCATCACGCTCTATAAAAGAATAAGAAATAATACTGATTTATTGAAGATGCAGGAAAAAAGTTACAGATGCAAAAACTTCTCCCCCCATATTATGTCCCAGATGATTTACACTGATATGATGTTGGGAGGATACAAACCGGACGCTGGGCAGACCTGGCGCTAGCACCCTGCACACCCAGGCAAGTGCCGGGGCCCTGAGTAGGCGGGCCTTGCTCCCCCCCCCTCAATGCTTGCCCAGGACCACGGCCGGCACAATACTTACCTCTCCACAGCTGGTGAGCAGTGAGGTGAGCATTTGATTTTTTTTTTTATGTATGGAGGTATGGGGCATTATATGGGGGGAGAAGTGACATCCTGCATGGGGCATTATATGGGGGGGAGGTAGGGACATCCTGCGTGGGGTATTATATGGGGGGGAGAAGTGACATCCTGCAATGGGCATTATATGGGGGGGAGTGACATCCTGCATGGGGCATTATATGGGGTGAGAGGTGACATCCTACATGAGGCATTATATGGGGGGGACATCCTGCATGGGGCATTATATAGGGGGGTGACATCCTGCATGGGGTATTATATGAGGGGGAGAAGTGACATCCTGCATGGGTCATTATATGGGGGGGGGGAGTGACATCCAGCATAGGGCTTTATATGGGGTGAGAGGTGACATTCTGCATGGGGCATTATATGGGGGGTGACATCCTGCATGGGGCATTATATGGGGGGAGTGACATCCTGCATGGGGTATTATATGGGGGGAGAAGTGACATCCTGCATGGGGCATTATATGGGGTGAGAGGTGACATCCTGCATGGGCCAATATATGGGGTGAGAGGTGACATCCTACATGGGGCATTATATGGGGGGGTGACATCCTGCATGGGGCATTATATGGGGGGTGACATCCTGTATGGGTCATTATGTGAGGTGGGACATCCTGCATGGAGCATTATGTGGGGGGGGGGACATCCTGCATGGGAAATTATATGGGGGGTGACATCCTGCATGGGGCATTATGTGGGGGGGATATCCTGCATGGGGCATTATGTGTGGGGGACATCCTGCATGGGGCATTATGTGGGGTGGGACATCCTGCATGGGGCATTATGTGGAGGGGACATCCTGCATGGGGAATTATATGGGGGGTGACATCCTGCATGGGCCATTATGTGGGGGGGCACAGCCTGCATGGGGCATTATGTGGGGGGCACAGCCTGCATGGGGCATTATGTGGGAGGGACATTCTGCATGGGGAATTATATGGGGGGTGACATCCTGCATGGGCCATTATGTGGGAGGGGGACATCCTGCAAGGGGCATTATGTGGGGGGGGCACAGCCTGCATGGGGCATTATGTGGGGGGTCAAAGCCTGCATGGGGCATTATGTGAGGGTCACAGCCTGCATGAAGCATTATGTGGGGGGTCAAAGCCTGCATGGGGCATTATGTGGGGGGCACAGCCTGCATGGGGCATTATGTGTGGGGTCACAGCCTGCATGGGGCATTATATGGGGGCACAGCCTGCGTGGAGCATTTTATGGGGTCCATTATTCTATATGGAGCAATATATGGAGCTCATAATACGGTATAGAGGACTATGTGGTGCCATTATACTGTGTGGAGGACATTACTGTCCGGTCTGCACTGTGAGCTGTGAGGATTCGCCGCTTTCTGAGTTATTGTGGAATTTACAATAGATATCGCTCATGTAATGTAAGAAGTGAAATCTTCGGCCTTGTACTATATATATATATATATATATATATATATATATATATATTATCTGCGGTATCTGTGCATCATGAATCGTGGTATGTGTTAAAGGGGCCACTGAGACTCTTTCGCCCAGGGCCCACGAAATCCTGGAGCCGCCCTGCAACGGTCATCATACATTACTATAACATTCTGGATAATGTGGGAGATCACACAGAGGAGGACTTACAGGTAATCTGTCACCAGGTGTTTGCTATGTATTCTGAAAGCACCATGATGTAGGGGCAGAGACCCTGATTCCAGTGATGTGTTACTTACTAGGCTGTGTGTGGCTGTTTCAATAAAATCAGTAGATTATCACTAGAAGACTATCTGTCTAGCCAGGTAGTCCTATTGCTCTGTACCCCTGCCTCCACCACTGATTAGCAGCTTTCTGCCTATGCACAGTGTACACAGAAAGCTGCCAATCAATGGTGTGGGCGGGGTTATACAAGACTCAGCATTCAGAGCTCTGCAGCAGAAAAAAATAGTGATTTTATCACAACTGCTCCACCGAGTAAAGTAATCAACACATGGAATCAGGGTCTCTGTCCCTGCATCATGCTTCTCTCAGACCAAATAGCATAAACCTGGTGACAGATTCCCTGTAATTCAAATGTAATTAACACCATAGGGTCATCTACACTTAGAATAGAGACGTACCATGGTTGTATGGGGGATAATACTGGACGAGTCATTCACACCCCATGATCTGATGACACACACGCATCCCCCTCTATGATACTTACGGATTCTTGGATCTCCGGGATCTCACTAATTCCATTGTTAGGATTCGACAGCTCAGTTGTTTCTAAAATAATGATGAAGAAATGAAATGTATTAGAGGATATTATTCCTACATAGATAATACAGCAATATAACGGAGAAATGACAAGATGTCTGTAAATGGGATTAATACTCGTTATATGGGGATTCTAAATATGAGAATATACGGGGAATCCATAGATAAATGTAATGTAAATGATGGAGGAACCCCTTCATAAATAACAAAAGACTGACCATCACTTCCGAAAAGAAAATGGGTGTGAACAGGTGCATACTAAGAGTAGCCATCCAAATACATAACTAACAAAGTTGCACTCTGTAACGCTATAGCATGTAAACATGAAATAAATGAAATTTGAATTGCATTACTGCTGTATAAAATAGGATAAAAGGAAGATACTTAGCGCATAATTTGGCCAATTCATGCATGGCCAGCAGCCACGGCAAGGCGACCTTCTTTTTCTGGGTGCATGCCAAGTAGCCACGGCAAGGTGACCTTTTTTTTTGCTGGGTGCACGCCCAGCAGTCACGGCAAGACGACCTTCTTTTGCTGGGTGCATGCCCAGGAGTCACGACAAGGCGACCTTCTTTTGCTGGGTGCATGCCCAGCAGTCACGACAAGGCGACCTTGTTTTGCTGGGTGCATGCCTAGCAGCCACGGCAAGGCGACCTTCTTTTGCTCGATGCATGCCCAGCAGTCACGGCAAGGCGACCTTTTTTGCTGGGAACCTATCTCCACCCATCAGCCCGGGGTGGTTTTAATTACAACAGGATCCTACCTACCCATATAAATGTAGGCTTCAGCCTAGGAGAGGATTCACATTAGGAGAGGATTCCAACAAAAAGATCGCCTTGTCATTGGCTGCTGGGCATTCATGAATTGGCAAAATTATGTGCTCAGTATCTTAGTTTTTTCCCATTTTCTAGAGCAGTAATGCAATTTAAATTTAATTTATTTCATGTTACTTGCTATAGCACTGCAGAATGGACCCTCCAGCACATGAATGAGGAAGCCCCCACCCACGCTGCACATATGAGTGATGGTAAGAGAGCTGAAACATAGGAGAGATTTGCAAATTAGCCTGGAAGTGCACTGGGGGCGTGTCACTGCACTTGGATTTCTTCTTTCACGCCCCCAGTGCACTTCCATTCTAATTTGAATATGGTGTCTACTTTACATTTCTCCTGACTGGCACATTGGATTTCTACAAACAATTATTATTAGGGGACAATGGCCTATACCGTCACACCACTACTTCTATATGTAACAATGTGCTGCCAGGTTCCCATTACACAGAGTAGAGAGTAAATCTAACATTATCCTCCGTCCTCTGTAATATCTGGACATTCCTTGTAGAAGGTCGGGTGATCGCTCACCTGTAATCAGATCGCTGTTCAGCTCCGGCTGACTCCTATTAGGGTCAGGGATTTTCGGGGTCACATTTTGCCCATATTTGGCGTCGCCTCCTGTTGTTTCCTGATAGATATAATATATATAATTACTATGTGGAAGATTTCACTAAATCACCAAATACATAAATCATGAAGGACTAAACCAACATTTACAGATGCACCAATTGTAACGATACAAATCCCGCGCCATCTTCAGACCTTTTCTCAGAAAGTCTCCTCAGATACGGTGGATTAAGATACGTCTATTAATATTGATCCTTACCGGGCGTTCCAATGAGCGTTCTAGTATAGACAGGACTTTTTCGGCCAGTTCTTTAAAGACAGCCAAATCTTCAGTCTGAGATCTTTCTTCAGCCTATAAAGAAGGAAAAATGGAAAGGAGAATTTTGAGATGAGAGCGATCAGAATGGAGGCGGAAATTGTATGTGACATCGGTTCTCTGTCTGCAGATACAATGACTACATACTGTATTTGGGGACTCGTTGTGTTTTACCGTATTTTTTGGACTATAAGATGCCTTTTTTTCCAAAATTTTTGACCTCCCTTCTAACACTCTCGCACCCCTCCAATCTATCCTAAACTCTGCTGTCTGACTAATCCACCTGTCCCCCCGCTATTCCCTGGCTTTTCCCCTCGCTCCGCCAATCCCTTCACTGGCTCCACATTACCCAGAGACTCCAGTTCAAGACCCTAACCTTGGCATGCAAAGCCACCCACAACCTGTCTCCTCCATATATCTGTGACCTAGTCTCCCGGTACTTACCTGCACGCAACCTCCGATCCTCACAAGATCTTCTTCTCTACTCCCCTCTTATCTCCTCTTCCCACAATCGCATACAAGATTTCTCCCGTGCATCCCCCCTACTCTGGAACTCTCCACCCCAGCATATCAGACAGATTATTAATAATAATAATTGTCTGAATGTAGCTTACCAGGGGGGTGGCTGTGGTGGAGTGAGGTCACAGGAGGTGGGGTCACTGCAGCAGGAAGCCAGCAGTAGAAGTGGGGCGCTCCTGCGGGCCAGCGGGGTGTCCAGGACGTGCGAGGCTGCGGGCCCTGGGCTTCAAGGAAATGTTAGCGGTGATTTAGGAGGGGAGTCCCCGCTCTGCCCATTGAATTTCTGGCGGTGGGCTTCAGGCAAATGGCCGCTGGAGGCAGTGCATGTGCAGATTTAGATCTCGGCTCAATGAGGAGCTGAGATCTCAAACTGCGTATTGGCCATCTCCAGCAGCCTACTTCTTGAAGCCCACTGCAGAGAAATCAATAAGCAGAGCAGGGCCTCCCCTCCTGAATTACCGCTAACATTTCCTTGAAGCCCAGGGCCCGCAGCCTCGTACCTTCTGGACACCCCGCTCCTCCCAGCTTGGAGCCCGCAGCAGCGCCCCACTCCTACTGCCGACTTCCTGCAGCAGCGACTCTGCCTCCTGTGACCTCGCTCCACTGCCACCACCCCCCCTCAGTAAGCAACCGAAAATTCGGACTATAAGACAGACCCCCATTTTATTATAATAAATGTTTTTCCTATTTACCTCCCAAAAAATTTTGGTGCGTCTTATGGTCTGCAAAAAACGATATATTAGAAGAAAAAGCTTCTATCCCTCCATTATTATCTGTTAATATTGAGATGTTCTGTGCAGAGTGTCCGCCACTTACCTGGTGTAGTAATGTCCTGATGTTCTGAAGTAAATCCGTCAGATAGTCTGACGTTAGACGACGTTGTCGGTGTTTGGTCAGGCAATCCTTTACTAGCTCCATCACCAGCCGGTGAGTGAAGCTAAGGACGCCATCGGGTGGTAGAAGCACACTGTTAGGACGATTGATCATAAGGATCATCAATAGTGCTTTTACCTGAGGAATGTCCAAAACAATTCCAGCCATAGTGAAAAACTGCAAGTGCTATCAGTCACTATAGAGCCAAGAAAGGCACGGGTGAGCCTATGTGCATTGCATATATAGCGACTGTGAGCAGTGATGTCACCATCACCTGTGATGTCATCACGGAATCTTGTGATAGAATCTTCACAGAGCAGCTCTGCGCAAATAGAATGCGGCCTGGTAATATTTAATGTGAAAACACCATACAATTAACTACCCATGTTATCATGGCCGTTCTATTTTATATCCAATTAGAACACAACCAGGATAAAGGTGTGTTCACAAGTTGGATTTTGGCAGTATTTTTTTTCTACCTCAAAAATCAAAGGAGGCAGGAAAAACGCTGCTTAAAATTCAGGTGTTTTTACTTGTGTTTTTTTTTCCATTCATTTGAATGGGTGAAAAATGCTGCAAAACCTCTGAAAGACTTGACAAGCTGCAGATTTTAAAAAAATGCAAAAAAAACAGCATGTGAATGAGATTTCAGAAATGTCATTCACTAAGATGGTGCTGTAAAACACAGCATTTATTGCTGCAGAAGAAAAATCTGTGAATACACCCTAAAGATATCCTCAGTCATATTATGGGAAATATTGTATATTTCGCATTTATTATCTCACGTGTTTTTCTTCACCATAGAACTTTTAAGGCTGTGTGCCCACTATGCGTTTTTTAGGCGTTTCTGCAGCGTAACTTTCGCTGCGGAAACACTTAAAAAACGCTTGGTGATAGGTCTGCAATGGTCCCCAATGATAATCCGCATGTGCTGTGCACATGCCGCGGAGATTTCCGCTGCGGATTATCATTGCGGAAAAATCCGCAGCACGTCCTTTAATTTTGCAGAGTCGCTGCGATTTAGCCGCCATTGACTTGCATTGGAACGCATAACATCCGCATGACTACAAATACACATGTGGATATTATGCGACTCAATGCGTGGATGGTACCCGGGTCTGGAGATGAAGAGACTCTCCTCCAGACCCGGGTACCATAGTACCTGTAGTTAAAATAGAATTAAAATAAAAAATAAACATATACTTACCTTCTGATGGCCCCTGTCTGCTCCCGGCGGTGCTGCTGGCTCTTCGGCTGCTCGCGGTGGTAAAAGGACCTTCCATGATGCCATTTAGTCATGTGACAGGTCACGTGACCGCTGACATCGGCGGTTGCGTGACCTGTCACATGACTAAATGACGTCATGAAAGGTCCTTTTACAGCACCGTGATCCGCCAAAGACACCGGACGCACCGGAGAAGGAGATCGAGGACCATCGGAAGATGAGTATAATGTTTTTTTTTTATTTTTCACCATTATTATTCTTTTTTTTCATTATTGATGCTGCATTTGCAGCATTGTAACTTGGTCACACTATATAAATCCATGACGGTTGCATGGAATTATATAGTTTGACCAAGTTGTCAAGCACTTTTCCAAGTGATGCTAAAATCACTTGGCAAAGCGCTTGACAACCCAGGGAGATGCAGAAACGCTTAGGAAAAATCCGCAGCATTTCTGCATCGTGGTCATATATCCTAACTCATTGGCGAACCGTTATACAAGGCTATATTCACACTAGACGTTTTTTTAGCGGGCTTTTTTATGCAAATTTTCAGCTGCGTTTTACAGTACCAACAAAGTCTATGAGATTTCCGAAATCTCATGCACAAAGCTTGCTTATTTGTCCTCAGTATTTTGTGCTTTCCATGGCTTTTTGCAATAGAGTATGTCACTTGTTTCAGCGTTTTTCACCCATTAAAAAAAAGGGTGGTGGAAAAAAATGCTGAAAAAAAGCCTAGTGTGAACATTTTGCTGCGTTTTTAGTGAAAAAAGCAAGTATGTGACACACATTTATTCTTGTGATTTTCCCAAGTTTAAACCATCTTGTCTTGGTCACCTGAGATAGCAGCTTGGATTATTACAGTTTAATTAAATTAGTGATGCCTACAAAGTAAACATTGGTTGAGCTAGGTGTGAGATTGAACAACACGTGTGGCCCAGGGAGGTGTGAAAATGAACAATGCCTGAGCAACTCAATGGCAAACCATAATGTGAAAGTAAATAGTGTCCTACAAATTCAATGCACTGCCAGGGTCTTAGATAAACCATTCCAGACCAATTCACCCCCCACCCGCCCCCTGTTACATTTGTAATGTGTACTTTTTCATGAACATATGTCTTGCAATGGTGACCTGTTTTCATGTGTCTATGGTGGAAGCAAAGCTGAACTTTGGGATCCTGAAAAACGCACCAAAAATGCACCAAGAACCACTGCAAAAAAACACACCAAAACCTGCGTTTTTGACGCTACTTCTTTCCTGCCAAGAGATTATGTTTTGCTGCAGAAAAAAACACCTAGTGTGAATATAGCCTAAGACTTACTCTGCCAGCATTAATAGTCAATATTCTGTATAAAAATAGGACTCCAATCCAGGTATTCAGTTTATCATAAACAAGCCTGAGTTAATCTGCCAAATACACATAGTATGCTTTCTCATAGGTGAAATATAAATCCTGTTAAAGGTCCAAGTTGCAGCAGTTAAGTAGAACAAAACAGACCTCTTCATTCTTTGTAGGTGGAAAAACTTTCGAAATTATCAGTGTATCAAGTACTTATACTCCTGACTGTATATAGTATAATTGCCGCACTGCTACATACAGGTGCTTCTCAGAAAATTAGAATATCATCAAAAAGTGAATTTATTTCAGTTCTTAAATCCAAAAAGTGAAACTCATATATTATACAGAGTCATTACAAACAGAGTGATCTGTTTTAAGTGTTTATTTCTGCTAATGTTGATGATTATGGCTTACAGCCAATGAAAACACAAAAGTCACTATCTCAGTAAATTAGAATTAACAAGAAACACCTGCAAAGGCTTCCTAAGCATTTAAAAAGGTCCCTTAGTCTGTTTTAGTAGGCTCCACAATCATGGGCAAGACTGCTGACTTGACAGATGTCCAAAAGGCAGTCATTGACACACTCCTCAAGGAGGGTAAGCCACAAAGGTCATTGCTAAAGAAGCAGCTGTTCACAGAGTGCTGTATCCGAGCATATTAATGGACGTGGAAGGAAAAAGTGTGGTAGAAAAAGGTGCACAAGCAACCGGGATAACCGCAGCCTTGAAAGGATTGCTAAGAAAAGGCCATTCAAAAATTTGGGGGAGATTCACAAGGAGTGGACTGCTGCTGGAGTCACTGCTTCAAGAGCCACCACACACAGACGTATCCAGGACATGGGCTACAAGTGTCGCATTGCTTGTGTCAAGCCCCTCATGACCAATAGACAACGCCAGAAGCGTCTTACCTGGGCAAAGAGAAAAAGACCTGGACTGATGCTCAGTGGCCCAAGGTGTTGTGTTCAGATGAAAAGTAAATTTTGCATTTCATTAGGAAATCAAGGTCCCAGAGTCTGGAGGAAGAGTGGAGAGGCCACAATCCAAGCTGCTGGAGGTCTGGTGTGAAAGTCTCCACAATCAGTGATGGTTTGGGGAGCCATGTCATCTGCTGGTGGAGGTCCACTGTGTTTTATCAAGACCAAAGTCAGCGCAGCCGTCTACCAGGACATTTTAACAGCACTTCATGCTTCCCTCTGCCCACAAGCTTTATGGAGAAGGAAATGTCATTCTCCAGCAGGACTTGGCCCCTGTCCATACTGCCAAAAGTACCAATACCTGGTTTACACACAACAGTATCACTGTGCTTGATTGGCAGCAAACTCGCCTTACCTTAACCCCATAGAGAATCTATTATAGAGAATCTATGGGGTATTGTCAAGAGGAAGATGAGACCCCAGACCCCACAATACAGATGAGCTGAAGGCTGCTATCAAAGCCACCTGGGCTTCCATAACACCTCAGCAGCGCCACAGGCTGATCGCCTCCATGCCACATTGCCGCATTAATGCAGTAATTGATGCACAAGGAGCCCGACCAAGTATTGAGGGCATTTACTAAACATACATTTCAGTAGGCCAGCTTTTCGGATTTAAAAACATTTTTCAAGCTGTTGTTATGAAGTATTCTAATTTACTGAGATAATGACTTTTGTGTTTTCATTGGCTGTAAGCCATAATCATCAACATTAACAGAAATAAACACTTAAAATAGATCCCTCTGTGTGTAATGGACTCTATATAATAGATCCCTCTGTGTGTAATGACTCTATATAATAGATCCCTCTGTGTGTAATGACTCTATATAATAGATCCTCTGTGTGTAATGACTCTATATAATAGATCCCTCTGTGTGTAATGACTCTATATAATAGATCCCTCCGTGTGTAATGACTCTATATAATAGATCCCTCTGTGTAATGACTCTATATAATAGATCACTCTGTGTGTATGACTCTATATAATATAGGAGTTTCACTTTTTGCATTGAAGAACTGAAATAAACTAAACTTTGACTGATATTCTAATTTTGTGAGAAGCACCTGTATATAGTATGAAGCCCCACTGCCCCATATGTGTATGTATAATTTGATGCACATGACTCGCCCCCTGGGCCGTGGGGTACACGGAACCGGGCCTTCTAGTGTACGGTGCTGATGGGGGTAGTAGTGGCAACCCGATCCCGTGGCTCAGGGTGGTCAGACCAAATGGTGGCAGTCTATTTATCAGTGTTTTGAATGTCCGACTACGCCACCAGTGGATTGCGATCAGGGATAACCGCCGCTGCGAGGCAGACTACTGAGGCTGGTGTTGGTGTGCAGCACAGGTGTAGGATAATCCCCACGGGAAGAGTGTAGCCTCAGGGCAGTGTAGGTGGATGTTGGGGGTGATAGTGCAGGCCGCAATAGTAAGAGTTCAGAGTCCGCTTCAAAACAGTTCAGGGTCTTTATTGTAGATATTATTAATGACCCAACAGTACCGGTTAGGAATGGGCCTGGGTGTCTGAGAGAATTCGGGTGAGCCCCACTGGTCAGGGTGAGTGTGTAGGCCTACCGTTTTCTCTATGCTCTTTCTGACTATCCCCCTTTTCGTGGTGTAATAGCCCACGTCCCTGAGCTCTGGCCGTTAATTCTCGCCTGTATGGCATGCGACTAGGGCCTTGGGTACCTGTTGCTTGCTCCTCGCTGTACAGGTCCCTCTGTGTGGCGAGCCTCCAGGCTTCTTAGGCCAAGGGACCTGAAATCCCTCGCAGGTTGGTTCTCTGCTGCTGGCTTGTAACCCTGACAGCCCCGGACCCCCAATGCCCGGTAGATTGGTTCTCTTCCAGGACCGGCTCTCGTCGCCTCTGTCCCTGGCTTGCAGTTTCTCCTCTGCCTCACGGACTCCTCAGCTACAGCTGAACTGTCCCCTCCTTCTCTGGGACTAGTCTCACTCCTGAGCTAGGTCTTCCAGTTCTCTCTAACCCTGCCCCAGTTCCAGCTTTTATAGGGGCAGCCAGCTCCCCCTGCTGGCCTGGGACAGAGGTGCTGTATGCTAATTTGTCCCTAACCAGGGGACCACCCTCCTGCTCTCAGACACAGATTATTGTTTGTGGCATCCAGGCCTGGGGTGACACATTCTCCCCTAGTGAAATGTAGTACTCCGGACTAAACAGGAAACACAAATACAGGGTATAAATGACAACATAAACATATATACAAGTATATTTTGTCCTTGAGGTCACGGCGCTTCCGTGACCGGGTGTCCATTTCACCCAACAAGGTGAAGTTTTCCACGGTGTGGGGACCTGTTTTCATAAACCCCAATTCCTGGCCTTGGGCGTGGCGACAAGGCTGAGCTCTCTACTTTGGGCCACAAGGAGGCCACACCAGACAGATTTTTCTTCCGTGGCCATCTTCGAAAGAGGGCACCAAGTGCAACTATCTACAAGATAGTTCCGGTTATTCAGCGTCCATAACCTGTTAGTCCATGAACTAGAAAGACTGGAAAAACATAATAGCAACCAGGCAACAAACATAAAACATTTTACAATATACAGCATTTAGATCTTCCAGCGAGCTGGTATTTGCCCCCTAGTGCTCCGGGTTGACCTGCGTAACCCACTGTCTGGTGGTGGTCTAACCTGACTTTCCCCACTAGCATTCAGGGTACAGCTACTAGCTGGGTTTACAGGCAGTGCAGGCAGCTATCTGCGGGTCCTTTGGCTTACCGCAGGTATGGCAGGCTCACTGTCAGCAGAGGGTTGACTCTCCTGGGCTGCTGGCATGGGTTCTTCTGCCTCTAGGGCTGCTTGGTCTTCTGATTCCTCCTGCTCTCCTGTAGGTTCCTGCTGGGTTGGTTGAAGGAAGTGTAGGACGGGTACCACTATTGCATCATTTATCCGAGTCCCAGGACCGGGGGAACTCTCCAAGAACTGTGCTGATCATTTCTTTCTTGTCTTCTGCGGGTTCAAGGTCATCTTGATCTTCTCCTGCACTCTGTAGTTGCTCGGGGCACCTTTTTAGGTGGTGTCTGGAGACGGTGCTAGTGGTTCTCCTCCAACCTTGGTATTACACATACCTTCGGGTTGTTGTGGTTGGACTGCAGTACTGTGTACGGGTCGCTCTCCCACTGGTCATCTAGCTTGTAAAGCCTTCTCTTCCGCTTCAGGACCTGCTCACCAGGTTCCAGGGGACCAGCAGGGGCGTGTTGGTTGAAGAGCCTCTCTTGCTTTTCTCTCGCTTGAGCCAGACTCCTCTCCACACTCTCCTGTACCTTCTTGTACTGTAGCTGCCGTTCCGTATCCCAGTCCGCGTCTGGGAGGTGTCCTCGGGGGTCAGGACTCCCATCTCCAGGTCTATCGGCAGCTTACCTGGTCTTGCCCTCATCAGGTAGCCGGGGTGCAATTTGTAGCATTCACTGGGATATGGTTGTATAAGTCTATCAGGTCTGGCAGCTTCTCCAGGCCACAGGCTGCGTTCTTCCAGGGGCACGTTTGATGAGATCAATGACGATATTATTCATTTTCTCACACAGCCCGTTGGTTTGTGGGTGGTAAGACGTGTCCGAATCTTCTTACAGCCGTAGAGGTTGCAGAAACTCCTGGAAGATTTCAGCCTCAACGCTGGACCTTGATCTGTCAAGACCTGTTCCGGATACCCGTGTGGATGGCAGAAGTGTTGTTGGAAGGCTCTGGCCGCTGTTTGGGCTGTCAAGTCTTTAACAGGAACCACCAGCAGGAACCGGGAATAGTGGTCCACTATTGTCAGGGCATAGACGTAGCCCGACCGGCTTGGAGCCAGTTTCACATGGTCCAAGAGCTACCAGCTCAAGAGGCTGCCTAGTGACGATGGGCATCAAGGGCGTCTTCTGGCTGGTACCGCCTTCCTTCTGAGGTTACATGGGCCACAGTCCCTGCACCACTTCTCTATGGCCCCTCTCATTCCGACCCAGTAGAACCGCTCTCTCAGTAGGAACTCCAGTTTCTTCCACCCGAAGTGTCCCGCTCTGTCATGGTAGGCCTCCAGTACCATTGCTGCATCTCGTCTCGGGACCCCTACCTGCCAGGTCAGCTCGTGCGTCCGGTGGTTGACAAGCCTTCTGCACAGCTTACCTTCGTAGAGGAATAGCCTGCTTTTCTCCTTCCATAACTGCTTGGCTTCCTCTGGAGCGTCCGAGCCAGGGCTAGCGTCTGCCTGGGTCAAGAGGTCTTTCACCA
Organism: Phyllobates terribilis; assembly: GCF_046119375.1. Classification (NCBI taxonomy): domain Eukaryota; kingdom Metazoa; phylum Chordata; class Amphibia; order Anura; family Dendrobatidae; genus Phyllobates; species Phyllobates terribilis. The sequence continues at coordinate 275,588 of NW_027363005.1, read as the reverse complement.
GGCGAATTGCAGGGTCACTATCTTGCGTTTCAGCCCAGCCGTGGTGAGGTAAGGAATTGAACATGACAGTGGTCAAGTCTTTGTCTCTTACAAGGTGGGAGTACTGAGTGGCCCCCGTACCGGTGGAATGCAGGGAGCTCTATTTCCTCCAACTCGTCTGGATCTTCTCCCTCATCGGGCAAGTGGGGCATTCACGATAGGGCATCTTGCATTGGCATTGGCTCGGCCTGCCCGGTACTTGATGGTGAAGTCATAGTTTGCTAGCCGGGCCATCCACCGCTGCTCTAGGGCACCAAGTCTCGCATTGTCCAGATGTGTCTACGGATTGTGTCCGTGTACACAGTGAACTTCACAGAGGCCACGTAATGCTTGAAACGTTCTGTTACGGCCACACCACTGCCAAGGACTCCAGCTTAAAGGAGCTGTAATTCTCCGGGTTTCTCTCGGTGGGCCTCAGCTTCCGGATGGCGTACGCGATCACCCTTTCCTCTGCCCTGTTGGTTCTGTGACAGTACGGCTCCCAGCCCCACATTACTGGCGTCTGTGTGGAGGATAAAAGGCTGGCCATAATCAGGGTAGGCCAGGTTCTCATCCCCCGTGAGGGCCATCTTCAGCTGGCGGAAGGACTCCTCTTCCGGCTTGTCCACTTGAAGGGTGGCTTTTGGCTTCTGGTCTTAGATTGTCCTATAAGGAGGTCCTGCATAGGGGCTGCCATCTTGGTGAACCTGGGGATGAACCTTCGGTAGTAGCCTACCAACCCGAGGAACTGCCTCACTTCTTTTATGTTAGAGGGGCTTGGCCAGTTCTTTATTGCCGTGATTTTGTCAGGGTCGGGGCTACTCCTTCTGCACTCACCACGTGTCCCAGGTACTGTACCTTCGGCTTTAACAGATGGCACTTGGAGGGTTTCACTTCATGCCAAAGCCTGCCAGGGCCTCGAACACCTCGGCCAGGTGCTTTAGATGGTCCTCGTAAGTCTTCGAATAGACAATCACGTCGTCCGGTAAAGTAGGACCGTCTCAAAGTTTCGGTGCCCTAGACAGCATTCCATCAGCCTCTGGAAGGTCCCGGGTGCGTTGCAGAGCCCGAACGGCATATAGTTGAATCACTTAATCCATCAGGGTGGTGAAGGCGGTTTTCTCCTTATCAGCCTCTGCCACAGGAACCTGCCAGTACCCACTAGTAAGGTCCAAAGTAGAGAAGAAATAGCTGATATTAGTGCGGCCAAAGACTCCTCTATTCTAGGCAACGGGTATTTATCTTTATGGGTGATACGATTGACTTCTCTATAGTCCACGCACATTGTCATAGTACCGTCTTTCTTTTTACCAGAACCAAGGGGGCTGCCCAGGGGCTACAACTGTCTCTATTGACCCTGGCTTCCTTCATTTCTCTCAGAATGCCCTTTGCGTTCTGATAGTGTGCGGGGTGGTACAGGTCTGTATCTTTCAGCAATTGGTGGGTGGCTCCCCGTTGGGGATGTGGTGTTCTACTCCTTTCACTCTGCCGAAGTCTAGCGGGTGCTTACTAAAGATTCTCTCGTACTCTTGAACCACCCGGTAGAGTCCTTGTTTTTGGTGCACGGAGTGGAGTCAGCACCCACGTGGAGTTTCTGGCACCAGTCCTCCTTGGGTTTCTGGGAACCATTACCCTCCGCCTGGGGAGATGGAGGCAAGGGTTCCACGGCCCTGACAGCATTGTGTTCAACAGTATACAATTTGGCTAGTGTAGCGTACCGGGGCAAAATGTACTTCCCTTTCCCCAATGTTAAGATCCGGACGGGCACCCTTCCATGGCGGACATAGACCACCCCCGGGCTGTCAAAATGGTGGCCTGCTGTCTGAGTACACGGGTTCTACCATGGCTTGTAGTCTCTCCCTCTTAACCCGATTGCAGTCCGACACCAGATCATTTCACTTTTGGGGGGCATAGCAATGGGGAACGAGTCGCTCATCCTCACGCTACCGATCTCACCACCAGACAGTTCTACCTGTTGCCATCTCATCTGGGCTCTTATCTCCTTCTGGAGGACCCTCTGTTGGCTGGAGCTCGCATTCATCGCCACCTGCTGAAAAATTACAATTACTTCTGAAAGACAATTTTCAATCAACATTAGTACCCAAGGTTATTTTAGGGTGACTTTCTCGATGGTCAATGTCCACAATGATCACTCCCTGTGCCGGCAGTTCAACTTTACCAATCTTAATGGTCATCTCTCTGAACCCCACCTGCGGCACGGGTTGACCATTGCTGGCGATGATGCTCAAGTCATCGTCTGGATAACGAGTATATCAGTGTCACTCCAGTACTGCTTGAAAAGTACATAGGGGATGGTAGTCACTTGGACCCGGTGTCCAGCAGTGCACTCATGGGGATACCGTCCAGCACTACGGGTAAAACCGGGCGTCCCCCTACGTACTTATCACGCCAATTAGATGGGCCTGATGACCTTATGCCTGGGGGTTGGCCCTTTGCCCCAGGTCGGACCCATTTAAAGTACAGTACCTGGCTACGTGTCCCGGCTGGCTGCAACGGCGGCAAATCGGCTGTCCATCCTCAGTGTAATGATCGGCGGGCCTCCCTCTGAATGACGGGATCCTCCTCCGTCGACGCCACGGGACATCCTCCGGACTGGAAGCCAGCTTGATTGGTCCTGACAGGTCATCTGTACGACTGTACGGTCCTGGTCAATGCAGCAACACTCTTTGTTAGTTCTTGGACCTGATGGTGGAGGTTTGCAGGCGGGGATGGATTTGGGCCTGCGCATCAGCCCCCACAGGTTTGCGGGATAGCGCGCCGCCCCCTGGTGGTAAAGGGATGGCAGGGCGCCGGGAAGCTACAGCGCCACCCGGTGCAGGTTCTCGGAGCACCTGGATGGCCCTATCTTTGAACTGTGCAAAAGTCAAATCGGGGTTCTGTAGGGCCATGAGGCGCAGCTGGGTTCTGTGGGCGCTGGACAGCAGACCTTCTATGAACTGGTCAGTCAATAGTTTATCTGTATCCTGCACGCTGCCAGGGTCAGCTTGCTTAATTGCCCTAAGGCTTCCTGTAAATTTAGGCATAATCTCGGATGCTATCTTGAGCTCGCTGCTTACATCCATAGAACCGCATTTTGATTTCTGCTGAGTTACGGGTATCAAAGGTGTCCCGTAGACGGGTCAGAACCCCCTTACAGTCCTTTTCTCCTCAGCTGTCCAAGACTTTACCTCCGCTGGGCCGCACCAGTTAACTGCCCTATCAGTATGCTTACCTTCTGTTCTTCTGTCAGGGGATAAACTTTGAACAGGCTATACAGCCTTTCTTTAAATTGCCCAAGGTATGCGACTCGCCAGCATACTGGGCATCCAGGCCGCTCCGGGGATATAGGCAGGGGTGGATTAAGAGTAGCAAGGGCCCCGGGCAGTTTAGAAGGCGCGGGCCCCCTCCACACACCTGATTTATCACGTGACATGTCACATGATCCCCTGTGATAGATCATGTGATAGTTCACAGGAAATTTATTTGGCATAATATTAATTGTGCTGCCTCATCTGAGAGCAGCACAATATTGGGGCAGATACCCTGATTCCAGCGATGTGTCACTTTTTCAGCTGCTTGTTGTCATTTTGAGAAAATCACCGTTTTATCTGCTGCAGATCTAGCAGCTCTCTGAATGCTGCGCTCTGTATAGCCCCACCCACACCACTGATTGGCAGCTTTCTGCCCATGCTCAGTGTACACAGAAATCTACTGATCAGTGATGGGGGTGGGGTCCTACAGAACTTACTAGTCATCTAGTGATAATTACCTTCTGACAAATCAATGATTTTATCAAAACAACACTAAGCAGCCCAGTAAGTGACACATTACTGGAATCAGTGCCTCTAACCCTACATTATGCTGCTCTCAGATTAGGTGGCAAAAACCTCATGACAGATTCCCTTTAAAGGAGCTGTAAAGACAAAAAGTTTGTATTAAAAAAAATACAAGCCATTTGTTAAATAACTTTTTTTTTATTGTTAATCACATTAGACTGTATCTTCAACACTTTTGTCAGCAGGTCTTATTACAGACTCTGAATAGGGCAGCTCTCTCCCTCTCCCTCAGCAGAAAGTCACAGCATGGTTAAAAAACGGGATCTTTATGATTTTCTCATAATAAATAAAAAAGGACATGCAAGTCCTCCAAACTATTTTCCGTTTCTCTATAGGCGAGGTCCTAAATCTTTCTTGTTCTTTAGTTGATCACATGTCAAAAATGCAAAGCATTTACTATGAACTCGCCTAAAAAAATATACACTTGGAGAGTAATATCATCATTTGCATGTAAATATTCCTTGACTCTAAGGGCTCGCTCACACTGTCGTATAACACGGCCGAATGCTATGTGATGTTTTATCGGATAGGACTCGGCCCTATGTTATACTATGGGACAGTGCGATTATTGGCATGAGAAAATAATCTCATTCGATATTCGGACCATGTGCACCCATACAAGTCTATGGGTGCACGTAAAACATTGGACTGCACTCGGATGTCATCCATGTGCAGTCCGATGAACACTCACAGAGACTATGGAGAAGATGGAGAAATTAAGTTCTCCATCTTCTCCATATCTGTGCTGCGAGAGAATCGGATCACACTCAGTTGAAGCTTGACAGAGTTTGAGCCCAGTGTCATTAGCATAATTGGCCCTATTCTCTTGCATGAGAGAATATATGGCTTAGTGAGTGGACCCTAAAACTGAATAGTAGTGACGGACAGGCACCTCACAAGCGGGATCCATGTAGCTCTCAGATGTTATGTAGGTAGGGCTTCATTCCATGGGGTAGGGTTTAATTTCAAGGTATATAAAAAAATTGGACTTCAAATGAAAATTAAATGAACACATAAAGCACTAATTGAATTATTTTTTTCGTATTTATGTTTGCAGCCCCTTTAAAAACCCTTTGAGGACCAAGGCACATATATGTCCCATAGTTTTAAACTGGAAAAAAAATTTGATGGAATAAAATTTAAGGTCCTCAAGGTTTAAGTAGGTCATAAATTCATATGAATACTTGCTCATACAATTGCACATGCCAAAGATGAAGAAGAACAGAATCAAAAATATGACATTAAGTGGAGCACTTACAGGTATTCAAGGTGAAAGAGACCAGCAAAGGCATCGTCTCGAATGACAGTAAATGAGTTAGAATTCAGCAAGCTGAAAATGAAGACAGCAGGTTAGAAGCGAACCAGACTTTATGGTGCTCAGAATTAGTCAAGCAGAATTTATTGACTGCTCTTGCAAAGCACTGAGACTCCCGCTGTGTATAGATGGCGCCGTGCGGCCTTCCGCTGTGTATAGATGGCGCCGTGCGGCCTCCCGCTGTGTATAGATGGCGCCGTGCGGCCTCCCGCTGTGTATAGATGGCACCGTATAGATGGCTACGTGCGGCCTCCTGCTGAGTATACGTGTATAGATGGCTATGTGCGGCCTCCTGCTGAGTATAGATGCCTCACGGCGCTCCCCCCAGAGACAGCAGGAGGCCGCCACAGCGCCATCTATACTCAGCGGGAGACCGCACGTAGCCCATCTATACACAGCAGGAGGCCGCACGGCGACATCTATACTCAGCGGGGGGCCGCACGTAGCCATCTATACAAAGCGGGGGGCGCACTTAGCCATCTATACACAGCGGGGGGCCGCACGGCGCCGTCTATATGCACGGAGCCCCACCAGAGACATCAGGAGGCCGCACGGCGCCAACTATACTCAGCAGGAGGCCGCATGCAGTCATACACACACACAAACATATACAGACACGCATAAACACATTTGAAACACAAAAATACATACAAACAGACATCACACAATGACATCTGCCCACACACACACACACAAACAGACAGACATCACACACACACACCTGCCCACACCACACACACCTGCCCACACACACACACCTGCCCACATACACATCTGTGTGTGTGTATGTATTGTGGTGTGTGTGTATAATGTGTGTGTATGTATACTGTGTGTGTATGTATAGTGTGTGTGTGTGTGTATCATGTGTGTGTATGTATAGTGCGTGTGTATGTATATTGTTGGTGGTGTGTGTATAATTTGTGTGTGTGTATTTTTTTTTTAAGGTAAAACAAGTAAAATGCTTGTGGCATCAATATCAAGACTCAGATATAAGGCCCTATCACACTGAATTTTGCAATTGCATTCATCTCCTCTTTCCAGGCTTCTATCTGAAATCCCTGAAAATTGGCAATTCTGAATTTTGCAATGCATTCATCTCCTCTTTCCAGGCTTCTATCTAAATCCCTGAAAATTGGCATTCAGATGTGCCTTGACATAGCCATTGATTTGAACAAAGGCAAACCGAGGCTAAAGTCTGAATCTTTAGGCTCCATTTTCTCTGCTTTCAGATGTCTCATTTCAGACAGCACAATCCTGAATTTCAGGGATTCAGTTGTAAGCCTTGTGTAAAGACCTGAATGCAGCGCTGAATGTAGTGTGAATAGGTCCTTACATCCTACACCACCTCAGGGGATTGTTGTTATGGAGTATTGCCCCTGGGTGGCCGCAGTTATGACCACCACCAGGGCTCGCGGTCACCCACCCTAACTTTGGTATTCTGGGGAGCTGGTATAATGAATATCTGAGAAGAGCCCTAGAGAAGCAAGAACATTGGACAACCAAGAGGTGGTGGCCTCAAGTCAGGTGTAGTGTTCAACAGGGCAAGACTTTCTAACCTGCCCCCCCCCACACACACACACATATACACACACCTGCCCACACAGACACACACACACACCTGCCCACACAAACACACACACACACACACACCTGCCCACACACACACACACACACACACCTGCCCACACACACTCACATATACACACACACACACACCTGCCCACACACACACACACATATACACACACACACACCTGCCCACACAGACACACACACACCTGCCCACACACACACACACACACACACACCTGCCCACACACACACACACATACACCTGCCCACACACACACACATATACACACACACACACCTGCCCACACACACACACACATATACACACACACACACCTGCCCACACAGACACACACACACCTGCCCACACAGACACACACACACCTGCCCACACACACACACACACCTGCCCACACACATACACACCTGCCCACACACACACACACACCTGCCCACACACACACACACACCTGCCCACACACAAACATACCTGCCCACACACAAACACACCTGCCCACACACACATCTGCTCACTCAGACACCTGCCCGCAAACACACACACACACCCATATACACACACCTGACCACACACACACCTGCCCCCCCCACACACACACACATATACACACACACATATACACACACACCTGCCCACACAGACACACACACATATACACACACACACATATACACACACACACACACCTGCCCACACAGACACCTGCCCCCACAGACACCTGCCCACAAACACACACACACCTGCCCACACACACATCTGCCCACACACACACACACACACTCACAATCCCCCGGCTCAATTCCTCCTGCCTGCTCTCTCTCTTTTCCGGTGCAGCACTGCAGGCCGGGGCGCACTGTGTGACGTCACAGCTAGGAGACACAGCCGCGCACAGGGCCATGTCTCCTAGCAGTGATGCGGCCGGGCCAGCACAGAGAAGTTAACTGCTGCAGTGCTGGCCCGGCGGATGAAGAAGTAGCGGCGGCCGCTGCTGGGGGAGCGGTCCGGGCCCCCCCCTCCCGCCACTGCTACCGCTATGTGCCGCGGCGGCCCGCACATATAATGAGGGCAATCCGGATTGCCCTCATTATAATCCGCCTATGGATATAGGGCATGGAAAACGGCATCACAGCTGCAGCGGCTACGCTGGTGGTAGAGGGTCCCTCCGCGTCCGACATCTTCCTCCCCCCTAGTTAACTGTGGCCTACCTTCTGGCGATCCTCTTCTGTAGGCCGCGGCTCCGCTCGCGATGCTCTGGGCGAGGACCTTGCTTTGCTCGGTGATGACGTCGGCATCCGCTGGATCTCCTTCCAGGACCTTGAGCAGCGTCTCAGCGTAGGCGTGGCGTCCCGAAGATGGCGCCGGATGGCAGGAAACGCTCCGATTGGCGGGAAATGGCCCTGAATGGAGGGAAACTTCACTCAGATATGTATAGAGTCTTTTCCAGGCACGCAATACCCGTTTGTTGCGGGTTGGTCACAATTCTGCCAACTACGCCAAAGCTGACTCGCCCCCTGGGCCGTGGGGTACCCGGAACCGGGCCTTCTAGTGCTGATGGGGGTAGTAGTGGCAACCCGATCCCGTGGCTCAGGGTGGTCAGACCAAATGGTGGCAGTCTATTTATCAGTGTTTTGAATGTCCGACTACGCCACCCGTGGATTGCGATTGGAGATAACCGCTGCTGCAAGGCAGACCGCTGAGGCTGGTGTTGGTGTGCAGCACAGGGGTAGGATAATTCCCCACGGGAAGAGTGTAGCCTCAGGGCAGTGTAGGTGGATGTTGGGGGTGATAGTGCAGGCCGCAATAGTAATAGTTCAGAGTCTGCTTCAAACAGTTCAGGGTCTTTATTGTAGATATTATTAATGACCCAACAGTACCGGTTAGGAATGGGCCTGGGTGTCTGAGAGCATTCGGGCGAGCCCCACTGGTCAGGGTGAGTGTGTAGGCCTACCGTTCTCTCTATGCTCTTTCTGACTATCCCCCTTTTCGTGGTGTAATAGCCCACGTCCCTGAGCTGGCCGTGTACTTCTCTCCTGTATGGCTTGCGACTCAGGCCTTGGGTACCTGTTGCTTGCTCCTCGATGTACTGGTCCCTCTGTGTGGCGGAGCCTCCAGGCTTCTTAGGCCAAGGGACCTGAAATCCCTCGCAGGTTGGTTCTCTGCTGCTGGGCTTGTAACCCTGACAGCCTCGGACCCCAATGTCCGGTAGATTGGTTCTCTGCCAGGATCGGCTCTCGTCGCCTCTGTTCCTGGCTTGCAGTTTCTCCTGTGCCTCACGGACTCCTCAGCTACAGCTGAACTGTCCCTCCTTCTCTGGGACTAGTCTCACTCCTGAGCTAGGTCTTCCAGTTCTCTCTAACCCTGCCCCCAGTTCCAGCTTTTATAGGGGCAGCCAGCTCCCCCTGCTGGCCTGGGACAGGAGGTGCTGTATGCTAATAGTCCCTAACCAGGGGACCTCCCTCCTGCTTTCAGAAACAGATTATTGTTTGTGGCATCCAGGCCTGGGGTGACACACACACACTGCTCTATATTTAGTATGATGCCCCCACTCCTCCATATATATAGCATGATGGTCCCACTGCTCCATATACAGGTGCATCTCACTAAATTAGAATATCATCAAAAAGTTAATTTATTTCAGTTCTTCAATACAAAAAGCTGTCTTTCAGCTCATCTGCATTGTTGGGTCTGGTGTCTCTCATCTACCTCTTGACAATACCCCATAGATTCTCTATAATAGATTCTCTATGGGGTTAAGGTCAGGCGAGTTTGCTGCCAATCAAGCACAGTGATACTGTTGTGTGTAAACCAGGTATTGGTACTTTTGGCCGTGTGGACAGGGGCCAAGTCCTGCTGGAGAATGACATTTCCATCTCCAAAAAGCTTGTGGGCAGAGGCAAGCATGAAGTGCTGTAAAATGTCCTGGTAGCCGGCTGTGCTGACTTTGGTCTTGATAAAACACAGTGGACCTACACCAGCAGATGACATGGCCCCCCAAACCATCACTGATTGTGGAGCCTTCACACTAGACCTCAAGCAGCTTGGATTGTGGACTCTCCACTCTTCCTCCAGACTCTGGGACCTTGATTTCCAAATGAAAATTGGAACTCTAGGACCTTGTGGAGTGTGTCAATGACTGCCTTCTGGACATCTGTCAAGTCAGCAGTCTTCCTCATGATTGTGGAGCATACTGAAACAGTATTGAAGAACTGGAATCAATTAACTTTTTGAAGATATTCTAATTTAGTGAGATGCACCTGTATATACTATGATGGTCCCACTGCCCCACATACATATAGTATAATGGCCCCACTACTCCATATGTAGTATGATGGACCCACTACTCCAGATATATAGTAGGATGGCTCCACTGCCCAATCATTTAAAAAAAAAAATAACGTTTATTCTCACTTAATCCTGATTCCCTACATCACGGCCTCTGTCTCCTCTTCCATGGCGGGACAGCAGAGCAGAGCGATGCAATGATGTCACCGAGCCACCTGCGTGAGTATGCTGACATCTCGTTAACCGCAGGCCTATGGCGATCTGTGGCATATGAAAGAGATAGTGATAGGGCAGGGAGCTTGTGTCTCACTACTTTATCATGCGACGCCTCTGCATAAGAGACATTAGGGCTACATTAGCTACGTCACAGAAGACACTGGAGCTGGAGTATATAGAATAGGAGACACTGGGGCTGGCGTATATTCATCACAGGATACATTGGGGCTAGAGCATATACATCACAGAAGAAGCTGGAGTATATAGAATAGGAGACACTGGGGCTGGAGTATATAGAATAGGAGACACTGGGGCTGGCGTATATTCATCACAGGATACATTGGGGCTAGAGCATATACATCACAGAAGAAGCTGGAGTATATAGAATAGGAGACACTGGGGCTGGAGTATATAGAATAGGAGACACTGGGGCTGGCGTATATTCATCACAGGATACATTGGGGCTAGAGCATATACATCACAGAAGAAGCTGGAGTATATAGAATAGGAGACACTGGGGCTGGAGTACATAGAATAGGAGACACTGGGGCTGGCGCATATACAGTTCTGCTCAAAAGTTTACATACCCCGGCAGAATTTTTCCTTTCTTGGCCTTGTTTCAGAGAAAATGAATGATAACAAAAACACTTTTTCTCCACTCATGGTTATTGGTTGGGGGAAGCCATTTACTGTCACATTTCTGTGTTTTCTCTTTTTAAATCTTAATGACAACTAGTGATGAGCGAGCATGCTCGCTACTGCTCGGTGCTCGCCCGAGTATCTCACTGCTCGAGATGCTCTGCGCTCACCGAGTATTTCCGGGTTGGTCGGGCGGGAAGTCGGGTCCCCTCCCTGCATGTTTGGCGCTCTTTACAGAGCCAATGAACATACAGTGATTGCCTGCCATGCACTGTAATGCCATAGCCATGTTGGTTGTGGGCATTACAGTGATTGGCTGGCTGCACAGCGTCATCAGGTCTATATCTGACCTGGCACCGCCATGCTCATCACAGTCACTCTGGATCAGACAGTGTAGGGAGAGCTGCTGCTGCGTTAGGGAGAGATTTGATCGTGCATTAGGTAGTGTAGTGAGAAAAACCGCACATTACACATATCTATCTCAACAAAAAGTCCTTCTGAGGACTAATCCATCTGCAGAGATATCAGGCAGGCAGTGTATATAGGCAGGCAGGCAGGGTATATAGCAGACTGCAGTGCATATAGCACAAGAGGCTCCATTCCAATTCTGCCTTCTGCTGCTGTTAGATATTTCTATACAAAGGCCCAGGTCTCAGGGGCGAGGAATACTTTTCTTTGGATCTTAATCCTCATTATTTGCTTATAAAGCAATCCAGAGAACACAGTTTTTCTGCGCCATTTGCTTGTTGGCACTGCAGAATACAGCCAGGTCCTTTCCATATTAGAGCGCTAGAAATCCAGCTATTTAAAACTGTGTTTTCTCCGTCACACGGATCACATATACGTTGTCAGAAAATACTGCCATTTCTGGCCTCCATTTTTTCAGTGTGTCAGTGAAGCAATTCACAGCAGTTTGCTGTTCACACTACTTACCTACAGGCCAGGTATTTAAAACTCTGTTTTCTCCATCACACCGATCACATATAACTTCGCTTCAAACTCAGTCATTTGTAGTGAGCGTGGAAGATACTATCCTCCATTTAAAATGGGCAAGGCACGTGGCAAGGGACGGGGAACTGGACGTGATGGTAATGGTGCATGCAGAGGCCGAGGACAAGGCCGTGGGCAAGCCGAAATTGTGCCACAGCAAACACCCACATCTTCTCGCCTGACCTTCCTGTCCCAATTTCTAGGGGACCGCAGCACACCACTATTGAACCCAGATCAGTGTCAAAAGGTTGTTGGTTGGATAGCGGATAATGCTTCCAGTCACTTAGCCACCACCACCACCACCCTGTCTTCTACACGGTCAAGTCTCAGTAGCCATGAGTCTGGACCTCATATTCCTCACCCTGATCCTCCTTCCTCCCACCATGCTGAGTACCCAGAGACAACTGATCCCACACTTGGACAATCTGAAGAGCTGTTCACTTTTCCATTTATAGATTCGGGCCTCTCGCCCGGTCCACTTGAAGCGGGGCAAGAGGAGATCACGTGTAGCGATGCCCAAATATTTGAGCAGCCACGGTCACATGAAGGCGACGGTGGGAAACTGTCACAAGAGGTGGACGATGATTAGACACAATTGGCAGAAAGTCAGGAATAGTACCAGGGTGCAGAAGTGGGTGACTAGGTGGTGGATGATATAGTAACTGACCCAACCTGGCAGGAGGACATGCAGAGCAAGGACAGCAGCACACAGGGGGAGGGAGGCAGAGCACCCCAACAGGCAGGAAGAAGCAGTGTGGTGGCCGCAGACAGAAGGCAGGCTACCGTTTCCCGTAACACCAACACGAAGGAAGTTGCCACTACAACTGTTAGGTCTTCCCGAGTCTGGTTGTTTTTTAAAGACTCTGCCGATAACTCCAAAAAGGCCATTTGCATCACGAGCCAGACCAGCATCAGCAGGGGTGGCAAAACGACCAGCCTGACCACCACCAGCATGATCAGGCACATGGCAGCAAATCACTCGACTTTGTGGGCCGAACACCAGGGTCCAGGAACAGTGTCTACAGGTGGCACCATTGCTTCTTCTGCTGTTGTGCATGCAAGTCAATCCCCTGTCCATAGTGCATGCAAAGATGCCTCCTGCCCTGCACCTGTCATTGCACACTCTCAAGTAGCAGCATCAGGAAGCACGTCCATGTCCTTCTCCCAGCACAGCGTTCAGTTGTTCATACTCCAGTCCTTGGAATGCAAGCGCAAATATGCAGCCAACGTCCCACAGGCCACACTACTAAATTCTCACAATTCACGACTGCTTGGCTCGAAATGTTGCCTTTTAGGCTTGTGGAGACAGAAGCATTCCGCAACCTGATGGCGGCGGCCGTCCCTCGGTACTCTGTCCCCAGCCGCCACTATTTCTCCCAGTGTGCCGTCCCCACATTACACAAGCACGTGTCCCAAAACATTAGCCGTGCCCTCAACAACGCAGTTACCGGTAAAGTCCACCTAACCACGGACACGTGGACAAGTGCTTGTGGGCAGGGACGGTACATCTCGCTGATGGCACACTGGGTTAACATAGTGGAAGCCGGGACCCAGTCGGACCTTGGGACGGAACACGTCCTCCCGACGCCAAAGATTGCAGGCCCTAGGTCAATCAGGGTTGTCCCCACGGTCTACAGCTCCTGAACCTCATGCTCCTCAGCCTCCTCCTCCTCCTCGGCCTCTATCTCCGAAATGACCACATCAGTCACAAGCTGGAAGCACTGCAGCACTGCCTCGGCCAAGCGGCAACAGGCTGTGCTGAAGCTAATATGCTTAGGTGAAAAAACACACAATGCTGAAGAGTTATGGCCAGCTCTGAAAGAGCAGGCAGATCTGTGGCTCAAACCGCTGAACCTACAGCCAGGCATGGTCGTGTGTGACAATGGCCGGAACCTGGTGGCGGCTCTGAGGCGAGGCGAGCTCACACACGTACCATGCCTGGCCCATGTGCTTAACCTCGTGGTTCAGCGGTTACTCAAATCCTACCCGGAGCTGCCGGATCTGCTTGTTAAAGTATGCCGCCTGTGTGCCCATTTTAGAAAGTCAGCTACAGCTTCCGCCGCCCTTGCAGTGTTTCAGCAGCGTTTGCAGCTTCTGGCTCACAGACTGGTGTGTGATGTCACCACACGTTGGAACTCTACATTGCAGATGTTGGGAAGGATTTGTGAGCAGAAGAGGGCAGTTGTTGAGTACCAGCATCAAAAAGGCTATCGGTATTCAGTTCAGACTCCACACATAAGACCTCAGTAGTGGACGTGGATGTCAGACATATGTACCATCCTCCAAAACTTTGCGGACTCCACCAAGATGGTGAGCGGCGATGACGCCATAATTAGCGTCACCATCCCGCTTCTCTGTCTTCTGAAAAGCTCTTTGCTCACAATCAAAGATGATGCATTGCAGGCTCAGCACGATAAGATGGAGCAATTAACCATACAGGGTGATTACACACAGCCAAGCCTCATCTCATCCCAACGTGGATTGGGTGACAATGAGGAAGAGGAGGAGGAGGAAGGACAGGAACTAGTTTCATGCACTATAGACGGTGCTATCTGCACAGCTGTCATACCGTCTGTTCAGCGTGGATGGCCAGAGGACAGAGAGGAGGAGGAGGAGAGCATGGTCAGTCATCCTCTTGGTGAGGACACGGAAGTCTTGCCTGTTAGTAGTCTGGCACGCATGGCTGAGTTTATGTTATGCTGCCTTTCCCATGACCCTCGCATTCTCAAAATTTTAGGTCATTACTGGTTGGTGACACTTCTAGACCCACTCTACAAGGAGAACTTTATATCTCTTATTCCTGAGGCGGACAGGTGTACAAAAATGAGGCAGTACCAGAAGGCCCTTGTTGCGGAACTATTAAAAAAATTCCCATCTAAAAACGCTGGAGGCAGAGGGCACACTTCGTTCGACAACCAAGGCCCCCACTCTGTCACTTCTTCTCTCTGACTGAACACTGTTCTAAGATGGTGCCCTCTAGAACATGAGCCCAGGTGACCAGCAAACAATGGGCTCCTATCTACGCTCAGGAACCAACCCCTATCTGCTCCTACATCACTGGGTATTCCTACCCCCTCCCCACTCCAGCCAGGGACATGGTCTGTCGTGCCTGCATTTCTGTCTAATGGGAGCACCGTTGAGCTGTCCCTCGGAAATGGGGTGAGTGTGCTGTATGCAGCTAACTGAACCCTGGTCCATACTCCATCCTTACCCGGGAGTGGAATATCACACCTCTGGCAGAGGTGCAATACCCCTGTAGCGGCCGAGCCCTCGGGGCGCTACATTTTTATGATGCCCGAAAAAAAAAATTTTTATACAGTATGTTCATGTATACCCCCCAGGAGTAAATGTTTGTCAGCCCATACACTTAGTGCATGGCATTACAAGTATAGGAGGCCCGCTCCTTTCTAATGGTAAAAAAAATTTATGATGCGCTCCTCCACGTCTCTTCCAAGGGCCATTGAAGTGCCTCCAAATTTTTGGCAGCCCTTGCAGTCACTGCATAGTCCAACACTATGGGAGACTCTCTCCTTTCTAATGGGAATTTGTCATTACTGTGGCCTGGTCTATGTGTCTTTAAATTCTTAGTGGGTTTTTCCTAAACTTGGTCAGCCGTTGGACTCACTGCATACCCTATAACTGTATAGCAGACCCTCTCCTTTCTAATGGGAACATGTCATATCTTGTTACTGTGGCCCTGCTCTGTGTGTCTTTAAATTCTTAGTGGGGATTTTCCTAAAATCTGTCAGCCGTTGGACTCACTGCATACCCTATAACAGTATAGCCGACCCTAGAATTTCTAATGGGAATTTGTCGTTACTGTGACCCTGCTCTATGTGTCTTTAAATTCTTAGTCGTTTTTTTCCTAAAATTGGTCAGCCGTTGGACTCACTGCATACCCTATAACTGTATAGCAGATCCTGTCCTTTCTAATGGGAGCATGTCGTACCTTGTTACTGTGGCCCTGCTCTGTGTGTCTTTAAATTCTTATTGAGGTTTTTCATTAAAATTTGTCAGCCGTTGGATTCACTGCATACCCTATAACTGTATAGCAGACCCTCTACTTTCTAATGGGAACATGTCGTACCTTGTTACTGTGGCCCTGCTCTGTGTGTCCTTAAATTCTTAGTGGGGTTTTTCCTAAAATTTGTCAGCCGTTGGATTCACTGCATACCATATAACTGTATAGCAGACCCTCTCCTTTCTAACGGGAACATGTCGTACCTTGTTACTGTGGCCATGCTCTTTGTGTCTTTAAATTGTTAGTGTTTTTTTTCAAAAATTTTGGCCACCCTTGCAGTCACAGCATGGGCATTACCACTATAGAAGACCCGCTCCTTTATAATGGGAACATTTTTTTTACTGAGACCCTCCTCTATGTCTCTTCAAAGGGGTATTAGGTTGCGTCCAAATTTTTGACAACCCTTGCAGTCACTGGATGCGCAATAACAGTATAGGAAACCCACTTGTTAATAATGGGAACAACAAAGCATAGCCCTCTGATGGCTCTCTAACAATAGCTAGGGCCGACTGCTGGCCTTTTAAGAATAGTAAGGGCCGTCTGATGTCCCTATAAAAATAGGCTTTATGACTTTCAGAGTCCCTCCATCATAAATAAAACAGGATGTGTCTGATGACACAACATTGCCAGATGAGGTTGTAAAATGTTAAAGTGACATTTCCCGGTGAATGCATTTTTCATAAAAAATAACATAAAAAAGCATAACAATAGGATCTTTCTTTAGTATAAAAAACAGCATCACCAATTTAACCTCAATGTAATCACATTGTTCAGCTCATGTACCTCCTCCTCCATCTCCGAAATGACCACATCAGTCACAAGCTGACAGCACTGCAGCACTGCCTTGGCCAAACAGCAACAGGCTGTGCTGAAGATAACATGCTTAATGCTTAATTGACAAACCGCCCAGCGCTGCATAGTTGTTGAAAGCTGTAACACAGCAGCTTGATCTGTGGCTCTCACCGCTGAACATACAGCCAGGCATGGTCATGTGTTACAATGGGCGGAACCTGGTGACAGAGAAATGACAACCGGGGTAGATAAGGTTTCCTCTATGCCAGTCCTTTCACAGAGCTAAAGAATATGGCTGTGGTGAAATACAACTCCCACTGAGAAGCTGTTTCAGATTGAAAAACATTGTGCCCACCAGAGGATTTGTTTCTGAGAGCTAACCTTTCTCACCCGCTCAAGAGCCCCATAGCAGCTGCAAAGTTAGCGCTATCATGAACTCTCCTGAGGTAGAAGCCAAGGCACACCAGAGAATTCTCTGGTGGGACTGTCCAACCCTGCTGAGAAGCAGTCCTGGCTAAGAAAAGTGTGTGGGAAGATTCCAGGACACTCTATTTTTACTGAGGAGGAAACACATGCAAACATGGGGAGAACATACAAATTTCTTGCAGATGTTGTCCTTGCTGGGATTTGAACCCAGGATCCCAGTGCTGCAAGACTTCAGTGCTAACCACTGATCCAATGTGCTGCCGTTCACCCTCTAATATCTAACAGGCTGGAGAAACTTGAACCTACTGCCACTCTATCATCAGCTCCTTTGTGAGAAAATTTATTTGGGCAGCCACTCAGTCTACCAAATAAAATTCCAGAGAAGGAAATTGAGGATGGCTTCGCTACTGGTACTGGGGGCAGTGCTAATACCATGGTGTTGTACCATAGTTTGCTGGAAATATTCCAGGCTGGTAGGAGGCAAGAAAATTCCCACAGAAAAGTACCAGCAGTAATGTTCAGACCACATTTCAAGTGCAAGCAGCTTTAGAGGACTTCCTGGGAGAAATGACACGCAGGGTAGATACGGTTTCCCTCTATGCCAGTCCTTTCACTGAGCTAAATACAACTCTTATCAAAAAAAGTTGTGGACTGGCTCCGTACCGTCCCTGGCCACATTCACCTGTCCACGTGTTTGTGGTTAGGCAGTCCTTCTTAGTAAGTGCACTGGGTAGGGCATGGGTACTGTTGTGGGACCCGTGCTTGTGGAAGGCGAAGGCGATACCGGGAAAAATACTGGCGGCTGGGGACCGAGTATGGACACCCGGCCGCCGCCTGCATGAGGTTGTGAAAAGCTTCCATCTCCACAAGCTTAAAAGGCCATATTTCAAGTGCAAAGAGCTGCCCAGAAATCTGTCAGTTTAGTGTTGCGGTCTGTGGGTGGGTGGGTGGCTGGCTGCATACTTGCAATTGCATTCCAAGTAAAAGAAAACTAAGCAGATGATGGCCTCTATCATCATCATGGCCTCACCTCGGCACTATGAACTCTCCTGAAGGAGAAGCCAGGGCCCGCCGGAGGAGTCTCCGGTTCTCTGGTGGGCCCGTCCAACCCTGCCGAAAAGCAGCCCTGGCTAAGAAAAGTGTGGGGGAAGGTTCCCGGACACTCTATGGCTGCTTTTTTAATGCGGATCGGCCATGCTTATGCATGTTATTTCTCAAAACGCATTACGGATCAGGCCATTTTCCAACTCTGTATTCAAGAAATTAAATGCGCAAAGAAAGATGTGTGTGTGTCAAAGCACCATTGACAAGTGCAAGTTGATGTTGGATGGGCTGCCATTGCTTCTGCAACAAGCTCATTTACAGGATTTTCTGGGAGAAATGACACGCAGGGTAGATACGGTTTCCCTCTATGCCAGTCCTTTCACCGAGCTAAATACAACTCTTAGCAAAAAAAGTTGTGGACTGCCTCCGTACCGTCCCTGGCCACATTCACCTGTCCACGTGTTTGTGGTTAGGCGGTCCTTCCCAGTAAGTGCACTGGGGCGGGCACGGGTAATGTTATGGGACCCGTGATTGTGGAAGGCGGAGGCGATACCGGGAAATATAGTGGCGGCTGGGGACCGAGTATGGACACCCGGCCACCGCTGGCATGAGGTTATGAAAAGCTTCCGCCTCCACGAGCCTAAAAGGCCACATTTCAAGTGCAAGCAGCTGTCAAAAATTTGGCAGTATAGTATTGCAGCCTGTGGGTGGGTGGCTGCCGGCATTCTTGTGCTTGCATTCCAAGGAATGGGGTAGGGACAACTGAACACTGCAGTGGGACAAGGACGTGGACGGTGATTGTTTCAAGTCTGCAACGACAGGTGCATGGCGGGAGGCATCTTCGCATGTGCTAAGGATCACTTATGATGGGCACACATTTAGGCAGTGACCTGGGAGTCAGAGATGTTTCCAGAGGTCTTCCCCTTGCTGCTCCCATGTCTTTTCAGCACTGTATGCATGTGTCTGATGATGTGTCACACACCACATGGCCAGATAAGGTTGTAAAATGTTAAAATGACATTTCCTGGTGAATGCATTTGTCTTGGTTGAAAGCAATGCAAAAGTGCAAAAACGTGTCAAAAATGCTACGTGTGTAGGAGTATTTTTGTTTTTGTTTATTTATTTTGCCTTATATACAAGTCATCACCCTGGAAAGGATGTTCCTTACGCCGTAAAAGTGGCGTAATACTCTGACGACGTTGTTGACAGCAGTGTTCTGGGAGTCAGAGATGCTTCCAGGGGTCTTCCCCATGTTGTTCCCATGTCATTTGAGCACAGTTCCCATCGATTTGGGTAATTTTTAGGCCCTCTGCAGACCGCCGTGGGGAGCCACCTGAAAAATGCTCAAGTTTCCCCTAGACTTATATTGGGCTCATTGCTCGGGTTGAGCACCCGAGTATTTCAATTTGCTCGACCCGAGCAACGAGTACTCGAGCATTTTAGTGCTCGCTCATCACTAATGACAACCAAAAACATCCAAATAATCCTGATCAAAAAGTTCACATACCCTGGTGATTTTGGCCTGATAACATGCACAGAATTTGACACAAATGGGTTTGAATGGCTACTAAAGGTAACATCCTCACCTATGACCTGCTTGCTTGTAATCAGTGTGTGTGCATAAAGCTGAGTGAGTTTCTGGGATCCAGCCACTGACTTTTCTGGATTTTGAGATGGGGAAAGCAAAAGAATTATCAATGGATCTACGGGAAAAGGTAGTTGAACTGTATAACACAGGAAAGGGAGGCAAAAAGAGTATAACACAGGAAAGGGATACAAAAAGATATCCCAGGAATTGATAATGCCAGTCTGCAGTGTTCAAACTGTGATTAACAAATGGAAAATCAGATGCTCTGTAAAAACCAAACCACAGTCAGGTAGACCAACAAAAATTTCAGCCACAACTGCCAAGAAAATTGTTCGGGATGCAAAGAAAAACCAACAAATAACATCAGCTGAGAACACACTTAGGGGTGTACTCACTTTTGTTGCCAGCGGTTTAGACATTAATGGCTGTGTGTTGAGTTATTTTGCAGGCACACCAAATTTACAGTTAAACAAGCTGTACACTGACTACTGTACATTGTATCAAAGTGTCGCATCTTCAGTGTTGTCCCATCAAAAATATATATATGTATTCCGGCCCATTTTTGGAGTTTTGTGTGAAATTATGTCCAATTTGCCTTTTTTTTCTCAGTTTTTTTGTGTTGTTCCAATAAACACAAAGGAAATAAACATGCGTGTAATAAAACATGTGTAATTTTCTGAAACAATTTCAAGGGTGCCAGCACTTTCCGCCATGACTGTATATGCAAGTAGAGTCCTTAACCCCTTTACAACCCAAAGTGGTTTGCACGTTAATGAGAAGGCCAATTTTTACAATTCTGACCACTGTCACTTTATGAGGTAATTACTCTGGAACGCTTCAACGGATCCCCCTGGTTCTGAGAATATTTTTTCATGACATATTGTACTTTATGATTGTGGTAGAATTTCTTCGATATCACTTGTCTTTATTTGTGAAAAAACAGATATTTGGCGAAAATGTTGAAAATTTTGCAATTTTCAAAATTTGAATTTTTATGCCCTTAAATCGGAGAGATATGTCACACAAAAAAAGTTAATAAATAACATTTCCCATATGTCTACTTTACATCAGCACAATTTTGGAACCCAAATTTATTTTTATTAGGGAGCTATAAGGGTTAAAATTGACCAGCGATTTCTCATTTTTCCAACAAAATTTACAAAACCATTTTATTAGGGACCGCATCACATTTGAAGTCACTTTGAGGGGTCTTTATGACTGAAAATACCCAAAAGTGACACCATTTTTAAAACTGCACCCCTCAGTGAATCGGGTCATCATGGCAACATCCGGGAAGCCGCGGCACACATTGCTGGAAACCGGCAGGAGAGGTGACTATCCCGATCACCTCCCCTTGCCCCCGCAATGCTGCGAACGACTTCGATCGCAGCATTGCGGGGGTTAATGTGCGGGACCTCTCCCAGCACATAGCACCGGGTGTCAGCTGTGACAATCAGTTGACACCCGGCGGCGATCACGCCCACACAGCCTGTGTGCGGGCGCGATCGCAAAGATGTACTAATACGTATCAGGCTCTTAAGTCCCAGGGCGCAGATACGTATCAGTACGTCTTGGGCTTTAACCCCTTGTAACGGGTCCGGGAGGCGGAACCTCTGAGCTACTATACAAGGGGGCGGCCCTTGTAAGGGAGCGGGTGGCAGTCTCTGGGTGAACGGACAGGGAGTTACGGCAAGTGATCAGGGCAGTCTCTGGGTAAGGGGTAGGTACGACCTGTGATGGCAGAGCCTCCGGGTAGGCTAGCAGGCAGATGGTAGATGTGTGCTCCCAGGTGAGCAAGCGAGAGTCTCTGGAATAGCAGGAGGTCACGGCACGTGACGGCGGAACCTCCGGGCTGGCAGGCAGGTAGGTAACGGAGAAGCGCTCCCAGGTGAGCGGGCAAGAGTCTCTGGAATAGCTGGTGGTCACCGCACGTGACAACGGGACCTCCGGGCTGGCAAGCAGGCAGGTAACGGAGATGCGCTCCCAGGTGAGCGGGCAAGAGTCTCTGAGATAGCTGGTGGTCACAGCACGTGACAACGGAGCCTCCGGGCTGGCAAGCAGGCAGATAACGGAGAAGCGCTCCCAGGTGAGCGGGCAAGCTGGTCCATAGACAGACTGACCGGAGTAGTAAGGCAGACCGTCGGACCTCAGGCAAGCAGGCAGGTAGCTGATATGCGCTCCCAGGTGAGCGGGCAGGCTGGTCCTTTAGACAGACTGACAGGAGTAGTAAGGCAGACCGTCGGACCTCAGACTGGCAGACAGGTAACAAGTATTCAGGCAGGAATCAGGCAGGTAACTGGCAGGTAACTAGCAGGAAACTGGCAGGAAACTGGCAGGTAACTGGCAACGGGGCCTGAGGGCTGAAGCACAGGTGAGACACAGGTGCAAACAACATTGCTCGGGCACCTCCATTTTGGAGGAGGTGCCTTATATATGATGAAGTCCTCCGGCCATTGGCCGGGGACTCTTTAGGGCGGCGCGCGCGGCCCCTTTAAGAGGAGGGAAGCGCGCGCGCGCGCGCCCTAAGCACAGGGGCCGGGAAGGAGCGCGCGCTGAGAGCAGAGCAGGAGGAGGACGCCGGGACGGAGCGCGCGCTGACAGCAGAGCAGGAGGAGGACGCCGGGACGGAGCGCGCGCTGACAGCAGAGCGGGGAGAGGACGCCGGGACAGAGCGCGCGCTGACAGCAGAGCGGTGAGGGGAGCAGCGTCCCTGCCTAGCAGAGGGCAGGGACGCCAGCGCTACAGTACCCCCCCCTTTAGGCCCCCCCTTTTTTAGGCCAGACAGAAATTTAGCTAGGATGAGAGGGGCATGGATATTCTCCCGGGGCTCCCACGTTCTCTCCTCAGGACCAAACCCCCTCCAATCTACCAAGAAAAAGGTCTTTCCTCTTACCCTTTTGGTGGCAAGAATGTTCTCTACCTCAAATTCGTCCTCAGCAGAAACCGGAGCAAGAGGCGTACCTGTAGACTTAGAAAAAGAGTTAAGTACCACAGGTTTGAGGAGAGATACATGGAAAGAGTTAGGGATCCGTAAGTTGGCCGGGAGTTTCAATTTATAGGCCACCGGGTTGATCTGACTGATAACCTCCAGTGGGCCGATGAACCGAGGCCCCAACTTATAGGAAGGGATCTTGAGCCGGACATATTTGGACAAGAGCCAGACTTTATCCCCAGGACGGAATTGAGGAGGATCCAGACGTCCTTTGTCAGCGTGCCTTTTCATACGCTCGGATGACAGAAGGAGTGCGGACCGGGTACTCTCCCATATGGAGGAAGACTCGCTCTCGTGATTGTTGTACGAGAATTCGGCCCATGGCAGGAGATCCACCCAGTCAGAATGGTGAGCATTAACGAAGTGCCGGAGGTAACTGGTCAGGTTCTGATTGATCCGCTCCACTTGACCATTAGACTGTGGGTGGTAAGCGGAGGAGAAGTCCAGAGTGACGTCTAGCAATTTACAAGTGGCTCTCCAGAAACGAGAAGTGAACTGTACTCCTCGATCCGACACGATGTGACGGGGCAGGCCATGAAGACGGAAGATGTGGCGGATAAAGACTCTAGCCAGCTCGGGTGCAGACGGAAGACCTGGCAGGGGAATGAAGTGAGCCATCTTGGAAAAGCGGTCAGCGACCACCCAAATGACCGTACAACCGGCAGAGACGGGCAGATCAGTTACGAAGTCCATCGCTATATGCTGCCAGGGGGCAGCAGGTGCTGGCAGAGGAAGAAGGCGGCCGGCCGACAGGTGTCTCGGAACCTTGTTGCGGGCGCAGGACACACAGGCAGAAACAAAGTCCATAACATCCTTGTGCAGGTTAGGCCACCAGTAGTGCCGGGTAATAAGCTGGAGGGTCTTTTTCTGACCGGCGTGGCCAGCTAGTTTAGACGAATGACCCCAGTGTAGGATCCTCTCTCGATCAGGTACCGATACGAACGTCTTACCAGGAGGGAGACAATTTAGACTCACGGGGGCCACCTGCATTACTCTGGCGGGATCGATGGGGCAGTCACATGGTCTATGAAGTGGTAATGTCTCTGCCTCCTCCATATCAAAGACATCAGCACAAGACCAATAAGGAATCGGAAGTCCAGGTAGATTAGCTGGGATAGGAGAGGGACGGACGGAATGGACGGGAACCAGACAGGTTTTATGACAGTCTTGTCCCCAGCGAAGGACTTCTCCGGTTTGCCAGTCAAGCACGGGTGCATGTCTCTGGAGCCAAGGCAGACCTAGCAAGAGGGCGTGAGAGAGTCCAGGCAGAACGTGAAGGGAGATACTCTCTGAATGCAGCATACCCACTTGCAGAGTAATGGATTCGGTGATGAATTGGATGGGACGAGATAAGAGGCCCCCATCCACGGCAACAACAGACAAGGGTACAGCCAGAGGTTTGGTGGGGATGCGGTATTTCTCCACCAGGGACAGTGAAATAAGATTTCCGGCTGCTCCAGAGTCAAGTTGGGCTAGTTCGGAATAACGATTCTCCCCGCAGATGATTGAGACAGACAGCAGCAGGGATGGAGAGGATTTATTTTTGTCTAGATCAAGTCCTCTGAGCGAACCTAGACACAGGCGTTCTCCCGACCTCTCCGGGCAGGCACGGATCCGATGCTCCTTACTGCCACAGTAGAAGCAGCTCCCCTCGGCACGGCGAAAGTCCTGACGGGATTTGAC
Organism: Phyllobates terribilis; assembly: GCF_046119375.1. Lineage (NCBI taxonomy): Eukaryota > Metazoa > Chordata > Amphibia > Anura > Dendrobatidae > Phyllobates > Phyllobates terribilis. The sequence goes on along the minus strand of NW_027363005.1, from coordinate 251,155 downwards.
CATCTTGGTCTGGTCGACCTGCATAGGCTCAGGAGAGTGTACCTGGGGAGAAACAGAAGGAGTGACGGGTTTCAGAAAAGTAGGAACCAGACGTGGAAGCCCCTTTTCACGGGTGACCTCTTTGGCACGTTCCTGGAACCGTAGGTCAATCCGGGTGGCAAGAGTTATTAGGTCATCGAGAGTGGTAGGAATGTCCCGACCAGCAAGTTCATCTTTAATACGGCCGGACAGACCCTCCCAGAAGACGGATACCAGAGCTTCGTTATCCCAGGCCAGCTCCGAGGCAAGGGTACGGAACCGTATGGCATATTGACCCACGGTGAGGCTTCCCTGACGGAGGCGTAGCAGAGATGATGCGGATGAGGTCCTCCGTCCGGGTTCGTCGAAGGCTTTCCGGAAAGCCGTGAGAAAGGCAGGCAAGTCGGACACCAGGGGGTCTCCTCTCTCCCATAGAGGATTTAGCCAGGCCAGAGCCTCCCCGGTGAGATGGGACATGATGAATGCAATTTTGGCTCGGTCGGAGTTAAACTGGTGGGACAATAGTTCAAAATGCAGGGTGCACTGATTTATGAAGCCCCGAGCCAGGACGGAGTCGCCTCCGAAGCGAGGAGGTGCAGAGAGCCGGGGTCCGGAAAAGGATACCATGGTACTGGCCGTAGTTGCAGGTGGTGTTGTCAGAGTATCCAGGCGAGTATTGACATTCCGTAGGTGACCCAGGATGGACTCCTGTTGGGACCTTTGACGGGACAGTTCATGACACAGGTCCGTGAGCGAGGGAGCTTGGGTGCCACCGGGTTCCATGGCCCGAGCAAACTGTAACGGGTCCGGGAGGCGGAACCTCTGAGCTACTATACAAGGGGGCGGCCCTTGTAAGGGAGCGGGTGGCAGTCTCTGGGTGAACGGACAGGGAGTTACGGCAAGTGATCAGGGCAGTCTCTGGGTAAGGGGTAGGTACGACCTGTGATGGCAGAGCCTCCGGGTAGGCTAGCAGGCAGATGGTAGATGTGTGCTCCCAGGTGAGCAAGCGAGAGTCTCTGGAATAGCAGGAGGTCACGGCACGTGACGGCGGAACCTCCGGGCTGGCAGGCAGGTAGGTAACGGAGAAGCGCTCCCAGGTGAGCGGGCAAGAGTCTCTGGAATAGCTGGTGGTCACCGCACGTGACAACGGGACCTCCGGGCTGGCAAGCAGGCAGGTAACGGAGATGCGCTCCCAGGTGAGCGGGCAAGAGTCTCTGAGATAGCTGGTGGTCACAGCACGTGACAACGGAGCCTCCGGGCTGGCAAGCAGGCAGATAACGGAGAAGCGCTCCCAGGTGAGCGGGCAAGCTGGTCCATAGACAGACTGACCGGAGTAGTAAGGCAGACCGTCGGACCTCAGGCAAGCAGGCAGGTAGCTGATATGCGCTCCCAGGTGAGCGGGCAGGCTGGTCCTTTAGACAGACTGACAGGAGTAGTAAGGCAGACCGTCGGACCTCAGACTGGCAGACAGGTAACAAGTATTCAGGCAGGAATCAGGCAGGTAACTGGCAGGTAACTAGCAGGAAACTGGCAGGAAACTGGCAGGTAACTGGCAACGGGGCCTGAGGGCTGAAGCACAGGTGAGACACAGGTGCAAACAACATTGCTCGGGCACCTCCATTTTGGAGGAGGTGCCTTATATATGATGAAGTCCTCCGGCCATTGGCCGGGGACTCTTTAGGGCGGCGCGCGCGGCCCCTTTAAGAGGAGGGAAGCGCGCGCGCGCGCGCCCTAAGCACAGGGGCCGGGAAGGAGCGCGCGCTGAGAGCAGAGCAGGAGGAGGACGCCGGGACGGAGCGCGCGCTGACAGCAGAGCAGGAGGAGGACGCCGGGACGGAGCGCGCGCTGACAGCAGAGCGGGGAGAGGACGCCGGGACATAGCGCGCGCTGACAGCAGAGCGGTGAGGGGAGCAGCGTCCCTGCCTAGCAGAGGGCAGGGACGCCAGCGCTACAGTACCCCCCCCTTTAGGCCCCCCCTTTTTTAGGCCAGACAGAAATTTAGCTAGGATGAGAGGGGCATGGATATTCTCCCGGGGCTCCCACGTTCTCTCCTCAGGACCAAACCCCCTCCAATCTACCAAGAAAAAGGTCTTTCCTCTTACCCTTTTGGTGGCAAGAATGTTCTCTACCTCAAATTCGTCCTCAGCAGAAACCGGAGCAAGAGGCGTACCTGTAGACTTAGAAAAAGAGTTAAGTACCACAGGTTTGAGGAGAGATACATGGAAAGAGTTAGGGATCCGTAAGTTGGCCGGGAGTTTCAATTTATAGGCCACCGGGTTGATCTGACTGATAACCTCCAGTGGGCCGATGAACCGAGGCCCCAACTTATAGGAAGGGATCTTGAGCCGGACATATTTGGACAAGAGCCAGACTTTATCCCCAGGACGGAATTGAGGAGGATCCAGACGTCCTTTGTCAGCGTGCCTTTTCATACGCTCGGATGACAGAAGGAGTGCGGACCGGGTACTCTCCCATATGGAGGAAGACTCGCTCTCGTGATTGTTGTACGAGAATTCGGCCCATGGCAGGAGATCCACCCAGTCAGAATGGTGAGCATTAACGAAGTGCCGGAGGTAACTGGTCAGGTTCTGATTGATCCGCTCCACTTGACCATTAGACTGTGGGTGGTAAGCGGAGGAGAAGTCCAGAGTGACGTCTAGCAATTTACAAGTGGCTCTCCAGAAACGAGAAGTGAACTGTACTCCTCGATCCGACACGATGTGACGGGGCAGGCCATGAAGACGGAAGATGTGGCGGATAAAGACTCTAGCCAGCTCGGGTGCAGACGGAAGACCTGGCAGGGGAATGAAGTGAGCCATCTTGGAAAAGCGGTCAGCGACCACCCAAATGACCGTACAACCGGCAGAGACGGGCAGATCAGTTACGAAGTCCATCGCTATATGCTGCCAGGGGGCAGCAGGTGCTGGCAGAGGAAGAAGGCGGCCGGCCGACAGGTGTCTCGGAACCTTGTTGCGGGCGCAGGACACACAGGCAGAAACAAAGTCCATAACATCCTTGTGCAGGTTAGGCCACCAGTAGTGCCGGGTAATAAGCTGGAGGGTCTTTTTCTGACCGGCGTGGCCAGCTAGTTTAGACGAATGACCCCAGTGTAGGATCCTCTCTCGATCAGGTACCGATACGAACGTCTTACCAGGAGGGAGACAATTTAGACTCACGGGGGCCACCTGCATTACTCTGGCGGGATCGATGGGGCAGTCACATGGTCTATGAAGTGGTAATGTCTCTGCCTCCTCCATATCAAAGACATCAGCACAAGACCAATAAGGAATCGGAAGTCCAGGTAGATTAGCTGGGATAGGAGAGGGACGGACGGAATGGACGGGAACCAGACAGGTTTTATGACAGTCTTGTCCCCAGCGAAGGACTTCTCCGGTTTGCCAGTCAAGCACGGGTGCATGTCTCTGGAGCCAAGGCAGACCTAGCAAGAGGGCGTGAGAGAGTCCAGGCAGAACGTGAAGGGAGATACTCTCTGAATGCAGCATACCCACTTGCAGAGTAATGGATTCGGTGATGAATTGGATGGGACGAGATAAGAGGCCCCCATCCACGGCAACAACAGACAAGGGTACAGCCAGAGGTTTGGTGGGGATGCGGTATTTCTCCACCAGGGACAGTGAAATAAGATTTCCGGCTGCTCCAGAGTCAAGTTGGGCTAGTTCGGAATAACGATTCTCCCCGCAGATGATTGAGACAGACAGCAGCAGGGATGGAGAGGATTTATTTTTGTCTAGATCAAGTCCTCTGAGCGAACCTAGACACAGGCGTTCTCCCGACCTCTCCGGGCAGGCACGGATCCGATGCTCCTTACTGCCACAGTAGAAGCAGCTCCCCTCGGCACGGCGAAAGTCCTGACGGGATTTGACCATCTTGGTCTGGTCGACCTGCATAGGCTCAGGAGAGTGTACCTGGGGAGAAACGGAAGGAGTGACGGGTTTCAGAAAAGTAGGAACCAGACGTGGAAGCCCCTTTTCACGGGTGACCTCTTTGGCACGTTCCTGGAACCGTAGGTCAATCCGGGTGGCAAGAGTTATTAGGTCATCGAGAGTGGTAGGAATGTCCCGACCAGCAAGTTCATCTTTAATACGGCCGGACAGACCCTCCCAGAAGACGGATACCAGAGCTTCGTTATCCCAGGCCAGCTCCGAGGCAAGGGTACGGAACCGTATGGCATATTGACCCACGGTGAGGCTTCCCTGACGGAGGCGTAGCAGAGATGATGCGGATGAGGTCCTCCGTCCGGGTTCGTCGAAGGCTTTCCGGAAAGCCGTGAGAAAGGCAGGCAAGTCGGACACCAGGGGGTCTCCTCTCTCCCATAGAGGATTTAGCCAGGCCAGAGCCTCCCCGGTGAGATGGGACATGATGAATGCAATTTTGGCTCGGTCGGAGTTAAACTGGTGGGACAATAGTTCAAAATGCAGGGTGCACTGATTTATGAAGCCCCGAGCCAGGACGGAGTCGCCTCCGAAGCGAGGAGGTGCAGAGAGCCGGGGTCCGGAAAAGGATACCATGGTACTGGCCGTAGTTGCAGGTGGTGTTGTCAGAGTATCCAGGCGAGTATTGACATTCCGTAGGTGACCCAGGATGGACTCCTGTTGGGACCTTTGACGGGACAGTTCATGACACAGGTCCGTGAGCGAGGGAGCTTGGGTGCCACCGGGTTCCATGGCCCGAGCAAACTGTAACGGGTCCGGGAGGCGGAACCTCTGAGCTACTATACAAGGGGGCGGCCCTTGTAAGGGAGCGGGTGGCAGTCTCTGGGTGAACGGACAGGGAGTTACGGCAAGTGATCAGGGCAGTCTCTGGGTAAGGGGTAGGTACGACCTGTGATGGCAGAGCCTCCGGGTAGGCTAGCAGGCAGATGGTAGATGTGTGCTCCCAGGTGAGCAAGCGAGAGTCTCTGGAATAGCAGGAGGTCACGGCACGTGACGGCGGAACCTCCGGGCTGGCAGGCAGGTAGGTAACGGAGAAGCGCTCCCAGGTGAGCGGGCAAGAGTCTCTGGAATAGCTGGTGGTCACCGCACGTGACAACGGGACCTCCGGGCTGGCAAGCAGGCAGGTAACGGAGATGCGCTCCCAGGTGAGCGGGCAAGAGTCTCTGAGATAGCTGGTGGTCACAGCACGTGACAACGGAGCCTCCGGGCTGGCAAGCAGGCAGATAACGGAGAAGCGCTCCCAGGTGAGCGGGCAAGCTGGTCCATAGACAGACTGACCGGAGTAGTAAGGCAGACCGTCGGACCTCAGGCAAGCAGGCAGGTAGCTGATATGCGCTCCCAGGTGAGCGGGCAGGCTGGTCCTTTAGACAGACTGACAGGAGTAGTAAGGCAGACCGTCGGACCTCAGACTGGCAGACAGGTAACAAGTATTCAGGCAGGAATCAGGCAGGTAACTGGCAGGTAACTAGCAGGAAACTGGCAGGAAACTGGCAGGTAACTGGCAACGGGGCCTGAGGGCTGAAGCACAGGTGAGACACAGGTGCAAACAACATTGCTCGGGCACCTCCATTTTGGAGGAGGTGCCTTATATATGATGAAGTCCTCCGGCCATTGGCCGGGGACTCTTTAGGGCGGCGCGCGCGGCCCCTTTAAGAGGAGGGAAGCGCGCGCGCGCCCTAAGCACAGGGGCCGGGAAGGAGCGCGCGCTGAGAGCAGAGCAGGAGGAGGACGCCGGGACGGAGCGCGCGCTGACAGCAGAGCAGGAGGAGGACGCCGGGACGGAGCGCGCGCTGACAGCAGAGCGGGGAGAGGACGCCGGGACGGAGCGCGCGCTGACAGCAGAGCGGTGAGGGGAGCAGCGTCCCTGCCTAGCAGAGGGCAGGGACGCCAGCGCTACACCCCTTAATAACATCTGACGTACTAATACGCGTCTGTGCCCTGGGACTTAAGAGCCAGACTCGTATTAGTACGTCATCGCGATCGCGCGCGCACATAGGCTGTGCGGGCGCGATCGCCGCCGGGTGTCAGCTGATTGTCACAGCTGACACCCGGTACTATGTGCAGGGAGCGGTCCTGCACCGCTCCCAGCACATTAACCCCCGCGATGCTGCGATCGAAGTTGATCGCGGCATTGCGGGGGCAAGGGGAGGTGATCGGCGATACTCACCTCCTCTTCCGGCTTCCAGCGCAGTCTGCAAAGGCTTCCCGGGTGTTGCCATGACGACCCGATGTCGTCATGACAACATCCGGGTCACCAGAGAGCAGGAAGATTGCTTGTACATGCGCAGTGCATCTCCAAGCAATCTTCACACTGTGCATTTCTGACAGCCTTCATGGCATAGGGATGGTGCTCCATTCCTGTGCCATGCAGGCGATCTGAAAAAAAAAAAGTGAAAGTCCCAGAGTGGGACAAAGTAATAAAGTGTATAAACTGTGTGAAAGTGGAAAAAAAAAAAAAAAATGTGCAAAAATATTATAAAAAAATAAAAAAAATAATACACCAAAAATAAAAATATAATGTACCCATCAATAAATATTATTATAAAAAAAATATTTGGTATCGCCGCGTCCGGAAAAACCTGACCTATAAAACTGTCCCACTAGTTAACCCCTTCAGTGAACACGGTAAAAAAAAAAAAAAAAAAACGAAGCAAAAAGCAATGCTTTATCACCATACCGCCAAACAAAAAGTGGAATAACACGCGATCAAAAAGACGCATATAAATAAAAATGATACCGCTGAAAACATCATCTCGTCCCGCAAAAAACAAGCCGCCATACAGCTCCATCAGCCGAAAAATAAAAAAGTTATAGCTCTCAGAATAAAGCGATACTAAAAAATATTTTTTTCTATAAAATAGCTTTTATTGTGTATAAGCGCCAAAACATAGAAAAATGATACAAATGTGGTACCGCTGTAAACGTACTGACCCGAAGAATAAAGCTACCTCATCAATTTTACCACACGCGGAACAGAATAAAAAAAAAAAAAAAAAACAATTCCTGAATTGTTGGTTTTTGTTTATTCTGCCTCCCAAAAATCGGAATAGAAAGTGATCAAAAAATGTCACGTGCCTGAAAATGGCACCAATAACAACGTCAAGTCATCCCGCAAAAAACGAGCCGTCACATGACTGTCTGCCAAAATCTGGAAAAATTATAGCTCTCAAAATATGGCGATGCAAAAACTAGATTTAAAAAAAAATGCGTCTTTTAGTGTGTGACAGCTGTCAGTCATAAAAACCCCATATGATTCTGGCATTGCTGTAATCACACCGACCCGAAGAATAAAGTCGTCTAATCACTTATACCGCACAAGGAACGGCGTCAAAAATAAACTCTTGGGTTAGGATTGGGCTAGGGTTAGGGCTGGGTTTGGGGCTAGGGTTGTGCTGGGGCTAGGGTTGTGCTGGGGCTAGGGTTGTGCTAGGGTTAGGGCTGGGGTTGGGATTTTTTTCAAAAGTAAGAAAAAAAGATGACGATATGGCGACTAGTGTTGAGAGCAAGTGCTCGCTACTTGAGTTTGCATCGGGTGCTCTGGTATGCATTGAGTATCGTGGGTATTTCAGTGACATGCTCGAGTCTCTGCCCCATATGCTTCGCGGCCAAAAAACTTTACGGGGATTGCCTGCCATGCACGAGCGATCCCCACATGTTTTTTTTGGGGTGTCTAATAACCGTGAAACATGCGGAGCAGGGACTCGAGCATGTCACTCGAGCACACGCTGTACATGGTGCATACCTGAGTACCCGATGCAAACTCAAGTAGCGAGCACTTGCGCTCAAGAATAATGACAACTTATTCAATATGATGACCTAATGTAAACAAATTCTGTGCCGTACCTCTGGGTTCAAAATGTTCACTATACACCTTAATAAAATCCTTGAGGGGTATAGTTTCCAAAATGGGGACACTTGTGGGGGAGCTCCACTGTTTAGGCACATCACGGGCTCTCCAAACGCGACATGGTGTCCGCTAACAAATTGAATGGAAAATCGGCTCAAATTGTTAGCGGACGCCATGTTGCGTTTGGAGAGCCCCTGTGTGCCCAAACATTGGAGCTCCCCCACAAGTGACCCCATTTTGGAAACTAGACCCCCGAAGGCACCTATCTAGATGCATAGTGAGCACTTGGAATCCCCAGGTGCTTCACAAATTGATTCGTAAAAATGAAAAAGTGAAAAAAAAAAACACTTTTTCATTTTTATGAATCAATTTGTGAAGCACCTGGGGTTCCAAGTGCTCACTATGAATCTAGATAGGTGCCTTGGGGGGTCTAGTTTCCAAAATGGGGTCACTTGTGGGGGAGCTCCAATGTTTGGGCACGCAGGGACTCTCTAAATGCAACATGGTATCCGCTAACAAATTGAATGGAAAATCGGCTCAAATTGTTAGCGGATACCATGTAAAGTAGACATGTGGGAAATGTTATTTATTAACTCTTTTGTGTGACATATCGCTCTGATTTCAGGGCTTAAAAATTCAAATTTTGAAAATTGCAAAATTTTCAAAATTTTCGCCAAATTTCCGTTTTTTTCACAAATAAACGCAAGTGATATCGAAGAAATTTTTCCACAATCATGAAGTACAATATATCACGAAAAAACAATCTCAGAATCAGGGGGATCCGTTGAAGCGTTCCAGAGTAATTACCTCATAAAGTGACAGTGGTCAGAATTGTAAAAATTGGCCCGGTCATTAACGTGCAAACCACCCGCGGGGCTTAAGGGGTTAAAGAAGTTAAAATTATGTGAAAATGGGAAAAGTCACAAAACTTTGCAACTTTTCAAGAGCTTTATGCCAGTTTTCTGGCAAAAACACTGGTGAATCGGGTTCATAATCTCTAATCCTTTCAGCTCCCTTTAATTAGACTACTTTCAACAAACTAATTATAAGTATTGGGTCTGTTTTTTTTTTAATGCTTTTAAAATAATTGTAAATATTTTCAATCCCCTTTTGTTATAAGGATTTCCCAAAAATTAGCTAATCATAGGTTGTCCTGCATTCGTGACAGTGATTGACTGCGCGGTCACTTGGAAGTTTACATTGGCATCACTACAGGGCCGGTAAAGAAGGACTGTCAGGGACCCCCAGAGTGTGGTAAAATGCGCCAACTAATTCATAATTCATTTAATTCTCACACAATATACTAAGTTAGTGTAAGTCTACAAAAAAGCAACAAAACTTGGTGCTAAAAAAATTGAGCATAACTTTTTGAAAAATGAACCAGGTTATGCCAAATCTTACATATTTTGTGACTTTGTGATCAGTTATCAACACAAATATTTTACTCAAATTACCAGATCGATGGATAAGAATTGGGACTTTTCCCTAAATCTCTCCAAAACATCACCGCTTATAGAAGACCACCCTCATATCCAGATCAGATTTTCTGTGAGAGATGCCCAGATTCATAATATAGTATGCATACTGGCCATCTATGAGAAGTCCACCCCAATGGAAGTCCAGTTATTAAAGGAGATTTTACTGTTTATATAAGGGGCAGACAATGACAGTGAAGGGCCCTTAATCAGGACTTCTGATCTGGGCCCCCCACCCTCCATCAGGCACCACCTACATATACATTTCCATGTATATTTATATTAGGCACACATATAAAATTTGCACATGCTAATACTCTATACACATTTTAACGTATGCATATACATAGTGCACACAAACATAAAATACAGACATACACATAAGATGCACATACACAGTATACAGTCCCGGTAGTCCTCATAGTTTTAAGCATGGACCCTGGCAAATTGTAGACGGACTTTTATTGTTCATGGGCTTTAAGGGAGAGAGGCTTCCTTTGTGGAGGACACTCATGAATGCCATTCATTTGCAGTGTACACCGTGTCGTGTTATGGAAAACACTCACCCTAGTTTGGCTTTCTACTTCTTCAGCTAATAGCAATGAATTTGCCTGTCGATTTTCTTCTCATCAGAAGATGCTTTTGTTTAGATGTTAGCTTCCATCTGACTGATAAGAAAAGCTTTGCTGATCTTCTTGTAGACTTCACATTTTTTGTAAAGAAATTATTTTCTTTCTCAGAAATGTCTTGTGACATTTCTCTTCTATGTGGTGCCACTTACCCTTCTCATCAGAGGACGCTTTTGTTTAGGTGTTAACTTCCATAGTCGGCCTGGACGTCTCTGTAAGATGGTTGCAGTTCCATCTTTGTTATAGTTTTGCATCACTTTTGCTACAGTATTCTGACTGATAAGTAAAGTTTTGCTGATCTTCTTGTAGACTTCACATTTATTGCAAAGAAATTATTTTCTTTCTCAGGTTTTGTGACATTTCCCTTCTATGTGGTGCCATTGCTGATAGCATGAAATGGGAAGGAGTTTTCTTTATTAAGTAACTTCCTTTTACAGACACCTGTCTGCTGGACATCTGTTTAATGAATAATTACACTTACTTGTGGTTCAGTTCTTGTTAATTAGAATTTTGTTGTCTAAACTTAGCTTTTCTCTTAAGACTGTTACTGGGATGTTCTCATTTTTGAAACATGATCTTGAATGAGTTTGTTAAGAAAATTACTTTTTTGGGGTCTGCAAAATACCAAATCTTGTTTGCATTCAATGGCTCAAATTTGCGAGAGTATTTTGTAGTATGGTATCCCATATAAAATGATGATTCTGAAAGGAAACTACAGGTTTGCTGACAAATCTATTTGGGTGTACTGATTTATGCTAAACACTGTATATATATATATATATATATATATATATAAACCTTATAAGTTTGGTATCACAGTAATCGTACTACTGACTCTGAATCATTTTGCCAGTTTGTTTTTACAACACAATACACACTGTAAAATGAAGGAGCCCAAACCTGGCATTTTTTCTCATTTTTCAACACATTATATGATAAAATGAATGGTGTTGTTCAAAACTACAACATTAAGCGTCAGCACACTGTGATTTGCTGATCTGTAAGATGCGTTCTTTGTGCTGTGAAAATACACAGCTGTGATATCTCACCAAATATTCATAGTGTGAACTTAAAATTATGTTTTTCTGCCATGATTAAGGATGGTTTGGATGTATGAAACATGTTGACCTTTTATTTCTATCTTTGTGGAATTAAGGCTGCATGAACCAGTCACCAACCATTATCTGTATATGTACAAATATTAAGTGCTACTGAGTGCTGTAGGAAAAACTTAGAATAGTGAGGTGATTTGATAGTCCTGCCACAAATAATCTGTTTCTACTGCACACTTAAAATCTCTGATAGTGGGAATGAACATGATTGCCTGCAGTAGTGCACTCCTGAGAGCTGGTGCAGCAGAGAAAATGTCTTGGACATGAGAGTGGGAGGTCCTGATTATGGAGGATGTTAATCTTAGCTCATTGGAGTGTAGATATGGTAGAGATGCAGGACTGTGCAGCAGGGTGCAGAGGTTTGTGGATGAGTGTAATGACTGGTACAGGGTGGAGGCACCAGTGTAACTGCTGGACAGAAATATGAGACTGACTGCTGCATTAAGGATAATGAGAAATACATTTAGTGAGAAGAAGAGCAATTAGTGAGTTACAAGTATTTGTGAATTCAAGACAAAAAGGAATCAGAGCAACAGTAACAGATTTTCCTTTTTTTTAATTAATAATGGGATGAATAAAATCGTGAACATTATCAAAAGACTAAATCAAAGTCAGGAAGATAGCCGAGGTCAGATACCAGGTGATCAGTAAATGACAAGTCAGACGAGCAGTATGAATACCGCGGAGCCCGATGACAGAGGCGTTACTGAAACTTGTCCAGGTTGACCAGTCAGAAGGCCACAGGTAGATGGTGAAGGTCCTTCTATACAGCTCCAGCAGTGATGATGGATCTGCTGGACTTCAGGGCGCTAGATGCTTAGGTGTCCCGTCTTTTAGATGGTTTTAGGGCAACAGTGACAGCATGCAAATGCGCGAGCAGCCCTGGATAATCCACGCCGGCAGGATGATAAGATCCGGCGGAAGATGGAACCTATGACAAGAGAAATAAATATAATGTAAGTGATGGGACTCCATATTACATGATAATGCTGTGCAGTCACTGTGGCCGGACGGCAGAGGAATATTATCATACAGAGGTCAGGGGTCATTGTCAGCAATCATACATGTGACAATCCCATCACTGACAGATGACATCTACTCCACATGAATTATTCTCACTGACATCACACAACATGGAGTTGATTCTCACACTTACCTCGTCTCTTTTTCCCATTTTTTCCATTTTCTGAGTTTTGTTGCTCCATACTCAGATTTATTGCCGATTTTCTTTCTTCATGAGATGGAAATTCTGATGAAAAATTAAAAAAAAAAATCAATAACAATATCTTCTTATAGGATCTGCTTTGTCATAATATGGATAACATAAGAGACCTATAGTATTGTATAAAAACCATGTGGGAATATTTGAGCCTTGAAGTCAACATTCACATTGCTGGTGCTGTAGACATGTACATACCTGGCAATGGGGACGAGGGTGGCAAGATGGTAACAGCATCGTCTGTATTACATACAGGAACAGATACTTTCTGCCTGTTTGAAGAAGAAAAACATGTAAATCTCAAGTAAACTCCATATAAAAGGGGTTGTCTCACTAGAAGAACACCGACTATAAGGACTAGTAGGACATATGACTGTCATAGTGGGGAAGGTCTTCTGCTCAAGACTACCTTTTATAGATAGCTGAGAGGAAAACAACTACCAAGAATGGCCGGCATTTCATACTACATCTCTCCTACAGTGAGGGCAGCACTTAAAGTGCATGACCGGCCACAATTATGGGCTGTTATATCCAACAATTCCGAAAGCTGAAAGCACAATGACCCATAACCATGGGGCGGTGGATGCTGCATTTGATATTATGGTATTTATGTCCTATATTTGATGTTGTGCACATATATCAGCCTGGAGCTCCCAGTAATGACCCCATAATCTACTCACATTTCTGAGATGTTTGTGTTCGATTCTGGTGTACACTCTGGAGGGGCCTTGGGATCCTCGTTGTTCACCATCCCGTTAGTGGTGGTAGAGTGCTAAATGTGGATAACAATAAGTTATTAAATATATATACTTTTTAATTTTATAGATCCTTTTTTGTACATATTTTGGATTTATCGATCACATACTTACTTTAGAAAGCCTCTCAGAAGATGATGATGCAAATATTCGGAAGATAAAGTTCTCATCGTCCTCACTTGTGCCCTCCTTATCCTCTGAGATCAGATGGTTGTTTTCATCAGAGTGATCTACAAGACATAGGTAATGAAGGATTGTTAGAGGGTGTCAGTATAACACAGTCGCTATATCTCACTAGGTTAAAAGATGATGCAACGTAATAAACAGAATACATGAAAAAAAACTCCTGTACAAAATTAGGGAAATAGGGATACAGTACGAACCCATGGTCAACATAGCTGAGATCCATGAAACATGGATAACATAGTAGACCAGAAAAACCATGTGGAAATATTTGAGCCTTGAAGTCAACATTCACATTGTTGGTGCTGTAGACATGTACATACCTAGCAATGGAGACGAGGGTGGCAAGATGGTAACAGCATCGTCTGTATTACATACAGGAACAGATTCTTTCTGCCTGTTTGAAGAAGAAAAACATGTAAATCGTAAGTAAACACAGTATAAAATGGGTTGTCTCACTATAAGAACACTGACTATAAGGCCTAATAGGACATATGACTGTCATAGTGGGGAAGGTTTTCTGCTCCAAACTACCTTCCATGGATCAGAACACAACTACCAAGAATGTCTGGCAAGTAATACTACAGCTCTCCTACAGAGTAGGCAGTGCTAAAAATGCATGACATGCCACAATTATGGGCTGTTATCTTCTGCATTTTCTGAAGCCAAAAGTACAATGACCGTTAACCATGAAACGGTGAATGCTGCATTTGATATTCTGTTATTTATGTCCTATATTTGATGTTGTGTACATAGATCAGCCTGGAACTCCCAGTAATGAAGTAATGACCCTTTCTAATCTACTCACATTTCTGAGATGTTTGTGTTGTTTTCTTGTGTATACTCTGGCGGGGCATTGGGATCCTCATTGTTCACCATCCTGGTAGCGATGGTACAGAGCTAAATCCGGATAAAAATAAGATATAAAATATTTTTTTATGTACTTTTAGAGTTTTTTTTCTTTTTTTTTACATATTTTGGATTTATTAATCACATACTTACTTTACAAAGCTTTTCAGAAGATGACGTAAAATTTTGGAAGTCAAGGCTCTCATTGTTCTCACTTGTGCCTTCCTCATCCTTTGAGACCAGATGTTTGTTTATATCAGAATGATCTACAAGAAATAGGTAATGAAGTATTATTAGAGGTTGTCAGTATAACACAGTCACTATTTATCACTAATATTAATGGGAACAGATGATCACATATTAGGGAAGATGAGACAAACAGTCGCTTAGTCTAGATGACGTCTCCTTCTACTTACTGATAAATAAGCTGGTGTCTGCGTCTGAAACAAGCTGAGGAACATACTCCAGCTCCTGGCTCAGAATGTTGTCAAAGTCCAAGTCACTCAGGAATGGATGAACCTTGATCTCAAATGCTCCTCCTAGAAAAAGAAAAACAAAAGTGATGCGGACATAGTCAGGGATGGCTCCATATCTGAACAGTTTATCGTAATCTGAACTAATGACAAAACTGAGCCGACATGAAGGAAATAAACTGGAAGTCTTAGTGTGGAGAACTAGAAATACAGTAGATGAGCTGATAGAGAAATGCTGATCTTCATGGACATGAGCGATATGTCCTTGGTCTAATAAGGGAATATTAATACTAGTATATCTGTTACCTGTCCCAAGTCTACGCACAGGATTTCTTCTGAGCAGCTCAGTGATGAGATTCTGAGCATCCAGGGGTGGAGCGCGATCACAATTCCAAATTAGTTCTCCTGTTACATAGAAAATTACAGAAAATAAAACCTCTTTACTGGACTGTAACTTAGAGCAAAGGAAATAACTAAACAAATGTAACCAATCAACGCAATGATCGGATTATTCTACTCACCAATGACAACCCTTTTATAAAGCTCAGTGAGGGAATCAGAATCAAATGGTACACATCCCAGCAGGAATTTATACAGGATGATCCCCAATGACCACCAGTCAACAGGTCTTCCATAGCCTTCTTTCAGGATGATCTCTGGGGCTATGTAACATGGGGTGCCACAGAACTGGAAACCAACAGAACATAGAGATGAGAATCGATGAAACAATTATTATGACAAGATATCATCGTTAAAACACAATGCAGAAGATAAAATATTAGTGGAAAAGTTCTCTAGAAAGGAAGAACGTAGAGAAGAGACAATAGTGTGATGAGATTTGCAAATAACAAGCTAAGTTCTTGTAGGTGATGCTGACCTCACGGTCCTGGAACTCTCTGGAGATGTCCACTGCTAATTCCTTGTAGGTGTTGGTTTTCGGTATCATTAGACCAAGTTTTGAAATCCCAAAATCGGTAACTTTAATATGTCCAGTAGATGTAATCAGGAGGCTGCAAAAGAGAAGATGGTTTTAGCCTCACAGACTGAATGATAATAAATGACAACTTTCCCCACTTTATTATACTTCGGGGGCACTTACTTTTCCGGCTTCAGGTCTCTGTGCACCACACCGTAACTATGCAGGTATTCCACGGCAAGTACCGCCTCTGCAAAGTACAAGCGGGCCATGGGGACAGAGAAAGGACCCCTGGTGCTTAGAAGGGTCCCACAGTCTCCACCTATAGAAGAAAGGAAATATGACCGGTGAGGGGTTTATACAGCAGATGACCATGATATACCACGAGCAGATAACCATGATGTATAATGAGCAGTGAGCGGAAACATCCTGGGGAGATCACACAGATAGTGGCGTACATAGAAATCACAAGACCCCATATCAAAAGTTGTAATTGCCCCCAACCCTAAAAAATAAAAAAGAAATATATTTATATCCCTGTTGAAGCAGCTTGCTGTTCTCACCAGCAATACAACTTTTATGGCCATTTTAGAGTATGATGCTCCCAAAAATGCCCACACCCACACTCAATGAGTATGGTATCCCCACAGTGAATCCTCCTAAGGAGGCCACCACTTAGAAGGAGGCCAGCCACAACCCCCTACTCGGTGTGATGGCACCCACAGCAACCCTCCCACTCAGGATAATGGTTCCCACAGTCCCTCACACAATATAATGGTCCGCATAACTCCCCACTCAGTATGATGTCCCCACACAGAATGGGGGCCTCCATATAGAGTGAGGACCCCCACAGCACCCCACTTAATATGATGACCTCCACTCATCATTCACAGTCCCCCCATATCTAGTCATACGGCCCCCTTTCAGTATTTTGGTCCCTACTAGCCACCTACTCAGTATTTTTGCCCCCACCTACCCCACCTCCTTGAAGAAGCAAATACCGCTGAAATTGTGTTGACAGGTGGAGGGATGCTGCCCACTGCCGAGCGTCGACAGACCCCCTCCGACTGATGAGCCCCATAGCGCCCCTGCACCAAGATCAATGAATTTACGAGCATCTTGGTAATAGATAACCTATAGTAAATGCTCTGTGGGGATGTAACCAACAATGTCCTAATGATATAAGCAGTGATAAGATGAAAGCAGACATGGGCTGAATATAATACAATAGATGTGTCTTACCTCCTACATACTCCATGACCATACACAGGTGAGATCTAGTTGGAAAGGAGCAGAGCATGGAGACCACAAAGGGACAATCAGCAAATGTTAAGATGTCCCTCTCCAGAAAGGCCCATTCCAATCTCTGTGCAGTATTTAGGTTCCGCTTAGCCATTTTCTTCATAGCAAAGGTCTGGTGTGAGTCTTTATGATGCACTAAGTAGACGGCCCTGGAGAGAAGGAGAATCCATCGGTTATAATAAATCCTTATTAATAATCCATCTATTGAAATCATTATATGTTTAATACTGGTATCCAAGGGGTAACATTTCTCCTTGCGGAGAGTGAAATGTTAAGCTTGTCAAGGTGAGGAGACTTTTAAGCCTCAATGATCCTCTGGGAAATATGCAAATTGTCTCTTCAGAGAGGAAGAGAACTAGAACACTAGTGCCCCTTATAGGAAGTAGTAATCCTAAAAGTCAATATCGACCCTTTAACGAGCCTTATCATATCACATGGAATAATAGCCATAACCAAAAACTCAATTTTCGGACACTATGTTTTGGGGTACAAGCACTCATCAGTGCAAAGTGTGAGATATGGTTTGGCTGGGTGAGAGGCATCTGACCGGGATCCAAGCGGTAACGTTTCTCCTTGCGGAAAAAGCCATGTTAAGCATGTCAAGGTGAGGAGACTTTTAAGCTGCAATGCTCTTCTGGGAAATATGCAAATTGTCTCTTTTCAGAGAGGAAGAGAACTAGCACCCTAGTGCCACCTATAGGAAGTAGCAATCCTATTTCCCAGAGGAGCATTGTGGCTTAAAAGTCTCCTCATGTCCGCAAGGAGAAACGTCAACCCCTTGGATACCGGTCAGACACCTCTCACCCAGTCAAACCATATCTCACACTTTGCACTGAAGAGGGGCAGTACCCCAGAACGCAGTTCCTGCAAATTGAGATTTTGGTTTTGGCTATTATCCTAAGTCATGTGACAAGGCTTGTTAAAGGGTCGATATTGACTTTTAGGATTGCTACTTCCTATAGGTGGAGTTCTAGTTTGCTTCCTCTCTGAAGAGACAATTTGCATATGTATAATACTAAAAGTCTGGCCGCCACTATAAATGCACATCTAGAAATACATAAAATAGCACTACATAGATCACCTATTGGAGGTCTCCACAATGCCACTTCTGCCGGAGCCATTACCCAGGTCACATTATAGATACGAGAATCTATCGAAATTCTCTTTGGGCAGATTCGCTATAACTGACCAAATACAATTTAGTGCAAATAAAATTGGTCCAAAATGAATGTGCTCCAGGGCTCTCTTCTGCTGCTGAGGCCAGTGATTGGGCCCACATGGTCATGGTGGAGGGTGTAGATGTCATTGACGTCAATATGGTGTCACCCTTCATGTGACCATGTGTAGCCAACTTCTCTGATCAGCTTCATAATGGAGCCCCCCCCATCAAAACAAAGATCAGAGTGGAGAGCAGAAAAGCTCAGGTGGAGGAGGCAGCATAAGAACAGATGAGGGTCTAGCACAGGCGAATGTAATAATATTATATTATTATATATTATATTATATGTAATTATATTATTTAAATCGCTTTCCTTACAGTTTGATTTGCTACAGATCACATAATTTCCCTATGATAACACTGAATGGCAGAGTGCAGGGGCAGAAGCATTGTCATAGGGAACCCTGAGAAATGTGGATTATGGCAACAGAAATCTCACCCAAAATTTCCACTGCTGATGAGTTTGGAAGTTTCATAGTCGCTCATATGCGGCTTTCTCGCCGGAACCAATGAATCGATCACGCTCTATAAAAGAATAAGAAATAATACTGATTTATTGAAGATGCAGGAAAAAAGTTACAGATGCAAAAACTTCTCCCCCCATATTATGTCCCAGATGATTTACACTGATATGATGTTGGGAGGATACAAACCGGACGCTGGGCAGACCTGGCGCTAGCACCCAGCACACCCAGGCAAGTGCCGGGGCCCTGAGTAGGCGAGGGGCCCACTTGCTGTCGGGCACCCTGGCGCGGTATGGGACCGGTGAGCAGAGGAGAGTGGTGCCAGCGCCAGCTAGTGGGCCTTGCTCCCCCCCCCAATGCTTGCTCAGGACCACGGCCGGCACAATACTTACCTCTCCACAGCTGGTGAGCAGTGAGGTGAGCATTTGATTTTTTTTTTTTATGTATGGAGGTATGGGGCATTATATGGGGGGAGAAGTGACATCCTGCATGGGGCATTGTATGGGGGGGAGGTAGGGACATCCTGCGTGGGGTATTATATGGGGGGGGGAAGTGACATCCTGCATGGGGCATTATATGGGGGGAGTGACATCCTGCATGGGGCATTATATGGGGTGAGAGGTGACATCCTACATGAGGCATTATATGGGGGGGACATCCTGCATGGGGCATTATATAGGGGGGTGACATCCTGCATGGGGTATTATATGAGGGGGAGAAGTGACATCCTGCATGGGTCATTATATGGGGGGGGGAAGTGACATCCAGCATAGGGCTTTATATGGGGTGAGAGGTGACATTCTGCATGGGGCATTATATGGGGGGTGACATCCTGCATGGGGCATTATATGGGGGGAGTGACATTCTGCATGGGGTATTATATGGGGGGAGAAGTGACATCCTGCATGGGGCATTATATGGGGTGAGAGGTGACATCCTGCATGGGGTAATATATGGGGTGAGAGGTGACATCCTACATGGGGCAGTATGTGTTGGGGGGACATCCTGCATGGGGCATTATATGGGGGGGGTGATATTCTTCATGGGCATTATATGGGGGGTGACATCCTGTATGGGCCATTATGTGGGGTGGGACATCCTGCATGGAGCATTATGTGGGGGGGACATCCTGCATGGGGAATTATATGGGGGGTGACATCCTGCATGGGGCATTATGTGGGGGGGATATACTGCATGGGGCATTATGTGTGGGGGACATCCTGCATGGGGCATTATGTGGGGTGGGACATCCTGCATGGGGCATTATGTGGAGGGGACATCCTGCATGGGGAATTATATGGGGGGTGACATCCTGCATGGGCCATTATGTGGGGGGGCACAGCCTACATGGGGCATTATGTGGTGGGCACAGCCTGCATGGGACATTATGTGGGAGGGACATTCTGCATGGGGAATTATATGGGGGGTGACATCCTGCATGGGCCATTATGTGGGAGGGGGACATCCTGCATGGGGCATTATGTGGGGGGGGCACAGCCTGCATGGGGCATTATGTGGGGGTCAAAGCCTGCATGGGGCATTATGTGGGGGTCACAGCCTGCATGGAGCATTATGTGGGGGGTCAAAGCCTGCATGGGGCATTATGTGGGGGGCCAGCCTGCATGGGGCATTATGTGTGGGGTCACAGCCTGCATGGGGCATTATATGGGGGCACAGCCTGCGTGGAGCATTTTATGGGGTCCATTATTCTATATGGAGCAATATATGGAGCTCATAATACGGTATAGAGGACTATGTGGTGCCATTATACTGTGTGGAGGACATTACTGTCCGGTCTGCACTGTGAGCTGTGAGGATTCGCCGCTTTCTGAGTTATTGTGGAATTTACAATAGATATCGCTCATGTAATGTAAGAAGTGAAATCTTCGGCCTTGTACTATATATATATATATATATATATATTTATCTGCGGTATCTGTGCATCATGAATCGTGGTATGTGTTAAAGGGGCCACTGAGACTCTTTCGCCCAGGGCCCACGAAATCCTGGAGCCGCCCTGCAACGGTCATCATACATTACTATAACATTCTGGATAATGTGGGAGATCACACAGAGGAGGACTTACAGGTAATCTGTCACCAGGTGTTTGCTATGTATTCTGAAAGCACCATGATGTAGGGGCAGAGACCCTGATTCCAGTGATGTGTTACTTACTAGGCTGTGTGTGGCTGTTTCAATAAAATCAGTAGATTATCACTAGAAGACTATCTGTCTAGCCAGGTAGTCCTATTGCTCTGTACCCCTGCCTCCACCACTGATTAGCAGCTTTCTGCCTATGCACAGTGTACACAGAAAGCTGCCAATCAATGGTGTGGGCGGGGTTATACAAGACTCAGCATTCAGAGCTCTGCAGCAGAAAAAAATAGTGATTTTATCACAACTACTCCACCGAGTAAAGTAATCAACACATGGAATCAGGGTCTCTGTCCCTGCATCATGCTTCTCTCAGACCAAATAGCATAAACCTGGTGACAGATTCCCTGTAATTCAAATGTAATTAACACCATAGGGTCATCTACACTTAGAATAGAGACGTCCCATGGTTGTATGGGGGATAATACTGGACGAGTCATTCACACCCCATGATCTGATGACACACACGCATCCCCCTCTATGATACTTACGGATTCTTGGATCTCCGGGATCTCACTAATTCCATTGTTAGGATTCGACAGCTCAGTTGTTTCTAAAATAATGATGAAGAAATGAAATGTATTAGAGGATATTATTCCTACATAGATAATACAGCAATATAACGGAGAAATGACAATATGTCTGTAAATGGGATTAATACTCGTTATATGGGGATTCTAAATATGAGAATATACGGGGAATCCATAGATAAATGTAATGTAAATGATGGAGGAACCCCTTCATAAATAACAAAAGACTGACCATCACTTCCGAAAAGAAAATGGGTGTGAACAGGTGCATACTAAGAGTAGCCATCCAAATATATAACTAACAAAGTTGCACTCTGTAACGCTATAGCATGTAAACATGAAATAAATTAAATTTGAATTGCATTACTGCTGTAGAAAATAGGATAAAAGGAAGATACTTAGCACATAATTTGGCCAATTCATGCATGGCCAGCAGCCACGGCAAGGCGACCTTCTTTTTCTGGGTGCATGCCAAGTAGCCACGGCAAGGTGACCCTTTTTTTTGCTGGGTGCATGCCCAGCAGTCACGGCAAGACGACCTTCTTTTGCTGGGTGCATGCCTAGCAGTCACGGCAAGGCGACCTTTTTTGCTGGGAACCTATCTCCACACATCAGCCCGGGGTGGTTTTAATTACAACAGGATCCTACCTACCCATATAAATGTAGGCTTCAGCCTAGGAGAGGATTCACATTAGGAGAGGATTCCAACAAAAAGATCGCCTTGTCATTGGCTGCTGGGCATTCATGAATTGGCCAAATTATGTGCTCAGTATCTTAGTTTTTTCCCATTTTCTAGAGCAGTAATGCAATTTAAATTTAATTTATTTCATGTTACTTGCTATAGCACTGCAGAATGGACCCTCCATCACATGAATGAGGAAGCCCCCACCCACGCTGCACATACGAGTGATGGTAAGAGAGCTGAAACATAGGAGAGATTTGCAAATTAGCCTGGAAGTGCACTGGGGGCGTGTCACTGCACTTGGATTTCTTCTTTCACGCCCCCAGCGCACTTCCATTCTGATTTGTATATGGTGTCTACTTTACATTTCTCCTGACTGGCACATTGGATTTCTACAAACAATTATTATTAGGGGACAATGGCCTATACCGTCACACCACTACTTCTACATGTAACAATGTGCTGCCAGGTTCCCATTACACAGAGTAGAGAGTAAATCTAACATTATCCTCCGTCCTCTGTAATATCTGGACATTCCTTGTAGAAGGTCGGGTGATCGCTCACCTGTAATCAGATCGCTGTTCAGCTCCGGCTGACTCCTATTAGGGTCAGGGATTTTCGGGCTCACATTTTGCCCATATTTGGCGTCGCCTCCTGTTGTTTCCTGATAGATATAATATATATAATTAATATGTGGAAGATTTTACTAAATCACCAAATACATAAATCATGAAGGACTAAACCAACATTTACAGATGCACCAATTGTAACGATACAAATCCCGCGCCATCTTCAGACCTTTTCTCAGAAAGTCTCCTCAGATACGGTGGATTAAGATACGTCTATTAATATTGATCCTTACCGGGCGTTCCAATGAGCGTTCTAGTATAGACAGGACTTTTTCGGCCAGTTCTTTAAAGACAGCCAAATCTTCAGTCTGAGATCTTTCTTCAGCCTATAAAGAAGGAAAAATGGAAAAGAGAATTTTCAGATGAGAGCGATCAGAATGGAGGCGGAAATTGTATGTGACATCGGTTCTCTGTCTGCAGATACAATGACTACATACTGTATTTGGGGACTCATTGTGTTTTACCGTATTTTATGGACTATAAGATGCTTTTTTTTCCAAAATTTTTGACCTCCCTTCTAACACTCTCGCACCCCTCCAATCTATCCTAAACTCTGCTGTCTGACTAATCCACCTGTCCCCCCGCTATTCTCTGGCTTTTCCCCTCGCTCCGCCAATCCCTTCACTGGCTCCACATTACCCAGAGACTCCAGTTCAAGACCCTAACCTTGGCATGCAAAGCCACCCACAACCTGTCTCCTCCATATATCTGTGACCTAGTCTCCCGGTACTTACCTGCACGCAACCTCCGATCCTCACAAGATCTTCTTCTCTACTCCCCTCTTATCTCCTCTTCCCACAATCGCATACAAGATTTCTCCCGTGCATCCCCCCTACTCTGGAGCTCTCCACCCCAGCATATCAGACAGATTATTAATAATAATAATTGTCTGAATGTAGCTTACCAGGTGGGTGGCTGTGGTGGAGTGAGGTCACAGGAGGTGGGGTCACTGCTGCAGGAAGCCGGCAGTAGAAATGGGGCGCTCCTGCGGGCCAGCGGGGTGTCCAGGACGTGCGAGGCTGCGGGCCCTGGGCTTCAAGGAAATGTTAGCGGTGATTTAGGAGGGGAGTCCCCGCTCTGCCCATTGATTTTCTGGCGGTGGGCTTCAGGCAAATGGCCGCTGGAGGCAGTGCATGTGCAGATTTAGATCTCGGCTCAATGACGAGCTGAGATCTCAATTTGTGTATTGGCCATCTCCAGCAGCCTACTTCTTGAAGCCCACTGCAGAGAAATCAATAAGCAGAGCAGGGCCTCCCCTCCTGAATTACCGCTAACATTTCCTTGAAGCCCAGGGCCCGCAGCCTCGCACCTTCTGGACACCCCGCTCCTCCCAGCTTGGGGCCCACAGCAGCGCCCCACTCCTACTGCCGACTTCCTGCAGCAGCGACTCTGCCTCCTGTGACCTCGCTCCACTGCCACCACCCCCCTCAGTAAGAAACCGAAAATTCGGACTATAAGACAGGACTATAAGACAGACCCCCATTTTATTATAATAAATGTTTTTCCTATTTACCTCCCAAAAATTTTTGGTGCGTCTTATGGTCTGCAAAATACGATATATTAGAAGAAAAAGCTTCTATCCCTCCATTATTATCTATTAATATTGAGATGTTCTGTGCAGAGTGTCCGCCACTTACCTGGTGTAGTAATGTCCTGATGTTCTGAAGTAAATCCGTCAGATAGTCTGACGTTAGACGACGTTGTCGGTGTTTGGTCAGGCAATCCTTTACTAGCTCCATCACCAGCCGGTGAGTGAAGCTGAGGACGCCATCGGGTGGTAGAAGCACACTGTTAGGACGATTGATCATAAGGATCAACAATAGTGCTTTTACCTGAGAAATGTCCAAAACAATTCCAGCCATAGTGAAAAACTGCAAGTGCTATTGTGACACCCCAGGGGTCTGGTTGTCACAGTGATAGAGATATTACGTCTGAGAGCAGGTGGGAGGTCCTTTGGTCAGGGATCCTGTGCATGCCACACCTCCTGCCCAGCCTTGGGAGGGGAAGAACTTCCCCTGTATAAACCCGGGGCTGAGGCAGGGTTAGGGAGTCCAGGAAGAGTAGAGACAAGAGCAGCATAGGAAGCAGCAGAGTCACAAGGAGTCAGGGGCTGGCAGCTAAAGAGCTCGCCCTGACTAAGAAGATTCTTTACCGGACCCGGAGTCCGAGGCTGTGGGGACTAACTTCTACCCAGCAGCAGAATCCGTCAGGCAGGGGATTTCAGGTCCCCTGGCCCAGAAGCCCGAAGGCCCGGTCACACGCGTGGGACCAGCACCGCCATCGTGGAGCGGAAGCCATTAGAAGGCCCCGAGTCACCGGCCATACGGGTGAGCACCACACGGTACACTCAGGGACGTGGGCTACTTACATCAGCTTCTAGCAAGGTAGCCAGAAGAGTACAGTCAGCTTGGGAGGCCTACAACTACGCCTGGCCAGGGGAGATCCCATCTGCTCAAGGACTGACCAGGCCCCGTTCGCTAGCAAGTACTCCGGGAGGGTCTATCGTTGTTACCAGTAAAGACCCTGAACGCTACCATACCGTCTCTGAGTGGTTCCTGCTACCCCCATCATCCACGTCGGCTGCCCTGAGGCCATACCCCTCCCGTTGGGGGTTATACTATCACGCTGCACCATCCTTCCACCGGCCTCAGCGGTCTGCCCTGCAGCAGCAGCCCCCTGGCTGCATTCAACGGGTGGCGTAGTCATCAACCATTTTCTACCGCTAACAGACTGCCGTCCAGTTTGACTCCCTGGGCACGGACCGGGTCACCGCCACGAGACTACAACCCTAAACAGATCCGGCTCCGGGTAAGCTCCCGCGTGCGCAACGCAGCGCGACACAGGCCCAGGGGCGCGTCAACTTTGGCGTAGTCGGCAGGATCACGTGCCCGCAACCACCGGGTACTGCGTTCCTGAAAAGCAAAGACTGTTCAAACTTACCAGTGGTGAAGATTCCCGCCATCGGTGAAGATTCCCGCCATCCGGCGCCATCTTCAGCCTTCTTCCCGCCATCGGTGAAGTTTCCCGCCATCCGGCGCCATCTTCAGCCTTCTTCCCGCCATCCGTGGAGTTTTCCCGCCATTGGACGCCATCTTGAGGACGCCGCGCGGGAAGAAGAGGGGCGTGGACTCCGAAAGCGCGCGAGAACTGAAGCCCCGCCTCACGTCCGGACGTTGCGTAAGGTCCTGGAAGGAGCCCAGCAGACGCCGACGTCAAAGGAGCGCGACGGAAGGTCCTCAACCCTGACGATCCACTGCGGAGCCGCGGCCTACGGAACAGGATCATCGCAAGGTAGGCCACGGTCCACTAGGGGGGAGGAAGATGTCGGATACGGAGGGGAGCTCCACTGCCTCAACCCCCGCCAGCGCTACCGCTGTTGCAGTTATGCCCTTCACCATGCCCTATATCCCGGGAGCAGCTTGGCTACCCCAGTACTCAGGGGAGTCACATACCCTGCATGACTTTAGAGAAAAGCTGGATAGCCTCTTCCAGGTGTACCCCCTCACAGAAGAGCAAAAAGTGAGCATCCTGGTGGCCCAACTAACTGGGGCAGCCAAAAGGGAAGTAAAATCCTGGCCACCTGGGAGGAAGACTGTCGCAGGGATACTAACCCGGCTGAAGGACACCTTTGATACCCGCACCTCAGCCGAGATTAAACTTAGATTCTACGGGTGCAAGCAGCGAGCGCATGAGAGTATAAGGGACTATGCACTCAACCTACAAGAGGCCCTGAGGGCCATTAAGCAGACCGACCCTAATGGAGTGGGAAACGAGGACAGGCTGTTGACCGAACAATTTATAGAGGGTTTATATTGCAATGCCCACCGCACCCAGTTGCGGGCAATGGCCTTACAGGACCCTCATCTAGAATTTGCACAGTTCAAGGACAGAGCCATCCGGGTGCTCCGAGAATCGGCACCAGGTGGCGTTGTGACCCACAGACGCCCCACTACCACTTACTACCAGGAGGCGGCGCCCTTGTCAGCAGGGCCTGTGGGAGCTGATGTGCAGGCTTTGGACAATGACCCGGCTCCAGACCTACACCATCAGGTCCAAGAGCTAGCTAAAAGCGTTGCTGCGCTAACCCGAACTGTGCAGTCTTTACAGGTTTCCACTCCAGGGAAGATCCAGCTGGCATCCGGACCGGAGGACATCCCGTGGCGTCGACCAAGGAGGACCCCACCGGCCAGAGGAAGACCCAGTGACCGATACAGCGAGGACGGACGACCCATCTGCCGCCGCTGCAATCAACCCGGACATATGGAAAGGTACTGTTCTTTAAACGGGCACAACCTGGGGTAGAGGGCCAACCCCCAGGAAAAAGATCACCAGGCCCATCGAACTGGCGCGACAGATATGTGGGAGGACGTCCAGTCTTGCCTGTGGTACTGGATGGCATTCCCATGAGTGCCCTACTGGACACCGGGTCACAGGTCACCACCATCCCGTACGTGCTCTTCAAGCAGTACTGGAATGACTCGGATATTACCCGCTACCCTGACGACGACTTGAGTATCATCGCCAGCAATGGTCAGCCCGTGCCACAGATCGGATTTAAAGAGGTGACCATCAAAATTGGTAGAGTCGAACTGGCAGCACAGGGACTGATCATTGTAGACATTGACAAACATGAGAGTCACCCAAAAATAACTCTAGGAACTAATGTAATTGAAAATTGTCTTGCAGAGGTGATTTTCCTTTTACAGCAGGTTGCCAAGAACGCCAGCTCCGGCGAGCAGCGAGTGCTCCAGAAAGAGATCCGGGCACTGATGCAACGGCAACAAGTGGAACTCTCCGGCGGTGAGATTGGTAGCGTAAGAATGTGTGACCCTTTTCCTATTGCCATGCCCCCAAAAAGTGAAATGATGATTTGGTGCCGGGCAGCTATTGGTCTGAGAGGTAGAGATTACCAGGCAATGGTAGAACCAGTTTACTCAGACAGTAGGCCCACCATTTTGACAGCACGGGGGGTGGTCAATGTACGCCATGGGAGGGTGCCCGTTCGCATAATAAATATCGGGGAGAGGGAAGTGTACCTGCCCCGGTATGCCACGCTAGCCAAATTATATACCACTAATCAAAATTCTATACAATCTGTGGAACCCTTGCCTCCATCTCACCCGGAGGAAGGTAACGGCTCTAAGAAAGACATGGAGGACTGGTGTCAGCAACTACATCTGGGTACTGACTCCACTCCCTCACACCAGAAACAAGGAGTCTATCGGGTGGTTCAAGAGTATGAGAGAGTGTTTAGTAAACACCCGTTAGACTTCGGGCGAGTCAAGGGGGTAGAACACCGCATCCCCACGGGAGATCATCCTCCCATAAAAGAGAGGTATCGACCCGTACCCCCTGCACATTACCAACACGCCAAGGGGATGCTTAGAGACATGAAGGAGGCTGGGGTAATCCGGGATAGCTGTAGCCCCTGGGCAGCCCCACTAGTTTTAGTCAAAAAGAAAGACAACACCATGAGGATGTGTGTAGATTACCGGAAAATCAACCGTATCACACACAAGGATGCGTACCCCTTACCAAGGATAGAGGAGTCATTGGCTGCTTTAAGATCTGCTAACTTCTTCTCTACCTTGGATCTCACTAGCGGGTACTGGCAGGTTCCTGTAGCAGAGGCGGACCGGGAGAAGACCGCATTCACCACCCCGATGGGACTTAGCGAGTTCACCTGCATGCCGTTCGGACTCTGCAACGCCCCAGGAACCTTCCAACGATTAATGGAGTGCTGTCTGGGCCACAGAAACTTCGAGACGGTCCTGTTGTACCTGGACGATGTCATCGTATACTCCAAAACGTATGAGGACCACCTGAAACACCTGGCGGAGGTGTTCGAAGCTCTGGCGAGTTACGGCCTAAAGGTGAAACCCTCCAAGTGTCACCTCCTGAAACCAAAGGTGCAATACCTGGGACACGTGGTGAGCGCTGACGGAGTGGCTCCCGACCCCGATAAGATCACCGCAATCAAAGGATGGCCAAGCCCTTCCAGCGTAAAAGAAGTGCGGCAGTTCCTAGGGTTGGTAGGCTACTACCGAAGGTTTATTCCCGGTTTCACCAAAAAGGCGGCGCCTATGCAGGACCTCCTGATAGGCCAGTCCCGGAAGGCCAAGAACCAGAAGCCGCCCTTCAAATGGGAAGAGCTAGAGGAAGAGTCCTTCCGCCAGCTGAAGATGGCCCTCACGGGGGATGAAATCTTGGCGTATCCGGACTATAGCCAGCCCTTCATCCTCTACACCGACGCCAGTAACGTCGGGCTAGGAGCCGTACTGTCCCAGATTCAGCAGGGGAAAGAGCGAGTAATCGCCTATGCCAGCCGAAAACTGCGACCCACCGAAAGGAATCCCGAGAATTATAGCTCATTTAAGCTAGAGTTCCTGGCCGTGGTATGGGCAGTCACCGAGCGCTTTAAGCATTACCTCGCTTCTTCCCGGTTCACCATATACACGGATAACAACCCGCTGACACACCTGGACACGGCAAGACTCGGTGCCCTGGAGCAGAGGTGGATGGCCCGTCTGTCCAACTACGAGTTCACAATTAAATACCGGGCAGGGCGCTCCAATACCAACGCGGACGCCCTGTCCAGGATGCCCAACCTGCCGGACGGAGGAGAAGATCCGGAGGGACTGGAAGAAGTTGAACTCCCTGCGTTCCACCGTCATGGGACTATCCAGTATTCCCACCGGGTAAGGAGTAAGCAGGCTGCTACGTTGAACCCCTTACCTCACTACAACTGGGCGGAAACGCAAGACAGCGACCCTGCCGTCCGACTGGTGAAGGAGATGCTGACTCGCCCGGAGGCTAGCCTGGAATCAGACGCTCCAGAGGAAGCCAAACAACTATGGGCAGAGAAGAGTCGACTGTTCCTTTACAAGGGGAAGTTGTGCCGCAGAATGGTTAACTCCAGGACGCATGAACTACTCTGGCAAGTAGTGGTGCCACGAAGAGACGCAGCCATGGTGATGGAGGCATACCACGACGGAGCTGGACACTTCGGGTGGAAAAAGCTGGAGTTCCTGCTGCGCGAGCGGTTCCACTGGGTAGGCATGAGGGGAACCATCGAGAAGTGGTGCAGAGACTGTGGCCCGTGCAATCTGAGAAGGAAGGACCGGGCCAGCCAGAAGACTCCCCTGCAGTCCATCGTCACCCGGCAACCGTTGGAACTGGTAGCCTTGGATCATGTAAAACTGACCCCCAGCAGAAGTGGCTACGTCTACGCGTTAACCATCGTGGATCATTACTCCCGGTTTCTGGTTGTCGTCCCCGTCAAGGACTTAACGGCTCGAACAGCAGCTAGAGCCTTCCAGCAGCACTTTTGCCGTCCACACGGGTACCCGGACCAAGTGCTGACGGACCAGGGACCTGCCTTTGAAGCGGAGGTCTTCCAGGAATTCTGCAATCTGTATGGCTGCCGGAAGATAAGGACGACACCCTACCATCCGCAAACTAATGGACTTTGTGAGAAAATGAACCAGGTGGTAATGGATCTTCTAAAAACGTTGCCCCTGGAAGAACGCAGTCTGTGGCCTGAGAAGTTGCCCGATCTGGTGGACCTATACAACCACATCCCGGTAGGTTCCACCAACTGTACCCCGGCTTACCTAATGAGGGCAAGACCTGGTAAGTTACCTGTTGACCTGGAAATGGGAGTCCTGACGCCCGAGGACACTTCACCAGAAACAGACTGGGACACAGAGAGGCAGCAGCAGTACCGGAAAGTACAGGAGAGCGTGGAGCGAAGTCTCTGTCAGGCTAGGGAAAGACAAGAGAAGACTTACAACCAGTATGCTCCCGCTGTTCCCCTGGTACCCGGAGAGCAGGTCTTGAAGAGGAAGAGACGGCTCCACAAGTTGGACGACCAGTGGGAGAAGGACCCGTACACCGTACTGCCCTCAAGCCACGAGAACCCGAAGGTCTGTACCATCAGTAAAGACGGAGGGGAAACCACAGCCATTGTATCCCGGGACCACCTGAAGAAGTGCCCCGAACAACTGAGGAACCCTGAGGAGGAACAGGAAGACCATCGACCCGTGGAAGAAAGGGAAGATATGGTTAGTACCGTGCTCGGGGACTTCCCTCGGTCTTGGACTCAAGTCAATGGTGCAGTTGTGGTACCCGTACTCACCTTCCTCCAACCATCATCCCAAGAACCTACGGAGCAACGGGTAGAGCTGGAAGAGCAGCCGGTCCAGGAGGCAGAAGACTCCACCCAAGCGGAACAGGAGAATCCACCCTCTGCTTATAGTGAGCCTGCCGTACCCCTAGTGAGACAAAGAGCCGGTAGACAGCTGCCCAGTTTACCCTTGACAGCTCCTACACCCTGTAGTTCAGGGCCAGACAGTCAGCTCCGTAGGTCCACTAGGGCCACTAGAGGCCAGTTACCCGCACGTTGGAGGATCTAAATATTTAAGTTGTTTTACAATGTTTACCTGTTTATTGTTGCTTGTGTGTAATTTTGTGTTTCTAGTTGTTTTTAGGAGTCTTCGGTGGATTTACCGGGAATCCTTTGTATATAGTTGGAGCGTAACCCAGGATGGACTAGAGACTGTTAAGGACTCGGGGTAGGACAGACCCCTACCTGGTTACGTCTCCCTGTGTTGGTGAAATGGACACCTTTGCTTTTCTTCAAAGACTGCACCCGGTTGCGGACATCCGTGACCATCTTATTGTGTTTCCTTATTGTATTTTATTGTTCTTTGATATACCTTGTTATATTTTTCTAAAAAGTGTTTAGTCCCGGAGTACTAAATTTCACTAGGGGGGAGTGTGACACCCCAGGGGTCTGGTTGTCACAGTGATAGAGATATTACGTCTGAGAGCAGGTGGGAGGTCCTTTGGTCAGGGATCCTGTGCATGCCACACCTCCTGCCCAGCCTTGGGAGGGGAAGAACTTCCCCTGTATAAACCCGGGGCTGAGGCAGGGTTAGGGAGTCCAGGAAGAGTAGAGACAAGAGCAGCATAGGAAGCAGCAGAGTCACAAGGAGTCAGGGGCTGGCAGCTAAAGAGCTCGCCCTGACTAAGAAGATTCTTTACCGGACCCGGAGTCCGAGGCTGTGGGGACTAACTTCTACCCAGCAGCAGAATCCGTCAGGCAGGGGATTTCAGGTCCCCTGGCCCAGAAGCCCGAAGGCCCGGTCACACGCGTGGGACCAGCACCGCCATCGTGGAGCGGAAGCCATTAGAAGGCCCCGAGTCACCGGCCATACGGGTGAGCACCACACGGTACACTCAGGGACGTGGGCTACTTACATCAGCTTCTAGCAAGGTAGCCAGAAGAGTACAGTCAGCTTGGGAGGCCTACAACTACGCCTGGCCAGGGGAGATCCCATCTGCTCAAGGACTGACCAGGCCCCGTTCGCTAGCAAGTACTCCGGGAGGGTCTATCGTTGTTACCAGTAAAGACCCTGAACGCTACCATACCGTCTCTGAGTGGTTCCTGCTACCCCCATCATCCACGTCGGCTGCCCTGAGGCCATACCCCTCCCGTTGGGGGTTATACTATCACGCTGCACCATCCTTCCACCGGCCTCAGCGGTCTGCCCTGCAGCAGCAGCCCCCTGGCTGCATTCAACGGGTGGCGTAGTCATCAACCATTTTCTACCGCTAACAGACTGCCGTCCAGTTTGACTCCCTGGGCACGGACCGGGTCACCGCCACGAGACTACAACCCTAAACAGATCCGGCTCCGGGTAAGCTCCCGCGTGCGCAACGCAGCGCGACACAGGCCCAGGGGCGCGTCACTATCAGTCACTATAGAGCCAAGAAAGGCACGGGTGAGCCTATGTGCATTGTATATATAGCGACTGTGAGCAGTGATGTCACCATCACCTGTGATGTCATCACGGAATCTTGTGATAGAATCTTCACGGAGCAGCTCTGCGCAAATAGAATGCG
Source organism: Phyllobates terribilis (assembly GCF_046119375.1). NCBI lineage: Eukaryota > Metazoa > Chordata > Amphibia > Anura > Dendrobatidae > Phyllobates > Phyllobates terribilis. The sequence goes on along the minus strand of NW_027363005.1, from coordinate 218,840 downwards.
GCCTGGTAATATATAAAGTGAAAACACCATACAATTAACTACCCATGTTATCATGGCCGTTCTATTTTATATCCAATTAGAACACAACCAGGATAAAGGTGTGTTCACAAGTTGGATTTTGGCAGCATTTTTTTTCTACCTCAAAAATCAAAGGAGGCAGGAAAAATGCTGCTTAAAATTCAGGTGTTTTTACTTGTGTTTATTTTTCCATTCATTTGAATGGGTGAAAAATGCTGCAAAACCTCTGAAAGACTTGACAAGCTGCAGATTTAAAAAAAATGCAAAAAAACAGCATGTGAATGAGATTTCAGAAATGTCATTCACTAAGATGGTACTGTAAAACACAGCATTTATTGCTGCAGAAGAAAAAACAGTGAATACACCCTAAAGATATCCTCAGTCATATTATGGGAAATATTGTATATTTCGCATTTATTATCTCACGTGTTTTTCTTCACCATAGAACTTTTAAGGCTGTGTGCCCACTATGCGTTTCTTAGGCGTTTCTGCAGCGTAACTTCCGCCGCGGAAACACTTAAAAAACGCTTGGTGATAGGTCTGCAATGGTTCCCAATGATAATCCGCATGTGCTGTGCACATGCTGCAGAGATTTCCGCTGCGGATTATCATTGCGGAAAAATCCGCAGCACGTCCTTTAATTTTGCAGAGTCGCTGCGATTTAGCCGCCATTGACTTGCATTGGAACGCATAACATCCGAATGACTAAAAATACACATGTGGATACTATACGACTCAATGCATGGATGGTACCCGGGTCAGGAGATGAAGAGACTCTCCTCCAGACCCGGGTACCATAGTACCTGTAGTTAAAATAGAATTAAAATAAAAAATAAACATATACTTACCTTCTGATGGCCCCTGTCTGCTCCCGGCGGTGCTGCTGGCTCTTCGGCTGCTCGCGGTGGTAAAATGACCTTCCATGATGCCATTTAGTCATGTGACAGGTCAAGCGACCGCTGACATCGGCGGTCGCGTGACCTGTCACATGACTAAATGACGTCATGGAAGGTCCTTTTACAGCACCGTGATCCGCCGAAGACACCGGACGCACCGGAGAAGAAGATCGAGGACCATCGGAAGATGAGTATAATGGTTTTTTTTTATTTTTCACCATTATTATTCTTTTTTTTTATTATTGATGCTGCATTTGCAGCATTGTAACTTGGTCACACTATATAAATCCATGCCGGTTGCATGGAATTATATAGTGTGACCAAGTTGTCAAGCACTTTTCCAAGTGATGCTAAAATCACTTGGCAAAGCGCTTGACAATCCAGGGAGATGCAGAAACGCTTAGGAAAAATCCGCAGCATTTCTGCATCATGGTCATATATCCTAACTCATTGGCGAACTGTTATACAAGGCTATATTCACACTAGACGTTTTTTTAGCGGGCTTTTTTATGCAAATTTTCAGCTGCGTTTTACAGTACCAACAAAGTCTATGAGATTTCCGAAATCTCATGCACAAAGCTTGCTTATTTGTCCTCAGTATTTTGTGCTTTCCATGGCTTTTTGCAATAGAGTATGTCACTTGTTTCAGCGTTTTTCACCCATTAAAAAAAAGGGTGGTGGAAAAAAATGCTGAAAAAAAGCCTAGTGTGAACATTTTGCTGCGTTTTTAGTGAAAAAAGCAAGTATGTGACACACATTTACTTTTGTGATTTTCCCAAGTTTAAACCATCTTGTCTTGGTCACCTGATATAGCAGCTTGGATTATTACAGTTTAATTAAATTAGTGATGCCTACAAAGTAAACATTGGTTGAGCTAGGTGTGAGATTGAACAACACGTGTGGCCCAGGGAGGTGTGAAAATGAACAATGCCTGAGCAACTCAATGGCAAACCATAATGTGAAAGTAAATAGTGTCCTACAAATTCAATGCACTGCCAGGGTCTTAGATAAACTATTCCAGACCAATTCACCCCCCCCTATTACATTTGTAATGTGTACTTTTTCATGAACATATGTCTTGCAATGGTGACCTGTTTTCATGTGTCTATGGTGGAAGCAAAGCTGAACTTTGGGATCCTGAAAAACGCACCAAAAATGCACCAAGAACCACTGAAAAAAAACACACCAAAACCTGCGTTTTTGACGCTACTTCTTTCTTGCCAAGAGATTATGTTTTGCTGCAGAAAAAAAACACCTAGTGTGAATATAGCCTAAGACTTACTCTGCCAGCATTAATAGTCAATATTCTGTATACAAATAGGACTCCAATCCATGTATTCAGTTTATCATAAACAAGCCTGAGTTAATCTGCCAAATACACATAGTATGCTTTCTCATAGGTGAAATATAAATCCTGTTAAAGGTCCAAGTTGCAGCAGTTAAGTAGAACAAAACAGACCTCTTCATTCTTTGTAGGTGGAAAAACTTTCGAAATTTTCAGTGTATCAAGTACTTATACTCCTGACTGTATATAGTATAATTGCCGCACTGCTACATACAGGTGCTTCTCAGAAAATTAGAATATCATCAAAAAGTGAATTTATTTCAGTTCTTCAATCCTAAAAAATGAAACTCATATATTATACAGAGTCATTACAAACAGAGTGATCTGTTTTAAGTGTTTATTTCTGCTAATGTTGATGATTATGGCTTACAGCCAATGAAAACACAAAAGTCATTATCTCAGTAAATTAGAATTAACAAGAAACACCTGCAAAGGCTTCCTAAGCATTTAAAAAGGTCCCTTAGTCAGTTTCAGTAGGCTCCACAATCATGGGCAAGACTGCTGACTTGACAGATGTCCAGAAGGCAGTCATTGACACACTCCTCAAGGAGGGTAAGCCACAAAAGGTCATTGCTAAAGAAGCAGCTGTTCACAGAGTGCTGTATCCGAGCATATTAATGGACGTGGAAGGAAAAAGTGTGGTAGAAAAAGGTGCACAAGCAACTGGGATAACCGCAGCCTTGAAAGGATTGCTAAGAAAAGGCCATTCAAAAATTTGGGGGAGATTCACAAGGAGTGGACTGCTGCTGGAGTCATTGCTTCAAGAGCCACCACACACAGACGTATCCAGGACATGGGCTACAAGTGTCGCATTGCTTGTGTCAAGCCCCTCATGACCAATAGACAACGCCAGTAGCGTCTTACCTGGGCCAAAGAGAAAAAGACCTGGACTGATGCTCAGTGGCCCAAGGTGTTGTTTTCAGATGAAAAGTAAATTTTGCATTTCATTTGGAAATCAAGGTCCCAGAGTCTGGAGGAAGAGTGGAGAGGCCACAATCCAAGCTGCTGGAGGTCTAGTGTGAAGTCTCCACAATCAGTGATGGTTTGGGGAGCTATGTCATCTGCTGGTGGAGGTCCACTGTGTTTTATCAAGACCAAAGTCAGCGCAGCCGTCTACCAGGACATTTTACAGCACTTCATGCTTCCCTCTGCCCACAAGCTTTATGGAGATGGAAATGTCATTCTCCAGCAGGACTTGGCCCCTGTCCACACTGCCAAAAGTACCAATACCTGGTTTACACACAACAGTATCACTATGCTTGATTGGCAGCAAACTCGCCTGACCTTTACCCCATAGAGAATCTATTATAGAGAATCTATGGGGTATTGTCAAGAGGAAGATGAGACCCCAGACCCCACAATACAGATGAGCTGAAGGCTGCTATCAAAGCCACCTGGGCTTCCATAACACCTCAGCAGTGCCACAGGCTGATCCCTCCATGCCACATTGCCGCATTGATGCAGTAATTGATGCACAAGGAGCCCGAACAACTATTGAGGGCATTTACTAAACATACATTTCAGTAGGCCAACTTTTCGGATTTTAAAAACATTTTTCAAGCTGTTGTTATGAAGTATTCTAATTTACTGAGATAATGACGTTTGTGTTTTCATTGGCTGTAAGCTATAATCATCAACATTAACAGAAATAAACACTTAAAATAGATCCCTCTGTGTGTAATGACTCTATATAATAGATCCCTCTGTGTGTAATGACTCTATATAATAGATCCCTCTGTGTGTAATGACTCTATATAATAGATCCCTCTGTGTGTAATGACTCTATATAATAGATCCCTCTGTGTGTAATGACTCTATATAATAGATCCCTCTGTGTGTAATGACTGTATATAATAGATCCCTCTGTGTGTAATGACTCTATATAATAGATCACTCTGTGTGTAATGACTCTATATAATAGATCCCTCTTTGTGTAATGACTCTATATAATAGATCCCTCTGTGTGTAATTACTCTATATAATAGATCCCTCTGTGTAATGACTCTATATAATAGATCCCTCTGTGTGTAATGACTCTATATAATAGATCCCTCTGTGTAATGACTCTATATAATAGATCACTCTGTGTGTAATGACTCTATATAATATAGGAGTTTCACTTTTTGCATTGAAGAAATGAAATAAACTAACTTTTGATGATATTCTAATTTTGTGAGAAGCACCTGTATATAGTATGAAGCCCCACTGCCCCATATCTGTATGTATAATTTGATGCACATGACTCGCCCCCTGGGCCGTGGGGTACACGGAACCGGGCCTTCTAGTGTACGGTGCTGATGGGGGTAGTAGTGGTAACCCGATCCCGTGGCTCAGGGTGGTCAGACCAAATGGTGGCAGTCTATTTATCAGTGTTTTGAATGTCCGACTACGCCACCCGTGGATTGCGGTCAGGGATAACCGCCGCTGCGAGGCAGACTGCTGAGGCTGGTGTTGGTGTGCAGCACAGGTGTAGGATAACTCCCCACGGGAAGAGTGTAGCCTCAGGGCAGTGTAGGTGGATGTTGGGGGTGATAGTGCAGGCCGCAATAGTAAGAGTTCAGAGTCCGCTTCAAACAGTTCAGGGTCTTTATTGTAGATATTATTAATGACCCAACAGTACCGGTTAGGAATGGGCCTGGGTGTCTGAGAGCATTCGGGCGAGCCCCACTGGTCAGGGTGAGTGTGTAGGCCTACCGTTCTCTCTATGCTCTTTCTGACTATCCCCCTTTTCGTGGTGTAATAGCCCACGTCCCTGAACTGGCCGTGTACTTCTCGCCTGTATGGCATGCGACTAGGGCCTTGGGTACCTGTTGCTTGTGTAGCACCCTGAGGATTCGGCTGCTACAGGGGTATTGCACCTCAACCCAGAGGTGTGGTATTCCACTCCCGGGTAAGGATGGAGTGTGGAACTGAGCTCAGATAGACTGCATGCACTACATACATCCCATTTCCGGGGGGCAGACCAACGGTACTCCCACTTAAGAAATGTGCAGGTACGACCGTGTCTGTTCCTGGCTGGAGTGGGAGGGGGGTGGAACATCCCAGTAGTGTAGGGGCAGATAGGGGGAGCAGTCTGGGTAATGCTAGGAGCTCATTGGGTGCTGGTCACCTGAGCTCACACATAGAGGGAGTATATAAGGTGGGAACCATCTTAGATCAGGGTCAGTCAGTCAGCCTGTCTTTTGTAGAGGAAGAGAGCAGAGAAGCAGAGCAGCTCCAAGGCCCAGAGAGAGAGAGGAGAAAGAAGGACCCAGAGGGGGAGAAAGAAGGAACTCCAAGAGCCCAAATTAGACCAGAGGGTGAAGAGTTGGCACAAGGGTACCGGATCCCAAGCTGGTGGAGGGCACTAATCCTTAGCCAGAGACCGGAGGTCGTGGGCAGAATCTGTCACGACCACCCACTAAATCCACCCGGAAGGCAAACCGTGCATAGGGTCAGGGAACCCAGAGACAAGGGTTTACCAACAAGAGGCCCGAGGGAGCCGGACATAGGTGGATCCCTGGTGGGGAAGGCCAGAGAGGAGGACAAGTCAGAAAGGGAGCTCAGGACCACGCTCCAGAATCACCTGGGGGTTGGCCGAGTCCAGGACCTGGTGGACGCAGCACGGCTCGGGTGGTCACTCAAGGCCGGAGTGACCAGAACATCTGCAGTAAGTAAAAACCCTGAACTGCACAGCCCGACTCGGAGTCTTATTACCACTCTCACTGCACCACCCCAACCCCCATCCTCTGCGACTGACCCCCTGAGGCTATACCCCTCCCGTTGGGGGTTATACTACTACCAAGCTGCGCACACACCACCAGCCTCAGCGGACCCTGCTGCAGCGGCGGCCGTATTTACCGCACATCAACGGGTGGCGTAGTCGACACAAAAGAACACTAATAACATCTGTAAGGACTGCCACACACTGAGCTTGACACCCTGGGCACGGACCGGGTCACCGCCACTCGGAGACTACAACCCCCATCTGATCCGGCTCCGGGTATCCCCCAAACAACACTGGCCCAGGGGGTGCGTCAACTTTGGCGTAGTCGGCAGGATTACGTGCCCGCAACAACCGGGTACTGCGTGCCTGAAGAAAAGTTCACCGTTACCTCAAAAAGAAGTCTCCCGCCGGTTCCGGAGGGTCCCCGCCAACGGGCCCCATCACAAGTCGTTTCCCGCCGGTTGCCCGCCATTTGCAGCTTTTTCCCGCCATCCATGGAGTTTCCCGCCACTGGGAGACGATTCCCGCCATTTCCAAAGATTTCCCGCCTTGGAAGAGCGGACGCCATTATGGGCGTGCCAGAGGGTGGCAAAAGGCCACCTCCCATCGTGGGCCAGGTCGAAGAATGGCGCCAAAAGCGGAAACCGCGCCCACCAACAAAGACTGTGATGCTGGAAGTGTCCATCAGCGTGAGAGAACTGCCCCTGGAACTGAAGTTGCCCCGGGACCACCCTCGATGTGGGCGGAGACAGAACAAAAGAGCAAAGATGGGTGCCGCCTGGAGCAGTCTAGAGAGAGCGCACCCGGAGACAAGACGTCTGGAGAAGAGTCCAGAGAGAACATACCCGGAGATGGAGGGAGAGACAGGCAGCACCGACCCAGTGGTCAGGAGCCTGCTGCAAGCAACAAGCCCACTAGGCTTAGTGGAGATCCTGGCACAGCTCCCCCGAGATCGGGAGTGTGCACAGACTGCGCTGGAGGGCCTCGCACGGAGGATGGCCCGGGTGCAGCGGGAGGCGTTGACGGAGTGGAGCCGAGAGATGGCCCAGCAGACCGAAACCCGTCAGCGGAGCACGCCACCCGAGACGAGGAGACAGACCGCCTCTGAGGATGGTGCAGGAGGACTGAAGGCCGGAGACGGCGCCGAGAAGGGAGCCGAACGAATGGAGGCAGGTAAAGGGGACGTCTATACCCCGAGCCGGGAAACCGCGTACCTGCCCCAGCTCCCCGTCGCAGAGCCCGAAGTTCCCCCTGCCGTGCCCGTCGCTGCATCGTCACCGCCGCCGACTAGGCCTCAACCGGAAGCCGCGGCCGCGACCCCTGTGACGTCACACGCCTCGACCTCGAGCGTGGCCAAGCAGGAAGTACCATCGGCCTGGTCGCAAGGCCTAGTACCCCCGGGCGCCGCAATACCAACAGCGCCCCCTACCTCCGCGGAGCCCCCGGCCTGGTCGCAGGGCCGAATAACCCAGGGCGCCGCCGTTCTTACGGTGCCCTTTGCCTTTAAGGTGCCGCCGGCCTGGTCGCAAGGCCTGGTCAATCCGGGCGCCGCTACCACCACAGCGCCTATAGCATCTCGAGTGCCGCACCTGGGCGAAAATCTATTTGCCCAGCACACGTGCCCGGATGGGCAGCCCTTCATATGGCCTGAGGAGTACATTCAACTGGAGCTCCAGAGAGCAAGGCCCATGTGCGAGCCCCTGATTCCGGCTCCGAAGCCCGTAAAGAGGACCTCGTCCCCGCTGGAGGAGGCACAGTTTGAGTGGGACCCCACCGGAGAAGACCTCATGGGGTTCACTCAGGAGACTCGGGCGGCCGCAGCGGAGCGTGCAGAGTGCTGCCGGCAGCAGCTCGAGGTTTTCGAGAAGGAGCGGAGAGAGAGGCGGGTCCGGGAACAGCAAGCCCAAATAAGGAGCGCGGAGCAGAAGAGCCGGACCAGGAGAGATCCCCGTGCAGCGCATGGTCCCCGCACCATCGGGACTGTGATAAAGTTCAATCTGCAGCATGGGTGGGGCTTCATCAGAGACCATCATACCCCCGGCGACGTCTTTGTCACACGCAGAGACGTAGAGAGCCATCTGCCGGAGGGACACAGAGGTCGTGACCTGTATTTAGGGGACGAGGTCACCTTCACCCGGCACAAGTGTGCCAAAGGACCCTACGCCCTCCATGTGCATCGCCTGACGGAGGAGGAGCTGCGGTGTGAGGAGGAGCAAGAGGACCCGGACGGGTCTGAAACAGAAACTGAATCCAAAGAAAGAGCAGGAGGACGCCGTCGTTGAGTATGGTAGAGAAGAGACTGTATATAGTTGCCCGTCGGGGTACCAAAAACTGTTGCTGCTTTAAATATGTCCCCGTTGGGACAAGAGTGAACTGTTTACCTGTGTGTCCCTATTCCTAATACCTGGCCGAGGACTGAGAGCGGCCATATCCCCTTTTGTATATAGTTGCGCTTCCTAAAGCGCCCCCTACTGGTTTTATAGGAAAGCCGAGTTTTGTTTTCAAGAAAAGACTGTCGCACTTTACCCGGTCACAAGTTGCACCGTGACCGGAGGAACCAGAAACAAGAATATTTACAAGAATGTTTTATATGAAAAAGTTTTTATTGCTGATAATATATGTGATGTTTTATATGTTGTTTTATATGTTGATGTTTATGAAAAATAATTGTATGTTTTGGATGTTTTTGTATCTTACAGCCCGAGGACGTGCTGTGATTTACCAGGGGGGAATGTAGCACCCTGAGGATTCGGCTGCTACAGGGGTATTGCACCTCAACCCAGAGGTGTGGTATTCCACTCCCGGGTAAGGATGGAGTGTGGAACTGAGCTCAGATAGACTGCATGCACTACATACATCCCATTTCCGGGGGGGCAGACCAACGGTACTCCCACTTAAGAAATGTGCAGGTACGACCGTGTCTGTTCCTGGCTGGAGTGGGAGGGGGGTGGAACATCCCAGTAGTGTAGGGGCAGATAGGGGGAGCAGTCTGGGTAATGCTAGGAGCTCATTGGGTGCTGGTCACCTGAGCTCACACATAGAGGGAGTATATAAGGTGGGAACCATCTTAGATCAGGGTCAGTCAGTCAGCCTGTCTTTTGTAGAGGAAGAGAGCAGAGAAGCAGAGCAGCTCCAAGGCCCAGAGAGAGAGAGGAGAAAGAAGGACCCAGAGGGGGAGAAAGAAGGAACTCCAAGAGCCCAAATTAGACCAGAGGGTGAAGAGTTGGCACAAGGGTACCGGATCCCAAGCTGGTGGAGGGCACTAATCCTTAGCCAGAGACCGGAGGTCGTGGGCAGAATCTGTCACGACCACCCACTAAATCCACCCGGAAGGCAAACCGTGCATAGGGTCAGGGAACCCAGAGACAAGGGTTTACCAACAAGAGGCCCGAGGGAGCCGGACATAGGTGGATCCCTGGTGGGGAAGGCCAGAGAGGAGGACAAGTCAGAAAGGGAGCTCAGGACCACGCTCCAGAATCACCTGGGGGTTGGCCGAGTCCAGGACCTGGTGGACGCAGCACGGCTCGGGTGGTCACTCAAGGCCGGAGTGACCAGAACATCTGCAGTAAGTAAAAACCCTGAACTGCACAGCCCGACTCGGAGTCTTATTACCACTCTCACTGCACCACCACAACCCCCATCCTCTGCGACTGACCCCCTGAGGCTATACCCCTCCCGTTGGGGGTTATACTACTACCAAGCTGCGCACACACCACCAGCCTCAGCGGACCCTGCTGCAGCGGCGGCCGTATTGACCGCACATCAACGGGTGGCGTAGTCGACACAAAAGAACACTAATAACATCTGTAAGGACTGCCACACACTGAGCTTGACACCCTGGGCACGGACCGGGTCACCGCCACTCGGAGACTACAACCCCCATCTGATCTGGCTCCGGGTATCCCCCAAACAACACTGGCCCAGGGGGTGCGTCACTTGCTCCTCGCTGTACTGGTCCCTCTGTGTGGCGGAGCCTCCAGGATTCTTAGGCCAAGGGACCTGAAATCCCTCGCAGGTTGGTTCTCTGCTGCTGGGCTTGTAACCCTGACAGCCCCGGACCCCAATGCCCGGTAGATTGGTTCTCTTCCAGGACCGGCTCTCGTCGCCTCTGTCCCTGGCTTGCAGTTTCTCCTCTGCCTCACGGACTCCTCAGCTACAGCTGAATTGTCCCTCCTTCTCTGGGACTAGTCTCACTCCTGAGCTAGGTCTTCCAGTTCTCTCTAACCCTGCCCCCAGTTCCAGCTTTTATAGGGGCAGCCAGCTCCCCCTGCTGGCCTGGGACAGGAGGTGCTGTATGCTAATTGTCCCTAACCAGTGGACCTCCCTCCTGCTCTCAGACACAGATTATTGTTTGTGGCATCCAGGCCTGGGGTGACACATTCTCCCCTAGTAAAATTTAGTACTTCGGACTAAACAGGAACCACAAATACAGGGTATAAATGACAACATAACATATACACAAGTATATTTTGTCCTTGAGGTCACAGCGCTTCCGTGACCGGGTGTCCATGTCACCCAACAAGGTGAAGTTTTCCACGGTGTGGGGACCTGTTTCCATAAACCCCAAGTTCCTGGCCTTGGGCGTGGCGACAAGGCTGAGCTCTCTACTTTGGGCCACAAGGAGGCCACACCGGACAGATTTTTCTTCCGTGGCCATCTTCGAAAGAGGGCACCAAGTGCAACTATCTACAAGACAGTTCCGGTTATTCAGCGTCCATAACCTGTTAGTCCATGAACTAGAAAGACTGGAAAAACATAATTAGCAACCAGGCAACAAACATAAAACATTTACAATATACAGCATTTAGATCTTCCAGCGAGCTGGTATTTGCCCCCTAGTGCTCCGGATTGACCTGCGTAACCCACTGTCTGGTGGTGGTCTAACCTGACTTTCCCCACTAGCATTCAGGGTACAGCTTCTAGCTGGGTTTACAGGCAGTGCAGGCAGCTATCTGCGGGTCCTTTGGCTTACCGCAGGTATGGCAGGCTCACTGTCAGCAGAGGGTTGACTCTCTTGGGCTGCTGGCATGGGTTCTTCTGCCTCTAGGGCTGCTTGGTCTTCTAATTCCTCCTGCTCTCCTGTAGGTTCCTGCTGGGTTGGTTGAAGGAAGTGTAGGACGGGTACCACTATTGCATCATTTATCCGAGTCCAGAACCGGGGGAACTCTCCAAGAACTGTGCTGATCATTTCTTTCTTGTCTTCTGCGGGTTCAAGGTCATCTTGATCTTCTCCTGCACTCTGTAGTTGCTTGGGGCACCTTTTTAGGTGGTCTCTGGAGACGGTGCTAGTGGTTTCTCCTCCATCCTTGGTAATTACACATACCTTCGGGTTGTTGTGGTTGGACTGCAGTACTGTGTACGGGTCGCTCTCCCACTGGTCATCTAGCTTGTGAAGCCTTCTCTTCCGCTTCAGGACCTGCTCACCAGGTTCCAGGGAACCAGCAGGGGCGTGTTGGTTAAAGAGCCTCTCTTGCTTTTCTCTCGCTTGAGCCAGACTCCTCTCCACACTCTCCTGTACCTTCTTGTACTGTAGCCGCCGTTCCGTATCCCAGTCCGCGTCTGGGGAGGTGTCCTCGGGGGTCAGGACTCCCATGTCCAGGTCTATCGGCAGCTTACCTGGTCTTGCCCTGATCAGGTAAGCCGGGGTGCAATTTGTAGCATTCACCAAGATATGGTTGTATAAGTCTATCAGGTCTGGCAGCTTCTCCGGCTACAGGCTGCGTTCTTCCAGGGGCAACGTTTTGAGGAGATCAATGACGATATTATTCATTTTCTCACATAGCCCATTGGTTTGTGGGTGGTAAGACGTTGTCCGAATCTTCTTACAGCCGTAGAGGTTGCAGAACTCCTGGAAGATTTCAGCCTCAAACCCTGGACCTTGATCTGTCAAGACCTGTTCCGGATACCCGTGTGGACGGCAGAAGTGTTGTTGGAAGGCTCTGGCCGCTGTTTGGGCTGTCAAGTCTTTAACAGGAACCACCACCAGGAACCGGGAATAGTGGTCCACTATTGTCAGGGCATAGACGTAGCCCAACCGGCTTGGAGCCAGTTTCACATCGTCCAGAGCTACCAGCTCAAGAGGCTGCCTGGTGATGATGGGCATCAAGGGCGTCTTCTGGCTGGTACCGTCCTTCCTTCTGAGGTTACATGGGCCGCAGTCCCTGCACCACTTCTCTATGGCCCCTCTCATTCCGACCCAGTAGAACCGCTCTCTCAGTAGGAACTCCAGTTTCTTCCACCCGAAGTGTCCCGCTCTGTCATGGTAGGCCTCCAGGACCATTGCTGCATCTCGTCTCGGGACCACTACCTGCCAGGTCAGCTCGTGCGTCCGGTGGTTGACAAGCCTTCTGCACAGCTTATCTTCGTAGAGGAATAGCCTGCTTTTCTCCTTCCATAACTGCTTGGCTTCCTCTGGAGCGTCCGAGCCAGGGCTAGCGTCTGCCTGGGTCAACAGGTCTTTCACCAGGCGAATTGCAGGGTCACTATCTTGCGTTTCAGCCCAGCCGTGGTGAGGTAAGGGATTGAACATGACAGTGGTCAAGTCTTTGTCTCTTACACGGTGGGAGTACTGAGTGGCCCCGTACCGGTGGAATGCAGGGAGCTCTATTTCCTCCAACTCATCTGGATCTTCTCCCTCATCAGGCAAGTGGGGAATTCTCGATAGGGCATCTGCATTGGCATTGGCTCGGCCTGCCCGGTACTTGATGGTGAAGTCATAGTTTGCTAGCCGGGCCATCCACCGCTGCTCTAGGGCACCAAGTCTCGCATTGTCCAGATGTGTCTACGGATTGTTGTCCGTGTACACAGTGAACTTCACAGAGGCCAGGTAATGCTTGAAACGTTCTGTTACGTCCCACACCACTGCCAAGGACTCCAGCTTAAAGGAGCTGTAATTCTCCGGGTTTCTCTCGGTGGGCCTCAGCTTCCGGCTGGCGTACGCGATCACCCTTTCTCTGCCCTGTTGGTTCTGTGACAGTACGGCTCCCAGCCCCACATTACTGGCGTCTGTGTGGAGGATAAAAGGCTGGCCATAATCAGGGTAGGCCAGGATCTCATCCCCCGTGAGGGCCATCTTCAGCTGGCGGAAGGACTCCTCTTCCGGCTTGTCTCACTTGAAGGGTGGCTTTTGGCTTCTGGTCTTAGATTGTCCTATAAGGAGGTCCTGCATAGGGGCTGCCATCTTGGTGAACCTGGGGATGAACCTTTGGTAGTAGCCTACCAACCCGAGGAACTGCCTCACTTCTTTTATGTTAGAGGGGCTTGGCCAGTTCTTTATTGCCGTGATTTTGTCAGGGTCGGGGTCTACTCCTTCTGCACTCACCACATGTCCCAGGTACTGTACCTTCGGCTTTAACAGATGGCACTTGGAGGGTTTCACTTTCATGCCAAAGCCTGCCAGGGCATCGAACACCTCGGCCAGGTGCTTTAGATGGTCCTCGTAAGTCTTCGAATAGACAATCACGTCGTCCAGGTAAAGTAGGACCGTCTCAAAGTTTCGGTGCCCTAGACAGCATTCCATCAGCCTCTGGAAGGTCCCGGGTGCGTTGCAGAACCCGAACGGCATATAGTTGAATTCACTTAATCCCATCGGGGTGGTGAAGGCGGTCTTCTCCTTATCAGCCTCTGCCACAGGAACCTGCCAGTACCCACTAGTAAGGTCCAAAGTAGAGAAGAAATTAGCTGATTTTAGTGCGACCAAAGACTCCTCTATTCTAGGCAACGGGTATGCGTCTTTATGGGTGATACGATTGACTTCTCTATAGTCCACGCACATTCTCATAGTACAGTCTTTCTTTTTTACCAGAACCAAGGGGGCTGCCCAGGGGCTACAACTGTCTCTAATGACCCCGGCTTCCTTCATTTCTCTCAGCATGCCCTTTGCGTTCTGATAGTGTGCGGGGTGGTACAGATCTGTATCTTTCTTTTATTGGTGGGTGGCTCCCCATGGGGATGTGGTGTTCTACCCCTTTCACTCTGCCGAAGTCTAGCGGGTGCTTACTAAAGATTCTCTCGTACTCTTGAACCACCCGGTAGACTCCTTGTTTTTGGTGCAAGGGAGTGGAGTCAGCACCCACGTGGAGTTTCTGGCACCAGTCCTCCTTGGGTTTCTGGGAACCATTACCCTCTGCTTGGGGAGATGGAGGCAAGGGTTCCATGGCCCTGACAGCATTGTGTTCAACAGTATACAATTTGGCTAGTGTAGCGTACCAAGGCAAGTGTACTTCCCTTTCCCCAATGTTTAAGATCCAGACGGGCACCCTTCCATGGCGGACATCGACCACCCCCTGGGCTGTCAAAATGGTGGGCCTGCTGTCTGAGTACACGGGTTCTACCATGGCTTGGTAGTCTCTCCCTCTTAACCCGATTGCATTCCGACACCAGATCATTTCACTTTTGGGGGGCATGGCAATGGGGAACGGGTCGCTCATCCATTCCTCACGCTACCGATCTCACCACCAGACAGTTCTACCTGTTGCCATCTCATCAGGGCTCTTATCTCCTTCTGGAGGACCCTCTGCTGGCTGGAGCTCACATTCATCGCCACCTGCTGCAAAATTACAATTGCTTCTGAAAGACAATTTTCAATCACATTAGTACCCAAGGTTATTTTAGGGTGACTTTCTCGACGGTCAATGTCCACAATGATCACTCCCTGTGCCGGCAGTTCAACTTTACCAATCTTAATGGTCATCTCTCTGAACCCCACCTGCGGCACGGGTTGACCATTGCTGGCGATGATGCTCAAGTCATCATCTGGATAACGAGTTATATCAGTGTCACTCCAGTACTGCTTAAAAAGTACATATTGGATGGTAGTCACTTGGGACCCGGTGTCCAGCAGTGCACTCATGGGGATACCGTCCAGCACTACGGGTAAAACCGGGCGTTCCCCTACCTACTTATCACGCCAATTAGATGGGCCTGATGACCTTATGCCTGGGGGTTCGCCCTTTGCCCCAGGTCGGACCCATTTAAAGTACAGTACCTGGCTACGTGTCCCGGCTGGCTGCAACGGCGGCAAATCGGCTGTCCATCCTCAGTGTAATGATCGGCGGGCCTCCCTCTGAACGACGGGATCCTCCTCCGTCGACGCCACGGGACATCCTCCGGACTGGAAGCCAGCTTGATTGGTCCTGACGGGTCCATCTGTAACGACTGTACGGTCCTGGACAATGCAGCAACACTCTTTGTTAGTTCTTGGACCTGATGGTGCAGGTTTGCAGGCGGGGATGGATTTAGGGCCTGCGCATCAGCCCCCACAAGGTCTGCGGGATAGGGTGCCGCCCCCTGGTGGTAAGGGATGGCTGGGCGCCGGGAAGCTACAGCGCCACCCGGTGCAGGTTCTCGGAGCACCCGGATGGCCCTATCGTTGAACTGTGCAAAAGTCAAATCGGGGTTCTGTAGGGCCATGAGGCGCAGCTGGGTTCTGTGGGCGCTGGACAGCAGACCTTCTATGAACTGGTCAGTCAATAGTTTATCTGTATCCTGCACGCTGCCAGGGTCAGCTTGCTTAATTGCCCCCAAGGCTTCCTGTAAATTTAGGGCATAATCTCGGATGCTATCTTGAGCTCGCTGCTTACATCCATAGAACCGCATTTTGATTTCTGCTGAGGTACGGGCATCAAAGGTGTCCCGTAGACGGGTCAGAACCCCCCTTACAGTCCTTTTCTCCTCAGCTGTCCAAGACTTTACCTCCCGCTGGGCCGCACCAGTTAACTGCCCTATCAGTATGCTTACCTTCTGTTCTTCTGTCAGGGGATAAACTTTGAACAGGCTATACAGCCTTTCTTTAAAGTCGCCCAAGGTATGCGACTCGCCGGCATACTGGGGCAGCCAGGCCGCTCCGGGGATATAGGCAGGGGTGGATTAAGAGTAGCAAGGGCCCCGGGCAGTTTAGAAGGCGCGGGCCCCCTCCACACAGCTGATTTATCACGTGACATGTCACATGATCCCCTGTGATAGATCATGTGATAGTTCATGGGAAATTAATTTGGCATAATATTAATTGTGCTGCCTCATCTGAGAGCAGCACAATATTGGGGCAGATACCCTGATTCCAGCGATGTGTCACTTTATCAGCTACTTGTTGCCATTTTGAGAAAATCACCGTTTTATCTGCTGCAGATCTAGCAGCTCTCTGAATGCTGCGCTCTGTATAGCCCCACCCACACCACTGATTGGCAGCTTTCTGCCCATGCTCAGTGTACACAGAAATCTACTGATCAGTGATGGGGGTGGGGTCCTACAGAACTTACTAGTCATCTAGTGATAATTACCTTCTGACAAATCAATGATTTTATCAAAACAACACTAAACAGCCCAGTAAGTGACACATTACTGGAATCAGTGCCTCTAACCCTACATTATGCTGCTCTCAGATTAGGTGGCAAAAACCTGATGACAGATTCCCTTTAAAAGAGCTGTAAAGACAAAAAAGTTTGTATTAAAAAAAATACAAGCCATTTGTTAAATTAACTTTTTTTCATTGTTAATTCACATTAGACTGTATCTTCAACACTTTTGTCAGCAGGTCTTATTACAGACTCTGAATAGGGCAGCTCTCTCCCTCTCCCTCAGCAGAAAGTCACAGCATGGTTAAAAAACTGGATCTTTTATGATTTTCTCATAATAAATAAAAAAGGATATGCAAGTCCTCCAAACTATTTTTCGTTTCTCTATAGGGGAGGTCCTAAATCTTTCTTGCTCTTTAGTTGATCACATGTCAAAAATGCAAAGCATTTACTATGAACTCGCCTAAAAAAATATACACTTGGAGAGTAATATCATCATCTACATGTAAATATTCCTTGACTCTAAGGGCTCGCTCACACTGTCGTATAACACGGCCGAATGCTATGTGATGTTTTATCGGATAGGACTCGGCTCTATGTTATACTATGGGACAGTGCGATTATTGGCATGAGAAAATAATCTCATTCGATATTCGGACCATGTGCACCCATACAAGTCTATGGGTGCACGTAAAACATTGGACTGCACTCGGACGTCATCCAAGTGCAGTCCGATGAACACTCACAGAGACTATGGAGAAGATGGAGAAAGTAAGTTCTCCATCTTCTCCATATCTGTGCTGCGAGAGAATCGGATCACACTCAGTTGAAGCTCTGACAGAGTTTGAGCCGAGTGTCATTAGCATAATTGGCCCTATTCTCTTGCATGAGAGAATATATGGCTTAGTGAGTGGACCCTAAAACTGAATAGTAGTGACGGACAGGCACCACACAAGCGGGATCCATGTAGCTCTCAGATGTCATGTAGGTAGGGCTTCATTCCATGGGGTAGAGCTTAATTTCAAAGTATACAAAAAAAATGGACTTCAAATAAAAATTAAATAAACACAAAAAGCACTAATTGAATTATTTTTTTCATATTTATGTTTGCAGCCCCTTTAAAAACCCTTTGAGGACCAAGGCACATATATGTCCCATAGTTTTAAACTGGAAAAAAAATTGATTGAATAAAATTTAAGGTCCTCCAAGGTTTAAGTAGGTCATAAATTCATATGAATACTTGCTCATACAATTGCACATGCCAAAAGATGAAGAAGAACAGAATCAAAAATATGACATTAAGTGGAACACTTACAGGTATTCAAGGTGAAAGAGACCAGCAAAGGCATCGTCTCGAATGACAGTAAATGAGTTAGAATTCAGCAAGCTGAAAATGAAGACAGCAGGTTAGAAGCGAACCAGACTTTATGGTGCTCAGAATTAGTCAAGCAGAATTTATTGACTGCTCTTGCAAAACACTGAGACTCCCGCTGTGTATAGATGGCTCCGTGCGGCCTCCCGCTGTGTATAGATGGCGCCGTGCGACCTCCCACTGTGTATAGATGGCGCCGTGCGGCCTCCCGCTGTGTATAGATGGCACCGTATAGATGGCTACGTGCGGCCTCCTGCTGAGTACACGTGTATAGCTGGCTACGTGCGGCCTCCTGCTGAGTATAGATGCCGCACGGCGCTCCCCCCAGAGACAGCAGGAGGCCGCACAGCGCCATCTATACTCAGCGGGAGACCGCACGTAGCCATCTATACACAGCAGGAGGCCGCACGGCGACATCTATACTCAGCGGGGGGCCGCACGTAGCCATCTATACACAGCGGGGGGCGCACGTAGCCATCTATACACAGCGGGGGGGCGCACGGCGCCGTCTATAAACAGCGAGGGGCCGCACGTAGCCATCTATACACAGTGGGAGGCTGCACGGAGCCCCCCCAGAGACATCAGGAGGCCGCACGGCGCCAACTATACTCAGCAGGAGGCCGCATGCAGTCATACACACACACAAACATATACAGACACGCATAAACACATTTGAAACACAAAAATACATACAAACAGGCATCACACAATGACATCTGCCCACACACACACACACACACACACAAACAGACAGACATCACACACACACCTGCCCACACACACACCTGCCCACACACACACACCTGCCCACATACACATCTGTGTGTGTGTATGTATAGTGTGTGTGTGTGTGTATAATGTGTGTGTATGTATACTGTGTGTGTATGTATAGTGTGTGTGTGTGTGTGTATAATTTGTGTGTGTGTATTTTTTTTTTAAGTTAAAAACAAGTAAAATGCTTGTGGCATCAATATCAAGACTCCAGATATAAGGGCCTATTCACACTGAATTTTGCAATGCATTCATCTCCTCTTTCCAGGCTTCTATCTAAATCCCTGAAAAATGGCATTCAGATGTGCCTTGACATAGCCATTGATTTGAACAAAGGCAAACCGAGGCTAAAGTCTGAATCTTTAGGCTCCATTTTCTCTGCTTTCAGATGTCTCATTTCAGACAGCACAATCCTGAATTTCAGGGATTCAGTTGTAAGCCTTGTGTAAAGACCTGAATGCAGCGCTGAATGTAGTGTGAATAGGTCCTTACATCCTACACCACCTCAGGGGATTGTTGTTATGGAGTATTGCCCCTGGGTGGCCGCAGTTATGACCACCACCAGGGCTCGCGGTCACCCACCCTAACTTTGGTATTCTGGGGAGCTGGTATAATGAATATCTGAGAAGAGCCCTAGAGAAGCAAGAACATTGGACAACCAAGAGGTGGTGGCCTCAAGTCAGGTGTAGTGTTCAACAGGGCAAGACTTTCTAACCTGCCCACACACACACACACACACACATATACACACACACACCTGCCCACACAGACACACACACACACCTGCCCACACAGACACACACACACCTGCCCACACACACACACACACACACACACCTGCCCACACACATACACATCTGCCCACACACACACACACACACACACCTGCCCACACACACACACACACCTGCCCACACACAAACACACCTGCCCACACACACACCTGCCCACACACACACACACCTGCCCACACACATACACACCTGTCCACACACACACACCAACACCTGCCCACACACACACACACCTGCCCACACACACACACACACCTGCCCACACACACACACACACCTGCCCACACACACATCTGCCCACACAGACACCTGCCCGCAAACACACACACACACCCATATACACACACCTGCCCACACACACACCTGCCCACACACACACACACACCTGCCCACACACACACCCACACCTGCTCACACAGACACCTGCCCACACACACACACACACACACACACATATACACACACACACATATACACACACACACCTGCCCACACAGACACACACACATATACACACACACACATATACACACACACACACACCTGCCCACACAGACACCTGCCCCCACAGACACCTGCCCACAAACACACACACACCTGCCCACACACACATCTGCTCACACACACACACACTCACCATCCCCCGGCTCAATTCCTCCTGCCTGCTCTCTCTCTTTTCCGGTGCAGCACTGCAGGCCGGGGCGCACTGTGTGACGTCACAGCTAGGAGACACAGCCGCGCACAGGGCCATGTCTCCTAGCAGTGACGCGGCCGGGCCAGCACAGGGAAGTTAACTGCTGCAGTGCTGGCCCGGCCGATGAAGAAGTAGCGGTGGCCGCTGCTGGGGGAGCAGTCCAGGCCCCCCCCTCCCGCCACTGCTACCGCTATGTGCCGCGGCGGCCCGCACATATAATGAGGGCAATCCGGCATTAGACACCCCGCCTGGAGCCGTGGACCCCCTGCAGGCTCAGGGCCCTGGGCGGTCGCCCGGATTGCCCTCATTATAATCCGCCTATGGATATAGGGCATGGAAAACGGCATCACAGCTGCAGCGGCTACGCTGGTGGTAGAGGGTCCCTCCGCGTCCGACATCTTCCTCCCTCCTAATTAACCGTGGCCTACCTTCGGGCGATCCTCTTCTGTTGGCCGCGGCTTCCCTCGCGATGCTCTGGGAGAGGACCTTGCGTTGCTCGGTGATGACGTCGGCATCCGCTGGATCTCCATCCACGACCTTGAGCAGCGTCTCAGCGTAGGGCGGGGCTTCAGGTCTCACGCGTTTTTGGACGTCCACGCCCCTCTTCTTCCCGCGCGTCGTCCCGAAGATGGCGCCCGATGGCGGGAAACGGCTCCGATTGGCGGGAAATGGCCCCAAATGGCGGGAAACTTCACTCAGATATGTATAGAGTCTTTTCCAGGCACGCAATACCCGTTTGTGGCGGGTTGGTCACAATTCTGCCGACTACGCCAAAGCTGACTCCCCCCCTGGGCCGTGGGGTACCCGGAACCGGGCCTTCTAGTGTACGGTGCTGATGGGGGTAGTAGTGGCAACCCGATCCCGTGGCTCAGGGTGGTCAGACCAAATGGTGGCAGTCTATTTATCAGTGTTTTGAATGTCCGACTACGCCACCCGTGGATTGCGGTTGGAGATAACCGCCGCTGCAAGGCAGACCGCTGAGGCTGGTGCTGGTGTGCAGCACAGGGGTAGGATAACTCCCCATGGGAAGAGTGTAGCCTCAGGGCAGTGTAGGTGGATGTTGGGG
The DNA here is from genome assembly GCF_046119375.1 of Phyllobates terribilis. Lineage (NCBI taxonomy): Eukaryota > Metazoa > Chordata > Amphibia > Anura > Dendrobatidae > Phyllobates > Phyllobates terribilis. Next base: position 197,886 of record NW_027363005.1, on the reverse strand, counting down.
GTGATAGTGCAGGCCGCAATAGTAAGAGTTCAGAGTCCGCTTCAAACAGTTCAGGGTCTTTATTGTAGATATTATTAATGGCCCAACAGTACCGGTTAGGAATGGGCCTGGGTGTCTGAGAGCAATCGGGCGAGCCCCACTGGTCAGGGTGAGTGTGTAGGCCTACCGTTCTCTCTATGCTCTTTCTGACTATCCCCCTTTTCGTGGTGTAATAGCCCACGTCCCTGAGCTGGCCGTGTACTTCTCTCCTGTATGGCTTGCGACTCAGGCCTTGGGTACCTGTTTGTTGCTCCTCGATGTACTGGTCCCTCTGTGTGGCGGAGCCTCCAGGCTTCTTAGGCCAAGGGACCTGAAATCCCTCGCAGCTTGGTTCTCTGCTGCTGGGCTTGTAACCCTGACAGCCTCGGACCCCAATGTCCAGTAGATTGGTTCTCTGCCAGGACCGGCTCTCGTCGCCTCTGTCCCTGGCTTGCAGTTTCTCCTCTGCCTCACGGACTCCTCAGCAACAGCTGAACTGTCCCTCCTTCTCTGGGACTAGTCTCACTCCTGAGCTAGGTCTTCCAGTTCTCTCTAACCCTGCCCCCAGTTCCAGCTTTTATAGGGGCAGCCAGCTCCCCCTGCTGGCCTGGGACAGGAGGTGCTGTATGCTAATTGTCCCTAACTAGGGGACCTCCCTCCTGCTTTCAGAAACAGATTATTGTTTGTGGCATCCAGGCCTGGGGTGACACACACACACTGCTCTATATTTAGTATGATGCCCCCACTCCTCCATATATATAGCATGATAGTCCCACTGCTCCATATACAGGTGCATCTCACTAAATTAGAATATCATCAAAAAGTTAATTTATTTCAGTTCTTCAATACAAAAAGCTGTCTTTCAGCTCATCTGCATTGTTGGGTCTGGTGTCTCTCATCTTCCTCTTGACAATACCCCATAGATTCTCAATAATAGATTCTCTATGGGGTTAAGGTCAGGCGAGTTTGCTGCCAATCAAGCACAGTGATACTGTTGTGTGTAAACCAGGTATTGGTACTTTTGGCCGTGTGGACAGGGGCCAAGTCCTGCTGGAGAATGACATTTTTATCTCCAAAAAGCTTGTCGGCAGAGGGAAGCATGAAGTGCTGTAAAATGTCCTGGTAGCCGGCTGTGCTGACTTTGGTCTTGATAAAACACAGTGGACCTACACCAGCAGATGACATGGCCTCCCAAACCATCACTGATTGTGGAGCCTTCACACTAGACCTCAAGCAGCTTGGATTGTGGACTCTCCACTCTTCCTCCAGACTCTGGGACCTTGATTTCCAAATGAAAATTGGAACTCTAGGACCTTGTGGAGTGTGTCAATGACTGCCTTCTGGACATCTGTCAAGTCAGCAGTCTTCCTCATGATTGTAGAGCATACTGAAACAGTATTGAAGAACTGGAATAAATTAACTTTTTGAAGATATTCTAATTTAGTGAGATGCACCTGTATATACTATGATGGTCCCACTGCCCCACATACATATAGTATAATGGCCCCACTACTCCATATGTAGTATGATGGACCCACTACTCCAGATATATAGTAGGATGGCTCCACTGCCCGATCATTTAAAAAAATATCTCACTTAATCCTGATTCCCTACATCACGGCCTCTGTCTCCTCTTCCATGGCGGGACAGCAGAGCAGAGCGATGCAATGATGTCACCGAGCCACCTGCGTGAGGATGCTGACATCTCGTTAACCGCAGGCCTATGGCGATCTGTGGCATATGAAAGAGATAGTGATAGGGCAGGGAGCTTGTGTCCCACTGCTTTATCATGCGACGCCTCTGCATAAGAGACATTAGGGCTACATTAGCTACGTCACAGAAGACACTGGAGCTGGAGTATATAGAATAGGAGACACTGGGGCTGGCGTATATTCATCACAGGATACATTGGGGCTAGAGCATATACATCACAGAAGAAGCTGGAGTATATAGAATAGGAGACACTGGGGCTGGAGTATATAGAATAGGAGACACTGGGGCTGGCGTATATTCATCACAGGATACATTGGGGCTAGAGCATATACATCACAGAAGAAGCTGGAGTATATAGAATAGGAGACACTGGGGCTGGAGTATATAGAATAGGAGACACTGGGGCTGGCGTATATTCATCACAGGATACATTGGGGCTAGAGCATATACATCACAGAAGAAGCTGGAGTATATAGAATAGGAGACACTGGGGCTGGAGTATATAGAATAGGAGACACTGGGGCTGGCGCATATACAGTTCTGCTCAAAAGTTTACATACCCCGGCAGAATTTTTCCTTTCTTGGCCTTGTTTCAGAAAAAATGAATGATAACAAAAACACTTTTTCTCCACTCATGGTTATTGGTTGGGTGAAGCCATTTACTGTCACATTTCTGTGTTTTCTCTTTTTAAATCTTAATGACAACTAGTGATGAGCGAGCATGCTCGCTACTGCTCGGTGCTCGCCCGAGTATCTCACTGCTCGAGATGCTCTGCGCTCACCGAGTATTTCCGGGTTGGTCGGGCGGGAAGTCGGGATCCATCCCTGCATGTTTGGTGCTCTTTACAGAGCCAATGAACATGCAGGGATTGCCTGCCATGCACTGTAATGCCATAGCCATGTTGGTTGTGGGCATTACAGTGATTGGCTGGCTGCACAGCGTCATCAGGTCTATATCTGACCTGGCACCGCCATGCTCATCACAGTCACTCCGGATCAGACAGTGTAGGGAGAGCTGCTGCTGCGTTAGGGAGAGATTTGATCGTGCATTAGGTAGTGTAGTGAGAAAAACCGCACATTACACATATACATCTCAACAAACAGTCCTTCTGAGGACTAATCCATCTGCAGAGATATCAGGCAGGCAGTGTAAATAGGCAGGCAGGCAGTGTATATAGCAGACTGCAGTGCATATAGCACAAGAGGCTCCATTCCAATTCTGCCTTCTGCTGCTGTTAGATATTTCTATACAAAGGCCGAGGTCTCAGGGGCGAGGAATACTTTTCTTTGGATCTTAATCCTCATTATTTGCTTATAAAGCAATCCAGAGAACACCGTTTTTCTGCACCATTTGCTTGTTGGCACTGCAGAATACAGCCAGGTCCTTTCCATATTAGAGCGCTAGAAATCCAGCTATTTAAAACTGTGTTTTCTCCGTCACACAGATCACATATACGTTGTCAGAAAATACTGCCATTTCTGGCCTCCATTTTTTCAGTGTGTCAGTGAAGCAATTCACAGCAGTTTGCTGTTCACACTACTTACCTACAGGCCAGGTATTTAAAACTCTGTTTTCTCCATCACACCGATCACATATAACTTCGCTTCAAACTCAATCATTTGTAGTGAGCGTGGAAGATACTATCCTCCATTTAAAATGGGCAAGGCACGTGGCAAGGGACGGGGAACTGGACGTGATGGTAATGGTGCATGCAGAGGCCGAGGACAAGGCCGTGGGCAAGCCGAAATTGTGCCACAACAAACACCCACATCTTCTCGCCTGACCTTCCTGTCCCAATTTCTAGGGGACCGCAGCACACCACTATTGAACCCAGATCAGTGTCAAAAGGTTGTTGGTTGGATAGCGGATAATGCTTCCAGTCACTTAGCCACCACCACCACCACCACCCTGTCTTCCACACGGTCAAGTCTCAGTAGCCATGAGTCTGGACCTCATATTCCTCACCCTGATCCTCCTTCCTCCCACCATGCCGAGTACCCAGAGACAATTGATCCCACACTTGGACAATCTGAAGAGCTGTTCACTTTTCCATTTATAGATTCGGGCCTCTCGCCCGGTCCACTTGAAGCGGGGCAAGAGGAGATCATGTGTAGCGATGCCCAAATATTTGAGCAGCCACGGTCACACGAAGGCGACGGTGGGAAACTGTCATAAGAGGTGGACGATGATGAGACACAATTGACAGAAAGTCAGGAATAGTACCAGGGTGCAGAAGTGGGAGACGAGGTGGTGGATGATATAGTAACTGACCCAACCTGGCAGGAGGACATGCAGAGCAAGGACAGCAGCACACAGGGGGAGGGAGGCAGAGCACCCCAACAGGCAGGAAGAAGCAGTGTGGTGGCCGCAGACAGAAGGCAGGCTACCGTTTCCCGTAACACCAACATGAAGGAAGTTGCCACTACAACTGTTAGGTCTTCCCGAGTCTGGTTGTTTTTTAAAGACTCTGCCGATAACTCCAAAAAGGCCATTTGCATCACGAGCCAGACCAGCATCAGCAGGGGTGGCAAAACGACCAGCCTGACCACCACCAGCATGATGAGGCACATGGCAGCAAAGCACTCGACTTTGTGGGCCGAACACCAGGGTCCAGGAACAGTGTCTACAGGTGGCACCATTGCTTCTTCTGCTGTTGTGCATGCAAGTCAATCCCCTGTCCATAGTGCATGCAAAGATGCCTCCTGCCCTGCTCCTGTCATTGCACACTCTCAAGTAGCAGCATCAGGAAGCACGTCCATGTCCTTGTCCCAGCGCAGCGTTCAGTTGTTCATACTCCAGTCCTTGGAATGCAAGCGCAAATATGCAGCCAACGTCCCACAGGCCACACTACTAAATTCTCACAATTCACGACTGCTTGGCTCGAAATGTTGCCTTTTAGGCTTGTGGAAACAGAAGCATTCCGCAACCTGATGGCGGCGGCCGTCCCTCGGTACTCTGTCCCCAGCCGCCACTATTTCTCCCAGTGTGCCGTCCCCACATTATACAAGCAAGTGTCCCAAAACATTAGCCGTGCCCTCAACAACGCAGTTACCGGTAAAGTCCACCTAAACACGGACACGTGGACAAGTGCTTGTGGGCAGGGACGGTACATCTCGCTGATGGCACACTGGGTTAACATAGTGGAAGCCGGGACCCAGTCGGACCTTGGGACGGAACACGTCCTCCCGACGCCAAGGATTGCAGGCCCTAGGTCAATCAGGGTTGCCCCCACGGTCTACAGCTCCTGAACCTCATGCTCCTCAGCCTGCTCCTCCTCCTCAGCCTCCATCTCTGAAATGACCACATCAGTCACAAGCTGGAAGCACTGCAGCACTGCCTCGGCCAAGCGGCAACAGGCTGTGCTGAAGCTAATATGCTTAGGTGAAAAAACACACAATGCTGAAGAGTTATGGACAGCTCTGAAAGAGCAGGCAGATCTGTGGCTCAAACCGCTGAACCTACAGCCAGGCATGGTCGCGTGTGACAATGGCTGGAACCTGGTGGCGGCTCAGAGGCGAGGCGAGCTCACACACGTACCATGCCTGGCCCATGTGCTTAACCTCGTGGTTCAGCGGTTACTCAAATCCTACCCGGAGCTGCCGGATCTGCTTGTTAAAGTATGCCGCCTGTGTGCCCATTTTAGAAAGTCAGCTACAGCTTCCGCTGCCCTTGCAGTGTTTCAGCAGCGTTTGCAGCTTCTGGCTCACAGACTGGTGTGTGATGTCCCCACACGTTGGAACTCTACATTGCAGATGTTGGGAAGGATTTGTGAGCAGAAGAGGGCAGTTGTTGAGTACCAGCATCAAAAAGGCTATCGGTATTCAGTTCAGACTCCACACATAAGACCTCAGTAGTGGACGTGGATGTCAGACATATGTACCATCCTCCAAAACTTTGAGGACTCCACCAAGATGGTGAGCGGCGATGACGCCATAATTAGCGTCACCATCCCGCTTCTCTGTCTTCTGAAACGCTCTCTGCTCACAATCAAAGATGATGCATTGCAGGCGGAGAATGATAAGATGGAGCAATTAACCATACAGGGTGATTACACACAGCCAAGCCTCATCTCATCCCAACGTGGATTGGGTGACAATGAGGAAGAGGAGGAGGAGGAAGGACAGGAACTAGTTTCATGCACTATAGACGGTGCTATCTGCACAGCTGTCATACCGTCTGTTCAGCGTGGATGGCCAGAGGACAGAGAGGAGGAGGAGGAGAGCATGGTCAGTCATCCTCTTGGTGAGGACACGGAAGTCTTGCCTGTTAGTAGTCTGGCACGCATGGCTGAGTTTATGTTATGCTGCCTTTCCCATGACCCTCGCATTCTCAAAATTTTAGGTCATTACTGGTTGGTGACACTTCTAGACCCACTCTACAAGGAGAACTTTATATCTCTTATTCCTGAGGCGGACAGGTGTACAAAAATGAGGCAGTACCAGAAGGCCCTTGTTGCGGACCTATTAAAAAAATTCCCATCTGAAAACGCTGGAGGCAGAGGGCACACTTCGTTCGACAACCAAGGAGTACAGGCGAGAGAGACACAACTTCAATCCAGCAGAGGCAGGGGAACACTGTCAAAGTTCTGGGAGAGTTTTCTCAGACCCTCCCATCGCACAGGCCCTGAGGCGCAGGGTACTCTCACAAGGAGTGCAAAGTTTGGGAAGATGCTGAGGGAGTACCTTGCCGTACCGTACCAACGTCCTCCGTGATTCCTCTGTGCCTTATAAATATTGGGTATCCAAGCTAGATATGTGGAATGAACTGGCTCTCTATGCCTTGGAGGTCCTGGCCTACCCTGCTGCCAGCGTTTTATCAGATCGGGTTTTTAGTGCCGCTGGTGGAATTATAACTGATAAGCGCATCCTCCTGTCAACTGAAAATGCTGACAGGCTGACTCTTATAAAAATGAACAAGGGCTGGATTGGGCCAGACTTCTCAACACCACCGAATGATAGTGACGCGCCCCCTGGGCCATGTTCAGGGGATACCCGGAGCCGGATCTGGATAGGGGTAGTAGTCCTTGTGGCGGTGACCCGGTCCGTGCCCAGGGTGTCAAACTAAGTGGCAGTCTATGGCAGTAGATGTTAACTTGATCGACTACGCCACCCGTTGAGTGCGGCTTTGAAGCCGCCGCTGCAGAACAGTCCACTGAGGCCAGGTGTATCAGGATGTGCAGCGTGGTGGTATAACCCCCAACGGGAGGGGTATGGCCTCAGGGCAGCAGATGCGGATGATGGGGGTAGTTGTAGTGTAGAAAGGAGAGTCAGAGACGTGGGATGCAGTTTCAGGGTTTTTAACTCACGGGTGTTCCTTTGGTCACTCTGGCCTTGAGTGACCACCCGAGCCGTGCTGCGTCCACCAGGTCCTGGACTCGGCCAACCCCCAGGCAGTTCCGGAGCGTGGTCCTGAGCTTCCCTCTCTCCTCTCTTTCTCCTGGCCGTCCCCACCAGGGATCCACCTTTGGCCGGCTCCCTCGGGTCTCTTGGTGGTTAAACCTTCTCTGGGTTCCCTGACCCTATACTTGGTGTGCCTTTCTGGTGGATTTGGTGGGGGTCGTGGCAAATCTTGACCATGACCTCCGGTTCCTGGCTGAGGATGATTGACCTCCACCAGCTTGGGTTCCGGTACCCGTGTCCGCCAACCCTTCACCCTTCTGGCTTAATTCTGGGTTCTCAGGGTTCCCTCTTGTCTTCCACTCTGGGCCTTCCTTCTTCCTCTCTCCTCACTGCAGGCCTAGCCCTGGAGCTGGGCCCAGACGGAGCCACAGCTCCTGTCAGCCCTCCTGGCTGAACTCTTCCTCAGCTCCTAAAAAGACCCTGTCCTAAGATGGTGCCCACCTTATATACTCCCTCTATGTGTGAGCCCAGGTGACCATCACCCAATGAGCTCCTAGCTTTACCCAGAGTGCTCCCCCTATCTGCCCCTACACTACTGGGATGTTCCACCCCCCTTCCCACTCCAGCCAGGGACAGACGCTGTCGTACCTGCACATATATACTTGGTGGGAGTACCGTAGTTCTGTCCCCCGGAAATGGGATGTATGTAGTGCATGCAGCCTACTAAGCTCAGTTCCACACTCCATCCTTACCCGGGAGTGGAATACCACACCTCTGGGTTGAGGTGCAATACCCCTGTAGCAGCCGAGTCCTCAGGGTGCTACATTCCCCCCTGGTAAATCACAGCACGTCCTCGGGCTGTAAAAGAATAAAAACATACCAAAACATACAATTTTTTTTCATAACATCCATAAACATATAAAACATTATATACATTATCAGCAGCATAAAACTTTTTCATAATAAACTTTTCATTGTAAACATTCTTGTTCCTCCGGCCACGGTGCAACTTGTGACCGGGTAAAGTGCAACAGTCTCTTTTAGAAAAAACACAGTTTCCTATAAAACCGGTAGGGGGCGCCTTAGGAAGCGCAACTATATACAAGGGGTTATGGCCGCTCTCAGTCCTCGGCCAGTGGGGATAAGGATTGGCTGTTCACAGTCCTCAGCCTGTTAAGGGATAGGGGACACACGGGTAACAGTTCACACTTGTCCCAACGGGGACTATACTTTTCTGGCAACAGTTCCTGTACCCTTACGGGTAACTATTTACAGTTCCACTTTACCGTACTTCAGTAACGGCGTCCTCCTGCTCCTTCTCGCGGGTAGGCTTCAGACCCGTCCGGGTCCTCTTGTCCTTCCTCACACCGCAGCTCTTCCTCCGTCAACCGGTGTACATGAAGGGCGTAGGGTCCTTTGGCACATTGATGCCGGGTAAAGGTGACCTCGTCACCCAGGTATAGGTCACGACCTCTGTGTCCCTCCGGCAGATGGCTCTCGACGTCCCTGCGGGTCACAAAGACGTCGCCGGGGGTGCGGTGGTCCCGGATGAAGCCCCAACCATGCTGCAGTTGGAATTTGATTACAGTCCCGGTGGCACGGGGACCATGGGCTGCACGGGGGTTCCGTCGGGTCCGGCTCTTCTGCTCTGCACTCTGTACTTGCAGCCGCTCCTCGCGGACCCGCCTCTCTCTCCGTTCCCTGTCGAAGACCTCCAATTGCTGCCGGCAGCACTCCGCACGCTCAGCTGCGGCCGCCCGGGTTTCTTGAGTGAACCCGATGAGGTCTCCTCCAGTGGGGTCCCACGCGAACTGCGCCTCCTCCAACGAGAGTGGGGTGATCTTGACAGGCGCCGGAGCCGGAATCAGGGGCTCGCACAGGGGTCCTTCCTTCCGGAGTCGGAGATGGTAGTACTCCGGTGGCCACACAAAGGGCTGCCCATCCGGGCAAGTGTGTTGGGCGAATAGGTCTTCACCCAGGTGCGGCACTGTGGAAGTTGAGGGCGCGGTGGTGGCAGCGGCGCCCGGGTCTTCCAGGCCTTGCGACCAGGCTTGGGGCACCCTGAAGGTAAAGGGCACCGTGGAGACGGCGGCGCCCGGGGGTACTTGACCTTGCGACCAGGCCGGTGGCTTAGTGGAGGTAGAGGGCGCTGTTGGGTCTGCGGCGCCCGGGGGTACTCGGCCCTGCGACCAGGCCGGTGGCATTTCCTGCTTGGCCGCGCTCAGGGTTGAGGCGCGTGACGTCACAGGGGGCGTGGCCGCGGCTCCTGCCGCTTGAGGCCTAGCTGGGAACGGTGGCGGTGCAGCGACAGGCACGGTAGGGGGAATTTCGGTCTCTGCGACGGGGAGCTGGGGCAGGTTCACGGTTATTAGGCTTGGGGTTGTGACGTCCCCTTTACCTGCCTCCGTCTCTTCAGCTCCTTCCTCGGCGTCGTCTCCGGCCTTCATTCCTCCTGCACCATCCTCAGAGGCGGTCAGACTCCTCGTCTCGGGTGGCGTGCTCCGCTGGCGGGTTCCAGCCTGCTGGGCCATCTCCCTACTCCACTCAGTCAGCATTTCTCGCTGCACCCGGGCCATCCTCCGTGCGAGGCCCTCCAGCGCGGTCTGTGCACGCTCCCGGTCTTGGGGGAGCTGTGCCAGGATCTCCACCAGGCCTAGTGGGGTGGTTGCTTGCAACAGGCTCCTGACCACAGGGTCGGTGCTGCCTGACTCTCCCTCCATCTCCGGGTGCGACCTCTCCAGACTCCTCCAGGCTGCACCCATCCTCGCTCTTTTGTTCTGTATCCGCCCATACTGAGGGCGGTCCCAGGGCAACTCGGTGATTGTCAGTTCCAGGGGCAGTCCCCTCACGCTGATGGACATCTCTATCATTACAGTCTCTGCTGGTGGGGGCGGTTTCCGCTTTTGGCGCCATTCTTGGACCTGGCCCACGATGGGAGGTGGCCTCTTGCCACCCTCTGGCACGCCCATAATGGCGTCCGCTCTGCCAGGGCGGGAAATCTTCTCAGATGGCGGGAATCGTCTCCCAGTGGCGGGAAACTCCGTGGATGGCGGGAAAAGACTGCAGATGACTGGCAAACGGCGGGAAACGATCCGAGATGGCGTCCGATGGCGGGGACCCTCCGGAACCGGCGGGAGACTTCTTTTTGAGGTAAATGTGAAGTTTTCTTCAGGCACGCAGTACCCGGTGGTTGCGGGCACGTAATCCTGCCGACTACGCCAAAGTTGACGCACCCCCTGGGCCATGTTCAGGGGATACCCGGAGCCGGATCTGGATAGGGGTAGTAGTCCTTGTGGCGGTGACCCGGTCCGTGCCCAGGGTGTCAAACTAAGTGGCAGTCTATGGCAGTAGATGTTAACTTGATCGACTACGCCACCCGTTGAGTGCGGCTTTGAAGCCGCCGCTGCAGAACAGTCCACTGAGGCCAGGTGTATCAGGATGTGCAGCGTGGTGGTATAACCCCCAACGGGAGGGGTATGGCCTCAGGGCAGCAGATGCGGATGATGGGGGTAGTTGTAGTGTAGAAAGGAGAGTCAGAGACGTGGGATGCAGTTTCAGGGTTTTTAACTCACGGGTGTTCCTTTGGTCACTCTGGCCTTGAGTGACCACCCGAGCCGTGCTGCGTCCACCAGGTCCTGGACTCGGCCAACCCCCAGGCAGTTCCGGAGCGTGGTCCTGAGCTTCCCTCTCTCCTCTCTTTCTCCTGGCCGTCCCCACCAGGGATCCACCTTTGGCCGGCTCCCTCGGGTCTCTTGGTGGTTAAACCTTCTCTGGGTTCCCTGACCCTATACTTGGTGTGCCTTTCTGGTGGATTTGGTGGGGGTCGTGGCAAATCTTGACCATGACCTCCGGTTCCTGGCTGAGGATGATTGACCTCCACCAGCTTGGGTTCCGGTACCCGTGTCCGCCAACCCTTCACCCTTCTGGCTTAATTCTGGGTTCTCAGGGTTCCCTCTTGTCTTCCACTCTGGGCCTTCCTTCTTCCTCTCTCCTCACTGCAGGCCTAGCCCTGGAGCTGGGCCCAGACGGAGCCACAGCTCCTGTCAGCCCTCCTGGCTGAACTCTTCCTCAGCTCCTAAAAAGACCCTGTCCTAAGATGGTGCCCACCTTATATACTCCCTCTATGTGTGAGCCCAGGTGACCAGCACCCAATGAGCTCCTAGCTTTACCCAGAGTGCTCCCCCTATCTGCCCCTACACTACTGGGATGTTCCACCCCCCTTCCCACTCCAGCCAGGGACAGACGCTGTCGTACCTGCACATATATACTTGGTGGGAGTACCGTAGTTCTGTCCCCCGGAAATGGGATGTATGTAGTGCATGCAGCCTACTAAGCTCAGTTCCACACTCCATCCTTACCCGGGAGTGGAATACCACACCTCTGGGTTGAGGTGCAATACCCCTGTAGCAGCCGAGTCCTCAGGGTGCTACAATAGCAGCGTAGCATAAACTCAAATCCAGTGTCTTTTCTTGGGAGGTGTATTCCCATGCACCTTTTCACACCCACACATGGGTATACGCTTCCTGATTTTGGCTATTTGCTCTTGTCCTCCTCCTTCTCCTCATCCTCCACCACCATATCACCAGGGTGACCGTGGTCCATGATGCAACACCCACATAATTTTTTTTAAGGGTGTTTGACTCGCCCCTGGGCCGTGGGGCACTCGGAGCCGGGCAATAGGGAGACGGTGGGGGTAGTAGTGGCGACCCGGTTCCGTGGCTCAGGGTGGTCAGACCAGTGGTAGTCCTTTAGCCGTCCTAAGTGATGTCCGACTGCGCCACCCGTGGATTGCGGTTATTATGAACCGCCGCTGCAAGGCAGATCGCTGGGGCTGATGATGTATGCAGCTGAGGTAGTGTGACTCCCCACGGGAAGAGTGCAGCCCCAGGGCAGTGTAGTGGATGGTGGGGGTGATGGTGCAGAGAGTCCCAGTGCCGTTAGTGCTGGAGGAGCGAAAGAGTACACAGACAACGTACTGCAGTCCAATGTCTTTTACTCACAGTTCATGTACTCCGGGTCACTTCTGTCAGCAATGACCGCCCGAGCCGTGCTGCGTCCACCAGGTGAGGGGCTCGGTCAACCCCAGGCAGTTCAGGAGCATGACACAGGACCCCTTCAATCCTTTCTCTGGCCTGCCTCACCAGTGACCCACTTTTGTCCAGCTGCCGCGGACTTGTGCGGGTAAATGTGGTTCCCGTTCCCCGCTGTCCTATATGGTGCCTTCCTAGCAGGTTTGATGAGGTGTCGCACCAATAAATGATCACGACCTCCGGTCTTTGGCTGAGGGCTGTTTCTCCTCCACCAACTTGGGATCCGGTACCCTTAATCTGCCTGACCCTTCACCCTGTATTCTCGTTGGTTCTTAGGGTCCCTTCTGCCGTCTTGTTCCTGAGCCCTTCTGTTTCTCTCTTTCTCTTTCTCTTCTGTTCCTTTCTGTTCTTGTTCCTTTCTGTTCTTGTTCCTTTCTGTTCCTGGCCTTCACCCTAGGCCTGCCTCGTGGAGCTGGGCCCAGACTGAGCCACAGCTCCCTGTCAGCCCTCTCTGGCTGAACTCCTTCTCTTACTCCACTCACTGAACTTCTCTTCTTCTCTTCTCTCTGTGCTGGCTGGGCCTCAGAGGCTAGGCCCGCCTACGGAGAAGAGCCCCTTGCAGAGGACCCACTCTGTCACTTCTTCTCTCTGACTGAACACTGTTCTAAGATGGTGCCCACCTTTTATACCTCCCTCTAGAACATGAGCCCAGGTGACCAGCAAACAATGGGCTCCTATCTACGCTCAGGAACCAACCCCTATCTGCTCCTACATCACTGGGTATTCCTACCCCCTCCCCACTCCAGCCAGGGACATGGTCTGTCGTGCCTGCATTTCTGTCTAATGGGAGCACCGTTGAGCTGTCCCTCGGAAATGGGGTGAGTGTGCTGTATGCAGCTAACTGAACCCTGGTCCATACTCCATCCTTACCCGGGAGTGGAATATCACACCTCTGGCAGAGGTGCAATACCCCTGTAGCGGTCGAGCCCTCGGGGCGCTACATTTTTATGATGCCCTTAAAAAAAATTTTTTATACAGTATGTTCATGTATACCCCCCAGGAGTAAATGTTTGTCAGCCCATACACTTAGTGCATGGCATTACAAGTATAGGAGGCCCGCTCCTTTCTAATGGTAACAATTTTTTATGATGCGCTCCTCCACGTCTCTTCCAAGGGCCATTGAAGTGCCTCCAAATTTTTGGCAGCTCTTGCAGTCACTGCATAGTCCAACACTATGGGAGACTCTCTCCTTTCTAATGGGAATTTGTCATTACTGTGGCCTGGTCTATGTGTCTTTAAATTCTTAGTGGGTTTTTTCCTAAACTTGGTCAGCCAGTGGACTCACTGCATACCCTATAACTGTATAGCAGACCCTCTCCTTTCTAATGGGAACATGTCGTACCTTGTTAATGTGGCCCTGCTCTGTGTGTCCTTAAATTCTTAGTGGGGTTTTTCCTAAAATTTGTCAGCCGTTGGATTCACTGCATACCCTATAACTGTATAGCAGACCCTCTCCTTTCTAACGGGAACATGTCGTACCTTGTTACTGTGGCCATGCTCTTTGTGTCTTTAAATTGTTAGTGTTTTATTCAAAAATTTTGCCCACCCTTGCAGTCACAGCATGGGCATTACCACTATAGAAGACCCGCTCCTTTATAATGGGAACATTTTTTTTACTGAGACCCTCCTCTATGTCTCTTCAAAGGGGTATTAGGTTGCGTCCAAATTTTTGACAACCCTTGCAGTCACTGGATGCGCAATAACAGTATAGGAGACCCACTTGTTAATAATGGGAACAACAAAGCATAGCCCTCTGATGGCTCTCTAACAATAGCTAGGGCCGACTGCTGGCCTTTTAAGAATAGTAAGGGCCGTCTGATGTTCCTATAAAAATAGGCTTTATGACTTTCAGAGTCCCTCCATCATAAATAAAACAGGATGTGTCTGATGACACCACATTACCAGATTAGGTTGTAAAATGTTAAAATGACTTTTCCCGGTGAATGCATTTGTCATAAAAAATAACATAAAAAAACATAACAATAGGATCTTTCTTTAGTATAAAAAACAGCATCACCAATTTAACCTCAATGTAATCACATTGTTCAGCTCATGCACCTCCTCCTCCATCTCCGAAATGACCACATCAGTCACAAGCTGACAGCACTGCTGCACTGCCTTGGCCAAACAGCAGCAGGCTGTGCTGAAGATAACATGCTTAATGCTTAATTAACAAACCGCCCAGCGCTGCATAGTTGTTGAAAGCTGTAACACAGCAGCTTGATCTGTGGCTCTCACCGCTGAACATACAGCCAGGCATGGTCGTGTGTTACAATGGGCGGAACCTGGTGACGGAGAAATGACAACCGGGGTAAATAAGGTTTCCCTATATGCCAGTCCTTTCACAGAGCTAAAGAATATGGCATGCTGTGAAATACAACTCCCACTGAGAAGCTGTTTCAGATTGAAAAACATTCTGCCCACCAGAGGATTTGTTTCTGAGGGCTAACCTTTCTCACCCGCTCAAGAGCCCCATAGCAGCTGCAAAGTTAGCGCTATCATGAACTCTCCTGAGGTAGAAGCCAAGGCACACCAGAGAATTCTCTGGTGGGACTGTCCAACCCTGTGGGAGAACATACAAATTTCTTGCAGATGTTGTCCTTGCTGGGATTTGAACCCAGGATCCCAGTGCTGCAAGACTTCAGTGCTAACCACTGATCCAATGTGCTGCCGTTCACCCTCTAATATCTAACAGGCTGGAGAAACTTGAACCTACTGCCACTCTATCATCAGCTCCTTTGTGAGAAAATTTATTTTGGCAGCCACTCAGTCTACCAAATAAAATTCCAGAGAAGGAAATTGAGGATGGCTTCGCTACTGGTACTGGGGGCAGTGCTAATACCATGGTGTTGTACCATAGTTTGCTGGAAATATTCCAGGCTGGTAGGAGGCAAGAAAATTGCCACAGAAAAGTACCAGCAGTAATGTTCAGGCCAGATTTCAAGTGCAAGCAGCTTTAGAGGGCTTCCTGGGAGAAATGACACTCAGGGTAGATACGGTTTCCCTCTATGCCAGTCCTTTCACTGAGCTAAATACAACTCTTATCAAAAAAAGTTGTGGACTGGCTCCGTACCGTCCCTGGCCACATTCACCTGTCCACGTGTTTGTGGTTAGGCAGTCCTTCTTAGTAAGTGCACTGGGTAGGGCATGGGTACTGTTGTGGGACCCGTGCTTGTGGAAGGCGAAGGCGATACCGGAAAAATACTGGCGGCTGGGGACCGAGTATGGACACCCGGCCGCCGCCTGCATGAGGTTGTGAAAAGCTTCCACCTCCACAAGCTTAAAAGGCCATATTTCAAGTGCAAAGAGCTGCCCAGAAATCTGTCAGTTTAGTGTTGCGGCCTGTGGGTGGGTGGGTGGCTGGCTGCATACTTGCAATTGCATTCCAAGTAACAGAAAACTAAGCAGATGATGGCCTCTATCATCATCATGGCCTCACCTCGGCACTATGAACTCTCCTGAAGGAGAAGCCAGGGCCCGCCGGAGGAGTCTCTGGTTCTCTGGTGGGCCCGTGCAACCCTGCCGAAAAGCAGCCCTGGCTAAGAAAAGTGTGGGGGAAGGTTCCTGGACACTCTATGGCTGCTTTTTTAATGCGGATCGGCCATGCTTATGCATGTTATTTCTCAAAACGCATTACGGATCAGGCCATTTTCCAATTCTGTATTCAAGAAATTAAATGCGCAAAGAAAGATGTGTGTGTGTCAAAGCACCATTGACAAGTGCGAGTTGATGTTGGATGGGCTGCCATTGCTTCTGCAACAAGCTCAATTACAGGATTTTCTGGGAGAAATGACGCGCAGGGTAGATACGGTTTCCCTCTATGCCAGTCCTTTCACCGAGCTAAATACAACTCTTAGCAAAAAAAGTTGTGGACTGGCTCCGTACCGTCCCTGGCCACATTCACCTGTCCACGTGTTTGTGGTTAGGCGGTCCTTCCCAGTAAGTGCACTGGGGAGGGCACGGGTAATGTTATTGGACCCGTGGTTGTGGAAGGCGGAGGCGATACCGGGAAATATAGTGGCGACTGGGGACCGAGTATGGACACCCGGCCGCCGCCGGCATGAGGTTATGAAAAGCTTCCGCCTCCACGAGCCTAAAAGGCCACATTTCAAGTGCAAGCAGCTGTCAAAAATTTGGCAGTATAGTATTGCAGCCTGTGGGTGGGTGGCTGCCGGCATTCTTGTGCTTGCATTCCAAGGAATGGGGTAGGGACAACTGAACACTGCAGTGGGACAAGGACGTGGACGGTGATTGTTGCAAGTCTGCAACGACAGGTGCATGGCGGGAGGCATCTTCGCATGTGCCAAGGATCACTTATGATGGGCACACATTTAGGCAGTGACCTGGGATTCAGAGATGTTTCCAGAGGTCTTCCCCTTGCTGTTCCCATGTCTTTTCAGCACTGTATGCATGTGTCTGATGATGTGTCACACACCACAAGGCCAGATAAGGTTGTAAAATGTTAAAATGACATTTCCTGGTGAATGCATTTGTCTTGGTTGAAAGCAATGCAAAAGTGCAAAAACGTGTCAAAAATGCTACGTGTGAACATAGCCCAAGGTGTGGAGGAGTATTTGTGTTTTTGTTTATTTATTTTGCCTTATATACAAGTCATCACCCTGGAAAGGATGTTCCTTACGCCGTAAAAGTGGCGTAATACTCTGACGACGTTGTTGACAGCAGTGATCTGGGAGTCAGAGATGCTTCCAGGGGTCTTCCCCATGCTGTTCACATGTCATTTGAGCACAGTTCCCATCGATTTGGGCAATTTTTAGGCCCTCTGCAGACCGCCGTGGGGAGCCACCTGAAAAATGCTCAAGTTTCCCCTAGACTTATATTGGGCTCATTGCTCGGGTTGAGCACCCGAGTATTTCAATTTGCTCGACCCGAGCAACGAGTACTCGAGCATTTTAGTGCTCGCTCATCACTAATGACAACCAAAAACATCCAAATAATCCTGATCAAAAAGTTCACATACCCTGGTGATTTTGGCCTGATAACATGCACAGAATTTGACACAAATGGGTTTGAATGGCTACTAAAGGTAACATCCTCACCTATGACCTGTTTGCTTGTAATCAGTGTGTGTGCATAAAGCTGAGTGAGTTTCTGGGATCCAGCCACTGACGTTTCTGGATTTTGAGATGGGGAAAGCAAAAGAATTATCAACGGATCTACGGGAAAAGGTAGTTGAACTGTATAACACAGGAAAGGGAGGCAAAAAGAGTATAACACAGGAAAGGGATACAAAAAGATATCCCAGGAATTGATAATGCCAGTCTGCAGTGTTCAAACTGTGATTAACAAATGGAAAATCAGATGCTCTGTAAAAACCAAACCACAGTCAGGTAGACCAACAAAAATTTCAGCCACAACTGCCAAGAAAATTGTTCGGGATGCAAAGAAAAACCAACAAATAACATCAGCTGAGAACACACTTAGGGGTGTACTCACTTTTGTTGCCAGCGGTTTAGACATTAATGGCTGTGTGTTGAGTTATTTTGCAGGCACACCAAATTTACAGTTAAACAAGCTGTACACTGACTACTGTACATTGTATCAAAGTGTCGCATCTTCAGTGTTGTCCCATCAAAAATATATATATGTATTCCGGCCCATTTTTGGAGTTTTGTGTGAAATTATGTCCAATTTGCCTTTTTTTTCTCAGTTTTTTTGTGTTGTTCCAATAAACACAAAGGAAATAAACATGCGTGTAATAAAAAAAGTGTAATTTTCTGAAACAATTTCAAGGGTGCCAGCACTTTCCTCCATGACTGTATATGCAGGTAGAGTCCTTAACCCCTTTACAACCCAAAGTGGTTTGCACGTTAATGAGAAGGCCAATTTTTACAATTCTGACCACTGTCACTTTATGAGGTAATTACTCTGGAACGCTTCAACGGATCCCCCTGGTTCTGAGAATATTTTTTCATGACATATTGTACTTTATGATTGTGGTAAAATTTCTTCGATATCACTTGTGTTTATTTGTGAAAAAAACAGATATTTGGCGAAAATTTAGAAAATTTTGCAATTTTCTAAATTTGAATTTTTATGCCCTTAAATCGGAGAGATATGTCACACAAAAAAAGTTAATAAATAACATTTCCCATATGTCTACTTTACATCAGCACAATTTTGGAACCCAAATTTATTTTTATTAGGGAGCTATAAGGGTTAAAATTGACCAGCGATTTCTCATTTTTCCAACAAAATTTACAAAACCATTTTATTAGGGACCGCATCACATTTGAAGTCACTTTGAGGGGTCTTTATGACTGAAAATACCCAAAAGTGACACCATTCTTAAAACTGCACCCCTCAGTGAATCGGGTCATCATGACAACATCCGGGAAGCCGCGGCACACATTGCTGGACGCCGGCAGGAGAGGTGACTATCCCGATCACCTCCCCTTGCCCCCGCAATGCTGCGAACGACTTAGATCCCAGCATTGCGGGGGTTAATGTGCGGGACCTCTCCCAGCACATAGCACCGGGTGTCAGTTGTGACAATCAGTTGACACCCGGCGGCGATCACGCCCGCACAGCCTGTGTGCGGGCGCGATCGCAAAGATGTACTAATACGTATCAGGCTCTTAAGTCCCAGGGCGCAGATACGTATCAGTACGTCTTGGGCTTTAAAGAAGTTAAAATTATGTGAAAATGGGAAAAGTCACAAAACTTTGCAACTTTTCAAGAGCTTTATGCCAGTTTTCTGGCAAAAACACTGGTGAATCGGGTTCATAATCTCTAATCCTTTCAGCTCCCTTTAATTAGACTACTTTCAACAAACTAATTATAAGTATTGGGTCTGTTTTTTTTTTAATGCTTTTAAAATAATTGTAAATATTTTCAATCCCCTTTTGTTATAAGGATTTCCCAAAAATTAGCTAATCATAGGTTGTCCTGCATTCGTGACAGTGATTGACTGCGCGGTCACTTGGAAGTTTACATTGGCATCACTACAGGGCCGGTAAAGAAGGACTGTCAGGGACCCCCAGAGTGTGGTAAAATGCGCCAACTAATTCATAATTCATTTAATTCTCACACAATATACTAAGTTAGTGTAAGTCTACAAAAAAGCAACAAAACTTGGTGCTAAAAAAATTGAGCATAACTTTTTGAAAAATGAACCAGGTTATGCCAAATCTTACATATTTTGTGACTTTGTGATCAGTTATCAACACAAATATTTTACTCAAATTACCAGATCGATGGATAAGAATTGGGACTTTTCCCTAAATCTCTCCAAAACATCACCGCTTATAGAAGACCACCCTCATATCCAGATCAGATTTTCTGTGAGAGATGCCCAGATTCACAATATAGTATGCATACTGGCCATCTATGAGAAGTCCACCCCAATGGAAGTCCAGTTATTAAAGAGGATTTTACTGTTTATATAAGGGGCAGACAATGACAGTGAAGGGCCCTTAATCAGGACTTCTGATCTGGGCCCCCCACCCTCCATCAGGCACCACCTACATATACATTTCCATGTATATTTATATTAGGCACACATATAAAATTTGCACATGCTAATACTCTATACACATTTTAACGTATGCATATGTGGCACCCCAGGGGTCTGGTTTCCACAGTAACAGCAATGTTATGTCTAGGAGCAGGTGGGAGGTCTCTTGGTCAGGAATCCTATGCATGCCACACCTCCTGCCCAGTCCTGGGAGGGGAAGGACTTCCCCTATATAAACCTGGGGCTGAGGCAGGGTTAGAGAGTTCAAAGGGAGAGTTGAGCCAGGAGGGCGGACAGGGAGCTGTGGCTTCGGCTGGGCCCAGCTCCCGGGCCATGCCAGAAGTAGAGACAGAGAAGAGAAGCAGCATAGGAAGAAACAACAGGAGCTCTGTGGGAGCAGTGCTACAAGGAGTCAGGGGCTGGCAGCTGCAGAGCTCGCCCTGACTGAGAAGTTATCACCGGACCCGGAGTCCGAGGCTGTGGGGACTAACCCTTACCCAGCAGCAGAAACCGTCCGGCAGGGGATTTCAAGTCCTCTGGCCCAGAAACCCGAAGGCACGGTCACACGCGTGGGACCAGCACCGCCGTCGTGGAGCGGAAGGCACTAGAAGGCCCCGAGTCACCGGCCATACGGGTGAGCACCACACGGTACACTCAGGGACGTGGGCTAATTTTACCCGCCTCTAGCAAGGTAGCCAGAAGAGTACAGTTAGTTGGGAAGGCCTACAACTCCACCTGGCCAGGGGAGATCCCATCTGCTCAAGGACTGACCAGGCCCCGATCGCTAGCAAGTACTCCGGGAGGGTCTGTCTTTGTCACCAGTAAAGACCCTGAACTGAGTGGTTCCTGCTACCCCCATCTTCCACGTCGGCTGCCCTGAGGCCATACCCCTCCCGTTGGGGGTTATACCATCCACGCTGCACCATCCTTCCACCGGCCTCAGCGGTCTGCCCTGCAGCGGCAGCTCCATAGCTGCATTCAACAGGTGGCATAGTCATCCTACATCTACTGCTAATATACCGCCACTTAGTCTGACTCCCTGGGCACGGACCGGGTCACCTCCACGAGACTACTACCCCTATCAGATCCGGCTCCGGGTAGTCCCTGCGTGCGCAACGCTACGTCACATAGGCCCAGGGCGCGTCACATATACATAGTGCACACAAACATAAAATACGGACATACACATAAGATGCACATACACAGTATAGAGTCCCGGTAGTCCTCATAGTTTTAAGCATGGACCCTGGCAAATTGTAGACGGACTTTTATTGTTCATGGGCTTTAAGGGAGAGAGGCTTCCTTTGTGGAGGACACTCATGAATGCCATTC
This sequence comes from Phyllobates terribilis, assembly GCF_046119375.1. Taxonomy (NCBI): domain Eukaryota; kingdom Metazoa; phylum Chordata; class Amphibia; order Anura; family Dendrobatidae; genus Phyllobates; species Phyllobates terribilis. The sequence continues at coordinate 176,919 of NW_027363005.1, read as the reverse complement.
ATTTGCAGTGTACACTGTGTCGTGTCATGGAAAACACTCACCTTAGTTTGGCTTTCTACTTCTTCAGCTAATAGCAATGAATTTGCCTGTCGATTTTCTTCTCATCAGAAGATGCTTTTGTTTAGATGTTAACTTCCATCTGACTGATAAGAAAAGCTTTGCTGATCTTCTTGTAGACTTCACATTTTTTGTAAAGAAATTATTTTCTTTCTCAGAAATGTCTTGTGACATTTCTCTTCTATGTGGTGCCACTTACCCTTCTCATCAGAGGACGCTTTTGTTTAGGTGTTAACTTCCATAGTCGGCCTGGACGTCTCTGTAAGATGGTTGCAGTTCCATCTTTGTTATAGTTTGCATCACTTTTGCTACAGTATTCTGACTGATAAGTAAAGTTTTGCTGATCTTCTTGTAGACTTCACATTTATTGCAAAGAAATTATTTTCTTTCTCAGGTTTTGTGACATTTCCCTTCTATGTGGTGCCATTGCTGATAGCATGAAATGGGAAGGAGTTTTCTTTATTAAGTAACTTCCTTTTACAGACACCTGTCTGCTGGACATCTGTTTAATGAATAATTACACTTACCTGTGGTTCAGTTCTTGTTAATTATAATTTTGTTGTCTAAACTTAGCTTTTCTCTTAAGACTGTTACTGGGATGTTCTCATTTTTGAAACATGATCTTGAATGAGTTTGTTAAGAAAATTACTTTTTTGGGGTCTGCAAAATACCAAATCTTGTTTGCATTCAATGGCTCAAATTTGCGAGAGTATTTTGTAGTATGGTATCCCATATAAAATGATGATTCTGAAAGGAAACTACAGGTTTGCTGACAAATCTATTTGGGTGTACTGATTTATGCTAAACACTGTATATATATATATATATATATATATATACAGTACAGACCAAAAGTTTGGACACACCTTCTCGGTTAAAGATTTTTCTGTATTTTCAAGACTATGAAAATTGTACATTCACACTGAAGGCATCAAAACTATGAATTAACACATGTGGAATAATATACTTAACAAAAAAGTATGAAACAACTGAAAATATGTCTTATATTCTAGGTTCTTCAAAGTAGCCACCTTTTGCTTTGATGACTGCTTTGCACACTCTTGGCATTCTCTTGATGAGCTTCAAGAGGTAGTCACCGAAAAAGGTTTTCACTTCACAGGTGTGCCCTGTCAGGTTTAATAAGTGGGATTTCTTGCCTTATAAATGGGGTTGGGACCATCAGTTGTGTTGTGCAGAAGTCTGGTCGATACTCTGCTGATAGTCCTACTGAATAGACTGTTAGAATTTGTATTATTGCAAGCAAAAAGCAGCTAAGTAAAGAAAAACGAGTGGCCATCATTACTTTAAGGAATGAAGGTCAGTCAGTGCGAAAAATTGGGAAAACTTTGAAAGTGTCCCCAAGTGCAGTTGCAAAAACCATCAATCGCTACAAAGAAACTGGCTCACGTGAGGACCACCCCACGAAAGGAAGACCAAGAGTCAGCTCTGCTTCTGAGGATAAGTTTATCCGAGTCACCAACCTCAGAAATCGCAGGTTAACAGCAGCTCAGATTAGAGGCCGGGTCAATGCCACACAGAGTTCTAGCAGCAGACACATCTCTTCAACAACTGTTAAGAGGAGACTTTTGTGCAGCAGGCCTTCATGGTAAAATAGCTGCTAGGAAACCACTGCTAAGGACAGGCAACAAGCAGAAGACACTTGTTTGGGTTAAAGAACACAAGGAATGGACATTAGACCAGTGGAAATCTGTGCTTTGGTCTGATGAGTTCAAATTTGAGATCTTTGGTTTCAACCACCGTGACTTTGTGCGATGCAGAAAAGGTGAACGGATGGCTCTACATGCCTGGTTCCCACCATGAAGCATGGAGGAGGAGGTGTGATGGTGTGGGGGTGCTTTGCTGGAGACACTGTTGGGGATTTATTCAAAATTGAAGGCATACTGAACCAGCATGGCTACCACAGCATCTTGCAGCGGCATGCTATTTCATCCGGTTTGCGTTTAGTTGGACCATCATTTGTTTTTCAACAGGACAATGACCCCAAACACACCTCCAGGCTGTGTAAGGGCTATTTGACCAAGGAGGAGAGTGATGGGGTGCTACGCCGGATGACCTGGCCTCCACAGTCACCAGACCTGAACCCAATCGAGATGGTTTGGGGTGAGCTGGACCACAGAGTGAAGGCAAAAGGGCCAACAAGTGCTAAGCATCTCTGGGAACTCCTTCAAGATTGTTGGAAGACCATTTCCGGTGACTACCTCTTGAAGCTCATCAAGAGAATGTCAAGAGTGTGCAAAGCAGTCATCAAAGCAAAAGGTGGCTACTTTGAAGAACCTAGAATATAAGACATATTTTCACTTGTTTCACACTTTTTTGTTAAGTATATAATTCCACATGTGTTAATTCATAGTTTTGATGCCTTCAGTGTGAATGTACAATTTTCATAGTCATGAAAATACAGAAAAATCTTTAAATTAGAAGGTGTGTCCAAACTTTTGGTCTGTACTGTATATATATATATATATATATATATATATATATAAACCTTATAAGTTTGGTATCACAGTAATCGTACTACTGACTCTGAATCATTTTGTCAGTTTGTTTTTACAACACAATACACACTGTAAAATGAAGGAACCCAAACCTGGCATTTTTTCTCATTTTTCAACACATTATATGATAAAATGAATGGTGTTGTTCAAAACTACAACACTAAGCGTCAGCACACTGTGATTTGCTGATCTGTAAGATGCGTTCTTTGTGCTGTGAAAATACACAGCTGTGATATCTCACCAAATATTCATAGTGGGAACTTAAAATTATGTTTTTCTGCCATGATTAAGGATGGTTTGGATGTATGAAACATGTTGACCTTTTATTTCTATCTTTGTGGAATTAAGGCTGCATGAACCAGTCACCAACCATTATCTGTATATGTACAAATATTAAGTGCTACTGAGTGCTGTAGGAAAAACTTAGAATAGTGAGGTGATTTGACAGTCCTGCCACAAATAATCTGTTTCTACTGCACACTTAAAATCTCTGATAGTGGGAATGAACCTGATTGCCTGCAGTAGTGCACTCCTGAGAGCTGGTGCAGCAGAGAAAATGTCTTGGACATGAGAGTGGGAGGTCCTGATTATGGAGGATGTTAATCTTAGCTCATTGGAGTGTAGATATGGTAGAGATGCAGGACTGTGCAGCAGTGTGGAGAGGTTTGTGGATGAGTGTAATGACTGGTACAGGGTGGATGCACCAGTGTAATTGCTGGACAGAAATATGAGACTGACTGCTGCATTAAGGATAATGAGAAATACATTTAGTGGGAAGAAGAGCAATTAGTGAGTTACAAGTATTTGTGAATTCAAGACAAAAAGGAATCAGAGCAACAGTAACAGATTTTACTTTTTTTTAATTAATAATGGGATGAATAAAATCGTGAACATTGTCAATAGAATAAATCAAAGTCAGGAAGATAGCCGAGGTCAGATACCAGGTGATCAGTAAATGACAAGTCAGACGAGCAGTATGAATACCGCGGAGCCCGATGACAGAGGCATTACTGAAACTTGTCCAGGTTGACCAGTCAGAAGGCCACAGGTAGATGGTGAAGGTCCTTCTATACAGCTCCAGCAGTGATGATAGATCTGCTGGACTTCAGGGCGCTGGATGCTTAGGTGTCCCGTCTTTTAGATGGTTTTAGGGCAACAGTGACAGCATGCAAATGCGCGAGCAGCCCTGGATAATCCACGCCGGCAGGATGATAAGATCCGGCGGAAGATGGAACCTATGAGAAGAGAAATAAATATAATGTAAGTGATGGGACTCCATATTACATGATAATGCTGTGCAGTCACTGTGGCCGGACGGCAGAGGAATATTATCATACAGAGGTCAGGGGTCATTGTCAGCAATCATACATGTGACAATCCCATCACTGACAGATGACATCTACTCCACATGAATTATTCTCACTGACATCACACAACATGGAGTTGATTCTCACACTTACCTCGTCTCTTTTTCCCATTTTTTCCATTTTCTGAGTTTTGTTGCTCCATACTCAGATTTATTGCCGATTTTCTTTCTTCATGAGATGGAAATTCTGATGAAAAATTAAAAAAAAAATCAGTAACAATATATTCTTATAGGATCTGCTTTGTCATAATATGGATAACATAAGAGACCTATAGTATTGTATAAAAACCATGTGGGAATATTTGAGCCTTGAAGTCAACATTCACATTGCTGGTGCTGTAGACATGTACATACCTGGCAATGGGGACGAGGGTGGCAAGATGGTAACAGCATCGTCTGTATTACATACAGGAACAGATACTTTCTGCCTGTTTGAAGAAGAAAAACATGTAAATCTCAAGTAAACTCCATATAAAAGGGGTTGTCTCACTAGAAGAACACCGACTATAAGGCCTAGTAGGACATATGACTGTCATAGTGGGGAAGGTCTTCTGCTCAAGACTACCTTTTATAGAGAGCTGAGAGGAAAACAACTACCAAGAATGGCCGGCATTTCATACTACATCTCTCCTACAGTGAGGGCAGCACTAAAAGTGCATGACCGGCCACAATTATGGGCTGTTATCTCCAACAATTCCGAAAGCTGAAAGCACAATGACCCATAACCATGGGGCGGTGGATGCTACATTTGATATTATGGTATTTATGTCCTATATTTGGTGTTGTGCACATATATCAGCCTGGAGCTCCCAGTAATGACCCCATAATCTACTCACATTTCTGAGATGTTTGTGTTGGATTCTGGTGTACACTCTGGAGGGGCCTTGGGATCCTCGTTGTTCACCATCCCGTTAGTGGTGGTAGAGTGCTAAATGTGGATAACAATAAGTTATTAAATATACATACTTTTTAATTTTATAGATCCTTTTTTTGTACATATTTTGGATTTATCGATCACATACTTACTTTAGAAAGCCTCTCAGAAGATGATGATGCAAATATTCGGAAGATAAAGTTCTCATCGTCCTCACTTGTGCCCTCCTTATCCTCTGAGATCAGATGGTTGTTTTCATCAGAGTGATCTACAAGACATAGGTAATGAAGGATTGTTAGAGGGTGTCAGTATAACACAGTCGCTATATCTCACTAGGTTAATAGATGATGCAACGTAATATACAGAATACATGAAAAAAAACTCCTGTACAAAATTAAGGAAATAGGGATACAGTACGAACCCATGGTCAACATAGCTGAGATCCATGAAACATGGATAACATAGTAGACCAGAAAAACCATGTGGAAATATTTGAGCCTTGAAGTCAACATTCACATTGTTGGTGCTGTAGACATGTACATACCTGGCAATGGGGATGAGGGTGGCAAGATGGTAACAGCATCGTCTGTATTACATACAGGAACAGATTCTTTCTGCCTGTTTGAAGAAGAAAAACATGTAAATCGTAAGTAAACACAGTATAAAATGGGTTGTCTCACTATAAGAACACTGACTATAAGGCCTAATAGGACATATGACTGTCATAGTGGGGAAGGTTTTCTGCTCAAAACTACCTTCCATGGATCAGAACACAACTACCAAGAATGGCTGGCAAGTAATACTACAGCTCTCCTACAGAGTAGGCAGTGCTAAAATTGCATGACCTGCCACAATTATGGGCTGTTATCTTCTGCATTTTCTGAAGCCAAAAGTACAATGACCGTTAACCATGAAGCGGTGAATGCTGCATTTGATATTCTGATATTTATGTCCTATATTTGGTGTTGTGTACATAGATCAGCCTGGAACTCCCAGTAATGAAGTAATGACCCTTTATAATCTACTCACATTTCTGAGATGTTTGTGTTGGTTTCTGGTGTATACTCTGGAGGGGCATTGGGATCCTCATTGTTCACCATCCTGGTAGCGATGATACAGAGCTAAATACGGATAAAAATAAGATATAAAATATTTTTTTTATGTACTTTTAGAGTTGTTTTACATTTTTTTTACATGTTTTGGATTTATTAATCACATACTTACTTTACAAAGCTTTTCAGAAGATGACGTAAAATTTTGGAAGTCAAGGCTCTCATTGTTCTCACTTGTGCCTTCCTCATCCTTTGAGACCAGATGTTTGTTTATATCAGAATGATCTACAAGAAATAGGTAATGAAGTATTATTAGAGGTTGTCAGTATAACACAGTCACTATTTATCACTAATATTAATGGGAACAGATGATCACATATTAGGGAAGATGAGACAAACAGTCGCTTAGTCTAGATGACGTCTCCTTCTACTTACTGATAAATAAGCTGGTGTCTGCATCTGAAACAAGCTGAGGAACATACTCCAGCTCCTGGCTCAGAATGTTGTCAAAGTCCAAGTCACTCAGGAATGGATGAACCTTGATCTCAAATGCTCCTCCTAGAAAAAGAAAAACAAAAGTGATGCGGACATAGTCAGGGATGGCTCCATATCTGAACAGTTTATCGTAATCTGAACTAATGACAAAACTGAGCCGACATGAAGGAAATAAACTGAAAGTCTTAGTGTGGAGAACTAGAAATACAGTAGATGAGCTGATAGAGAAATGCTGATCTTCATGGACATGAGCGATATGTCCTTGGTCTAATAAGGGAATATTAATACTAGTATATCTGTTACCTGTCCCAAGTCTACGCACAGGATTTCTTCTGAGCAGCTCAGTGATGAGATTCTGAGCATCCAGGGGTGGAGCGCGATCACAATTCCAAATTAGTTCTCCTGTTACATAGAAAATTACAGAAAATAAAACCTCTTTACTGGACTGTAACTTAGAGCAAAGGAAATAACTAAACAAATGTAACCAATCAACGCAATGATCGGATTATTCTACTCACCAATGACAACCCTTTTATAAAGCTCAGTGAGGGAATCAGCATCAAATGGTACACATCCCAGCAGGAATTTATACAGGATGATCCCCAATGACCACCAGTCAACAGGTCTTCCATAGCCTTCTTTCAGGATGATCTCTGGGGCTATGTAACATGGGGTGCCACAGAACTGGAAACCAACAGAACATAGAGATGAGAATCGATGAAACAATTATTATGACAAGATATCATCGTTAAAACACAATGCAGAAGATAAAATATTAGTGGAAAAGTTCTCTAGAAAGGAAGAACGTAGAGAAGAGACAATAGTGTGATGAGATTTGCAAATAACAAGCTAAGTTCTTGTAGGTGATGCTGACCTCACGGTCCTGGAACTCTCTGGAGATGTCCACTGCTAATTCCTTGTAGGTGTTGGTTTTCGGTATCATTAGACCAAGTTTTGAAATCCCAAAATCGGTAACTTTAATATGTCCAGTAGATGTAATCAGGAGGCTGCAAAAGAGAAGATGGTTTTAGCCTCACAGACTGAATGATAATAAATGACAACTTTCCCCACTTTATTATACTACGGGGGCACTTACTTTTCCGGCTTCAGGTCTCTGTGCACCACACCGTAACTATGCAGGTATTCCACGGCAAGTACCGCCTCTGCAAAGTACAAGCGGGCCATGGGGACAGAGAAAGGACCCCTGGTGCTTAGAAGGGTCCCACAGTCTCCACCTATAGAAGAAAGGAAATATGACCAGTGAGGGGTTTATACAGCAGATGACCATGATATACCACGAGCAGATAACCATGATGTATAATGAGCAGTGAGCGGAAACATCCTGGGGAGATCACACAGATAGTGGCGTACATAGAAATCACAAGACCCCATATCAAAAGTTGTAATTGCCCCCCACCCTAAAAAATAAAAAAGAAATATATTTATATCCCTGTTGAAGCAGCTTGGTGTTCTCACCAGCAATACAACTTTTATGGCCATTTTAGAGTATGATGCTCCCAAAAATGCCCACACCCACACTCAATGAGTATGGTATCCCCACAGTGAATCCTCCTAAGGAGGCCACCACTTAGAAGGAGGCCAGCCACAACCCCCTACTCGGTGTGATGGCACCCACAGCAACCCTCCCACTCAGGATAATGGTTCCCACAGTCCCTCACACAATATAATGGTCCGCATAACTCCCCACTCAGTATGATGTCCCCACACAGAATGGGGGCCTCCATACAGAGTGAGGACCCCCACAGCACCCCACTTAATATGATGACCTCCACTCAGCATTCACAGTCCCCCCATATCTAGTCATACGGCCCCCTTTCAGTATTTTGGCCCCTACTAGCCACCTACTCAGTATTTTTGCCCCCACCAACCCCACCTCCTTGAAGAAGCAAATACCGCTGAAATTGTGATGACAGGTGGAGGGATGCTGCCCACTGCCGAGCGTCGACAGACCCCCTCCGACTGATGAGCCCCATAGCGCCCCTGCACCAAGATCAATGAATTTACGAGCATCTTGGTAATAGATAACCTATAGTAAATGCTCTGTGGGGATGTAACCAACAATGTCCTAATGATATGAGCAGTGATAAGATGAAAGCAGACATGGGCTGAATATAATACAATAGATGTGTCTTACCTCCTACATACTCCATGACCATACACAGGTGAGATCTAGTTGGAAAGGAGCAGAGCATGGAGACCACAAAGGGACAATCAGCAAATGTTAAGATGTCCCTCTCCAGAAAGGCCCATTCCAATCTCTGTGCAGTATTTAGGTTCCGCTTAGCCATTTTCTTCATAGCAAAGGTCTGGTGTGAGTCTTTATGATGCACTAAGTAGACGGCCCTGGAGAGAAGGAGAATCCATCGGTTATAATAAATCCTTATTAATAATCCATATATAGAAATCATTATATGTTTAATACTGGTATCCTGGTAACATTTCTCCTTGCGGAGAGTGACATGTTAAGCTTGTCAAGGTGAGGAGACTTTTAAGCCTCAATGATCCTCTGGGAAATATGCAAATTGTCTCTTCGGAGAGGAAGAGAACTAGAACTCTAGTGCCACCTATAGGAAGTAGTAATCCTAAAAGTCAATATCGACCCTTTAACGAGCCTTATCACATGACATGGAATAATAGCCATAACCAAAATCTCAATTTTCGGACATTATGTTTTGGGGTACAAGCACTCATCAGTGCAAAGTGTGAGATATGGTTTGGCTGGGTAAGAGGCATCTGACCGGGATCCAAGCGGTAACGTTTCTCCTTGCGGAAAAAGCCATGTTAAGCATGTCAAGGTGAGGAGACTTTTAAGCTGCAATGCTCTTCTGGGAAATATGCAAATTGTCTCTTTTCAGAGAGGAAGAGAACTAGCACCCTAGTGCCACCTATGGGAAGTAGCAATCCTATTTCCCAGAGGAGCATTGTGGCTTAAAAGTCTCCTCATGTCCGCAAGGAGAAATGTCAACCCCTTGGATACCGGTCAGACACCTCTCACCCAGTCAAACCATATCTCACACTTTGCACTGAAGAGGGGCAGTACCCCAGAACACAGTTCCTGCAAATTGAGATTTTGGTTTTGGCTATTATCCTAAGTCATGTGACAAGGCTTGTTAAAGGGTCGATATTGACTTTTAGGATTGCTACTTCCTATAGGTGGAGTTCTAGTTTGCTTCCTCTCAGAAGAGACAATTTGCATATGTTTAATACTAGAAGTCTGGCCGCCACTATAAATCCACATCTAGAAATACATAAAATAGCACTACATAGATCACCTATTGGAGGTCTCCACAATGCCACTTCTGCCGGAGCCATCACCCAGGTCACATTATAGATACGAGAATCTACTGAAATTCTCTTTGGGCAGATTCGCTATAACTGACCAAATACAATTTAGTGCAAATAAAATTGGTCCAAAATGAATGTGCTCCAGGGCTCTCTTCTGCTGCTGAGGCCAGTGATTGGGCCCACATGGTCATGGTGGAGGGTGTAGATGTCATTGACGTCAATATGGTGTCACCCTTCATGTGACCATGTGTAGCCAACTTCTCTGATTAGCTTCATAATGGAGCCCCCCCATCAAAACAAAGATCAGAGTGGAGAGCAGAAAAACTCAGGTGGAGGAGGCAGCATAAGAACAGATGAGAGTCTAGCACAGGCGAATGTAATAATATTATATTATTATATATTATATTATATGTAATTATATTATTTAAATCACTTTCCTTGCAGTTTGATTTGCTACAGATCACATAATTTCCCTATGATAACACTGAATGGCAGAGTGCAGGGGCAGAAGCATTGTCATAGGGAACCCTGAGAAATGTGGATTATGGCAACAGAAATCTCACCCAAAATTTCCACTGCTGATGAGTTTGGAAGTTTCATAGTCGCTCATATGCGGCTTTCTCGCCGGAACCAATGAATCCATCACGCTCTATAAAAGAATAAGAAATAATACTGATTTATTGAAGATGCAGGAAAAAAGTTACAGATGCAAAAACTTCTCCCCCCATATTATGTCCCAGATGATTTACACTGATATGATGTTGGGAGGATACAAACCGGACGCTGGGCAGACATGGCGCTAGCACCCAGCACACCCAGGCAAGTGCCGGGGCCCTGAGTAGGCGGGCCTTGCTCCCCCCCCCCTCAATGCTTGCCCAGGACCACGGCCGGCACAATACTTACCTCTCCACAGCTGGTGAGCAGTGAGGTGAGCATTTGATTTTTTTTTTTATGTATGGAGGTATGGGGCATTATATGGGGGGAGAAGTGACATCCTGCATGGGGCATTATATGGGGGGGAGGTAGGGACATCCTGCGTGGGGTATTATATGGGGGGGAGAAGTGACATCCTGCATGGGGCATTATATGGGGGGGAGTGACATCCTGCATGGGGCATTATATGGGGTAAGAGGTGACATCCTACATGAGGCATTATATGGGGGGGACATCCTGCATGGGGCATTATATAGGGGGGTGACATCCTGCATGGGGTATTATATGAGGGGGAGAAGTGACATCCTGCATGGGTCATTATATGGGGGGGGGGAGTGACATCCAGCATAGGGCTTTATATGGGGTGAGAGGTGACATTCTGCATGGGGCATTATATGGGGGGTGACATCCTGCATGGGGCATTATATGGGGGGAGTGACATCCTGCATGGGGTATTATATGGGGGGAGAAGTGACATCCTGCATGGGGCATTATATGGGGTGAGAGGTGACATCCTGCATGGGCCAATATATGGGGTGAGAGGTGACATCCTACATGGGGCATTATATGGGGGGGTGACATCCTGCATGGGGCATTATATGGGGGGTGACATCCTGTATGGGTCATTATGTGGGGTGGGACATCCTGCATGGAGCATTATGTGGGGGGGGACATCCTGCATGGGAAATTATATGGGGGGTGACATCCTGCATGGGGCATTATGTGGGGGGGATATCCTGCATGGGGCATTATGTGTGGGGGACATCCTGCATGGGGCATTATGTGGGGTGGGACATCCTGCATGGGGCATTATGTGGAGGGGACATCCTGCATGGGGAATTATATGGGGGGTGACATCCTGCATGGGCCATTATGTGGGGGGGCACAGCCTGCATGGGGCATTATGTGGGGGGCACAGCCTGCATGGGGCATTATGTGGGAGGGACATTCTGCATGGGGAATTATATGGGGGGTGACATCCTGCATGGGCCATTATGTGGGAGGGGGACATCCTGCAAGGGGCATTATGTGGGGGGGGGCACAGCCTGCATGGGGCATTATGTGGGGGGTCAAAGCCTGCATGGGGCATTATGTGAGGGTCACAGCCTGCATGGAGCATTATGTGGGGGGTCAAAGCCTGCATGGGGCATTATGTGGGGGGCACAGCCTGCATGGGGCATTATGTGTGGGGTCACAGCCTGCATGGGGCATTATATGGGGGCACAGCCTGCGTGGAGCATTTTATGGGGTCCATTATTCTATATGGAGCAATATATGGAGCTCATAATACGGTATAGAGGACTATGTGGTGCCATTATACTGTGTGGAGGACATTACTGTCCGGTCTGCACTGTGAGCTGTGAGGATTCGCCGCTTTCTGAGTTATTGTGGAATTTACAATAGATATCGCTCATGTAATGTAAGAAGTGAAATCTTCGGGCTTGTACTATATATATATATATATATGTATATATATATATATATACATATATGTATATATATTTATCTGCGGTATCTGTGCATCATGAATCGTGGTATGTGTTAAAGGGGCCACTGAGACTCTTTCGCCCAGGGCCCACGAAATCCTGGAGCCGTCCTGCAACGGTCATCATACATTACTATAACATTCTGGATAATGTGGGAGATCACACAGAGGAGGACTTACAGGTAATCTGTCACCAGGTGTTTGCTATGTATTCTGAAAGCACCATGATGTAGGGGCAGAGACCCTGATTCCAGTGATGTGTTACTTACTAGGCTGTGTGTGGCTGTTTCAATAAAATCAGTAGATTATCACTAGAAGACTATCTGTCTAGCCAGGTAGTCCTATTGCTCTGTACCCCTGCCTCCACCACTGATTAGCAGCTTTCTGCCTATGCACAGTGTACACAGAAAGCTGCCAATCAATGGTGTGGGCGGGGTTATACAAGACTCAGCATTCAGAGCTCTGCAGCAGAAAAAAATAGTGATTTTATCACAACTGCTCCACCGAGTAAAGTAATCAACACATGGAATCAGGGTCTCTGTCCCTGCATCATGCTTCTCTCAGACCAAATAGCATAAACCTGGTGACAGATTCCCTGTAATTCACATGTAATTAACACCATAGGGTCATCTACACTTAGAATAGAGACGTACCATGGTTGTATGGGGGATAATACTGGACGAGTCATTCACACCCCATGATCTGATGACACACACGCATCCCCCTCTATGATACTTACGGATTCTTGGATCTCCGGGATCTCACTAATTCCATTGTTAGGATTCGACAGCTCAGTTGTTTCTAAAATAATGATGAAGAAATGAAATGTATTAGAGGATATTATTCCTACATAGATAATACAGCAATAAAACGGAGAAATGACAAGATGTCTGTAAATGGGATTAATACTCGTTATATGGGGATTCTAAATATGAGAATATACGGGGAATCCATAGATAAATGTAATGTAAATGATGGAGGAACCCCTTCATAAATAACAAAAGACTGACCATCACTTCCGAAAAGAAAATGGGTGTGAACAGGTGCATACTAAGAGTAGCCATGCAAATACATAACTAACAAAGTTGCACTCTGTAACGCTATAGCATGTAAACATGAAATAAATGAAATTTGAATTGCATTACTGCTGTATAAAATAGGATAAAAGGAAGATACTTAGCGCATAATTTGGCCAATTCATGCATGGCCAGCAGCCACGGCAAGGCGACCTTCTTTTTCTGGGTGCATGCCAAGTAGCCACGGCAAGGTGACCTTTTTTTTTGCTGGGTGCACGCCCAGCAAACATGGCAAGACGACCTTCTTTTGCTGGGTGCATGCCCAGGAGTCACGACAAGGCGACCTTCTTTTGCTGGGTGCATGCCCAGCAGTCACGACAAGGCGACCTTGTTTTGCTGGGTGCATGCCTAGCAGCCACGGCAAGGCGACCTTCTTTTGCTCGATGCATGCCCAGCAGTCACGGCAAGGCGACCTTTTTTGCTGGGAACCTATCTCCACCCATCAGCCCGGGGTGGTTTTAATTACAACAGGATCCTACCTACCCATATAAATGTAGGCTTCAGCCTAGGAGAGGATTCACATTAGGAGAGGATTCCAACAAAAAGATCGCCTTGTCATTGGCTGCTGGGCATTCATGAATTGGCCAAATTATGTGCTCAGTATCTTAATTTTTTCCCATTTTCTAGAGCAGTAATGCAATTTAAATTTAATTTATTTCATGTTACTTGCTATAGCACTGCAGAATGGACCCTCCATCACATGAATGAGGAAGCCCCCACCCACGCTGCACATATGAGTGATGGTAAGAGAGCTGAAACATAGGAGAGATTTGCAAATTAGCCTGGAAGTGCACTGGGGGCGTGTCACTGCACTTGGATTTCTTCTTTCACGCCCCCAGTGCACTTCCATTCTAATTTGAATATGGTGTCTACTTTACATTTCTCCTGACTAGCACATTGGATTTCTACAAACAATTATTATTAGGGGACAATGGCCTATACCGTCACACCACTACTTCTATATGTAACAATGTGCTGCCAGGTTCCCATTACACAGAGTAGAGAGTAAATCTAACATTATCCTCCGTCCTCTGTAATATCTGGATATTCCTTGTAGAAGGTCGGGTGATCGCTCACCTGTAATCAGATCGCTGTTCAGCTCCGGCTGACTCCTATTAGGGTCAGGGATTTTCGGGGTCACATTTTGCCCATATTTGGCGTCGCCTCCTGTTGTTTCCTGATAGATATAATGTATATAATTACTATGTGGAAGATTTCACTAAATCACCAAATACATAAATCATGAAGGACTAAACCAACATTTACAGATGCACCAATTGTAACGATACAAGTCCCGCGCCATCTTCAGACCTTTTCTCAGAAAGTCTCCTCAGATACGGTGGATTAAGATACGTCTATTAATATTGATCCTTACCGGGCGTTCCAATGAGCGTTCTAGTATAGACAGGACTTTTTCGGCCAGTTCTTTAAAGACAGCCAAATCTTCAGTCTGAGATCTTTCTTCAGCCTATAAAGAAGGAAAAATGGAAAGGAGAATTTTGAGATGAGAGCGATCAGAATGGAGGCGGAAATTGTATGTGACATCGGTTCTCTGTCTGCAGATACAATGACTACATACTGTATTTGGGGACTCGTTGTGTTTTACCGTATTTTTTGGACTATAAGATGCCTTTTTTTCCAAAATTTTTGACCTCCCTTCTAACACTCTCGCACCCCTCCAATCTATCCTAAACTCTGCTGTCTGACTAATCCACCTGTCCCCCCGCTATTCCCTGGCTTTTCCCCTCGCTCCGCCAATCCCTTCACTGGCTCCACATTACCCAGAGACTCCAGTTCAAGACCCTAACCTTGGCATGCAAAGCCACCCACAACCTGTCTCCTCCATATATCTGTGACCTAGTCTCCCGGTACTTACCTGCACGCAACCTCCGATCCTCACAAGATCTTCTTCTCTACTCCCCTCTTATCTCCTCTTCCCACAATCGCATACAAGATTTCTCCCGTGCATCCCCCCTACTCTGGAACTCTCCACCCCAGCATATCAGACAGATTATTAATAATAATAATTGTCTGAATGTAGCTTACCAGGGGGGTGGCTGTGGTGGAGTGAGGTCACAGGAAGTAGGGTCACTGCTGCAGGAAGCCAGCAGTAGAAGTGGGGCGCTCCTGCGGGCCAGCGGGGTGTCCAGGAGGTGCGAGGCTGCGGGCCCTGGGCTTCAAGGCAATGTTAGCGGTGATTTAGGAGGGGAGTCCCCGCTCTGCCCATTGAATTTCTGGCGGTGGGCTTCAGGCAAATGGCCGCTGGAGGCAGGGCCGGCGTCAGCACCCGGCGCACCCGGGCAAATGCCGGGGCCCTGAGCAGGCAGAGGGGCCCACTGGCGGTCGCGCACCCCGCTGGGCTATGGGCGGAGGAGAGCGGTGTCAGCGCCCCCTCCCCTCTCCCCTCCGCTTGCTCAGGGCCCCGGCAGCTGGATACTTACCTCTCCCCGTGCCTCCGCAGATCAGCTGTCTTCCTGCTCTGCGCTCCCTTTGACGTCTCAGGTCAGAGGGCGCGGTGACGTCTTTACACCGCGCCCTCCCCTGAGCCGTCACAGGGAGCGCTGAGCGGGACAACGCCGACAACGCTGGAGTTCGGAGCCGAGCAGCGAGCGGCGGGCAGCAGGCAGCAGGCAGCGGGCAGCGGGCAGCGGGCAGCAGGTAGCAGGTGAGGAGAAGGGAGGTGAGTATTTGATTTTTTTTTTTTTTTTTTTTAAATGTATGGAGGCATGGGGCATTATAAGGTGGGGAACAGCCTGCATGGGGCATTATAAAGAGGGGGGGATTCCTGCTTGGGGCATTATAATGAGGAGGGGTGACAGCCTGCATGGGGCATTATAAGGTGGGGACCAGCCTGCATGGGGCATTATAAGGTGGGGACCAGCCTGCATGGGGCATTATAAGGTGGGGACCAGCCTGCATGGGGCATTAAAAGGTGGGGACCAGCCTGCATGGGGCATTATAAGGTGGGGACCAGCCTGCACGGGGCATTATAAGGTGGGGAACAGCCTGCACGGGGCATTATAAAGAGAGGGGGGGCATCCTGCATGGGGCATTATAAAGAGGAGGGGTGACAGCCTGCATGGGGCATTATAAGGTGGGGAAAAGCCTGCATGGGGCATTATAAGGTGGGGAACAGCCTGCACGGGGCATTATAAAGAGAGGGGGGGCATTATAAAGAGAGGGGGGGCGACAGCCTGCATGGGGCATTATAAGGTGGGGAACAGCCTGCATGGGGCATTATAAGGTGGGGAACAGCCTGCACGGGGCATTATAAGGTGGGGAACAGCCTGCATGGGGCATTATAAGGTGGGGAACAGCCTGCACGGGGCATTATAAAGAGAGGGGGGGCATCCTGCATGGGGCATTATAAAGAGGAGGGGTGACAGCCTGCATGGGGCATTATAAGGTGGGGAACAGCCTGCACGGGGCATTATAAAGAGAGGGGGGGGGACATCCTGCATGGGGCATTATAAAGAGGAGGGGTGACAGCCTGCATGGGGCAGTATAAAGAGGAGGGGTGACAGCCTGCATGGGGCAGTATAAAGAGGAGGGGTGACAGCCTGCATGGAGCATTATAAAGAGGAGGGGTGACAGCCTGCATGGGGCATTATAAAGAGGAGGGGTGACAGCCTGCATGGGGCATTATAAAGAGGGGGGGCAGCCTGTATGGGGCATTATGTGGGGGGTAACAGCCTGCATGGAGCATTAAAAGGGGGGGGCCTGTATGGGGCAACAGCCTGCATGGAGCATTATAAGGGGGGGGCAGCCTGTATGGGGCATTATGTGGGGGGTAACAGCCTGCATGGAGCATTAAAAGGGGGGGCCTGTATGGGGCATTATGTGGGGGGTAACAGCCTGCATGGAGCATTATAAGGGGGGGGCAGCCTGTATGGGGCATTATGTGGGGGGTAACAGCCTGCATGGAGCATTAAAAGGGAGGGGC
This sequence comes from Phyllobates terribilis, assembly GCF_046119375.1. Classification (NCBI taxonomy): domain Eukaryota; kingdom Metazoa; phylum Chordata; class Amphibia; order Anura; family Dendrobatidae; genus Phyllobates; species Phyllobates terribilis. The sequence continues at coordinate 159,815 of NW_027363005.1, read as the reverse complement.
CTGTATGGGGCATTATGTGGGGGGTAACAGCCTGCATGGAGCATTAAAAGGGAGGGGCCTGTATGGGGCATTATGTGGGGGGTAACAGCCTGCATGGAGCATTATAAGGGGGGAACAGCCTGTATGGGGCATTATGTGGGGGGTAACAGCCTGCATGCAGCATTATATGGGGACCGGTATCCTGTATGGAGCGTTATATGGGGGCCAGTATCCTGTATGGAGCCTTATATGGGGGCCAGTATTCTGTATGGAGCCTTATATGGGGGCCAGTATTCCGTATGGAGCCTTATATGGGGGCCAGTATTCCGTATGGAGCCTTATATGGGGGCCAGTATTCCGTATGGAGCCTTATATGGAAGCCAGTATTCCGTATGGAGCCTTATATGGGGGCCAGTATTCCATATGGGGGCCAGTATTCCGTATGGAGCCTTATATGGGGGCCAGTATTCCGTATGGAGCCTTATATAGGGGCCAGTATTCCATATGGGGCCTTATATGGGGGCCAGTATTCCGTATGGAGCCTTATATGGGGGCCAGTATTCCGTATGGAGCCTTATATGGGGGCCAGTATTCCGCATGGAGCCTTATATGGGGGTCAGTATTCCGCATGGAGCCTTATATGGGGGTCAGTATTCCGCATGGAGCCTTATATGGGGGTCAGTATTCCGCATGGAGCCTTATATGGGGGTCAGTATTCCGCATGGAGCCTTATATGGGGGTCAGTATTCCGCATGGAGCCTTATATGGGGGTCAGTATTCCGCATGGAGCCTTATATGGGGGTCAGTATTCCGCATGGAGCCTTATATGGGGGTCAGTATTCCGCATGGAGCCTTATATGGGGGTCAGTATTCCGCATGGAGCCTTATATGGGGGTCAGTATTCCGCATGGAGCCTTATATGGGGGTCAGTATTCCGTATGGGGCCTTATATGGGGGCCAGTATTCCGTATGGGGTCTTATATGGGGGCCAGTATTCCGTATGGGGTCTTATATGGGGGCAGTATTCCGTATGGGGTCTTATATGGGGGCCAGTATTCCGTATGGGGCCTTATATGGGGGCCAGTATTCCGTATGGGGCCTTATATGGGGGCCAGTATTCCGTATGGGGCCTTATATGGGGGCCAGTATTCCGTATGGGGCCTTATATGGGGGCCAGTATTCCGTATGGGGTCTTATATGGGGGCAAGTATTCCGTATGGGGCCTTATATGGGGGCCAGTATTCCGTATGAAGCGTTATATGGGGGCCAGTATTCCGTATGGGCGTTATATGGGGACCAGTATTCCGTATGGAGCCTTATATGGGGGCCACTATTCTGTGTGGAGCGATTCACCGGTTTCTGAGCTATTGTGGAATTTACAATAGATATCACTCATGAAGTGAAATCTTTGCATTGTACTATATATATATATATTTCTCCGCCGTATCTCTGCATCATGAATCGTGGTATGTGTTAAAGGGGCCCACTGAGACTCTTTCGCCCGGGGCCCAGAAAAACCTGGAGCCGGCCCTGGCTGGAGGCAGTGCATGTGCAGATTTAGATCTCGGCTCAATGAGGAGCTGAGATCTCAAACTGCGTATTGGCCATCTCCAGCAGCCTACTTCTTGAAGCCCACTGCAGAGAAATCAATAAGCAGAGCAGGGCCTCCCCTCCTGAATTACCGCTAACATTTCCTTGAAGCCCAGGGCCCGCAGCCTCGTACCTTCTGGACACCCCGCTCCTCCCAGCTTGGAGCCCGCAGCAGCGCCCCACTCCTACTGCCGACTTCCTGCAGCAGCGACTCTGCCTCCTGTGACCTCGCTCCACTGCCACCACCCCCCCTCAGTAAGCAACCGAAAATTCGGACTATAAGACAGACCCCCATTTTATTATAATAAATGTTTTTCCTATTTACCTCCCAAAAAATTTTGGTGCGTCTTATGGTCTGCAAAATACGATATATTAGAAGAAAAAGCTTCTATCCCTCCATTATTATCTGTTAATATTGAGATGTTCTGTGCAGAGTGTCCGCCACTTACCTGGTGTAGTAATGTCCTGATGTTCTGAAGTAAATCCGTCAGATAGTCTGACGTTAGACGACGTTGTCGGTGTTTGGTCAGGCAATCCTTTACTAGCTCCATCACCAGCCGGTGAGTGAAGCTGAGGACGCCATCGGGTGGTAGAAGCACACTGTTAGGACGATTGATCATAAGGATCATCAATAGTGCATTTACCTGAGGAATGTCCAAAACAATTCCAGCCATAGTGAAAAACTGCAAGTGCTATCAGTCACTATAGAGCCAAGAAAGGCACGGGTGAGCCTATGTGCATTGTATATATAGCGACTGTGAGCAGTGATGTCACCATCACCTGTGATGTCATCACGGAATCTTGTGATAGAATCTTCACGGAGCAGCTCTGCGCAAATAGAATGCGGCCTGGTAATATTTAAAGTGAAAACACCATACAATTAACTACCCATGTTATCATGGCCGTTCTATTTTATATCCAATTAGAACACAACCAGGATAAAGGTGTGTTCACAAGTTGGATTTTGGCAGCATTTTTTTTCTACCTCAAAAATCAAAGGAGGCAGGAAAAACGCTGCTTAAAATTCAGGTGTTTTTACTTGTGTTTTTTTTTCCATTCATTTGAATGGGTGAAAAATGCTGCAAAACCTCTGAAAGACTTGACAAGCTGCAGATTTTAAAAAAATGCAAAAAAAACAGCATGTGAATGAGATTTCAGAAATGTCATTCACTAAGATGGTGCTGTAAAACACAGCATTTATTGCTGCAGAAGAAAAAACAGTGAATACACCCTAAAGATATCCTCAGTCATATTATGGGAAATATTGTATATTTCGCATTTATTATCTCACGTGTTTTTCTTCACCATAGAACTTTTAAGGCTGTGTGCCCACTATGCGTTTTTTAGGCGTTTCTGCAGCGTAACTTTCGCTGCGGAAACACTTAAAAAACGCTTGGTGATAGGTCTGCAATGGTCCCCAATGATAATCCGCATGTGCTGTGCACATGCCGCGGAGATTTCCGCTGCGGATTATCATTGCGGAAAAATCCGCAGCACGTCCTTGAATTTTGCAGAGTCGCTGCGATTTAGCCGCCATTGACTTGCATTGGAACGCATAACATCCGCATGACTACAAATACACATGTGGATATTATGCGACTCAATGCGTGGATGGTACCCGGGTCTGGAGATGAAGAGACTCTCCTCCAGACCCGGGTACCATAGTACCTGTAGTTAAAATAGAATTAAAATAAAAAATAAACATATACTTACCTTCTGATGGCCCCTGTCTGCTCCCGGCGGTGCTGCTGGCTCTTCGGCTGCTCGCGGTGGTAAAAGGACCTTCCATGATGCCATTTAGTCATGTGACAGGTCACGTGACCGCTGACATCGGCGGTTGCGTGACCTGTCACATGACTAAATGACGTCATGAAAGGTCCTTTTACAGCACCGTGATCCGCCAAAGACACCGGACGCACCGGAGAAGGAGATCGAGGACTATCGGAAGATGAGTATAATGTTTTTTTTTTATTTTTCACCATTATTATTCTTTTTTTTCATTATTGATGCTGCATTTGCAGCATGGTAACTTGGTCACACTATATAAATCCATGCCGGTTGCATGGAATTATATAGTGTGACCAAGTTGTCAAGCACTTTTCCAAGTGATGCTAAAATCACTTGGCAAAGCGCTTGACAACCCAGGGAGATGTAGAAACGCTTAGGAAAAATCCGCAGCATTTCTGCATCGTGGTCATATATCCTAACTCATTGGCGAACCGTTATACAAGGCTATATTCACACTAGACGTTTTTTTAGCGGGCTTTTTTATGCAAATTTTCAGCTGCGTTTTACAGTACCAACAAAGTCTATGAGATTTCCGAAATCTCATGCACAAAGCTTGCTTATTTGTCCTCAGTATTTTGTGCTTTCCATGGCTTTTTGCAATAGAGTATGTCACTTGTTTCAGCGTTTTTCACCCATTAAAAAAAAGGGTGGTGGAAAAAAATGCTGAAAAAAAGCCTAGTGCGAACATTTTGCTGCGTTTTTAGTGAAAAAAGCAAGTATGTGACACACATTTATTCTTGTGATTTTCCCAAGTTTAAACCATCTTGTCTTGGTCACCTGAGATAGCAGCTTGGATTATTACAGTTTAATTAAATTAGTGATGCCTACAAAGTAAACATTGGTTGAGCTAGGTGTGAGATTGAACAACACGTGTGGCCCAGGGAGGTGTGAAAATGAACAATGCCTGAGCAACTCAATGGCAAACCATAATGTGAAAGTAAATAGTGTCCTACAAATTCAATGCACTGCCAGGGTCTTAGATAAACCATTCCAGACCAATTCACCCCCCACCCGCCCCCTGTTACATTTGTAATGTGTACTTTTTCATGAACATATGTCTTGCAATGGTGACCTGTTCTCATGTGTCTATGGTGGAAGCAAAGCTGAACTTTGGGATCCTGAAAAACGCACCAAAAATGCACCAAGAGCCACTGCAAAAAAACACACCAAAACCTGCGTTTTTGACGCTACTTCTTTCCTGCCAAGAGATTATGTTTTGCTGCAGAAAAAAACACCTAGTGTGAATATAGCCTAAGACTTACTCTGCCAGCATTAATAGTCAATATTCTGTATACAAATAGGACTCCAATCCAGGTATTCAGTTTATCATAAACATGCCTGAGTTAATCTGCCAAATACACATAGTATGCTTTCTCATAGGTGAAATATAAATCCTGTTAAAGGTCCAAGTTGCAGCAGTTAAGTAGAACAAAACAGACCTCTTCATTCTTTGTAGGTGGAAAAACTTTCGAAATTATCAGTGTATCAAGTACTTATACTCCTGACTGTATATAGTATAATTGCCGCACTGCTACATACAGGTGCTTCTCAGAAAATTAGAATATCATCAAAAAGTGAATTTATTTCAGTTCTTAAATCCAAAAAGTGAAACTCATATATTATACAGAGTCATTACAAACAGAGTGATCTGTTTTAAGTGTTTATTTCTGCTAATGTTGATGATTATGGCTTACAGCCAATGAAAACACAAAAGTCATTATCTCAGTAAATTAGAATTAACAAGAAACACCTGGAAAGGCTTCCTAAGCATTTAAAAAGGTCCCTTAGTCAGTTTCAGTAGGCTCCACAATCATGGGCAAGACTGCTGACTTGACAGATGTCCAAAAGGCAGTTATTGACACACTCCTCAAGGAGGGTAAGCCACAAAAGGTCATTGCTAAAGAAGCAGCTGTTCACAGAGTGCTGTATCCGAGCATATTAATGGACGTGGAAGGAAAAAGTGTGGCAGAAAAAGGTGCACAAGCAACTGGGATAACCGCAGCCTTGAAAGGATTGCTAAGAAAAGGCCATTCAAAAATTTGGGGGAGATTCACAAGGAGTGGACTGCTGCTGGAGTCATTGCTTCAAGAGCCACCACACACAGACGTATCCAGGACATGGGCTACAAGTGTCGCATTGCTTGTGTCAAGCCCCTCATGACCAATAGACAACGCCAGTAGCGTCTTACCTGGGCCAAAGAGAAAAAGACCTGGACTGATGCTCAGTGGCCCAAGGTGTTGTTTTCAGATGAAAAGTAAATTTTGCATTTCATTTGGAAATCAAGGTCCCAGAGTCTGGAGGAAGAGTGGAGAGGCCACAATCCAAGCTGCTGGAGGTCTGGTGTGAAGTTTCCACAATCAGTGATGGTTTGGGGGGCCATGTCACCTGCTGGTGTAGGTCCACTATGTTTTATGAAGACCAAAGTCAGCGCAGCCGTCTACCAGGACATTTTACAGCACTTCATGCTTCCCTCTGCCCACAAGCTTTATGGAGATGGAAATGTCATTCTCCAGCAGGACTTGGCCCCTGTCCACACTGCCAAAAGTACCAATACCTGGTTTACACACAACAGTATCACTGTGCTTGATTGGCAGCAAACTCGCCTGACCTTAACCCCATAGAGAATCTATTATAGAGAATCTATGGGGTATTGTCAAGAGGAAGATGAGACCCCAGACCCCACAATACAGATGAGCTGAAGGCTGCTATCAAAGCCACCTGGGTTTCCATAACACCTCAGCAGTGCCACAGGCTGATCCCTCCATGCCACATTGCCGCATTGATGCAGTAATTGATGCACGAGGAGCCCGAACAAGTATTGAGGGCATTTACTAAACATACATTTCAGTAGGCCAACTTTTCTGATTTTAAAAACATTTTTCAAGCTGTTGTTATGAAGTATTCTAATTTACTGAGATAATGACGTTTGTGTTTTCATTGGCTGTAAGCCATAATCATCAACATTAACAGAAATAAACACTTAAAATAGATCCCTCTGTGTGTAATGACTCTATATAATAGATCCCTCTGTGTGTAATGACTCTATATAATAGATCCCTCTGTGTGTAATGACTCTATATAATAGATCCCTCTGTGTGTAATGACTCTATATAATAGATCCCTCTGTGTGTAATGACTCTATATAATAGATCCCTCTGTGTGTAATGAGTCTATATAATAGATCCCTCTGTGTGTAATGACTCTATATAATAGATCCCTCTGTGTGTAATGACTCTATATAATAGATCCCTCTGTGTAATGACTCTATATAATAGATCCCTCCGTGTGTAATGACTCTATATAATAGATCCCTCTGTGTAATGACTCTATATAATAGATCACTCTGTGTGTAATGACTCTATATAATATAGGAGTTTCACTTTTTGCATTGAAGAACTGAAATAAACTAACTTTTGATGATATTCTAATTTTGTGAGAAGCACCTGTATATAGTATGAAGCCCCACTGCCCCATATGTGTATGTATAATTTGATGCACATGACTCGCCCCCTGGGCCGTGGGGTACACGGAACCGGGCCTTCTAGTGTACGGTGCTGATGGGGGTAGTAGTGGCAACCCGATCCCGTGGCTCAGGGTGGTCAGACCAAATGGTGGCAGTCTATTTATCAGTGTTTTGAATGTCCGACTACGCCACCCGTGGATTGCGGTCAGGGATAACCGCCGCTGCGAGGCAGACTGCTGAGGCTGGTGTTGGTGTGCAGCACAGGTGTAGGATAACTCCCCACGGGAAGAGTGTAGCCTCAGGGCAGTGTAGGTGGATGTTGGGGGTGATAGTGCAGGCCGCAATAGTAAGAGTTCAGAGTCCGCTTCAAACAGTTCAGGGTCTTTATTGTAGATATTATTAATGACCCAACAGTACCGGTTAGGAATGGGCCTGGGTGTCTGAGAGCATTCGGGCGAGCCCCACTGGTCAGGGTGAGTGTGTAGGCCTACCGTTCTCTCTATGCTCTTTCTGACTATCCCCCTTTTCGTGGTGTAATAGCCCACGTCTCTGAGCTGGCCGTGTACTTCTCGCCTGTATGGCATGCGACTAGGGCCTTGGGTACCTGTTGCTTGCTCCTCGCTGTACTGGTCCCTCTGTGTGGCGGAGCCTCCAGGCTTCTTAGGCCAAGGGACCTGAAATCCCTCGCAGGTTGGTTCTCTGCTGCTGGGCTTGTAACCCTGACAGCCCCGGACCCCAATGCCCGGTAGATTGGTTCTCTTCCAGGACCGGCTCTCGTCACCTCTGTCCCTGGCTTGCAGTTTCTCCTCTGCCTCACGGACTCCTCAGCTACAGCTGAACTGTCCCTCCTTCTCTGGGACTAGTCTCACTCCTGAGCTAGGTCTTCCAGTTCTCTCTAACCCTGCCCCCAGTTCCAGCTTTTATAGGGGCAGCCAGCTCCCCCTGCTGGCCTGGGACAGGAGGTGCTGTATGCTAATTGTCCCTAACCAGGGGACCTCCCTCCTGCTCTCAGACACAGATTATTGTTTGTGGCATCCAGGCCTGGGGTGACACATTCTCCCCTAGTAAAATTTATTACTCCGGACTAAACAGGAAACACAAATGCAGGGTATACATGACAACATAACATATATACAACTATATTTTGTCCTTGAGGTCACGGCGCTTCCGTGACGGGTGTCCATGTCACCCAACAAGGTGTGAAGTTTTCCACGGTGTGGGGACCTGTTTCCATAAACCCCAAGTTCCTCGCCTTGGGCGTGGCGACAAGGCTGAGCTCTCTACTTTGGGCCACAAGGAGGCCACACCGGACAGATTTTTCTTCCGTGGCCATCTTCGAAAGAGGGCACCAAGTGCAACTATCTACAAGACAGTTCCGGTTATTCAGCGTCCATAACCTGTTAGTCCATGAACTAGAAAGACTGGAAAAACATAATTAGCAACCAGGCAACAAACATAAAACATTTACAATATACAGCATTTAGATCTTCCAGCGAGCTGGTATTTGCCCCCTAGTGCTACGGGTTGACCTGCGTAACCCACTGTCTGGTGGTGGTCTAACCTGACTTTCCCCACTAGCATTCAGGGTACAGCTACTAGCTGGGTTTACAGGCAGTGCAGGCAGCTATCTGCGGGTCCTTTGGCTTACCGCAGGTATGGCAGGCTCACTGTCAGCAGAGGGTTGACTCTCCTGGGCTGCTGGCATGGGTTCTTCTGCCTCTAGGGCTGCTTGGTCTTCTGATTCCTCCTGCTCTCCTGTAGGTTCCTGCTGGGTTGGTTGAAGGAAGTGTAGGACGGGTACCACTATTGCATCATTTATCCGAGTCCAGGACCGGGGGAACTCTCCAAGAACTGTGCTGATCATTTCTTTCTTGTCTTCTGTGGGTTCAAGGTCATCTTGATCTTCTCCTGCACTCTGTAGTTGCTTGGGGCACCTTTTTAGGTGGTCTCTGGAGACGGTGCTAGTGGTTTCTCCTCCATCCTTGGCAATTACACATACCTTCGGGTTGTTGTGGTTGGACTGCAGTACTGTGTACGGGTCGCTCTCCAACTGGTCATCTAGCTTGTGAAGCCTTCTCTTCCGCTTCAGGACCTGCTCACCAGGTTCCAGGGGACCAGCAGGGGCGTGTTGGTTGAAGAGCCTCTCTTGCTTTTCTCTCGCTTGAGCCAGACTCCTCTCCACATTCTCCTGTACCTTCTTGTACTGTAGCCGCCGTTCCGTATCCCAGTCCGCGTCTGGGGAGGTGGGGAGGACTCCCATCTCCAGGTCTATCGGCAGCTTACCTGGTCTTGCCCTCATCAGGCAAGCCGGGGTGCAATTTGTAGCATTCACCGGGATATGGTTGTATAAGTCTATCAGGTCTGGCAGCTTCTCCGGCCACAGGCTGCGTTCTTCCAGGGGCAACGTTTTGAGGAGATCAATGACGATATTATTCATTTTCTCACATAGCTCGTTGGTTTGTGGGTGGTAAGATGTTGTCCGAATCTTCTTACAGCCGTAGAGGTTGCAGAACTCCTGGAAGATTTCAGCCTCAAACGCTGGACCTTGATCTGTCAAGACCTGTTCCGGATACCCGTGTGGATGGCAGAAGTGTTGTTGGAAGGCTCTGGCCGCTGTTTGGGCTGTCAAGTCTTTAACAGGAACCACCACCAGGAACCGGGAATAGTGGTCCACTATTGTCAGGGCATAGACGTAGCCCGACCGGCTTGGAGCCAGTTTCACATGGTCCAGAGCTACCAGCTCAAGAGGCTGCCTGGTGACGATGGGCATCAAGGGCGTCTTCTGGCTGGTACCTTCCTTCCTTCCGTACCGGTGGAATGCAGGGAGCTCTATTTCCTCCAACTCATCTGGATCTTCTCCCTCATCGGGCAAGTGGGGCATTCTCGATAGGGCATCTGCATTGGCATTGGCTCGGCCTGCCCGGTACTTGATGGTGAAGTCATAGTTTGCTAGCCGGGCCATCCACCGCTGCTCTAGGGCACCAAGTCTCGCATTGTCCAGATGTGTCTACGGATTGTTGTCCGTGTACACAGTGAACTTCACAGAGGCCAGGTAATGCTTGAAACGTTCTGTTACGGCCCACACCACTGCCAAGGACTCCAGCTTAAAGGAGCTGTAATTCTCCGGGTTTCTCTTGGCTGTCGTACGCGATCACCCTTTCTCTGTCCTGTTGGTTCGGTGACAGTACGGCTCCCAGCCCCACATTACTGGCGTCTGTGTGGAGGATAAAAGGCTGGCCATAATCAGGGTATGCCAGGATCTCATCCCCCGTGAGGGCCATCTTCAGCTGGCGGAAGGACTCCTCTTCCGGCTTGTCCCACTTGAAGGGTGGCTTTTGGCTTCTGGTCTTAGATTGTCCTATAAGGAGGTCCTGCATAGGGGCTGCCATCTTGGTGAACCTGGGGATGAACCTTCGGTAGTAGCCTACCAACCCGACGAACTGCCTCACTTCTTTTATGTTAGAGGGGCTTGGCCTGTTCTTTATTGCCATGATTTTGTCAGGGTCGGGGGCTACTCCTTCTGCACTCACCACGTGTCCCAGGTACTGTACCTTCGGCTTTAACAGATGGCACTTGGAGGGTTTCACTTTCATGCCAAAGCCTGCCAGGGCCTCGAACACCTCGGCCAGGTGCTTTAGATGGTCCTCGTAAGTCTTCGAATAGACAATCACGTCGTCCAGGTAAAGTAGGACCGTCTCAAAGTTTCGGTGCCCTAGACAGCATTCCATCAGCCTCTGGAAGGTCCCGGGTGCGTTGCAGAGCCCGAACGGCATATAGTTGAATTTACTTAATCCCATCAGGGTGGTGAAGGCGGTCTTCTCCTTATCAGCCTCTGCCACAGGAACCTGCCAGTACCCACTAGTAAGGTCCAAAGTAGAGAAGAAATTAGCTGATTTTAGTGCGACCAAAGACTCCTCTATTCTAGGCAACGGGTATGCGTCTTTATGGGTGATACGATTGACTTCTCTATAGTCCACGCACATTCTCATAGTACAGTCTTTCTTTTTTACCAGAACCAAGGGGGCTGCCCAGGGGCTACAACTGTCTCTAATGACCCCGGCTTCCTTCATTTCTCTCAGCATGCCCTTTGCGTTCTGATAGCGTGCGGGGTGGTACAGGTCTGTATCTTTCTTTTATTGGTGGGTGGCTCCCCGTGGGGATGTGGTGTTCTACCCCTTTCACTCTGACGAAGTCTAGCGGGTGCTTACTAAAGATTCTCTCGTACTCTTGAACCACCCGATAGACTCCAAGTTTTTGGTGCAAGGGAGTGGAGTCAGCACCCACGTGGAGTTTCTGGCACCAGTCCTCCTTGGGTTTCTGGGAACCATTACCCTCCGCCTGGGGAGATGGAGGCAAGGGTTCCATGGCCCTGACAGCATTGTGTTCAACAGTATACAATTTGGCTAGTGTAGCGTACCGGGGCAAGTGTACTTCCCTTTCCCCAAAGTTTAAGATCCGGACGGGCACCCTTCCATGGCGGACATCGACCACCCCCCGGGCTGTCAAAATGGTGGGCCTGCTGTCTGAGTACACGGGTTCTACCATGGCTTGGTAGTCTCTCCCTCTTAACCCGATTGCAGTCCGACACCAGATCATTTCACTTTTGGGGGGCATGGCAATGGGGAACGGGTCGCTCATCCTCACGCTACCGATCTCACCACCAGACAGTTCTACCTGTTGCCATCTCATCAGGGCTCTTATCTCCTTCTGGAGGACCCTCTGTTGGCTGGAGCTTGCATTCATCGCCACCTGCTGCAAAATTACAATTACTTCTGAAAGACAATTTTCAATCACATTAGTACCCAAGGTTATTTTAGGGTGACTTTCTCGACGGTCAATGTCCACAATGATCACTCCCTGTGCCGGCAGTTCAAGTTTACCAATCTTAATGGTCATCTCTCTGAACCCCACCTGCGGCACGGGTTGACCATTGCTGGCGATGATGCTCAAGTCATCGTCTGGATAACGAGTTATATCAGTGTCACTCCAGTACTGCTTGAAAAGTACATAGGGGATGGTAGTCACTTGGGACCCGGTGTCCAGCAGTGCACTTATGGGGATACCGTCCAGCACTACGGGTAAAACCGGGCGTCCCCCTACGTACTTATCACGCCAATTAGATGGGCCTGATGACCTTATGCCTGGGGGTTGGCCCTTTGCCCCAGGTTGGACCCATTTAAAGTACAGTACCTGGCTACGTGTCCCGGCTAGCTGCAACAGCGGCAAATCGGCTGTCCATCCTCAGTGTAATGATCGGCGGGCCTCCCTCTGAACGACGGGATCCTCCTCCGTCGACGCCACGGGACATCCTCCGGACTGGAAGCCAGCTTGATTGGTCCTGACGGGTCCATTTGTAATGACTGTATGGTCCTGGTCAATGCAGCAACACTCTTTGTTAGTTCTTGGACCTGATGGTGCAGGTTTGCAGGCGGGGATGGATTTAGGGCCTGCGCATGAGCCCCCACAAGGTCTGCGGGATAGGGCGCCGCCCCCTGGTGGTAAGGGATGGCAGGGCGCCGGGAAGCTACAGCGCCACCCCGTGCAGGTTCTCGGAGCACCCGGATGGCCCTATCTTTGAACTGTGCAAAAGTCAAATCGGGGTTCTGTAGGGCCATGAGGCGCAGCTGGGTTCTGTGGGCGCTGGACAGCAGACCTTCTATGAACTGGTCAGTCAATAGTTTATCTGTATCCTGCACGCTGCCAGGGTCAGCTTGCTTAATTGCCCCCAAGGCTTCCTGTAAATTTAGGGCATAATCTCGGATGCTATCTTGAGCTCGCTGCTTACATCCATAGAACCGCATTTTGATTTCTGCTGAGGTACGGGTATCAAAGGTGTCCCGTAGACGGGTCAGAACCCCCCTTACAGTCCTTTTCTCCTCAGCTGTCCAAGACTTTACCTCCCGCTGGGCCGCACCAGTTAACTGCCCTATCAGTATGCTTACCTTCTGTTCTTCTGTCAGGGGATAAACTTTGAACAGGCTATACAGCCTTTCTTTAAAGTCGCCCAAGGTATGCGACTCGCCAGCATACTGGGGCAGCCAGGCCGCTCCGGGGATATAGGCAGGGGTGGATTAAGAGTAGCAAGGGCCCCGGGCAGTTTAGAAGGCGCGGGCCCCCTCCACACACCTGATTTATCACGTGACATGTCACATGATCCCCTGTGATAGATCATGTGATAGTTCACGGGAAATTAATTTGGCATAATATTAATTGTGCTGCCTCATCTGAGAGCAGCACAATATTGGGGCAGATACCCTGATTCCAGCGATGTGTCACTTTTTCAGCTGCTTGTTGTCATTTTGAGAAAATCACCGTTTTATCTGCTGCAGATCTAGCAGCTCTCTGAATGCTGCGCTCTGTATAGCCCCACCCACACCACTGATTGGCAGCTTTCTGCCCATGCTCAGTGTACACAGAAATCTACTGATCAGTGATGGGGGTGGGGTCCTACAGAACTTACTAGTCATCTAGTGATAATTACCTTCTGACAAATCAATGATTTTATCAAAACAACACTAAGCAGCCCAGTAAGTGACACATTACTGGAATCAGTGCCTCTAACCCTACATTATGCTGCTCTCAGATTAGGTGGCAAAAACCTGATGACAGATTCCCTTTAAAGGAGCTGTAAAGACAAAAAAGTTTGTATTAAAAAAAATACAAGCCATTTGTTAAATTAACTTTTTTTCATTGTTAATTCACATTAGACTGTATCTTCAACACTTTTGTCAGCAGGTCTTATTACAGACTCTGAATAGGGCAGCTCTCTCCCTGTCCCTCAGCAGAAAGTCACAGCATGGTTAAAAAACGGGATCTTTTATGATTTTCTCATAATAAATAAAAAAGGACATGCAAGTCCTCCAAACTATTTTCCGTTTCTCTACAGGCGAGGTCCTAAATCTTTCTTGTTCTTTAGTTGATCACATGTCAAAAATGCAAAGCATTTACTATGAACTCGCCTAAAAAAATATACACTTGGAGAGTAATATCATCATCTACATATAAATATTCCTTGACTCTAAGGGCTCGCTCACACTGTCGTATAACACGGCCGAATGCTATGTGATGTTTTATCGGATAGGACTCGGCCCTATGTTATACTATGGGACAGTGCGATTATTAGCATGAGAAAATAATCTCATTCGATATTCGGACCATGTGCACCCATACAAGTCTATGGGTGCACGTAAAACATTGGACTGCACTCGGATGTCATCCAAGTGCAGTCCGATGAACACTCACAGAGACTATGGAGAAGATGGAGAAATTAAGTTCTCCATCTTCTCCATATCTGTGCTGCGAGAGAATCGGATCACACTCAGTTGAAGCTCTGACAGAGTTTGAGCCCAGTGTCATTAGCATAATTGGCCCTATTCTCTTGCATGAGAGAATATATGGCTTAGTGAGTGGACCCTAAAACTGACTAGTAGTGACGGACAGGCACCTCACAAGCGGGATCCATGTAGCTCTCAGATGTTATGTAGGTAGGGCTTCATTCCACGGGGTAGGGCTTAATTTCAAGGTATATAAAAAAAATGGACTTCAAATAAAAATTAAATGAACACAAAAAGCACTAATTGAATTATTTTTTTCGTATTTATGTTTGCAGCCCCTTTAAAAACCCTTTGAGGACCAAGGCACATATATGTCCCATAGTTTTAAACTGGAAAAAAACTTGATTGAATAAAATTTAAGGTCCTCCAAGATTTAAGTAGGTCATAAATTCATATGAATACATGCTCATACAATTGCACATGCCAAAAGATGAAGAAGAACAGAATCAAAAATATGACATTAAGTGGAACACTTACAGGTATTCAAGGTGAAAGAGACCAGCAAAGGCATCGTCTCGAATGACAGTAAATGAGTTAGAATTCAGCAAGCTGAAAATGAAGACAGCAGGTTAGAAGCGAACCAGACTTTATGGTGCTCAGAATTAGTCAAGCAGAATTTATTGACTGCTCTTGCAAAGCACTGAGACTCCCGCTGTGTATA